>NC_056726.1:425441269-426078769 GCF_019279795.1 Protopterus annectens | reverse complement strand
ATGATGCTATAGAAACAGTCGGACATGTCCCTAGGGTTTAATGGGATAAACAGCTTATATTGATAGACAACCAATTTGGCTTATTTTTAAATTTCCCCATTATATTCGTCTAATTGGGACTGCTAGATCTTCAACTTGTGTACGTGGGAGTAGAACTCTGTTGCATAAGTGGCAGCTGATGCTCTGTGGGGGCTGATGAAACGGCATTTAAACTTAAAGAGCTGCTTATAGAATTTAACTAGGTTTGTATATTCAAACGTCTTAACCAGAAAAGGTGTGGCCCAAATGGAGGCTAATTTGGTAAGAACTAAGCCCAGTGTCCTAGCTCATAGTGGGCTGGTTAACTATTTGTGCCAGGGAATTGTCATTTATTAGTTCCAGTAATATTTGGCCATACCTAACTTTTGAGATGTAAGTATGCCAGTTAACTGAAGGATAATTACTCTCTCTTAACATAAAGATATTTTTGGTTAGTAAAATACTGGTAAATAGAAAAGCACTTTGGTAACACTGCAGGTAAAATCACTAAACCTTTATTGCCCTATTTGTGGTTAGGGTAGTTCAGTGAGGACCTTTAATAATTTCTCATGTTCTAGGGACATGGACAGTGCATTATACCAGGATATAAAGTTACAATTTTCTCTTTTTGTGGGTAAGCTAGAGTTCAGTAAGTTCAATTTGTAGGTTTTGAGGTGATATGATCTCTGAAAATATGGAGGCAACCCCACTACACTCAAGTATGAATGTATGGTAAGCTGTAAACCCAGATAAGGAGGAAGTGCTGTGTTTACAATTAAACTTTGTTTCACTTAAAAAAAAAAAAAAAAAAAAAAAAAAAAAACAGACGTGAATGTTTTCAAGTTGCAGGAGAGTCTAAAGATCATGCAGTGTATAAAGATTTGTGGTATTAGAAAGATCTACCTTCATGTGACCAGAATTAGTATTTGTTGGAAATGTCTGCTGTATTGGACTGTTCAGCATACCAGTCTTGGGCTAAAACAAAAGTTACTATGGAAGGAGCAAAAGTTTTGCCCATTAAGTAGAAGTCAAGAACTGAGAGTCATGGTTTATCCCTTGTGAAGCAACTAGGCCTGACTTGCATTTCATTCCATGCCGACACATACTGGACCACAATTAGAAGGCCACTGACGTACTTATCCAGTTGTTGAAGCCAGTTACCTTATATTTGTACTTGGGCATTATTTTGATTAAAGATATCATTCCACTCAGGATCAGTGTCTTGCCTGCATTTAAAAAGTAGTGAGATCCAGCATGCCTCTCTTCATGTCCCTTCAGTTTGAATACTGCAAGTCATTCATACCCACTTGTACTGCCACTAGGTCCTAATCATATTTGCGTAGTGTTGCCACTAATTCATAATCAGATTATCTTGGTGTAAAATAGAAGAGCCCTTATGACATCATGGATCCTGGTGCCAGAGCGACAACTAATCATATTTTATAGATGCTGATGAATCTCTTTTGTCAAAGAGGGGAGGACCTAAGAAGGGAGTCATGAAAAATAACTTTAGTGTCCTCAATGAAATTGGTTAGGTATGGGCAAAATAGGCAGTACATTCTGGATCCTGATGCCTGAGCAACTCCCTCTGCCATGTTGTACAGACTATGGCTGTAAGGCTACTCCTGTTAGAAGAGGCAGAGTGCTGAGTCTGTCTGGTACTCTTACCAGTGTCTTACTTCATCGGCCACATCCTTTTAAAAATTACAGCATATGCATGAGAGAGTTCATCACCTACAATGGCAATATGGTGGACATGATCACCTGCTTCCATAACCTATATATTGCATGGGCTGCACTCCTGAGGATGGACAGCTGGGTTCTAAGGAGGTGGAAAATTTTTTGTGACTGCTGCAGAGACAGCAGTATCTGGGTTAGGAGTGTCTGACCAGATCAAATACTTCCTAGGAGAAGGGACAACATTGTCTTCTTTCTTTGATACTGGGACCACTGTGTCTGGATTCTTCGGAGCAACCTTGGTGACATCCTACAGGACATCCACTGGAGAGGGAGGGGGTGCTGCCAACCAGCAACACTGCAGGGTGAGCATATAGGCATTATGGTGTCTTCTTTGGGTGAAGGAATGGGGATTAATGGCCACTGTCACTTCTTTTGCATCAATTGACTATTCTGAAAACGTTAAGCCTTTTGGCATGGATGGTAGAGAGCTGGTGGTCTCTTCTTTGTCGACATCCTCTGCTGAGGAACCTAAAGAAACTCCTTCTGCTTTGCCTGGTCTCAGGGACAGAGAATTTAAGGACCCTGTTAAAGTACTTGCATGGAGATCAGAAGATCTGGTGAACCCTGACACTACCACATAAGAAGCTTCTTTTATGGAAGTTTTCGTGTTGGCTTGATTGACTCTTAAGGTGAAGACGTAGGCACAAATAGTAGAATAGTGAGATCAGCGACATTGTATACTGTGAATTCCAAAGACTCAGAAGCTGGTACACAAGCACCCTCAACAATAAAGTGATAGTGGAGGAATTGGCTTGAAAGGACTGACATTGACAAAATTTATTTATTTATTTTATTTTAATTTTGTTTACCGGGACGGTCCAACTGGATGAGGTCCGTTTACAGCGGAGGCCCGGGGAGAAAAGCTCCAGTTACATTAGAACAACATATTACAGAAAATAAACATATAATACAATGCGTAGGAAGTAGTATCTATTGAACTAGAACTTTCTAGAGAGAAGTCAAAAAGAGTATACATTTGCAATTAAAAAATTTACATATATACATTTAGTTTGCAAAGATCAACAGTCAGATTTTAACAAGTACATGTTTTCCTTTTAAAATATTTTGAGGAAACATATTTATTGGGGCATGAAAAGACAGATAGAAGTTGGTTGTAAAAATGGATATTTGTACTGTTAAATGACTTAAGTCGCATTAGTCTCAAGGCTGGGAGCATGGGCATCAGCGTCCTGATAGCCAGCCCTGGCTGACAAAATACTTATGCTGGTCAACAGACTTGTAGATGACAGAAATACCAACACTGGGAAAGGTAGCTGCAGATGGAAGTGGGATTTTTTCATGCTGCATTCTGGAGGGACAGTGGCGTGAGATACAGACCATGGCCTTGAGCTTTAATGTCTTTAGCGAGTTTCTTATACTTGGTTATTAGGAGAATGAGAACTACAGAGAATACCGAACGTGTTGAACTTACTTACCAATACAGGAGGAACCCTAACTGATTCCAAAGAAGCACACACATAATCTTTGATTGTGAGTTTTGAAATAGAAGAACAGAATTAGGTGGAAGCTGAAAAGTGTAAACATTTTAGAAAAACATGTATTTTACCTCTTAATCATAGTAAGGGGAAACTTGTAGATCTATGTCATAAAACATTTTTTGCTAAGTTATTTGTATGAGTTAGTTTGGGAATAGCCAGACAACTCCTCCGACTTGGTGTCAGACTGAGACACAGACAATGCCCGTGAAAGTAGGTTCACCTTTAAGTTTCTCATAACATCTGTCTCATGTAGCTTAACTGTGCACAAATAGAATGCCTAAAAGTATAACAAGCCTTGCCAAGACAGATTAAACAAAGAGGTAATCTCTCAGTAGGTGGAATAGCGCGACTACAGATATGCTTTGTTAATAAAGCTTTGTTGTGAGACCGTGGGCCTAGGCCAAGTGGCATGGAATGTAGAAACAATTTCTGAGAGGAAAAGATGGGAAAAAAACTAATCTGAGAACCAAATCAAAAGGGTATTTTGCAACAAATTTGTGAACGAAGGACAGATGAATGTATCAAATTACACTAGAAAACTATTGTGATAATTCAAGGACTAAACATTTTTTTATCTCAATTAGTTACTAAGAAAACTAATCTCTTGATCAAACGTGACAGAGAGAGAGAGAGACTAAGAGAGACTGAGAAAAACAGAAGGAAAGTACATAAAAATATGTATTGTCACATGACTGGATTAAAGGCGAAAAATCCAAAGAAGCAGCCTGGAGACATTCTTTTAAACTGATCATGAAGTGTGTCGGTAAGAACTGGAACATCCGTTATATGTGATTATGGTGCAACTTGCAAGTAAGGAAAGAGGAGGATTCCGTACCAGCCTGGGAAAGTTTGATCTGCTGAGCAGTCCTAATGCTTGTAATACAGGTTGTGATGGTTGCAGGTAAATCATTATATTTTCAGGTTTGGGGGATACTTTACTATGGAAACGGTGTGATAATGTATTCTGTTTGACCCACCTATAGATGCTTTGAGTCTTAAGCCAAGTGCATTTAGCTACCCCATGTAAAGAGCTGGCTGTGCCACTGACCCATGACTCCCTAGTGGTGCTTTCTGCTCCCATTAAGACAACTACAAATTCCTTGCATACCAATAACTTGAAACTTTTCATTTCAAAATCTCAGAATATTTGCTTTGTCATGACATAGTGACAGTATGTGTTTTGCACAGTATAGCCCCACCAAAACCCCTGCAGTACTGTGCCCCTCACAACGTTCCCTCCTTATATCCTTCCAAAGTTTGGAACACATCTCATGCAGTATATCCAGCTTAACATAATTTTACCTTGTAGGCCTGAAAACATGGCACACATGTCAAGTAGCTGGACACCATCCTTAATACCCCACTAGCCATTATCTTATGCAGACATCTTGTCATTTACAAATAATATAAACCTTAGGCCCAGTTTCTCATGTGGTGAGTAGGGTGGGCTGGCACCATGGACAAGCATCCCTGATCTGCTCAAATCTGTTTATTGAAGGAACCTAGAAATCTGTTTTTCTACAGATTATGTATAACGATCTACTTTAAAAAAAATGAAAATCAGAACACCGTTCATTTTCGTGAGACTGAAAATACTGAAGCTTTCCCAGGGTAAGTAAACACTTGCCCAGCATGCCCTTTTCTCCACTGTAGTGCAATCCTGGAGTTGGTATATATAGTTAGGGGTGTGTGAGGTGTGCAGCCCCCCACATTGGGTGGTGTGGGGAGGTGTAGCCACCACCTGTGTGCATTTTAATTACTTCAGTGTATATTTAGTTTAAATTTAAGCAAGTGTTTACTTACACTGGGAAAGCTTCGGCATTCGTGTATGTCAGGTTTCAGTCTTGCAAAAATGAACACCAGTTTTCTGATCTTTGTTTTTTTTTTTTAAAGTAGGTCCATTCTAACGTGTGTGTGTGTGTGTGTGTGTGTGTGTGTGTGTGTGTGTGTGTGTGTGTGTGTGTGTGTGTGGTGGGGGGCTAGAACCATTTCTTTGTATTACGTGCCTTATGGTTAATGTCAGAATTTGCATGGTAGCTGCAATTTGATATATTTTCCAGACTTGGTTCCAGTTTTGGCAGTAATGGGCTTTCTGTACATTGTCGTGATCTTTTCGTCTGAATCAGACTAAGCCACCAAATTTATGGATCTTTGTTTTGCGGATAGGATGGATCAGCCACTGCTCTTCTTCATATTGTCCTATATGACGTGGTGCATAGGGTGAAATGAAACTTCTTTCGCCTAATCCTGCATACAGTTTTACACTTGGTTCAAAACTAATTATACATTGCTGAGACAAACACCAGCTGCAGTTTATGGTAACCATTTGATTTGTTGGGACCTGCTTTAGAGAGTCTCGAAATACAGAGACTAAATGGCTAAAAAATGGACTTTGGATATATGAAGCCCAAGATGGCCATTTCTTTGAATATTCCCTTTTCTCTGAGGTAAGGTGCTCTTGGAGATGGTATATATAAGTTGGGGGAGGGACTTCCCCTGCCGAAAACAGATTTAAAGGAGAAGAGAGATGTTCAATATTTGTTATGCATTTTTGGTCTTTTTTTGTGTGTGTTTCAGGGGGGTGTAGGCAGGCTTGCAGCTCCTACTTTAAGCACAACTTTCTTTATCTTTCAAGAGTAAACTGACTTGTAATATCATGAAACATTCTTATAATGGCAAATCCATACAGAGGTAAAATCTTTAATTTTTTTGTTTCTTGGAAAATTGTACTGTGTGCACCTCTACAGGGAGCATGCAACAGTTACTTTGAGTGTGCTTGCTAAGAGGTGTTTGGGCTGGTTACATAAAGTAAGTTTCGTTTGTGGGCCAGAAGCTACTCAGCTGCTAAAGTTGGCATTAACACCATGTACAGCTACAGAAAAATGTTTGTTGATTCTGCAAGCCAAAACATGTTCACAGCTGTTCAAAATTATGTGAAAAACCTCATCTTCAAGCTGCTGCAATTTGTGAGTCAGGTTGTGTCTTGGCTTAGATCTGTGAATGTCAGGGCTGTGAGAAAAGACTGCTGCTGTTGAAGTGATAGCCTGCTTATGTTTATACAAAATTTTCCCACCACAGCTATATTATTTCTAGTGGCTTTGCAAATCTAGGTCCTTTTCTTTAGGTTAATAGTATTAATCATAAATAAATAACGTTTTGGATAATGGCTGAACTCTTTCTTTTTGTGGTAATGTCTGATACTCCTTGGAGATGATTCGGGTACACTGGGATAGTCTGCAGGTTGTAAAGGTGAAAACTGCAAGTGGAGCTTGGGGTAAGAAATTAATGTCCGTTGCTTATTTTAAAACTGTCTCGCTATGTTAAACTCATTTAACATAGCGAAACACTAAAAAAAAGCAACGGAGATCTTGCTTTCTCCGTTGCTTTTTTTTTAAAACAATGGGTTTAACATAGCGAGACAGCTTTAAAATAAGCAACGGAGATCTCCGTTGCTTATTTTAAAGCTGTCTCGCTATGTTAAACCCATTTAACATAGCGAGACAGTGTTTAAAATCGAGTTATACTAATGGAAAAAGTCCGGGCGACCGGACCTTTTTCCATTAGTATAACTCGATTTACAATGGGCACGCTGGCCAATCAGCGTGCACGTTTTGGGGGGGGTCATGGTATAATTGTGATTACACAATGCTGTTCTTGCCAGACAGGAATAATATATTGTCTAAATTGCACTGTTTACAAATGTGCCAAATAAAATAAAGCTATTTTTCAGACATCCAAGTTGCAAGCATACACAGCAGAGTGAATGGGGTAACACTTAAAATGCTTTGAGGATACCAAACAGCTTAGCACTGACACCACCACTGTTTGTGTCAAAAGATAATGGAGACACTTATATTTGGCATTTCTCTCAATTCTCAGTGAGTTCCAAGCTTTTATAACAGAAATATCTGCATTTAACAAAACCAGTAAATATGAAGATTTGAAGCTTTGAAAATTACAAGTGCGTAAGCCCTACTTATTTGTAACAGTAGAGGTTCAAATTCCTTACTGCTTCAGTGGCATTTTGAGTCATCTTCCAAGGTAACCTAGTACTGTCCAGCTTTCAAAAGGTCAGACTCCCCTCCCTCTTTCTTCTGTGATGGCTGATTGTCTGAGTATATCCTGAGAGAAAGTGAGTGTTCAGGCTTTCTAGCTTCCACAAAGGAGAGGAAAGTACCTAAAGCCAGAATGATCCATCAAGACTAAATTTGCAGCCAGTCACAATAACATACAAACACCAAATCCAGCAAGAAATAAATCAGAGGTTGAAACCCACCTCAACAATGCAGAGTTTGGGAGATGGCAGGTGTGCGCTGCCACTGAGGCAGAGAGGAATTTGAACATATACTGTTACAGGTAACTATGACTTGCACAAATTTACTATATTCATCATTACCACTGCTTTAGTGGAAGTTTGGGTAGATTCTGAACGCTACTATAGCTGAGAAGTGCAAAGATAAGATGCAGTAGCCCCTGCAGAATGGTCTTAGCAAAGCCTGCTCTGGACCTTGGAAAGGAATGCAGTTTGTATTGCATTTTGAAGGTATGAACAGAGAGGACCAGGTTGCTGCCTGTAGAATGCTTCTAGAATTCACCCTCTCCATTATGCCATCATAGAGGATAAAGGCCCTAGTCAAATCTATTTATTTTACATTTGTTGACCGGGCTGGTCTAGCTGGATATATTTCCATTTTCAGTAGAGGCCTGGGGAGAAAAGCTCCAAACAGTAAAAACATGAAATACAAACAATGAAGGAATCATAATTGTTACATAGTACATAAACATAGTAGAAATAAAGTATGCATTTTTTTTTTGTTTTGTCAACCAGTATGTATTATTGTGATCACCAGTTCAGTTCCTCATAAGAGAAATAATGAGGAAAAAAACAAAAAAACTTAGCATGGTATAGACAAATATGAGCACAGGCAAGGAAGGGTTAGTCTGGTTTACTGCATAGGCATAACCAGTGTATTTTAAAGTGTGTTTTGAGCTTTTGTTTAAAGAGAGGCAAAGAAGAGAGTGATGTTAGTTCTTTGGGAAGTAGGTTCCAGTCTTTTCCCACAGTGTTAGAAAACAGGGAGTTTCCAGCCAAATTGTTAGTTTTGGTTATGCTAGCTAGAAGCTTGTTAGAGGAGCATAGTATATCTAGGTTTTATAGGGGATTATGAGATTGGATAGTATAGGAGTTCTATTAGGTTGATAAAATATCTTCTGGGCCATGGTTAGTTGGGAGATTTTTAGAAGGTTTTGAATTTCTAGCCAGCCCAGCTGCATAAGATTTAGGCAGTGGTGGGTACGAAAAGGATTACCCGTGGCAAATCTGGCAATGTTGTTATAGGCATGCTCTAGTTTGACAAGGTTATTCATTTTGAGGTTAGTATATATGGGAGAGGCATAAAGAAGAGTAGAAATTAAATGGGAGTGTGCAATTTGGGTTTTAGCTGTTGGAGTTAAGAAGGATTTGATTCGATATAACAAACCAATTTTCTTGATAGTTTTAATGGTGTTATTTATGTGATTATCAAATGTAAGGTTGTTATCAATAGTAATTCCTAACAACTTGGTTGTGCAGTCAGGGTGTATGATAGTATCATTATTGGAAGTGATAGAGAAATCTGTTGGGGTGGACTTATTGGTTGGTGTAAAAAGAAGGAGCTTGGTTTTCTTAGCATTAAGAAGGAGACAACGTTTAGTGAACCAAGTTTCAACTGAATTGAATACTTTGTGTCAGGGAATGTAGTGCAGATGGTGAGCTTGCTGAACAGATTAATGTTGAATCGTCTGCATATTGAATGCAGGTGGCATTTGGGATTGTTACATGCAGGTCGTTAATAAAAATAGATAAGAGAAGAGAATTGGACATAGAATAGAGCCCTGAGGGACTCCCAGGGTGACAGGTAGAAGAGATGATATATTATCTGCCCAAAGAACTGCTTGTTGTCTATTGGTTAGGTAGGACCTGAACCATTTAATTGCTAAAGAGTCAAGGGCGAAGGATTCAAGAATGTTGATAAGAAGGGCATGGTTAACCATGTCGAAAGCTTTGGAGAGGTCAATAAAGAGAGCAGATGAGAGGTTGTTGTTATTGCGATTTCATAGGTTCATAGGTTAGTACTAGGCTAACTGCCCCTGTGGGTCATTTTAAGCCTAGCTAATTACCCCATGTGAGAATTGAACCCTGCACCTTGTGTCTGTAAGGTGAACACCTTAACCATTATGCCAGCCCCCTCCCCCTATAACATCTGTAATAGCAGGGCTGTCGTGGTACTATGGGATGGCCTAATACCATGTTGGCATTTAGTTATCATGTTATTTTGAGTTAAATGGTTTAACAGTTGATGAACACATTTTTCCATAATTTTAGCTAAGGGAGATAAAAGTGCTGTTGGCCGATAGTTAGAGTAGTCGTTTGAGTTTCCGCCTTTGTGAAGGGGAATGATATGGGAAATTTTCCAGATGTTAGGAACATTCCCTTCCTTAATGGTTCTATTTATGAGGATGGCTATAGGATAAGAAATTACTTTGGCTGCTTTTTGGAGGTATTCAGAAGGTAGCTGGTCAGCAGAAGGGGTACAGGGCTTAAGTTTTTGGATGAGTTTGAAGATAAGAGTGGTAGAGACTGGTTGTATTGAGAAAGCAGGTAGAGTACTAGGTGTGGAAGTGGCAAGGTTTGAGCTGTCTAGAGTAAGTTGGCTTGCTAGTGTTTGTATGGTTTCCGTAAAGAAGGAATTAAAGGCATTGGCTGTTTGCTGGGGGTGTTTGGGTCTGCTGGAAGTGGGGCTGGCGTCTGAGAGTGCCCTGGGGAAAGGAGTTTATTTATACTAGACCAAAACTTCTGGGGGTTATTTTTGTGGTTTTGTTGTAGTTTATAGTAGTAGTTTTTTTTGTCGAATAGTATTGCCTTTTTTGTGCTATTTCTCAGTTGCTTAAACAGTAGTTGCTCAGAAGTATTTTTGTTAGCTCTCCACTTTGCCCAGGATTTATTTCTAAGTAAGATTTTTTGTTTGGTTTCTTTGAAAAGCCAGGGGGCTGGTTTGGCTTTCATTTTGATGGTCCTTTTGGGTGCATGCTTATCAAGGATAGATAGAAATTTAGAGTTTAGATAGTCAATGGCTTGTTCAAGTGGTAGAAATTTTAAAGGGTTCCAGTCACAAGCATTTAGTTCATTTTGGAATAATGTTGGGTTGAAATGTTTGTTGGTACATATGATTCTATAAATGGGGGGATTTGAGATATCATTTTTATGCCTAAGGATATAGGTTAAAGTATGATCACTAATATCGTCAGGTAGAGTTCCAACATTGTACCTTTGTTGTTGTCTATTTATAAACATCCAGTCTAGTATGCTCTCTTTTTTGTTTGGTTTGTTGATTCTGGTAGTGGAGGTTATAGTTTGACTGAATCCATGAAGGTTGATTAGGGACGAGGGATTATCAGCTTTGATAGTTGTCCAATCAGTATTAAAATCACCAAGTATAATCATTTGTTGGGGGTATGTGGAGGACACCTGGCTTAGTATATTCTCTGTTGTACTAATATTATTATTACCAGGTAGAAGGTAGATGCAAATGATATATAGGGATTTGTTCTTGTCAGTCTGGAATTTGGTAATAAGTACCTCAGCCTTGCTATTTTTAGGTGGGTCAAATGGTAAAGTGGAGATTTGAAGTCCCTCTTTGAATAAGATTGCAACTCCACCACCCTTACTTTTTATACGGTCTAGCCTAAGTATATTGTAGCCTTGTGGAATGATTTCATTGTCTTTGGTTGTTGGTTTTAACCATGTTTATGTTAGACAGAGGATGTCAAAGTTATGGGTATCAAGGAGGGCATGGAGATGGGTTATTAATGCTTCAGATATTCAGGTGTCCTATTAGGAAAGAGTTGGGAAGATTGGGCTGGGTTGTTAGTAGAGTGGGATTTGTGGGGCCAGGGTTGGGGTGGATGTCACCATCTTTTAAGCTGGGTTTACAGAGTCGTGATATAGGGATATTTATAAAGTTTATTAGAAATTTCTCTTTCCTTATTGTGGATGTATGGTATTTGATGTGTGAGATTCTATGGTATTTAGGTAGTAGGTAGCTGGGAGTTGATGTAATGTTAGTTTGACCTTTAGGGATGATAGAATTGTAAATTGTTGTTTGTTTATGGGAGTAATAAAAGTGGTAGTGGTATGGTTTTTCAAATGAGGTGATGATGTAGGAATAAATAAGGAAAGTAGAAATTATGCTTAAGAATACGGTTTTGGTGAGTTTAGGTTTTACAGTTATAGTCATGTTTGGAGATAATGAGTACAAGGTTGTAGGGGTTGAGTAGAGATGTAGGAAGCAAGGTGAATAAAGACTGAGAAGAGAAAATGGGGAGGAAACTAAATAGGGTGGTTAACTGGAGAGAGGGTGTGGTGTGTTTAGTATAGAATAGCTTATAAGGGTAGTAGACAATTATGGTGGGTGTTTTAGGTTAATGGATTGTGAAGATTGGTCGGATTAGGGAGGGGGTGTGGTAAGGGATGTATAAAGGTAAGGACACTGGGGGTGGGTGGGAATTGGGGGTAGGGTAGGGGAGCGGAGTGAGCCTGCAGGGCGAACGGAGCAAGTAACAGCTGGAGGCTGGAGACAATCAGTTATACAGTGCAACTGGGTTCCCCAGGCTTAGGGAAGGTAAGGATTTATTCTATAGATAATTAGTATAAGGCAAAATAGAGTGGAATGTGTAAAGAAGGGAAGAATGTGTAAGGGAGAGGGAAAGGGACAGCTGAACTAAGACAAAGAATCTGGACTTAAAAGTGAAAAAGGGCTTTAAAAAAGGAGTAGTAAAGACAGGTAGAGTAGGGTAGAGGTGTACCTATGTTAACACTGAAAGGGTACTTCTTTTCTCTCTTTCACAGAAGTTCAGTGACAATGGTATGAAACAGTACAAGGTTGGTGATTTAATCTATTGACTGTGGGGGTATTACTTTCAGTAAGGGAATTTGCAGGGGTACACAGAGGAAGGCTGCCCCGCAATTATTAAAGGAGATTGAGTAGCAGGTAAAAATCAGCTTTACATGCTATAATACTGCTGCTCTCTAGTGGAGGAAGAAAGGAGTTACATTCAGACTAAAGATAGGAGGTAAAGGAAGAAAACAGGTGAGAAAGTAGGGGATGGCCTAGGGTTGGTCCTTGGGTGTGCTGGCCCTTACAACAGGTTATACTTTAGACACTCATAAAGTTCAGTTTAATACCTATAAGAGCAGTAGCTTATACTGTGAAGTTAGGCTAGCTGGGCTTTAAATACATGCAGGGAATCCTGTTGGGTAAGCCCTTCCATTCCTGAGAGCTTTCCTTCTGCCTTGTTACATTAGGGAAGATGGAGAGCCTGGGTCACAGGCACTAGGCTTAATAGCTGAAAAAAAGATAGAGAAGACTTAAAATCCTAAGCTAAAGTAGGTTGAGAGTTAATACAGTGGAGGGTAGAACTGGTGAGGACAAGTACAAGTCAGTAGTTGATAGAGTGTTACTTACAAGAGCAGTAACCAGCCATAACCTTGCCTTTCAAGAGGTTTACCTTGGTGGGAGTACAGAAAACAATAGTAGAGGAAAACCATCATGCAGTAGTTTGCTTAGAGACAGGTTGACCTTAGTTTCTGTATAGGAGGTAACAAGCTGTTCAGTATTCCTAAAGGGCTTTGTTATGTCCAGGTAGTACCCGAGCTGCCAGTGTACATTCAAGGTATGTAGAATGTAGTCTTTTCTTCCTTGTTTTTTGGATCAGGATAGAACACTGGGAGATTGTTACACTGTTTCAAGGTAAGTTCAGAAACAACGTTTTAGCATGAATGATGGATTAGTGCATAACTCAACCATGTCCTTGTGACAAATCACATAGGGTTGGCCCACCATGACAGCTTGCAGGTCAGAGCCTCACCAGGCAGATGTCAAGAGGAATGAGTAAAACCTTCATCCGAGTAATGAACTAAAAATCAGCCTGAGAAGCAGGTTCAGTAGAAGGTAAGGTCAATTATTCAAGAACAAAGCTGAGATCCCATGGAGGAGGAATTTACTTTTGAGGGGAAAGGGGTCTGATGTGCAACACTCCTTTCATAAACTGGTTGACCACAAAAAGAGGTGGGGGGGGGGGGTCCATGGGCAGACAAGTTGTGTTGCCTGCCAGATGCACTTTGATAGAAGCATATGACAAACCATTTCAAAGTAGCTCAAACAATAGGCAACCGTTGGGGTCAGAGACTTTGTAAACACTCAAGGTGCAGTAGATAGCCCAAAGGGTAATGTAGAAAATTGCTAAGGTAAGGTAGATACAGCAAATCTCTAAAATTTATTGAAACTGGGAGCAATAGGAATATGATAGGTACCCTTGAGATCTAGAGTCACCATAAAGCAGTGGTCTGAAAGCAATGCTACAACCAACTGTAAGATGAGCATTTTGAGTTCTGAAATTTTACAAAGTTGTTTAGAAAGGAAAAATCTGGGACAAGTCTCCAGAACTTAAAGATGCATTTAATATTTCATCTTTTAAATCATCAGAGAAGTTCTGGTTATGTAACCAAGCATACTGCTCTTATGTAAGAAACAGCATTTCTTGAGACTGTATCTGCACATTTAAACATGCATCTCAAAGCATGTTTCAAAATCTGGTCAAATTAGAAACAATTTTATTCATATAAAACTTTGTTCTGCAAGTAAGGATGCAGCAAAATCATCCAAACTGTACAGACACTGTAAAATAAATTTCCACATATAGCTTTGATAATTTAACATTCTAAAGGCTAGAATTACTACAAAGAGACATTCTTTCACTCTGAAGATCTAACCATTTTTCTGCTTTATCAGGGAGTGTTGGACTGGATAAACCCAAGGACTTTTTTGTTTGAGCAGGCAGCTGAGAAGACAGTGCTCAAGTCAGCAGTCAAATGAGAAAAGAAACCTGTCATTTCTGAGGAGACCCTATATTTTCTCTGAACTTTTTTAGAGACTGCTGGAAGGGATACTGGTGTGTCCTGTAAGCAGCTTTATAAACATTTTTCAAGACCAGTAAGAGAGAGGGGGATAACCACAGAACTAGGTAACTCATTCTCTGTAAGGTCACATACCTTGTCTATCTCTGGAGTATTTCCTGACTACTGCCAAGCAAAAACATCAAATCTAGCAATCGTCTGGAGAGCAATGAATAATTATTTGGACTTAAGCTCAGGTTCACCTTCCGAAGAACTAGACTCAGTGTCGAAGAAAGGTCTGTAGCCAAACTAGCGGTGGAGCTATAAGGAAACATCAGAAACAGAATTAGCTGTCTACAGAACACTCTTAGCCAAAGAAATTGCATCAGCCTTATAAACAGCTGAAATCTGTTAGTCTGCTGTATGAAGAAGCTTCTGTTTCTTCTTCTTTTGAACTTTGCTACCAGATAAAATATCTGGGGACAGAGTATTATGTCCCATAGGGGGGGGGTCTCTTAACAAGGACTACTCCTGCACCTAAAATGTTTGGTTTACCTGTATCTGTGCCAGGTACTGGAACATCCCTGGA
Organism: Protopterus annectens; assembly: GCF_019279795.1. Classification (NCBI taxonomy): domain Eukaryota; kingdom Metazoa; phylum Chordata; order Ceratodontiformes; family Protopteridae; genus Protopterus; species Protopterus annectens. The sequence continues at coordinate 426,063,990 of NC_056726.1, read as the reverse complement.
GGATGTGTCTTAAACTCCAATCCAAATTAGCCAGCAAAGCTATACTAGAGAGAGATGATTTTATTTTATTTTATGTTATTGATTTTTGATGGAGGTGTACCTCAGCTATGATCCATAATGTGTGGGGATAGAACCAGAATAATAAACTGACAGTACTGGATAATGTATCACAATAAGTACTTAAAGTTTCTAGTAATAAGCATTTCCCCATGCAACTAAAGTTTGCCAAACTGTACTGTAATCCCAAAAAAAATGGTTTAAAATGCGTTTGCAATTACTTTTCTGACAATTTACTGACTGCAGATTGGGTGCAATCATTGAGTCCCAAATTATGTTAACATACTGCAGAAAGGGTTAATGCAGACAAATGATTGGTGCCAAAGCCATGGGTTAAAGCTAAATGCAAAAAATTGCATTATTATTCCCTTTGAAAAAGCTGACTTCCCTTATAATTATATTATAGACAACACCTAAGTATACACCCAGTAGTACACGATTTGGGTGCACACATTGATAGCAATCTGAACTTCGACCACCAAGTTTCCTCAGTGGTAAGGAAATCCTATGTGGCACATCTCATAAGTAGGGGCATTGTATCTAGATCTAGGGATATTATAATTTCATTATATTTGGCCCTCGTCAGGCCAGTAATTGTGTACAGTGCTCTCTTTTGCATATACCTCACCAGACACCTGCTATAGCTGGAGAGACCCAAAATGCAGGGTGCACAAAGCAAGACCTATGTGGAAAGTGAGAAAGCCCTGTCACTGTACTTTGTCTCCTACAAGCTGTTAAGAGGTAACCTATGCCTGGCCAACAGGGCTGTCTCTAATCCTGCTCTGATGGAAATGCTACACATCCACAAATCAAATTGCACAAGGGTCACTCACTGCAGAGATTTTAACCTAGTGTCTGACATGAACAGATCGTACTGGAGAGATAGATACATCTCTTGGAGACTGCTACTTCTGTGAAACAAACTCCCAGTTTATGTGAAACGGAAATCCTTCCTGACTCTCTCCAAACACAACCTAGATCAGTGGATGGGTGACTCCATATTCACTCCGCGAGTGGCACCCTCGTCCCTCATGGACAGAGACAGTTGGTATTAATTACCGTAGGCTCTTCTCTCTGTGAACTTCACAAACCTAACCACTGACAACTGGGGCATCTCAGAATAAATATTACTAGACTTGTAAGGCTCTGGGGCTGTTAGCCTAGTAACCACATATGAACCCATGAACAATGTTTACAGTTTTTACTGCTTCTGTTCCCATCTTAGCTTTTATTAGTGCACACTTCAGTGGAATAATGGATACAAGGCTAGACCCCAGCTTTGAATTACTGCCTCTGCAGATTTATTTCAGATCGTTCTTGAGAGTGCATAGCCCCAAAACTGCTCCGATATCAGCCTACTGATTCTTGGACAATCTAAGATGAAGCTCATCATAATGCTTATAGGAAGCCCTTACATTTTTTTTCATTTCCTCCAGTCACATCAGCTAAAAAGAAAAGATATCCTATATCTTCATCAGAAGTGAATATTTTTGTAATGAAACAAACTTGAGCCATGCTTGAGAGAGATAATAAGAAGCATGTTTGAAGGTCACCAGACAATTCACAGTGACTGATACAGCAGACAAACGTATCAAAATTACTCACTGGTTGAACACCAATATCATCACATACTATCTGACATAAATATGTCAAAAGACCACATAAGCCACAGCAGGGTCAGCTGATGGCTCAAATCAGTGAAGTATCATGAATAATAATTATAGCCTGAGCAGTACAGCTAGGGTCAACAACTTAATATATGTATGACATAAGAGGAGCATACATACTATAAAGAGGCAAAGGAAAATCTTTGTTACACATTAAAGTGTATGGTGTAATTTGTGGAAGAGTGGCATGAGGAACTTATAACTTGTAGTAATTGAGGATAACTCTTATGATGTCTGTCAGCACAGATGATTGTTTGAGCTGATTATGAGATGCTTCCTGCAGTCCAGGGTTCAATTCCTACAGCCAGAAGTCACGTAACTGGACAGTGCTTTGGGCAAGTGGGAATTTGAGCTAAACTCCTCATCCTTGACTATCCATTGAATGGATGTTGCACAGGTGGAGTGGTCACAGGCAGACCTGTTTGTGTCATCAGACGATAGGCATTAGAAAAAATAATTGCTAAGTAGCTCAGTGCAAGGAGGTTTAAACAATGGATACCTTCAACATCAAACTGGAGGGCATATTTCTAATGCTTTCCCTCTGATTCTCTTACTCCCCAGAATGGTCCAAAAGCTGAGACTAGAAAGACCAAGGATGTTAGTAATACCACCCTTTTTTAATTTGTTAACCAGGTAAGTCAACTTGACAAAGTGTCCCTTTTTAGGGAAGACCTGGAAACACTTTCTGGTTAAGTGACTTTCTCCTAGGTATATGGTGAGAAAAGGAATTTTTGAACACTGAACTCTGGACTACATGCTGCAGTTTAACATTCTAATTGCTCTAACTGCCACTATTTTGACCCAGGCAACTATGTCTTCCTTCCTATGGAGATGTCCAGAGGAAGACATTGGGTACTCCCTCCAATGTTGAATGCACTCATACAGAAAAACTGGTCTCTTGTACGACATAAATCAAGAGGCACTACAGGTCACAGATTAATGCTCTTTCTGTTCAGACATCAGTGCACAGAGGATGTGCTGAATATTACCAAGAGGGCAAGAACTCCAGCCATTAGAAATTGTATTTATACAAGTGGAACACGATTTCTTTGTAGTGTCTGAGATTGATACAGGCACTTACCACGGCACTGGTGTCCATGGTTCTCCAGTATCCTAATTAACTTTTTGGAGCGGATTTGGCTTACATATTTGTAAAGTTCATCTCAAAGTTCTATCAGTCTGCCTACTATTAGATCCAACCTTATGTAGCTTATTGTCAGATGAACAATTCCTTAAGGGGCTGTTCTATTTGGAACCACCACACGAGAATTGTTTCTCTTTAGGAACTTATGTTCTTGAGAAATTTACATAAGCTCCCTTTGAGCCTACAGCCATGGCCCAGAAAAAAATTAACACAGAAAGCTGTTCTACTCTTGGCCATAATCTACCATAGGGACTTGGTGAGCCTGAGAACAAATCCATTATTTATGCCAAGGGTACTGACAAAATATAGCCTGAATCAAGCTATCCAACTACCAGTCCTTTGTAATTAACTCGCAAAACAGGAGAATTCTACTTTCCCATTAATGTTTACAAACAGATAAGATAGTATTTATAAGAACAAAAGAAAATGGAAATTCCTGTAAGGAAAAGACTGGACAGTCAGATGCATGGGTGGAGTTCAATCCCAGCTCTACAAACCAGTATAAAGAGGGTTTGATGATCAGATGAGTTTGAATGTCTCCATTGCCAACTAATGTGAATGGCCATCAGGAGTGTGGTCTCTTCTGTCATACCAGTGGTACCAGATTAAAGTATAAAAAGGAACACGTGTCAATCACCAAAAAATTCACTATGTGCCAGTAGAGTATGCAGAAAATATGCACTTTTTCCCAGAGTATGAGCCTCTAGTATTCACACTCGCATGTATGCTCTACACTGAACCCCCACTGAATTAAATGTTTGTTCTAGCTCCTCAGACCCCTTTCCCATCAATTTTCTCTGTGTCTTCCAGTGTTCTCTTACTTATAGTAATGATGCATTTAAAAAAACTCTTATTCACTCATATATACACACAAACATTAGTTTCTAGGAAAGACATGTAATATTCTTTTAACATTATATCATTCTACCCTTCCTGATGGTCTCAGGCTGGAAACGTCTAAGTCAGTGAGTTATGCTTGTTAATAAGCCATAATAAACACAAATTGTTATGTATAGAGAAGTCTGAATAATTAGATGTGGCTACCTGCAGTTAATAAACACCCTTTTATCAGCTAATAAACAAGTAAAGGACAACCAGCTACAACCTTTGTAAAACTGATTATTTTCTAAATATTTTTAGTTAATGAGTTAAGCAATATAGATAATTAAATATGCACAAAGCTAATAAATTGCACATAGAAAAATAAACATTTTGAAGAAAGAGGTTGCAAGAAAAAATCTAATTGCAGCTATAATTATTTTTGCTAGCTGTTTTCTGAACTACTAGAACTGCAGGATCACAAATTAAATGTATCAGAATTCCCAGACGGAGAATGAGGGGTAAATGCTGAGAACTAACTGTAGGATCCAGAGTTATACTCAACTGTTCTAACATAGCCCAGCTGTGGTCTTTTTCAGGTATCCAGTCTGTATCTTTCTCTTACAGACTGCAGATTTACCCAAATGGGTTTTCTTCATTTCAGTGTGAATGAACTTGTCTTTCCAACCTTTGCTCACTACCTTTTTGACGAATCTCTTAATTGAATTTTATAACTTGTTCTAGCTTCTTGTAATTGTATACTAGATCAAACATAATTTCACATTCTGGGTCTAATTGCCATGTTTACTAACCAGAAAGTTGCATCTTGCATACAACTTCCATATATTTTTTTCTACTTTTACTTTCACAAAAAAAGTTAGAAGTATGATCACATTTTCAAGACACAGAAACACAGGTATTACAGATTAAACTCCATAGTTTATTTCACCTGCTGCATGTTTCCTCTTGTATAAGTACAATTTACATTTATGTTCTGATTCAGAAAACAGTGATATATGCAGACATTTGATTTATTCTTACATCTAGCACTACATATTTGAAACGTGACAAGAGCTACACTTTTCTACATTTTGCATGTCACAGGGATAGAAACCTGGGAAGTTTATAATGCATTTGAAGCTTAAGAGGGAAAGAGAATGCTGCTTTGAAATGACAGAAGTTTTAGGGATACTGTGAGCTGTTATAAAATCTGCCTTATATCCCCAATTTGTCCTCAAGTTTACTAAGCAGGATTTAATCTTGTTACTGAATTAAAGAACTGAGCCATAAGGTTGTAGGTATGAAGGATTATATGATTCATTAGTATCAAAATAATTATGTATGATTGCATGAGAGGCAGATTACCATGCTAAACAAATTTAACATTAATTCAGCTGGTGTATGCAGATTGAGTGACATTGCTTTTTATTAGATGAATGATTTTGCAGAAGAATTAGATTTGTGTAACATTCCATACTAAATAGATAAAATGAAAATAAGTATGTACTGTGCTACAAGTGTCTTGAAAAAATCTAAGAAATAGATTAAGTTCTGTTTGAACAGTGGCTGTAAGCATAATAAGAGAAATGTTAAGTGCTTAATAAGGGTGCTGAAGTGTTACTTAAATATGTGTAAAAGAACAGATTCGCGTGCAGCTGAAAATGTTTGTGGTAGTATGTCTTCAAGCTGATTTATTTGTGAAAACAATTGTTGAAAATGTGCACATTGCTAGTACTGTGTAAGGAAAGTGCCACAGGATTTGAAACAAGGATCAGACACAATTTGGGAAATAGATGCTAAACATTAACAGTGTTATGTTTAAGCTAGACACAGGTGCAGAGTGCACTATGATGTATATTCAGACATACAAGCCACTGAATCAGAGACAGTTAACTGACTGAAATCATTTATGCTTAAAGTACTTAACATATTTGGATTATCATGTACAACCATTGAGTTAGATAGTACTTGTATATAAGAATAACAAATGTAAGATTTAGTTCCATAGTTTGAGTGAAAGTACCATCTAACTTGGGTTGTTTGACTTGCAAGAAAGTTTATATGGTGAAAAGAAAAACTCTGTTTACAAGAGTTTCAATTAGGTGACACCTAATATCTCCATTGTTTCACAACAATTGAGAAAATAAAAATGACCACGCACAGTCTGGCAGTGTTTTTCCATTAGAAACTGCAATTAACATGTTCAGTATAATCCAATTTAAATTGCTGAGTTGAAAACGTGTCCAGGTAACACTAAGTGAAGAATAAAGTAACAGAAAATAATTCATAATGTGCACATACAGTGTGATGTTTTGATTTTCATGTGTGAAGATATTACTGGTCTGGGCTGTTTATCAGGAGTTCATATTCCTACAGGTGCTGCAGTGTTATTAATAGTTCATGCTCCAGTGAATGTTTCAGAAGCCTTTAGCAAAGGGGTTCAACAGCAAATGAAGTTAATGCACTGCACATGCATGATTAACAATTTTACTGTGCTTCTTGAATGGATGTGTACCAGGGTCTCATGCAAAGGCAGATTAAAAATGTGCATTTGCATGGATTCATAGGATCTTAATAAAGCAATAAATAGAGGATGTCATTCAGTTTGTACAGCTGAAGTAGTTTCAACAAAGCATAGGGTGAAGTATTTTTCTGTTTGATGCTGATCATGAACTTTTAGCAAATTAATCTGGATAAGACCAGTTCAAAGCTGTGTATATTCAGTTTATGCAGGGGGAAGGCAAATATTTCTCACAATAGCTTCCCTTTTTTAGTTTATCATCATCTGAAAAGTGTTTCAGAGATCTGAATGAATGGACTTCCCATACATGTCAAGCAGAGCGCCTCACTGGCCCTCTTCAACAGAAATCTTTATGAGAGGATGGGAAATAGAAAATTCACCCCGGGGATCACTCCAGTGGCTCCACTTGACAGAGGCACTGGGAACTAGGGTCGAGTGGCACGATGCCAGGGTAATCCTATGGGCTAGGCTTGTAAAGGCTCCAGTGCCATTAGCCTAGTACACACCTATGAACTAAGAGGCTTTAAAGGTGTTAATAATATCACTGATGATATTGTAGTATGGAGTGTGACCAAAGTGGTATATAAAGAAATACTGACAATTACTGAAAAGATTAATTACACAAAATGCGGAATTTAAAATTGGAATTACAAAGCTGAGATACATGGGTTAGGTTTAAATTCAGATGGATTGAAATCGGATACTGAGAAAGTCAAGGCAGTGTTACGGCTGTGTTTGCCAGAGGATAAACAAACACTTATGAATGTTCTTTTTATGATGCCATATCTTTTAAAGTTTATTCTTAGTATGTTAGAAGTAAATATGCCATTAAGGAAATTGTGGAAACAAGACCTATGATGGTACTGAAGTACAGGGCCAAAAACAGTTTTGCATTGCTTAGTAGTTCAACAGGAGTGCTCAAACTGATGTATTTTGATATGAATAAGCTAATCAGATTTACAGGAATATGCAAGCCAGACAAGAGTGAGCACATTGATGTATTTTGATATGAATAAGCCAGATTTACAAGTAGATGCAAGCTTGAGTGGAACTAGTGAAGTGATACTGCAAGAGAGTAAATAATTTGCCCTATGACTTAAAAGCCTTTATCAGCAGTAACCGGAGAAAAACACAGTAGCCAGAAAGGTTGGTAAAAACCACAAACAAAGAAACAAAACACCAGCCTAATGTGATTTCTCACTTAGAGTCAAGGAACTCACCCAACAAATGCTTCAAAAAAACTGCTGCAAAACAACTTTTTGAGTGCTTTTTGTCCTTCTCTGGACTTCTTCAGAATACTGAGAACATTTCAGGTGTTTGGCTTCTTAAAAGCCAGTATCAACTGTCAGTAAAATATGTCCAGATAGACATTTTTATGAGTATATTTATGAAAAAATTATCAACTTATATTTATGAAAAAATTATCAACGGAAAATGATTGTCATTCTGTGTATTTAAGAGGATTTAGCACAAGGCACATTCAATATTACAAATAATATTGGTGCCATTTCATAAACACATTAATTCTGTTATAAGCCAGGAGAATGTAAGTATATAGCAGATGCGCTGAGTTCAAAAAGCAACAGTAAGATCTGCTTGGAGAAGAACTAGAAGTTAAATGGGGTAATGCCACAGCTTATTTTAAATCTAAAAGTTTCAAAAATGTACTGAGAATGATCCTGAAGATGACTTCCAAGATGGTTGCACACTGAGTAACAGTTTAATTTTAGCTCTCCCAGTGTGCAAACAGAAACTCAGAAAAGAGAGCCAGCAAATTTGTCTTTTTGGGTAAATTTCAGTTACTGGCTAGTAAGTGCACTGCCTGAATGCCATCAAAGAAGAAATTTCGAGAACCTGAAAGAAAATCGTGAACAAAAGATGAGGAAAATACATTGGCTTGGAAGAATCCTATGGCTGTTCAACAAAAAGCAATTCAAACTCCAGCTTTGGTGCAAGACATGACTTTCAGTAGTCTAGAGGAAAAAATATGTCAAATGTGCTCAGAGTTTATTAAAATAAATTAAACTCTGAAGGAGTATATCAACTCGAATAACAAAAGGCTAGAAAAAAATGGAAGAATCTTTAAACAGATATTCAAATGTGCAGGTAAAACTTCAACAACCAGAAGTTGAACTTAAGAAAAATCTAAGTATGAGACTGCTCAATAAGAGATGTTTCAAAATGGTGGAATTAGAGGAAAGAACACACACAGGGAAAACCTGAGATTCTCTGTGGTACTAGAGAAACTGGAAAAAATGGACTGTTTTATGAAAGCACAAATAAGCAAATGGACTGGTATTTCACAGCAGGAGTTAACTTAATGGACACATCATGTGTATACTCCAAACTTGGCCATGAGAAAGCAGCCAATATCTGTATTAGTAAAGATGCAGTCCTACCATCAGGGAGAGTTGATTCTGACAAAATTGTGGCAGAAGGGCAAAGTACTACAAGTTGGAGACTGTAGAGTGTTTGCGGAAAATGATTACTTGATGTAAACTAGGCAGATTAGGACAAAATTTATTTCAGTAATTAGGGAATGTTGAGAGGCAGGTGTGAGATTCAAGATGCTCTGTCTTCAGAATATTTTTTTTCCTGGAGGATCAGTTATTTTTTTTGATGAAGAGCAAACCAATGAGGAAATACAAAAGTTTGTCCAACAAAAAGTAGTCCATCAAACAAAAGGAGACTCTGCTTCGTATTGTTCATAGGTGTGTACTAGGCTAATGGCCCTGGAGCCTCTACAAGCCTAGTCCAAAAAAATTTCTCTGGGACAGTGCCACCTGATGTTAGTTCACAGTGCCTCTATCCAGTAGGGCAACTGGAGTGATCCCTGGGGTGGACTTTCTGTTACCCATTCACTCATCAAGATTTCTCTTGAAGAGGACCAGTGAGATGCTCTGCTTGATATGAATGGGAATCTTATTCCAGAGTATGGGCAGTCTTTGGGAGATGAACCTGTCCCTCCAGCATGTTCTGTTGATTGTGGTAGTAAGGTTGTGATCTCTGGAGCATGTAGTGTGGGGACATTGGGATTTCTTTAGGTGTAGCATTTCAAGTAGGGTTGGGATGAACATGGCTTTGTAAGGCAAGCAGAGCTCACCTCTGAGTAGACAATAAGAGACTGAGAGCAGCTGAAGTTTCTTGAGTCTGTCCATGTAGGACATGTGTTTAAGGCCTGGGATCCTTAAGGTACTTTTGTGGCCTCTCCAGTTGTTGTAGGGGTCTTGTCAGGTACATGCCAAATGGGGAGTTATATTCGATGATTGATCTAATGAGGGATGAGTAGAGGGATGAAGACCTCTTTCTGGATGTGAACCCTTTAGTTATAAGATGGTACCACGTAGAAGGATTTTCTGATCACAGTGGCAATGTGGTGGTTGAAGGTGAGGTGGCTTTTGACCAGGGTGTCCAGATCTCTTATGGCCCCGTCAGTGTTTATTGGGCTCACATCGATGTGGTAATTCATAGGAATGAGTTTTTTCCAAAGGGAGTGATAATGCATTTTTTGGTGTTAAACTTAAGGCCATGGTTCCGACACCAGTCATTGGTCTCAGAGAGGCCCTTTTGTAGAATGTCTCCATCACTTGGGGAGTTGATAGTGACTCCTAATTTGCAGTCACCAATGAACTTGGTTAGCCAGAGTCCCTCTGTGTTGGCCTGGGCATCTGAGAAGCAGATGCCACATAGGAGAAGGGCCCAGGACCTAGCCCTGTAGGACTCCACTCATGACTGCTTGACAGTCTGTCTTAGAATCTGCAACTTTCACTCTGTGGGTCCTGTCTGTGATGCCAATTTGCAACCCACCTAGTGATATAAGGACTGATGCCTAGTTTAGTGAGTTTATCAATGATACCTGAGTGGGAATGGTATCAAAGGCCTTGGAAAGATCGAGGTAGGCTGTATGCACTGCCTTACCCTCATCCACAGCCTTGGTGACTGCCTCAAAGAAGTCAACCAGGTTCAGCAGGCAAGATCTCCCCTTGACAAAGCCAAACTGTGTGGGCTCAAGAGTTTGGAGGTTGCTTATGTCTTTGTTGAGCAGGTCCATGATGATGCACTCCATAGTTTTACATACCAGACTCGTAAGGCTAATACGGCAATAGTTCCCAGGGTCTGTAGTTGCTCCCCTTTTATGGAGAGGGATGACTATAGCAGCGCTCCTTTTGTTAGGGACAAAGCCTGAGGTAAAGCTGTGATTGAACAGGGCACACAGGTGTGGTGCCAGTTCATTTTGTAGCTCATGTAGGATGCAGCCACAGATATTATCAGGTCTCATGGACACTGTATTCTTGGCTTTGGACAATGCAGCTTTTACCTGTGCCACAGAAATGGCAGGTATCGGGCTTTCTTCTGGTATTGTGATAGGGCCTTTGGGGGGAGGGGTAAAGATGGCACTGAATTTGTTGGCCAGTATGTTCGCTATATCTGTTGGCTTAGTATAGGAGGTACCATTGTGCAATAACTCTGAGCAAATCTGGGTATTGCCTTGGAGGTTCTTGATATAGCTATAGAAGACTTTGTGGTTGCTTTTAGTGTCAGCCACAATTCTGCCTTCAGAGCTGGCTTTAGAGGATTTGATAAGGGATCTCATATTTTTGTTGAGTCTGATAAGGGAGTTTTTCCAGTCTTGTGACTTCATTTTTTTCTGCAACAGTTTCTTCCTTCTGTTGTAGGGTTTGATGGCTGTGGACCACCAGATTGGGTTCCTTATTTTGGAGGAGAGCGTCTTGGTTCTATTTGGTATGGCAAGATCCATGCATTTGTGTACATGCTCGCACAGTGCATTGGTGTATGATTCGGCAGTCTTGCAGCTATTTTCCATTGGCATGGGTGCCAAGAAGTTAGCCACCTCTGTTTTTAGGTGCCCAAAGTCAGCTTTGGAGAAGTTTTTCAGGGTGGTCACCTTAGTAAGGGGTGCAGGTGAGATGGAGATTTCCATGGTGATCATTTTGTGGTCTGATTTAACCAGGGAGGAGTTGACTATAGGTGTGAAGCAATGGTCTCCCATGTTGGTGATAACCAAGTCGAGGATTCTGCTTCCTCCAGTGGAGGTCAGAATGAGCTGGCCCAGGGCATTGGCATTGATAAATTCCAGGATGTGTTGGGCCTGTACATTAGTACTAGAATAGTGTTCCCAGTTGATGGAAGGGCAGTTGAAGTCACCCAGTATGAGAGGATTGGGCTGGACCTCGATAGATGCCAGGGTTCTTAGGAAGTTGGAGTGAGAGTCAAGGGACATGTTTGGGGTTCTGTAGCAAGTTATGACTTGTATCGCCGTCTTACCCAGTGTTAGTTGTACCTGAATTATCTTGGATACATTATGCTGGACTACCAGTCTAGAGGTGTTTGCATCCTTTATGAATATGGAGACACCACTGCCTTTGGAGCTTCCAGATGTATTCTAGGGCCGAAAGGTATGGAATGAGTTGTAGCCTGGGAGTGTAGGGTTATTTTCTGCCTCTTTAAAACAGGTCTCCATTACAGCACAGATGTCGACATTCTCCATTTTGCGGAGACCTTCAAACAAGTGCATCTTAAGTGTTAGACTTCAAGCATTGAGCAGCATGACCTTCAGATTGCATTTGTTTGTAGCTGTTGCAGTGGAATTTTGGTCTTTGGAACACTGCCTAAAAAAGCCACTAATAGGAGTGGTAAGAGCCTTAGCCAATAGCCAGAATCCCAGGTGTAACAGATGCAGGCCATTTCTTGCAAAGCATCAAGGTCTGTTGATCATGTCATCCCAGGCAGACGGATACTGGATCCCCTTAGAATGACACCAGAAACTTAGCCAATTGTTGAAGTCAATGATTTTCTGCTCATACTGTGGTAGCATTCTGGGTGACAGTAGAATACTGTTCAGGGCTAGGGTCATACCTGCCTGGGCCACATAATCCAAGAGTTCCATCACATCTCTTTTCATGTAGTCCAGGTTTAAAAGCCCATGTTTCCACACTGTGCAGCAACTCTCCAGGTCAGCCTCAGGTCATTCACACCCACATGGACAATGACTGAGTCATATTTGCACTTGTTGTGGAGTGACCTGAGTGCATGTGTTATGTGGTGGATCCTGGCACTTGATAGACAACTGACTGTCACCTTCTCCTCACTGAAGCTAGTAAGTGGGACATCAGTGTGCCTCACAATTGAGTCTCCTATGATCAGTACATTGGGAAAAGTGTTCTGCCTTAAGGGATTAGGTTGAAGGCCACACTGTGGTGGTGAGCTGTGTGTTCTGAGGTTGGTGTTTTGTTGGTCGAGTGCATTTCTGTCTCCGGAGTCTGTTGTTTGGGAAATTTTTTATTGAGAAACTCTGCAAAGGTGGGTGTATGGTTTGTGTTTCTATGTGTGAGTTGTGATGGTTGGTGTTTTGGAGGGCTGTGTGTTCCATGTAGTGAGTTGCAAGTGTTGACTTCTCCTCTTGACCAGCTAGTCCGGTCTTGGCTGGAGAGTGCACTGCTTCTAATTTATTGATCTGTGCCTCTCACATGTATGAGTGTTGGGAGGTAAGAGGAGAGAGGGTTGTCTGTGTACATGAGACAGTTGCTACACAGTCTCAGAATGCCCAAGTGCACCAGGCTAGCAGGAGAAAGCACAGGAAATTGCCCTACAATCATATCAGGAGGGGTGGTCATTACATACTGGTGCTGTTACTGCGTAGGAATAGCTAGTGCTGATAGCACCTAAGTGTGCTACAATAAATTCTACTAAAGCCTATTAAAGTGCTAGCTGATTACGCTAATTGAAATGCAAGAAGTAAAAGAATAAGCATGTTCTAAGGGAAAAATAGAAGAGCAGACTTTCTGGCACTGTTAAGAGTTTACTTCAGCTGAGAGTTGCTGCACAGTGTGGAAACATGGGCTTTTAAACCAGAAAGTTGAAAGAGATGGAAAAACTGCCCAAATGGCCAATAAACTACAATTTCTGGGACAGAAACCACTCCGCTTGTGGTAGATAGGCTACCCAGTGCTTACCACTCCCACTGATAAGCTAGAAGGCTTCCCTCCAACACAAAAAAGGTCTGGGGGACTCAGAAACTTACAGAACAGTCCTGGATACAGCAAATCTGTGTTTGGACTAGGCTGGTTACAGGAAAGGCGGGAAACAAGCTTAGAACGTTTTTTTTTTTTTTTCAGGAAAGCAGTTGGAACAGTAGCAAAACACTTTAAATACAGTACAAGCTATCATACTTGAGTGTGTAGCAATATTATGGCAAATACAGTTTACCTAAATGCAGTTAAATTAAACCTTGACTAAAACAAGTGCAGAAAGCAGTACATTCTGAAAAAAAATCAAAATGGAGGCACCTAGAGTATCTCTTTCACCTTCCTGTTGCACTTGTAGTCTGTAGGACACCAAATAAAGCTCATAGAGAGACTTTGGAACATTGGAAAAGGTTTCCCTGGTAAAGGAAAATGCTTGAGAGAGAGAAGCAGAGGACTTGACTAGAAGATGTAAAAAAAGTACATTGGAAATCTGAGACTGGAGTTGTGAGATGAGATGAACAGGACAAAACCAGCAATTTGGAAATTAATGAATAAATGTGGGATTACAAAGCATTAATGACATTTGTAAAATACAGCTCATCAAGAAAAATTAGAAACAATGGACTTTTTTGACTTTGTTAAACTTTGAGGGGCCTCCAAAGAATTTGCCCTACTTCGTGTCATTAATGTTTTGAAGAATATTAAAGGGAAGGGAAGAAGAGGGAAAGAGAACTTTAAGTAAAAAAAAATTGTTCTTAACAGTATTTATATGAAACATTTCATGGCATAACCTGCATATTATATAACAAAGTATGATCAGTTATTTCTGTGTGTTATAAGGATACAAAAGTAAACAGGTGCTCCATGTTGTTTTCTTTTTTTTTTCTTTATTTCTTATTTTATTAGTTTTAAGAAGTGCAGGTATTTCATTGTTAGAAGAAAGCCTGGATAACTGGCTGTAATCTTGGGTAGTTGAGGTTTGGGATGGAGTACAAAAGTGTACAGATCATTTTATAAGTAGGGCTGATATGCCTTTTCTTAGTTTTGCATGGGGGAATGACTAAATTAAGGCTCGTCATGACCAAACAAGTTTTAAATGGAATCAAGTAAACAAGGAAAGACTGAATGTAATAAATTTTCCTTTAGCAAATGTTCACAGTGTAACATAAGCTTTTAGATGAAGGTAACTGTATTTGGTTCTTATGTTTCTGCGAGGACAAGCTGATAAGATGGCAAGGCTTTTTAACGCTAAAAAGTTCATGTTTTGTGAAAGCATTCAAGTTGAATTCTACATCTGGGAGAGGAATAAAGATGAGACAAAAACAGACAGCACTTAGTGTAAGTAGCAGCACAGACTGTACCGGGGCATCTTATGTTGCATAATCTAAATTATAGGTCAATTAAAGCATGTGAGAGCAGCTGTCAGTTTGGGAAAATTGTTCATTAGGAGGGTTACACTTCATTGTTTGAAGGTGGTCATAGTTTTGTGTGTTTGTAGTGAGTTAATATGTTATGGGTATTCTAGCGTGTGCTTTTTGTGGGTTTTCATTAAAACAAATGTCTTGAAAGGTGTGACATAGGTTCAAATGAACATGGCAAGAAACAACCATGTAAAAGATCAACCTGCCAAACATTAGTCCATGCATGTAACACAAAATCTGACAACAGACATTTAAAAAGCTGTTACACATAACAGGTGGGAACAGTAACTTGCTATCATGATGACAACACTTCCCATATTGTCTTGGAACATGAATGGTTTCACAGGGTTATACAAAATAAGAGAGTAATGAATTGTATTAAGAAATACAGAGTACAGATAGCTGTGCTACAGGAGGCACATTTGGAAGGAACTAAACATGTGAATTTGATAAAGGAAGGATTTATTTGTGGTTATTCAGCAGAATATCTGGTACAAAGGAAAAAGGTAGTACTTATATTAATATTTACAATGCAGCTTAAGAAAATTCTGGGAGAAATTATCAGCTTTCAGCAGGAAATATTGCTTATAGGTGGGGACTAGAATTTGATTTGCAAAAGTGAGGATGTATCTGGGGGCCTAAAAGGGAAAATATAACAAACGAAGGTCGATTTTTGAAGAAAGTTATGAAAATATTTGGTATAGAAGATGTGAATTCAATATTAGGAGCTTGGGCATATTATTCCCCAAGGTACACAACCTAGACTATGCTAGACAGAGATTATATTTCACAGGAACATGTGCATTTAATTGAAAGTTTTGATACACATCCAATAACTATTTCAGGTCACTTACCAATAATAACCAAGATAAAAATGCAGGGTAAGGAAGTAAAAATGAGACACTGTTGCATCTCATCCTGTCTTAAAATGGTGGAATTTAAGGAATAAGTAGTAGAAATTATTCTGGAGTTATTAGAAAAGATAGAGATTTCTTCAAAAGATAGAGCTTAGGGAGTGTTGTCAGATGAAAGTGGAGTTTAAAAATAGGGTAACAATGTAAAAGAAAAAGGTAGTTAAGGTAATAAGAATTATTTGGAGGGACTGCCAAAGGTTAAAGTACTATAGAATAAGGGGAATCTCACAGAACAAGAAGAGCAGCAACTGCAGAGTCCTAAAGAGAAGATAAGGGGCTACCTGGATAATACCCATTTTCATGAGGACATGATAAAATGAAATACTTAGAAGTATGGGTTAAAGGATTCTCTTGTGGCAGCTAAAGGATATTTGGGAAGAGACTAAATAAAAGATAAAACAAAAATCGAGGAACTGGAAGCCCTTGTTTTTGGATATGAATAGCAAGATACAAGCAGTCATAATGTTTTTAATCCCTTTAGTTTTATACACAGGTCAGCCATACTTTTAGCAACCATAGGAGAGCAATTACAAAGAAGTTGAAAGATTTTATCTGGGAGGAAAAGAGAATACGAGTCAGATGGGATAAGCTGATCTTTCCAGTATAATAAAGTGGATTGGATTACCTGATTTGAAGGGATATTTTAAGCTACACAGCTAATGCTGCTGTAGATAGAGAAAGCAGAAAGCTATAATTCAAAGTGGAAAGGGATGATGATGAAATAGGGGAAGGCTCAAAAATAAGGAGAGAGTGGGATTTTGGATGCAGATCCTTAAGGAGAATATCAATAACCATACAGAGTATTATATTCATAAAGTAGCAGAAAGTATTCTAAGAACTAAGCCAACACAGTAACAGAGAAAGGAGATGCTGTTGATAGGGATGACTGTAATTAGTGGAACAGAAAATGGGAAAGAGGGGGCAGGATTTTACTAGAGAAAACTGCAAAGGAACCAATGTATTGGAAGCAAATAATTAGAGACGGGAAGGTAACAGAATGGGAAGAGGCCAAGAATATATTTGTACTTACAGGCTAGAGACTGCGTAATTTATCAAGGATTGATATCAGAGTATAGGCAAAGAGAAAGGGATAGGGGAATCCTAAGTGAAAGACCAGCACTGGTAATGTTTTTAGTTGAATCCAGAACAGAAGTTGCTGGTAAAAAAAGGGATAATTGGTAGGGCATATAAAATATTGCATGAGAACTATAGGAATCAGAGGAGGTTAGAAAAGAGAAGAGAAACTGGATAAGCAAGTCACAAAAAAAAAAAAAAACAATGCAGGACATATGTATAGCTCCCAAATGTGCAACAAAGTCTAGAAAATTTAGGAATTTTGCTTGGAAGTGTTTGTGTAGGTATTTTTATTCCCCAAGCAGGCTCCAGATAATATTTCTGCAGGTAAATTGCAAGTGTTGGAGGTGTGGTGGGGAAGAAAGAGGTAACTGGGAACATATTTTTTTGGAAGTGTAATGACTTGGCACACTTTAAAAATTCCCTGTATACTACTCTGTCAGATTACTTGGTAAGCAAATATGTGTAACTAAGGAAATGATTTTTTGAGCTGGGATACAGGATCTGAGTTGCCTAGACATAATAAGGCCTTTCAGAGTTTAACTCTGGTGGCTGCCATAAAAGGGATTACTAGAAAATGGAAAACAAGTCCAAACCTACCATATTTGAAGTAATGAATGTAGTAACAGAAACAGAAGAGCTAGAAGTTGGATCTTTAGAAAAAAGTAGGAACAAATTGCATAGAAAAAAATGGGAATCATTATTTATTTATTTATTACTTTACATTTGTTGACTGGGATGGTCCGACTGAGCTGAGTAGCTCTTTTTCAGCGGAGGCCCGAGGAGAAAAGCTCTACAATATTACAATGTATTATATACATTAGGTTTATATTTGAAAGACAAATGACTAGATAAAATAATATTTACGGAGAATAGTTGGCACAGATGAATCAGGCAAATACAGTGTTCAGTAATTTACTACAGAAGGTAGTCAACCTAAAGCAAATAATCAAATATCACGATCTTATTTTTCGACTGTTGTAGTGTTATACAGTAGTAGTAAATATGCAGGCTAGAGACATTTATAATATAGCAGACCTAACAGTAGTAGTGTACCAAGGGCCATAGTTTGACTATCTTGGGTTAAGGTGGTTGGAAATAATACATGCAGGATAATGTTTTGTAGGAGGAATGAGGTTTAAGGGAAGCCAGGAATTGAGTGAGCTATGTAGTGATGAATTGATAATGACTGTACAGATTATATGTGACATATAATGTTTGTAACTGCAAACGCTCTTTCATCCATCTGAAAAGGTTGAAACCACTAAAGTGCGAAGACACGGACCATTGATTTTTTTTCCCTGGGGAAAAAATCAGTGGGCCATCTTTGGGACTTTGCCATTTCCTCCTATGCTGTGATCTCAGAGTTGGTATATTTAAGTAGGGGTGTGTGTGTGGGGGGGGTGTAGCGCCCCACTTCATTTTGTGTTTAAACTTTTTTTTTTGCAGAGCATCAATTTTTTTCCCTGGAAAAAAAATCGCTGTTCCATGTCTTCGCTTTTTAGTGGTTTCAACCTTATCGGATCGATGAAAGAGCTTTCACTCATTTCATCATTCAATAAGGTAATATAGACCCATCAATACGGTTTGTTTTCAATTATATAAATGTATGATTGCCAATGTCATAAATGATAATTCAATAAAGATAATAAACTATTTGCCAATACCAAGATTGGGTTACACCCTCCTGATTTTTGAAAGAATATCATGCAAATGTAGTTTTGAATAGAAATACGGCTAATCTAAACTGAATTATGATTTTTGAGGAAGAAAATTACTAGATCCTAGAAGAAACAGCCCCTCCAACTGTCAGCCACAGATTTATAGACTTTATTACAGTAGATGCATAATTTCATGATTCAAGTGGAAGAAACAAATGTCAAAGCAAGGATGTTAAATTTGGCCATGGCTCGTAATCTGTATTCAGTAACTGATAAGTAATTAATCACTGTGGTATGACAACTGAAATGGTGCCGATTCAGATCACAATTTGTTTATATAATCTATGATGTCTTCAGATGTTGTAAATAGCTGATCGCATTTTTATATTTGTCCTTTTTGCATGTGTTTTTAAATGTGTTCTTATCTGTTTGTTCTGCTTGTAAGCAGTAAATCTCTTTTGACTTGTTAATAGATTAGTTGGAAAAAATGTGGGTCTCTTGTATCAAAAGATTTGAATAAGGTGAATTTGAATATCTTTGATCAATTAATCAAGGTATCTGATGTTAATCGTTTCTTTTTTCTCACTGGTCATGTTTTTCTGTTTTATGTGAGTTGCTGTATCTGTTTGTATATCCGCTGAAGGGTTTGTTGTGGCAGGGGTCTGTTTTAAGTTTAATAAAGTTGCTGTTAGCTTTGTAATTTTGTATTTTTATCGGTGTTTAGTTTGGGTTGCTGTTATTGTTATTTGATATTTGTTATAACATGTTATAGTATTATGCCTGAGAGTTCTTCACCCTGAGATTTCATGAGGTATAATATGGGTTACAACATGTCTAACTTCTTTGGAATGAAAAGTGTGTCTTTTCCGAACTATCTCACTCAATAACTCATGAGAGAATGTTAATGGTTTGTCAGAACACGCAATTAGAGTACAGTTCACTTATCTGAAAAAATAACAGTGAAGATTTTGGTACGGTTGCCCAAAAGTCTGTCCACTATTGCTCTGTTGCTAGAACATTTACATTTACCTAGGTTGTAATATTTTTACCAATGTATGTGCTTTAGTTAGTGTTGTCGCCTCACAGTAAGATGCTGTCCGGGTTGATTCTCAGCTAAAGCGTCTTCTGCGTGGAGACATGCGTGAATGGGCGTACCTTCATTGAAGCTTGTGCGTCAGGGCTGGTAACTCGGCACGTAAAAATCAACTACCAATCATTAGCGGACTGGAGTTCAGCTGTGGCAACCCCTAACCGGGAAAAGCCGAAAGATAGCCTTTAATAACTTTTACCTAGACTGGGAGCTGCCTTTCTGTGTACGCTTTCATCTTTAAGTGCAACTATTTGGCTTCACACAGTTGCTTAACTTAACAAGTGAACTTCACGATTTCCAGCAAGTGAAGCATTTTGGACTGGATCCTAATATCCATCCCAGAAAATTTCTCAGACTCAGACATGCAAGATAACTCTATAAATGCTCACCAGTATATTTTGCTTTTGGAAAGAAATCCATCTCTTGCCTTCTCATCACTAGTAGAAGAGCTTGTAATATGCTCAACGTTAAATTTACTGATTAACTTAAATGTGTCAGCTGATCTTCCAGACACTCATTCAAACAAGGATCAGCTTGCAGAATTCTGTTTCACATTTTTTCATATTCAGTTCTAATGCCTCTGTAGGGATGAACATGTAGGAAATGTGACATTCCCTTTCATTAGAAATCTGATTAAGAAACAAGGAATCGCGTTGATTGATCAACAGCTGTATCACTGAGTGCCAATTGATCAAAAGAAATATCTGAAACTGCTTTTTGCAAACCTCGTGGGTATATTTTTTTGCAGAGGGGCTGTTGTTGGGGGGATGACACTCCCCACAACCTCAAACTTAAATATACCCTTTCCGAGGTTGCACAGCAGTAGAGCAGAAAGAGAACTCAGCTGTTGATGAAAGTTGTTTTACCCAAATTTCCTCGATCCTTTGGCATTAGATGAAAGTGTCATTGACTGACTGTCACATTCACAGTGAGAATGTCACTGTGGTAAGAGTTTAAAAGTAGCAACTCCTCCAAAACCCACACTTCGTATAAGCAACTGCACTAGAGAGTTAAGTCTCTTATTAAATGCAAAAAAAGGATCATTGTACAACGACCCCCTATTAATATTCAAAAAACGTGCACGCTGATTGGTCATCGTGCACATTGTAAATCAGAGTTATAGTAATGGAAAAAGGTCCGGTCGCCCGGACTTTTTCCATTACTATAACTCTTTTTTTTTTTTTTTTTACAGCAATGGAGAACGCAAGATCTCCGTTGCTTCACACTGTCTCGCTATGTTAAACTCGTTTAACATAGCGAGACAGTTTGTAAAAAGCAACGGAGATCTTGCTTTCTCCGTTGCTTTTTACAAACTGTTTTGCTATTTTAAATGGGTTTAACATAGAGAGACAGCTTTAAAAAAAGCAACGGCTCCGTTGCTTTTTTTAAAGCTGTCTTGCTATGTTAAACCCATTTAACGTAGAGAAACAGTTTGTAAAAAGCAACAGAGATCTTGCTTTCTCCATTGCTTTTGCCCACAGCTCTGATGTACTGCGTAGGCATACGCATGCACAGTACATCAGAACTGCCGCAGAATACCTGACAGCTGCGGAAGGGCAGCAAGGAGGCATTATACAATGCCATTATTTAAGAAAATTAATTTTTTTTTTCTTTAATAATGTCATTGTATAATAGCAATAACCCACTTCTGGGTGTGGGTAATGCTGGATTTACCCACAGTTAGCTTTGTTGGTCACTCAGGCTTCGCCCTCATGACCAAACCACACCAACCGTGGTTAAATCCAACATTACCCACACCCAGGCATGGGTTATTACTATATTATACAACTCAACAGCAGTGAGACTTGCACAATATCAGATAGTACTTGTAACATTTCAACTCCCAGCTATCACTTAGAAAATACCAAACCCCAAAACCATACTTATCTGACTTGCCACTGGATGTGATAACAAAATTCTACCACCATTTTTTCAAATATCAGCTAGTCTACCTTTTTCAGCTTCTTTACCAACGTTCATTAATGAATATGTACTACAAACCAAAGGTACAACCCAGAACACACATTATACACACCCAGTGAGACCATTTATAATAAAGTAAATGATCCACAATTAATGGGGGGGGGGCTATTCACTGAATTGACAAGAACATCAAAACCATAACCCGCTGCTTTACAAACTTAACAAATTCAGTGTTGGCTCAAATACAATAAGATGGTTTCAAGGTGACTTCCAAAATGGAGCATTCCAGGTACAATTAGGAACCTGCCTTCTCACTGAACGTGGTATTAATTTAGACATTCTGCAAGGATCCATCCTTGGTCCACTGTCATTTTCACTGTTTATCAATGACATATCCTCTTGCCTTCTCTACTTTTGCTTGGTTCTTTATGTAGATGATATCTTTCTGCTCAAATCAGGTAAGAAGACTTTGACCCTTCAACAGAAACTACAATCTAGTATTACAGATTTCTGCCACTGGATGAATGCAAATATGTTTCTAGTCAGTCCCTTTAGTATAGCATCAGTAAAAACTACAAGACTCAGCCAAGTTGAGTCTTTACTGTTTAATATCTTAAACTTCCTGTAGTGGAGTGCATGTTTTGAAACATAACATTATGATATTTGGCACCCTGCAAAATGCCCTAAATCCCCAAAATGTGTTACTGATCTAGACGGATACCAGCTACTACTAGTGACAGAACAGAAGTACCTAGGACCCTATTCTTTCACTGGCCAAGCATGCTGACAATATTATTAACAAAACAATCCAGTTAAAACTGTACTATAGAATCTCACCCCCCCCCCAAACTTGTAATGGATTAGCTAAAAATGCACTTATTTCTAAAATTGAGTATGGGCCTCCTCTTGTAATGTAACTTTCTAGTTCAAGCACATGTAAAATACAAAATACTATAAACAAAGTAAGGATATTTGTTCTGCTTTCTGAACCCCATACTTATCACTACCAGCATCTTACAGCAGTGTTAGTGGCTGGGTATAAGTGACGAGTCACATTTCTATTTAGCTATCAAATCTACAAGCTGTTAAAAATAGGACATGCCCCCCATGAAAACCATTACAAATTAAGAAGGCTAACTTCCCACGTGGAGACTTTCAGCAACTCTGGTTCCTGTACTTGTAATGAGAACTCTTGCAATGCATCTGCAGAGCTTTTAAAGATAATTTGTTGCTGCAGTTCCATCATGAGTTTTAGTACTAGAAAATGCCAGAATGTATTTTTCACTCAACTAAAAAGGAAGTACTGATTGTCACCTGGTGGGTGTTTAATGATCAGTGTGCTTGGAATTGAGCTATTTTCTGAGTAGCAACAGCAAGTAGAGCTTGGAACGTGTTCACATTGCACATGTCAGAAATTAAAGGAACTTGGACCCAGCATAGTAATGCTATGTAAAGAATTTGGTGTTCTGTGCATGTTTGTGAAATTAATGACTGTGTTAATCAAGTTATAACGTGAAAAGCACAGATTTCTAATGGTTATTTAAAGTCTGTCTCACTAAAAGAAAAAGGAGACAGATTGCAAACGGTCTTTAGTGATATGTGTTCTTAAATGTCAGGTCATCACAAAACAGGGTGCATTGCAAAAAAAAAAAAACACTCACGGGAAACTCGCAGAGTGGCTCATGAGGCAGAAGGCACTGAAGGGCAATTTATGTTTTAGGTTAAGACTTTATTCTGATCAAAATAAAGTACAGTTGTGCAAGTAAACTTACCATAACAGTTGATGTTCTAACGTTCACTGCTGTAGTAGCTTTACCTATATGGGTTATATCCTGCCAAGGATATAATAGCCAGCCCATTTCCAAAAATTCAGGGAACCTTACACCTGCCCAAACTGTCAGGCAGCTTGAGCTGATCTGACTAAAAGACAAGTTTAGGTGCAAGGCCCTTCAGAGTTTCCTTACCAAAAGAAAGAGGGAGGCTGGGCCCTGAAAGGACAAAGCTAAGAACAACAAAAATAAATGTCCACATCTTGGAAAAACACATAACAAAAGACAAGGGGGTGGAGAGAGGGAGCTGCTACTGCAGCAGCGATCATTCGACCATCTACTGTTATGGTAAGCTTCCTTACACAGCTGTACTATGTTTTTCATATTGATCACTGGTGAAGTAGCCTTAGCTATACTGGCAGCTTTCCATAGCTAACTACATTTGAGAGGTGGAAGGAGAACAGTCCAGAAGCCCCTAGAGAATGGTCCTAGCAGAGC
Organism: Protopterus annectens; assembly: GCF_019279795.1. Lineage (NCBI taxonomy): Eukaryota > Metazoa > Chordata > Ceratodontiformes > Protopteridae > Protopterus > Protopterus annectens. The sequence continues at coordinate 426,040,446 of NC_056726.1, read as the reverse complement.
CTGATACGGGCCTAGAGAAAGAATCAAGCTTTTTAGTGCTTTATAAAAGTATGTATCCAGGACCAAGTAGCAACTTATAAAATCTAACACTTTCAAAATGCCATAGATTAAGCCAAGGCCCTGACAGAGTGGGCCTTGACTCCTCCTGGAATATTTATTTTTTTTTTTTTTATGGTGAGTATAACAAAAGGTAATAGCTTTAGACAACCATTTGGAAATAGTCTGTTTTGACACAGGTTGTCCCTTCTTTTTACCTTCACAAGAAATGAACAATTGATCCAAAGATCTGAAAGATTCAGTTCTGTTAAGATAGTACCTGAGAATTCTGTGGACATCCAAAGTACGGAGTATCATTTCTCCTTCATTTTAGGCTCAGGAAAGAAAACAGGGAGAATGATAATTTAGCTTAACCTAAACTAGTGTATTGCTTTAGGCATAAATGGAGGAGGAGTTCTCAAAGAAATACTGTCCGTATGGAAAATGAGATGGGGTTGACTTACCATAAGAGCTTGCAACTCAGGTACCCTTATTGCAGAGGTCAGCACAATCAGTAAAACAGTTTTTTAATGTTAAAAGTCTCAAATCAGCCAGGTTAGCTGGTTCAAATGGAGCAACGTTTAGCTTTTTTAACAACAAATTAAGATACAAAGGAGGGGGGGCATTGGTTTTCTTGGAGGCCTCTTTTGAAACCCCCCTTTCAAAAACATGAAGGACTGCGCAGTGGTGCAGCGGTAGCGTTTTCGCCTCACAGCAAGAGGTTCTCTGGTTCGATTCTCGGCTGGGGTGCCTTCTGTGTGGAGTCTGCATGTCCTCACTGCGCTCGTGTGGGTTTCCTCCCACGTTACAAAGACATGCATCTGGAGCCTTTCTCCCCGGGCCTCCGCTGAAAATTGGCTTTGTTCCAAGTCGGACTTTCCTGGTTAACAAATGTTAAATAAAAAAAAAAATAAAAAATTTTGACATGAGAATGCATTGAAAGAAAAGGATCCATAGGCAGACATGCTGTAGTTGCCAGTAAATGAACCTTGACAGAGGAATAAGAAAGGACATAGGATAATAACTCTTACAAATATTGTAATACCAGAGAACAACTAGGTCTGAATGGTTGCTGGTTGTGTTGCTGGCACCAACTAGAAAACCTTTTCCATTTGCTAATATATGGCTTTCTAGTAACAGGCTTTCTTGTATTAGTACCTGCTACACATCCTCATAAACAGGTGCCTAAAAGGAATTAAGACCCTATCATTCAGGTAGTCAACTGAAATTGATTGATGTTAGGTTGCATCAAACACTCTTACTCTTGTGTGAGTAGAGCCAGTCTGTGACGAAGCTTGTGGCATTGCCTCTAACCATTTCCAAAAGAATGGAGGACCACATTTGCCTGGGTCAGAAGGGAGTCACCACAATGATCATGGGAGATTCCATTCTGGATATTAGTGGAAAGGGTGGAAAAGCATGCATGAACATTCCTGTCCAAGAAAAGAAAAGTCACGTCTTTCCCAGGCCTTCTTGCATGGAGTCCTGGAACAGAATCTTTTCAGTTGATTGTTCAAAGAGAAGGTAAAGAGGTCTACTTGAGGAACTCTCCACAGATGGATCAAATTTTTGAAGACACCCTGATGTAATTTCCATTTGTGAGGGTCTGCTGTGGTCCTGCTCAAGTTGTCTGCCACACAGGTTTACTCTGTCAGAATGTAAGATACCTATAGAATGAGATTGCACTATGAAACTATATTCCAAGGTAACATGGATAGTCTGCAAAAGTGGTACGATCTGATTCCCCTTGCTTGTTGATGTGCCACATGACTGTGGTATTGTCTGTACCCACCTGAATAGGTCCTGGGGACAAAAGATGGCTCAGAGTTCAGTGCCTTGATTAGGATAAGCATCTTCCATACCCCTGCACTTTTATCCCTCCTGAAACTGCACCCCAAACAAAGTCTGGGGTGTCTGTGGAGACTGACTGCTTTGGAGCAGGGAGGGAGAAGGAGGGAGACAGAGTTAAGGATCTCTGTTGTCTCCACCAAATTATTTCTTACTGGACCCCACAGCACTAGGATTTGAAAAGATAAAGGGTATTGGCTCTGGGACCAAAGAGATTTCAGATATCACTGTATCTTTCTCATGTGGAGTCTTTCTGGGGGTACCAAGAGAATCATATATGCCATGAGAACCAAATTCCTGAGGCATTCCCTTGCAGTGAAAGAAGTCTGAGTGAAAAACCTTAGAAATAGATCTAGATGTAGATCTAGAAAGACTTTTTACAATTGTTCTGTTACAATCCCAACTTGTGTAAAATATTTCTCACCCAAGAGAGAGATTCCTGAGACTTTGAAAGACTTTGCAAAGATAGGAAAATCATCTAAATATGGAAAAGTGTGGATACCTTGTAGCCTACAATGAACTATAACTTGGGCTAAACACTTTGTGAACACTCTTAATGCAATTGGGAATACAAAGGGTAAGGCAAAGAACTGATAATGTGATCCAGACACACAAAATCGTAAGAAATGTCTGAAGTCTGAATCAATAGGGATGTGATGATGAGCATCTTTTAAGCCTACTGTTACCAGGAAGCTTGAAAGAGGAAGAAGAGGAAGGAGGTGACAGGTTGTGAATTGATATTTTGAATTTGAGCACTGTCACTACTAAGTTTAGAAAAAAAAGATCCAGAACTAGTCTCAAAGCATTTTTTTTTCTTTAGCACTGGGAAGGAGGAAATGGTTCTGATCACTCCTTGGAACAGTATGGGATGAAGAACCAATGGCAGAAGCGAGTCTGATCTGAAAGATGAAGAATGATCCCTGGAAAGGAGGAATTTCCTCCCACTGCCATCCTCAAACTTATTGAATGATTTTCAGAGCCCATTTGTCTGCAAGAGAAAATATTCAAACTTTCTGGAAGAAAAAGGGACCAGGGTGGGAGAGGTTGACAAGGTCTCTTGAACAGTAATTCAGACTTATTGGACTGTCTTTGTTTTTTGAAGGTTAGAGACTTTTTGAAGCCTCCTTGCCATTTCTTCTTAAATGTCTGTTTAACTGCATTTTGTTGACTGTTTAGTGTACTTTTTGCCAAAATTGGATGAGGAGATCTAGAAAATCCCTTGGAAAATTTGGAAAAGGAGGGCTGAAAATTCTTGTGATTCCCTGGATCAGACTGACCCTTTCATCACAGATTTTGGTCAGCTCTGCAGCAGAGGTACCAAACACTAAATCTCTGTCCAAGGGAGAATTTAAAATTTAATTTTTAACATCATCACCTTAAGTCAGGTTTTCCTCACAATAAGGAAATTGCAGATAAAACATTCCTCATGCTTTCACAATTAGTTAGAATAAATTTCAACATATGAGCCTGACAATTCAAAATTCTGAAAATCAAAGCTGCAGAACTGTACACTTTTTCCCATAACTATAAATCATCTCCCCACCTTTATCAGAAAGAATAGGATTGGAATTGACTGAGTGCTTAGCAGCAGTGGGATCAACTTAAGCTATAGCTGCTGGGTGTGTGTGGGAACAGTGTATAAAATTTTAAAAGACTGAAGAACTTTATCCATTTTATGTGCCTTTTTAGGAACAGCTAGATGGCAATCAGGAAATTTGTAGGCGGTAATTCACACATCCACTAAAGAAGGATGAACGGGAGGAATGGGTAATAGGATATGGAAACTTCTTCTGCAACAACTCATAGTATTTTCTGAGGAACTGAGAAACCTCAGTGTTCTCCCACTGAAAACATTTGCACATTCTAGCAATAGTCTCAGAGTGAGAAACCACCAGAGGGAGAATCAGAAACTGAAATCTCTTCTCAGTCTGAATCAGAAATCCAAGGGAAAAAAAATATACCCATTCCTGCATCTTCCGGGTCAGATTCAGAATCTTGAATCTCTTCAATAAAAAAAGTTGTCTTTCTCTCTGTCTCTCTCTTACCAGAATCTGCTTTACAAGAAGGATCAGTTAGCCTGAATTAAATTGTGAGCCAGACCCAGTAAACTAGTCTTATCCAAAGAAATTTGAGAAGTAGATGATATAGGCTTAGTTTTCTATTTCTTTTTTACATTAAAAATGGGGCCAACCTTGTTACTAATGGTAGAAGCAGCCAACCTAGGAATGGTTATAGAACTCTGACACAACATGGAAACCTTCCCTGTCCCCTCTCCCAGGACCAACATGAGTGGCTCTCCCTTGCCCACTGAGGGGCCCCAACAGCTGCAGAGGATGTGGCTAATCCCCAGTCCATAGTGGCTGAAGGTGCTACACCAGCGGGATCTAGGGTAACATATAAGTGATCTGAGGTACAGCAAATGGCGACAACAGAGTCACTCACATGCAGCTGAGGAAATTGGTAGCCTGCCGTGGTGGCAAAGGCTCTTTGCTTAATTTTTTTCTTTTTGTGGCTGGAAGAAGGACCAGCGGTTGGACCAGTAGTTTGTTCCGTGGTCAATTTGTAAATGGTGCCTCTTTCCCAAGGAAGATGTGTAGCAAATGCCAGTAAAAACTACCAATCTACAAAAGTAAGTTTTTTTAACAGAAAAACACTGTAAAAGCACTTTATTTTACTTTTGTGGGGATGTCATTGTGTTTTAAACAAATTTCTTCATGAAAGCCTTAGAGGAGCATACTCTTCGGCAAAAAAATCTGTGAAGGGCTTTACACCCAAACTTGCCTTTTGGTCAGCTCAGCTCAAGCTACCTGAAAATTTGGGAGCATGTGAGGTTCCCTGGAGCTTTGGAAGCTGACCAGCTGTTATATCCTTGGCAGGATAACGGCGCACTTATGCAGAGTTTAGCATTGTTGCCTCACAGCAAGAGATTCTCTGGTTCGATTCTCATCTGGGGTGCCTTCTGTGTGGAACCTGTATGTTCTCCTTGTGTTTGCTTGGGTTTCCTTTGGGTGCTCAAGTTTTCTCCCACAAAGACGTGCATCTGGAGCATTTCTCCCCAGGCCTCTGCTGAAAATGGGCTGTGTCCCAGTCAGATTTTCCCGGTAAACAAATGTTAAATAAAGTAAATAACCTATATAGCTAAGGCTACTGCAGCAGTGATCAATATGTTGAATGTGTTTCTGTTCTGGAAATGTGAAGTAACAAGCTGAAGCAAGAAGAAACATCAGAATGATCAGCTATAAGAGTCAAACTGAAAGCAGTGCTTTGAAAATGCAGAGGATATGGCACATGAAAGAGCTAAAGGAGGACTGATGGGAATGAGACCAGTAAAATCTAAATATGACTAAGCTAGGCAAGTGAGTGTAACAGTGCATCACTTCACAAGCAGTTTGTACTGACATTTAAAGAGTGATTAATGGTCTTCAACCACTCAGGATGCATGGCTTCCACTAACTTGTTTCCTCGGATAAAAAGAAAATGTAGTACTAAACTTTTTATTTTGCATAAATTAGATGCTGTGTAGTCTTGGCCGAGATAAAGAACTGTCTGATATCAAAGATGTATTTTCTTAAAAGGTTACAGCTGCTTGACTATTTGTGAAGCTGTAGTGGGAGTAACCTACACGAATCAGTGAGTTACACAGAATGTGAACTTCTGAACATAAAATACTTTGGAAGTGAATAATACACTGAAAACAAGCATAACAGCATGGATGGTGGTTTGATTCAAGTGTTTTCTAAAAATTTGCATTGTCCAATACTGTTTTTTAAAAGTACAGATTTTGAATCAGTCCATTAATGAATTTAAATTTGAAGCTTGTTTGAATTCTAGGTTCATATACTACCTCCAGGGGAGCAGTGAGACTCATTGTATTTGCCAAACCTAGTTGTGTCTGTGGCTGTATGACTTTGTAATTAGAATATTAAAGTGTGGAGGGGAAGCTGGAACAATAAGGCAATCCATGCCTGTCACATTTAGCAAAAGAGTTGAAACCAAAACATTTGGGTTTCAAGCACTTTCATCAGGGTATAATTAATTAAGGTGATTTTGGAAATTAATCGTTTTTACATCCTTACAGTCCAACGAACACAAATAAAATGACAGCCACTTTAGAGGTAGCAACAATAAATAGGAGTAAAACTGAAACTGATGTAGTTACTGGTGAAGCATTGTCTATTGCTTCAGTGATGGACTGATTATAATTAACTGTTTCGGCTTTTATGGTTTGAATCAACAAAGATGCTGTTCAAAATATTGACTGTTAAGAAATTAGTTCCAAATGGTATGATTAAATCGTCAGTACTGTATCAAGAGAACGCATAAGCATTGGTCATGTGGTGTAGAGGGTTGAGGGTCTATAACCTAGGCAACCCCTATTCAAACAGCAGCACAGACACTTGAAGAACTGGGCAGGGGAGAATGAGCTTGAGTGGCCTGTGCCAGCTCACCCATCCTGGAGGATGGAAGGTGCCTTAGCTCATCACACTGACAACACCTATCAGAAAATAGGTGATCATCGAAGGAAGAGGCCAGGGCAGGGTTGTGCTGTTAATTGACACACGTGCTGGTGAGTCCGAGATGATTGGAGCATTAGCTTCATTCTCCACACAGGTAGACATTGCAAGTCCATGAAGAGAAGTTAGGAGAGATAAGACAAGAACCTCCAAGAGACTGGAGTACTGACTTACTCCCTATTGCCCGATATTTAGCCCTAGAGGGGGAAAAAAGGATGACAACACCCCTGAATGGGCAAATAGACCAGAGGCTTTTGTTTGGTTCAAGGAAACCTGGTTCTTTCTCCAGGTAGAACAAAAATGGCTGTTGACACACAGCTAGAGGAGTGATTGGGCATGGTTCCAAGGAGGCATTTAAAAAAAAGAGTGAAAAAACAAATCTCAAACTTTTGTGTGTACTACGTGTTTTGGTAGGGAATGAATATGCAAACTTGGTCTAGACTGGTGTACCATTATAGTGTTTGATCATACCTCTCAACTGTACAGATTTTTGCCTCATATTTTTGGTTCATTTCTCACAGGATTGTGGTCTTCTAGCAAATCACTGGCAAATCACTCGGGGTTTAAGTCAGAAAATAATTATAGACATTTGAGTTTCAGACTTCATACCCTACAGACAAACTGTGCTAATGCAAAACCTGTTGTACTATTAACTTTCTGACTTTGTAAGAGCAATGTTTAAAAAGTGTCTCTATTTTTGGGCCTTTGTCCCCCCATCATTTATGGCTTTGTCCAGATTTCTTGCTCTAGAGGTTGAGAGGTATGTGTTTGATCCAGCATCATAAGATGGCAGGTATAGATCTTCCACTAACAAGTGCTTGCAGTTATTAGCCAGTAGGGAATGTTACACTAATACTGCTCTAAAGAGGTCAAAGCAGTACTCTGTGCAGGATGCTTTTCCTCACACTGCTATTACTACAACTGTAAAATTACAGTATATGAAGAAATTGATATAGTTGGTTGATAGCTCAGGGGACTGTTTGATACATGTTGTAACAGTTCTGTCTGAAGTCTAGATTTAGTTTATTAATCACTCCAGGATAATGCTAACAGTTTTAACACTTAATTCTGTATCAACTCAAATAACCTCCGTAAGAATCCATGATGATATAAGCCAGTCTGCAGACCACAGAAGACATACAGCAGCATTTCTTAGTGACATCAAAATATCTGAAAAACAAGATGACCTGAGCAACTGAACTTTGTTCCAGTGAGCCAGCCTAGGGGTGTATCTTAAAATGAAATGCGTTATGAACTAAGAAGGGTAAAAAAGATGAGCAAAGGGAAGAGTAAGAAAATATGCAAATAAATCAACGGTAATGTGGTAAAGCAATCTAGTAGCAATACCCCAGTTTGTATTAACTGTTATTCACTATCTCTTATCACTCATTGAGTCTGTTTTAGAACCTTGAATGTTTTGCTTTTGAATACTGATTTCATCTCATAAATTTCCTTGCTGACTATAGGGACCGTTATTAACCTGTTAGTAATAGATTTTTTTGGAAGTCAAAGCAATGAGTCAAGGAATGTTCTTTCTAGACATTCGCAATTAGAGCTTGGGGCTAGAGAAATGAAGGTCAAAGAGGAAGTTAATACTACTCTGTCAGACAAAATTCTATCTTAAATATATTGTATGTCCCTTTTAAATGTAAACAACCCATCACATTCATAAAGGATGTGTAACCAGTCACCTAACATCCCAGACAGTCACCAAGTCCCATCACTATACACAGACTTCCTGATTGGAATAACTTCTCTAGACAATGTTAACTGCAGTATGAAGAGGGAAACAGAACACATGGTTTTCCCCTATGTTGCCACGCAGTCACCAAGGGTCAGTTGTGAATTGTAATGGGCTATTTTCCGTATCCACCTGGGGACCATGGCATCAGAAGAGCTCATCAGGCTGGCCAGCTTGCAAGACTTTCATTTATAAAACGTGTCTCCACTGCAGTGAGTGTTGCATGGCTATTTACAAGTGGTTGCTCATAGATTCAAAAGAGAGTGAAGAGCTGTACATGGTTGGTGACTAAGCAGTGTGATAGATGCTGAGATAATTGTAGTATCCCAAATGCTAACGTTTATCTTGAAAAGCAGGTGCAAGCAGAAATCTACAACACAGTTTTTGTGCATCTCACATGAGACTCAAGATAGGAGTAGGTCTAGCATCAGAAAAAAAAAACTCGTGTTCAGTGGTTTTTTTTTTTGTCTATTTCCTTCATAAGAGCACTGCACACTGGTTAAGACATTGAGACCTACACTGTGCTTGACACTTCTTCAAATGAGTTTTTTTTTTAAACTACCTAGTAAACTACTTCAACAGTTGCCAGCCATATCCATACAATCAGTGGTCAACCTACAGCTCGCCCTGTCTCCTTTAAAAAAATTTCCATTTTTTTATTTATCTCGTTAGCATAGCTTTTAAAATGCTATTGGATTGTGAAGATTAGCTCCTTGTCAGCTGATTTGACAGTCCAATCTCATTCAAAATGCATGCTGCCACGCCTGGTTAAGGAACTATGGACTGTGCGTTAAAATGTGTAATAATGCAGTCCTTTGAGTTTGGATTGCCTTTGCATCTATCTTTGCTAATGTTAGCGCAGTGGCGGCTGGTGACTTCAAATTAAAGGGGGGCTACAGGAGACAGCTGAATGGATGGGGGCCAATGGGAAGGGGTGTGGCCAACTAGAAATGGGTGGAGCTATGTTCAAAACCACAACAACTAGAACTTTAATTAAATACACTGCCCTGGGTGCCAAACCGTCATTACGAGAGTCCAATCAAGACAAAATGAAGTATAGAAGAAAAAAATATTTCAATGCATTTGCTACATGACAACTTACTTAATATCTAGATGGAAACACAAAGGTTATGAGGCATGAAAAAATAAATTACTTTTTAAATAGAGTACTGGAATGCTAGTCAAAATCAAGTATAAAAAAAAAACAAGCAGCACTCAGCTCAAACCACTTCTCCTTGCACTGCAGTTCTAATTATAATTTATATTCAGCTTTATAAAATTACAAAGTAACATGCTGAAAGTAGCAATCTCTGTGATACCCCCACTTGTCAAAATGTTTCTTATCTAAAAAATACCTGCTGCCTGACAACAACTATCTACTTGTTTCATGGGGAAGACATGATCAAAGTAAAAAATGAACAGCAAACAAGAAACAAGCGTAAGATAAATTGCTTAAAAGATTACTGCACAGGTTATGGACCACACATGATAGACTGGCATTCTGTTTAGTTTACGGGTAAAGCTTGCAAAGATGACTGCAAATCTCCAACAAATGTAATGAGCTTCTGAAAATACTGTAATCCTGTCCTTTATTACAAATACTGTCATATGCATTTCAATACCGAAGGCTTGTACGTTATCTAGTTATGTAAATATTTTCTGCGTGGCAGAAAAAAGGCTTTCAGTGTTGGTAATTCTTTAACAGTATGCTTATTAAAGCTTACTTGCATCTTACAATCTCCGACAAGCTTACCTGATGGTCATTAAAGCATTGCTACTTAAACACAGAGCAACAGGGCATTGTGACAGTATGCATTTTCTGAATAATAAGAAGCATAAATCAACAGTATAAAAATATGACAGAAAATCAGAACATTCTGCAAAATCAAGGACAGATGAAAAGCCATGGTCGTACTTGTGGTCTACCTTAGATGGGGGAATACTCTGCATGCTTATAACTACTCCTTGCCTTGCTTGGACACATCCAGAGCCACTACAATGGGGAGTGGGGTGCAACAAGTATGTCACAATTTGAAATTTCTCTGGCTGGCGGTGATGGCTCTGACACTCAATACCTCTCAATCTCGGAGCAAGAAATCTGGACAAAGCAATACATAGAAGTGGGACACAGGCCCAAAAATAAGGACAATTTTTAAATATTGCTGTTATAAAGTTAGAAAGATAATAGAATAGTAGTAGGTCTTGCATTAGTATGAATTTTCTGAAGGGTATGAAATCTGAAGCTCAAATGTCTGCCATTATTTTCTAACTTCAATCTTTAATGATTTGCCACTAATTTGCCAGAAAACCACAATTTTATGAAAAACGGACCAAAACTGTGATGCAAAAATATAAAATTGCCACACAATACAGCTGGGAACCTGTCAAAGAAGGGACACCTTTTTTTAATGTTAGTACTGTTGACTTGAGCAGCTGACAAAATAAGAGCATCTACATGCATTTCTGAAATAAAAGTACTCTATAACTCTGATCATTAGTTATTTATAATTGTAAACCCTCCATGTTTTCTGCCAAAATTGCCATTTTGCGGAGAGATTATTAGGGGGAGAGCAACATTTTGAGCCAAATCTGGGGACAGTTGAGAGGTTTGGATATTCCTAATTTTAGAAAGTGATTTATTTGCATGTACCTCTCAACCTCTTAATGCAGGAAATTTGGACAAGGCAAAATATATGGGGGAAACATCCAAACAGTACTAAAAACTGCTCTTGTGTAAACTTAAGACAGTTGATAGAATAACAGGTATTGCTTTAGCATGCATTTTTCTGAAGGGTATGACATCTGAAACTCAATGTTTGTCATTATATAGTGACTTCATTCCTAAATTTGCCAGAAAACCACAAATTTTATGAGGAACAAACCAAAAATAAGAAGCGAAAATCTATTCATTCTGCAAAAATCTGGACAGTTGAGAGATATAGTTCAGCCGGGGCTGTCTTTGAGTTTGCTGCCCTTCCCCCCTCACAAAATCATGGTCAAATGGAGCCTCCCCCCTGCAGCCATTCCAATGTCCCATTCCTTGGCTATTTTTCCCCATTTACCATAAACAGTGTAATGTGCATACTGCTTTACTTCTGCGATGATTTGGATTTCATTTGAAAGTTTTATTTTGCATTTTACAGCACAAACACTAATAGGTATCTGCTAAACAAAGCAATGCAGTCTCACAATGAAAATAGACTTAGCATTAAAACTTCTCTGCCCTTGAAACTCACATTCATTGAAACAGCATTGAAACCCACATTCAAAGAAAATACATTTTGCCAGTGGCAGATAAAGATTAACTTTGGGATGTTTTTAAATCATAGGCCCCTTGAGCACGAAACATACACATGCTCTTTGATGCACCTTCCTGATTGTATTAAATTATATTCCTTGTACAATACAGCACAGTTGTTAGAGAGCATTTTAAATGTATTGTTTTGAACATGTTTCCAGTAAACAATGAAACAAAATGCATGCACCAGTAATGACAAAACTGACCAATTCAGAACATTTCCATGTCTACTCAAACTTCTACAGTCCACCAGTATCAGTAAATATGCACAATCTCTGAAGTAAAAGTCATCTAAATAATTTCACATTAAAGAAATCTGTAACTAATGAAGAGATAGCTGCTAGCAAACAATTTTATATGTCATTGTTTTATCTACAAATAAAGTGCCTGTTGCCCTTGAGGAATAAATTCCCTACATTACATTAAAAAATGCTAAGCTAGTAACATCACAATAGGGAATGGATGTCAGACTGATAACAAGTTCATAGTTACTAGGTATCTTCACCAAAAAGGACTGCAGCATCCACCCCCTTTACAACACAGTACAGTATCAGCAATGCATCTACCTACCATGGGAGTAGCACCCACAGCCTTCTGCATCAAAAGCAAGTACACTACCTGTTGTGCTATTAACGATGTAAGCAGACTCAGCTCCTTGTAAAATCTACTCCGCTCAGCTGTATCTCTGAACTTTGCATCACAAGAAATCTGGAAAAAATCCAAAATTTATTGGGGGGACAAAAGCCCAAAAACCAGGGACACATTTTAAACATTGCTTGTATAATGTTGGAAAGTTGCTAGAATAAAATGCTGCATTACCACCATACATTTCACTGCCAAGTCTTGAACCCAGGGGACCTTGTGCAAAACAGTCATAGCAGCATACCACTATGCCAAATCAGCTGTTTTGTGAAAGAGATGAAGACTGAAACTTAAATGGCTACCATTTAGTGAATTCAGTTCTCACTATAGCTGTCAACCTCTTAGCAAAAAACAAGTGGACAAAGCCAGTAATGGGGAAATACACCCCCAAACATATTCAGTGAATTCGGTTCTCACCACAGTTCTCAACCTTAGCACATAAAACCTGGACAAAGACAAAAATGAGGGAATACAGTCCCAAAAATAGGGACAAATTTCAAATATCCATGTTATGAACTTAGAAAATTGCTAGAATAAAAGGTTTTGTTATTACCATGTTCTTTCTGAAGAATATGAAGTCTGAAATTCAAATGCCTGTTATTTTTATTTATTTAATATTTGTTAACCAGGAAAGTCTGACTTGGAACAAAAGCCAATTTTCAGCAGAGGCCCAGGGAGAAACACTCCAGACACGTCTTTGTAAGCTGGGCGGACATGGAAACTCCACAGAGAAGGCACCCCAGCCAAGAATCAAACCAGATATCCTGTAACTGTCAGGCAACAGTGCTACCAGCTCACCACTGCACTACTGACTTTGGAAGGAAAAACAAACATACAGAAACCACAGATTTTATGAGGAACAGAACAAATATGAGGCAAAAATCTGCAAATGTTTTACAAATGGTGGTGGGTAGGGAATTCAGGCCCTTGCCACCTACACCCAAGGTACAGGGTTCAAGCCTGAGGTATTCTCTACCCACCACTATGTGTTCTGTCTAGCCACCAGTATATATACACGCACACACCCTACCTGAAGGTCCCATAGCGGCTAAAATTCAGTCTCCTTGGTCTCGGAGCGGCTACAAAGCAGCAGTCCTGAATTAGTTCCAATCTCCTTGGTGCCAGCTAGACAATGCAATCTGGTGTCCTTCTACAGACTTCTGGGCTGCAGGGCAGCGATGCCTTTCTCCCCTATCCGGACTGCCTGACAAAGCAGTTTGGAGTTCTGTGAGTACTAGGAACTCCAAGCACACATGTGTGGAGTTCTGGGACTCGCGATTTTGGTTTTGTTTTATTTTCTTCTTTCTGTCTACAGGTGGGGGGCTGCAGTCCTATAGCATGAGCCGCCCCACTTGAAAGCACATGTACAAGTACGCATATACAACGGTATAACTTTCAAGTCTGCCTAGTCTACCTTGAAAACATAGAGGCATGAGTGTATGTGTCAAAGGTAGACTAGGCAGACTTGAGAGTTATGGTGCTTTCAAGTTGTATAATTATCTTATACATTTTTATTAAATAATATATGTAGCTTCATTGGTCACTTATTATACTACTTGTATAAGATTTTATATAAATGCAATATTCATTTAATCTATAGGTTTAAAAAATGTATGTGTAGTATGGTTGTGACTAAGGGTGAGTCTAAATGTTTATTTAATTCATACTATTGGCGAATGATATCTTTATGGAATATTTCTTTGTACTTCATGTTGTTGTATTTTTTAAATTCATTAGGGTGTCTTTATATATGAGCTTTACTGTTACGTCTGTGGTTGGCATTTATGTGATATACCCATCCAGCTTAGAGGGCAGTTTTTTGTATAATCTACATTTTCTTCTGCTTATTAGTAATGCATGATGGGTACAGATTTACAATGTTTTTAACGTAGTCCAGATATCGTATTTTTGGACAAGTTTGCAAATTTGAGATGTACATCGTATTATGATGTTGTATTTAGTGAACATATTTCTATATGCACAATTTAAGGAAGGTGAAATTAGTTTATCTACATTTAAGATGTTTATTTTTCTGAGCACTATGCTACTTATGTCAATGAATTCACCAACACGATGTGAATCGACCAGTTTGTTTTTGTGCATCAGTTTATATGAATTATTAACGATGTCAGAACATATTTTCATTGATATATATTTTCACGATATATAGGAAGATGCGCTTTATATATATATATTCTGACATTTTTATTCATGCTTCCTTATATGTTTAGAATAGGGTCATTTAATTTTTATTTGTGCCCTTTATTTCTTAATATGAACATAAAAGTGCTTTGGGTATGTGTTTTCATACTAATATTTATTAAGTAAGGTCTTTGCAATGAATGTATTGTTACAACTAGGGATGTGCTCTTTATTTTATTACACTGATTAGTTTATTCAAAGTTACTAAAGTATTGATAAATGAGGAGATGCAATGTTTATTAGATGTTTATTACATGTCACAAGGGTTTTCTGTAAGCTCCAAAGTTTTATAAGTATGTTAGATGCATTGTATTTATATATGGGTCAGTGGTTATTTCTGTCTGACATGAATGTATCCACTAGGGGCTGTTGCTGCATTCACAGAGCCTGGTGATATAGTGAACCTGTTAGAAGACAAATTCATTTCCAGTTTTAGCTCCCCTCTCACCCCCAACCATCCCCCCAAAAATAAACCATCCAAATATAACTGGGATGCATGTACTGGCTGCACTCACTACAGCCAAGAACCACGGCCTTATTGGGCCCTGATAACATCCAAGGATGCCTCCTGAATAGTCTAAAATATGACTTATCAGGACCCCTGAAGTCACTGTTTAACTATAATCTTAAAACAGGCTTTGTTTCACATGAATGGAGGACTGCAGTGATCATCACCCTTCATAAGGAAGGGCCTTCAACAGATCCTGGAATCTCAAGTCCCATTAGTCTCTCTAGTCTTATGTACAAAGCCATTGAAAGAATTATCATGGAAATTATCTACAAGGACATAGAAGATCTGCAGGCGTTGGGTCCACTCCAGTTTGACTTTTTCAAAGGAAGGTCATGCTTACTGAATCTAGTGGACATGTTTGAAAAGATCACTAAGGCTATGGATGAGGAGAAACACCATGTCTACTGTCTACCAAGATATGGCTAATGCACTGGATACAATGCCCAACTCGGGCATTGTCAAAATACATACAGAACTACGTATAAACCCTTTCATAACACACTGGATAGATTGCTGGCTCACTGATAGGACCCAAGAGGTTCGGATCAGTAAGTCCACCTCCACAAAGGGGCCGGTCACAAGTGCAGTCCCTCAGGGCTCTGTGCTGGGCCCACTCCTCTTTTGTATTCACTCCTCGGATGTCAAAGCCAATGTCAAAGTCCTGTGGCAAACCAGTTTTGCAGATGATTGCAAATTGGGAGCAGTCATTGAACACCCCCCCCCCCCCAAAAGATGAGAACATCCTTCAGGAAAGTCTAACACAGACAAGTGCTTGTTGCCAAGATAATACAAAAAAAATGCATTATAGTACTTTTTTGCAAGTTGTCCACCCTGGGTAACTACGTTATCAATAAAATACCCCTAAAAGTTGATTCACTTGTCGGGGATCTGGGAACTCAAGTAGACAGTAACTTAGCCTTCATCCAACAAGGTAATAAATTCAGTCTATGTTGCTCAACTTGTTCACAAGGGCATGGCATCTAGGTTCAGAGATGTCATTATACCACTGTACTTAGCCCTCAGTAGACCCATCAAGGAGTATAATGCCCCATTCAGTATGTACCTAACCAGGCACATGCTGCCATTGGAATGTCCACAAAGGTTCCTTACAGAAAGAATGCAGTGAGTAAATACAATGTCCTAAGCTGATTGCCTCAAAGCCTTGTCTCTCTACTCTGTATCCTACCAACTTCGGAGAAGTGATCTTTGCCTGGCATATCCTAAACCTAGTCATTACCAACATGAGTGACCAGTGTTCCACACCTGATGTCAACTCCTCGTTGGTCAGAACTGACCATAAGCTAATCACCCTAGATATCCACATCCTGCCCCCACCCCCCATTAAGGAAACCACAGTAAAAACATTTCTCCAAAGCCAACTTCATGCGTCTGAAGACAGAAGTGGTGAACTTCATGACACCCATGTTGATGGACAATACAGTTACGACTGCTGAAGCCTACACAAATGCACTGTATAAGCACTTACACGAGTGCATGGATCGTGCTATCCCAAACAGAACCAAGATGCTATCCTCTAAAAAAAAGGAAGCCAATCTGGTGGTCCCCTTCCATAAACAAACTCTACAACAGAAGGAAGAAATTGTTGCAAAAAAGAGTAAAATCCCGTGAGTGGAGGAACTCCCTGGTCAGCCTCAACAAGAAGTTGAGATCCCTTGTAAGATCCTCCAAAGCTAACTATGAAAACAAGATTGCCACTGATTCTATGGACAACCACAAAGCATTCTATAGCTATGCCAAGAAAATCAATGGCAACACCCAGATCTGCTCCGAGTTACAGCACAATGGCACAAAAATTACAGAACCAACTGATATTGCCAACACCCTGGCAGATAGGTTCAGTGCTAACTTTACCCCCCACCCCCGCCCCCCTAAAGGGCCCATATCTATACAGGAAGAATGCAGAGTCCCTGTAATCACAACTTCACAGGTAAAAGCAGCACTCTCTAAAGCCAAAAATACAGCATCCATGGGACCGGGCAACATCCCAGGCTGCGTTTTACACGAACTTCAGAACGAACTGGCTCCACACCTAAGCAACATGTTCAATCGTAGCCTCATGTCAGGCTTTGTGCCCACTGAATGGCGCACAGCAACAGTTATCCCACTCCACAAAAGGGGAGCTGCCACTGATCCTGGGGACTATCGGCCCTATTAGCCTGATGAGCCTCGTCTGCAAGGCCATGGAACGTATCATCATGGAATTCGTAAACAAAGACATTGGTAACCTCCAAACTCTGGCCACCACCCAGTTTGGGTTTGTGAAAGGCAGATCTTGCCTCCTGAACCTGGTCAACTTCTTTGAGGCAGTCACCAAAGCCGTAGACGAGGGTAAGGTGGTTCACACAGCCTATCTTGACCTCGCCAAGGCTTTCGACACCATCCACCATTCTGGAGTTATAGATAAACTCACTAAACTATGTATAAATCCTTATATTACAAGATGGGTTGCTAACTGGCTCACTGACAGAACCCACACTGTAAAAGCTGCAGACTCCAAATCTGACTTCAAACCAGTGACAAGTGGAGTAACACAGGGTTCAGTCCTGGGACCTCTCCTGTTTGGTATCTACTTCTCTGAAGTACAGGCTAACACAGAAGGCCTCTGACTAATGAAGTTCGCAGATGACTGCAAACTAGGAGCTATAGTCAAGTCCTCAAATGATGTGGCCGTCCTACAGAAGGGCCTCAGTGAGACAGATGCCTGCTGTCAGAGCCATGGCCTCAAGCTCAATGCCAAAAAGTGCATTGTTATCCCCTTTGGTAAAAACTCTGTAACCATGAACTACCACATAGGTGGCAGTCTTCTTAACACTGAATGTGTGATGAGACCTTGGGACCCAGGTGGACAGTAGTCACTCCTTTGATAATCACATTGCCACAGTAGTCAGGAAATCCTTCTACAATAGCACACCTCATCACAAAAGGGTTCTCATCCAGGAAAAAAGAGGTCATTGTTCCCCTCTACTCCACACTCATTAGACCCATTATAGAGTACAATGCCCCCTTTGGAATGTACCTCACAAGACATCTGCAGCAGCTGGAAAGGCCACAGAAGTACCTCACAAAGAGAATTACTGGCCTCAAACAGATGCCCTACACTGATAGTCACAAAAAACTCCAGCTTTACTCTGTAGCATATCACCTACTCTGAGGTGATCTCTGCCTAGCATATAAAGCTATGTCAAACCCAGAGCTGTTGGACATGCTACACCTAAAGAAATCCCAATCCCTCCGAGCTACACGCTCTATGGACCTAAACCTTGCACCACAGTAAACAGGACTTGCTGGAGGGATAGATTCCTGTCCCAGAGACTTCCCATACTCTGGAACAAGCTACCCATCTATGTCAAGCAAAGTTCCTCATTAACACTCTTCAAGAAAAATCTTGATGAGTGGATGGGAAATAGGAAATACACCTTGTGTAAGTGCGTATAGAGTGCATTTGTGTAGGATTCAGCAGTTGTAACTGGATTGTCTGCATGGGTGTCATGAAGTTCACCACTTCTGTATTAAGAAGCATGAAGTTGGCTTTAGAGAATTTTTTTACTGTGGTTTCCTTAATGGGGGGCAGGGGCGGGATGTGGATATCAAGGGTGATTAGCTTATGGTCGGATCGGACCAACGAGGAGTTGACTTCAGGTGTGGAAAACCAATCACTCATGTTGGTAATGACTAGGTCTAGGATATTGTTGCCCCTGGTGGGGGTGTGGATAAGTTGATCTAGGGCAGTGGAGTTTATGAATTCCAGAAAGCATCAAGCTAAGGAGTTGGTACACCAGTAGTTTTCCAAGTTAATGGTGGGGTAGTTGAAGTCTCCCATTATTAGGGTGTTTGGTTGAACCCTAATATTTTCCAGTACATCAAGAAAAGAGGAGTGGGAATCCTGGGACATGGTCGGGGATCTGTAGCAAGCTACAATTTTGATTGCAGTTTTGGCCAGAGTTAGTTGCACTTGGATAACCTCGTTTGCATTATGCTGAGCAACTAGCCTGGAGGTGTGGATATCCTTAATGAATATGGACACACCTCCACCTTTGGTGTTTCAGTCAAGGTTACATGGCCGAAAAGTGTGGTATGAGTTATAGCCTGGTAGTGCAGAAGTGCTCTCTGGAGCCTTGAACCAGGTCTCAGTCACTGCACAGATATCGATGTTCTCCATTTTAAGGAGTGCCTTGAGTGAGTGCATTTTGAGATTTAGACTTCTAGCATTGAGGAGCATTACCCTCAGTTTTTGCTTGCCTGTTCCTGTTATGGTGGTGAATTTGTTGTTTGAACCCTGCGTAAAAAAGGCAGTATAGGGGCAGCAAGAGCCTTAGCCAGTATCCAGAATCCCAGGGGTGACAGGTGCAGGCCATCTGTGGCAAAGCATCATGGTCTGTCGACCATGTCATCCCAAGCAGACAGATACTGGATCCCCTTAGAATGACATCAGAAGCTTAGCCATTTGTTGAAGTCAATCATTTTGTCCTTGTACGGTGGTATCATTCTGGGTGATGGCAGAATGCTACTCAGGGCTAGGGTCATACCTGCCTGGGCTACAAGATCGGAGAGCTCTTCCATGTAGTCCAGGGAGGTACGTCTCAGGTCATTCACACCAACATGGACAATGACAGAGTCATATTTGTACTTGTTGTGGAGTGACCTGAGTGTGTGGGTTATGTGGTGGATCCTGGCACCCGACAGGCAGCTGACAGTAACCTTCTCCTTGTTTAGCCTGGTGAGTGGGACATCAGTGTGCCTGACTATAGAGTCACCTATGACTAGTGTGTTGGGTATGTTGTTTTACCTTATTGGCTGTGGTTGAGTGGCAGAGTGAGTCTGTGGGCTATGTGTCATTTGGGTTGTGTTGGGGGATGGAGATTGCTTGCGTTTCTGCTTTGGAGGTCTCATGAACCACACTTTTGTTTTATGACTATGGACCTTTGCATTAAGATGCACAGGACAGGCCACATTATGCATATCGCTGTTTACTTTGTGCCCCAAAATCTTCTTTAGTAAAATATTATCATTTTTCCATAAATGTTTTGGGTTTGCTGTCTTCTGCTCCACCATTCACTCCTCTTAAATTTGTGTGTTTGGCCTGCTCTTATGATTTGTTTTATGCATGTACAACCCTGTCCTGGAGCATGTTAGCCTCCCCTTGTAGGCAGCCCACTGCACCAAACAGCCCAGATTTCTCTCTCGAAAAAGCTGTCAACTAAATTCTTTATTTTTTTTTTCATTTTCTATTTAACTCTCCATAAATCATCATTAATTTGTTATCCATTAATCCCTCTTGCTTGTAGCTGTGTAGCCTCAACAGACTTGCACAAAACACAACATAACTGAGGGTAATTAATGAAGATGTAATGCATTATGTACCCATGTGTCTGTTTTTTGGCCTCCACAAGTGCTCCATCCACACATTTTATTAATATTCTGACCAAATGCATGTATTTCTGTCCTGTAGCTCACAAAATTGCCCTTGCATATTACCTACTGCTTTCATGCTTCCCCGTAATACCTTGACTATATTCTTATAATATGCATTCATAGGTTCATAGGTTGGTACTAGGCTATCGGCCCTAGGGCCTATACAAGCCTAGCCATAACAATTCCCTGGATATTTCTTCCCACAATATTTACTTCCCTGGACCCCTGTCTAGCAGGTCGACTGACATGATCCCAGGGGAGAATTTCCTATCTCCCAGCCAATCGTCAAGGTTCCTTTTGATGAGGGCCAAGGAGGCATTCTGCTTGTCACGTATGGGCAGTCTATTCCAGAGTATGGGGAGTCTCTGGGTCAGGAACCTATCCCTCCAGCATGTTTTGTTCATTGTGATGACAAGGTTTAGATCCCTGGAGCGTGTGGCTCTGAGGGATTGGGATTTCTTTAAGTGGAGCATGTCCAACAGCTCAGGGTTTGATATGACCTTCTATGTTAAGCAGAGATCACCTCTGAGTAGACAGTATGCCACAGAGTATAGCTGGAGTTTTTTTAGATGGTCAGCATAGGGCATCTGCGGTAGGCCTGTGATTCTTTTAGTGAGGTATTTCTGCGGCCTTTCTAGCTGTTGCAGACGTCTTGTGAGGTACATACCAAACAGGGCGCTGTACTCTATAATGGGTCTAAAGAGGGATGAATACAGTGGGACAATGACCTCCTTTTTTCTGGATGAAAAGCCCTTAGTGCTGAGATGTGCCACATAAAAGGTTTTCCTGACTGTTGTGGCGATTTGGTTATTGAAGGTGAGACCACTGTCCACCTGTGTCCCTAAGACTCTCATCACGCTTTCAGTGTTTAGTGTAGTGCCACCTATGTGGTAATTCGTGGGTACATGTTTTTTCCCCAAAGGTGATAACTATACATTCCTTGGCATTAAGCTTGAGCCCATGGCTCTGGCACCAAACATCTGTTTCTGTAAGGCCCTTTTGTAGAATATCCACATAATTTGGGGATTCAATAATGGCTCCCATTTTGCAGTCATCTGCGAACTTTGTTAGCCAGAGTCCCTTAATATTGGCCTGTACTTCAGAGAAGTAGATGCCAAACGAGAGCGGTCCCAGGACTGAACCCTGAGGTACTCCACTTGTCTGGGGCTGGATTTGGAGTTGGCTACTTTTACAGTCTGGGTTCTGTCAGTAAGCCAATAGGCGGCAACCCATCGAGTGACGTAGGGATTTATGCCCAACTTAGTAAGTTTATTTATGATTTCAGAGTGGGGGATGCTGTCAAAGGCCTTGGGGAGGTCCAGATAGGCTGTGTGGACCACTTTACCCTCGTCCACAGCAATGGAGACTGGTTCAAAGAAGTCACTCAGGTTCAGAAGACAAGATCGGCCCTTCACGAACCCAAACTGGGCGGGGTCCAGTGTTTGAAGGTTGCCAATGTCTTTGTTTATAAGTTCCATGATAATGCATTTCATGTCCTTGCAGATTAGGCTTGTCAGACTGATGGGACGGTAGTTCCCGGGATCCAAGATGGATCTCCCCTTGTGAACTGGGATAACTGTAGCTGTGCGCCACTCAGTGGGCACGAAGCCTGAGGTGAGGCTATGATTAAACATTCAGTTTCACCAGTGGTCTAAAGATGCATATTTCCTCCCATATATTCTTCCTGTAATGCCACATTATACCACTGTCATTGGACTCTTCTACTCTCACCTTTTTACCGTCTTGTTAGTCTTACAAAATGCTTAACTTATGTTATTTATTCCTGTAATTGTCCCTTTCACTAACATTCAGTTGCTGTCTAATCCCTCTTTTTTTCTCTGATTCCCATAATCCCTCTTTTTTTTCTGATTCCCATAACTCATTTTCTCTTTACTACACACTTTATTTACTGTAGTTATTTTTTTTAAATAAACCACATGGTTCCTGTCTTGCCTCATCTCCTACTTTGTTGTTTTCTATAGCCGCACCATATATTTCTCAACTGTACTTGACATTCCTGTAATATAACATGTTGATTTTCATACCTCTTTTAATGATATTATTTCATAATCCATCTCTTTTGTTTTTGTTTTTACTTCTGTAGATACTGAATCCCTTAAGTCCCCCTTTTATAGTGCATAGATTTAAAACTATACTACAAGATGTGGACCCTGCAGTAGTCCCAGGTTTATAGTCTTACAGCCTCTATTTGTTTACTATATGAGTCTTTGCAAGTCTGTTAAATCAGATAATGTTCTTGTGTCACCCCTGAAAAAGGACTATATTCCCAGTTGGCTTATTAGGTTACCAATTTATTTATTTATTTGACATTTATTAACCGGGTTAATCTGACTGGGCATGAAGCCCTGTTTTAGCAGAGACATGAGGAGAAAATCTCCAAAACATAAATAAAACAAAAAACATGACAGATACAATAGGGTGCAAAACTCTTAGTAACAATAATGAAATTATAAGGTATGTCAATACTGAAACAGACTTTTTGACAAAGCTTGAATAGTTTCAATATATACAGAGAGTATGGATGCAGTTAACATTTAGCAAATAATTAGACTGACATAAGGAATGTAATTAATATATGACATATTATTGTTCTTAGATATTTAGGTAGATTGTTTGCAAGAGGATAGATTGGAAATAGGGGTAAGGGTATCAAAAACATAGTATTAACAGAGGTAGAAGAGGAAGAGAAGATGAGTTGAGAGAGGTCAGGTTGGAGTGAGACAGGGGCAAGACCATGTTTTGGTCATGTAATCTTTTAACATTTTTTTGGGAACAGAAGCTACTAGTGGTGGTTTTTATGTCTGGGGGAAGTTTATTTCAGGTAGTAGCAACTGAATGACTATATGGAAGTTTCCCAGTTTGTTTATTGGGCTTATAGACTTCCAGGAGATGTTGGTCTGCACTGCAGAGACGCCATTTCGGAGTGTATGGAGAGGTTAGAGTAGAGAGGGCAGGGCAGTGAGACAGATTTTCAAGAATAGAGTGAGTGAGGTGGAGTTGTAGAAGTAAGAGTGGGTTTTGTGCTTCTGGCCATAGAAAATTTTGTAGGGCAGTGCAGTGGTGGGAGTGGTAAGGGAGATTTGCAGAAAATGTAGCTATTTTATTGTAGGCAGATTCCAATTACAATGCTGCTTTTTCTTCACAGTCCTCTTAATTAAAATTTCAAGTCCTGAAGAATCTGTCGGATGTTATTTTTTCTTCTTAGATGTTATGTCCTTCTCAATTTATATCCCCAGTGTACTATTGCCTGTTCTTCTTCTTATAAGTTCATAGGTAATTACTAGGCAAATAACCACAAGGGCCTTTTTAAGCCTAGCCATGCATCCCAAATGTCTGACAAGCTCTGGTACCCTTGATAAGTGTAAGCAGGAGTTTGGGAGGTGAAACATTTACAAGCAGGGGGCCTGGGAGATGAACAATTTACATGCTGCCTGTGTCCATAAGAGAAATAGGTGCCAAACCAGAATAAATTTTCTGTTCTCCATCCAGTTGTCTAAGTTGCACTTGAATTGGGTTAGGGAGGAATTCTGGTTCACATGGATGGGGAACCTGTTCCAGAGAAGGGGTAGTCTCTGGGATACATGCCTGTCTCTCTCCAGCAGGTCATGTTTATATCACAGGCAATGTTTAGGTCTTTAGAATGTGTAATTCTAGTGCCGGTTTGTTTTGTGGATATGCAGGAGGTCCGTCAGAGTAGGGTGTGTGATGCCCGTGCCCTGGCCCAGCAATCAAGGAGCCTCAATCCTCACTACTAACACCACAGAGGGCATCTCATATACGAGGAAAGGATAACAAATACAGAAAGTGCAATTTCCCTTAAGAGCAGTCAGTCTGGGGCTGGTCGCTCCCTTTCTCCCCAGGTCCCCAATAAGACTCCCCACTGGCACAGCTATAGGGTCCAGATCTCAGCCTAGCTGGGCAAGCTAAAATCTCCAGCACCCTCTCTGTCCAACCAGTGCTTCATGTCCCTGCCCAAGTAGCTGACACACACACACACTTTGAGATAAGAGTTTACACAACCACACAGACACTTCTGGGGAAGGCTGGCACAGGTTCTCCAGCTGTGCCCCTTTTTCCCAGACTATATGGTAGTACCAGCTGCCACCACCCACTAATAATTATCAGCTACTCAAAGGCCATTAAAAGGGTGCCCAATTATTACTGTTCAATATTATTATCCAATTGGTAAGTGTGACTACGGTCAAGGCTTTTTAGAGTGGCTATGTACAGTTTTACCAAAGGCATACAAGTACTCTAAAGAGCTTAAATTATCTCTACACAAACCAGCCACAGTTAAAAGGTTTTACAATATTTAATAATAAATAATTGAAACCACAAGACAATACTTTCTACTATACATTGCTAGTCAAAAGTTCAGAGATCAAACAGAAATGCTTAAAATAAATCAGTAGTACAGTTCTGATATCACAGAAAAACAGTTAGTCTAATCATTTCTAATTCCTAGCTACTTTTAGGAGAAAACACAGTTCTAACATACTACTAACATAAAGAGAGCATAAGGCAGTGCTGAGTTAAATGTTTCAAGACAAAAATGCTTAATCTCTGGTTCTCACTGTTTAAATTGAAACTGCACAGTCCTGCTAAACATTACATCATCTTTTACACTTTCCTGGTGTTCCTAAGCTGTCAGAAACTGCATTTACATTATTTTACACTTAGAGCAATAAAGGACATTCCACATGTAAATTCTGGTCATTAACTTTAGCCTTAAAACAATAAGCAGGAAGCCTTCATCTAGCCAGACTGGAGCCGACTTGTAAAACATCAAAGGCAGTGATGAAATAATTTTAATTTCAAAGGACCAACAAGAAATGCTTGACTTAGCTTTCTTTACAGCAGATGGCAATGTTGCCACATTGTTTTAAATTCAACATTTCACATTTACAAATGATAGAATTGTGCAGATAATTCTATCTGGCAAGGCTGGCAGCCTTCACCCATCTCTACCAGTCTTCACATAGGGTCTGACAATGCCTTGTATGCCAGGCATAGATCTCCCCTCAACAGCCTGTAGGAAACAAAATACAGGGATAAGGCCTCAAGAATGTTTATGTAGGACATGTTACTTACTCCCTGTATTTTTATTTAGTGAGGAACCTCTGTGGGTATTCCAATTGTTGGATAAGCCTGGTTAAGTACATGCCAGAGGGGGTATTTTATTCATTGATAGGGCTGATAAATGCCGAATACAGTGGAACATTGACCTCGTTGAACCTAGGTGCCATACCTTTGTTTATAAGATGTATTGTGCAACCTACAATTATTTCCTCAATACTGTAAATTCTATACTTCCATCTGCTTTTCATTTTTATATTTTTATTTCCTCTAACTGTACTTCTTTACTTATATCATTCTAATGACTTCTCTGTTGGTGTTGCAACTACAACTTTCCTGTAACTGTCATACTACACCAGTCTTCCTTTTTACAGTATATGCTTCAAATCCTGTTTAGATTTCTTGTCTGCGACCATTTCTCCTAGGTATATTTTCCTGCTAATCATATAGTGATCTGTGAAAATTATCTATTTTCTCCTGTAACTTACATGTTCACTTTTTGTCATACAGAATGTAACTTCCTTCATTCTTTGCACACACATCCTCTTTTATTCTATTCCATAATCAGAATTTCTGTTTTGAATTTCCATTGCTACTGTCCCTGACATTCCCTTTCGTTACCGAATACATGTTCATACATTCTAACCACATGATATGTTGTCAGCAAAATGTGATCTTGCTACTTTTAGTAATTGATTTCTTCACCTGCAGATAAGTCTGTTCACTAGCAAAAGCCTTCTGTCACGAATACCAACTGTTATCAGCTATCTGTCTTTTATATTTTCTCATCTTCATATTCCCTAGCATTTTCCACCTCTTACTTTAAAATTTGGTGACAGGGCCAGCCCAACATGATTGCCTAGAGTGCCTTGCTTGGCGTTCTTGCAGGGGTGCTCTTTCTCTGTTTATTATCAATTTTTTTTCTTTTTTTAAGTACAGTGTTTCTCTGCTCTAAATAAATAAATGTACTTCAAAGGAAGAAAATGTGCCTGTGAACATCAGGGGCAATCTAGGGGGCAGTGCTCAAGTGCCATTTACAATATTGTGAGCTCTCAGGAGAACAGACCTCACAACATTCAAATATAGGTGTGCAGGCATGTCTGAAGGAAGGATTGTTTTTTGCATATATACTTAAAAATGTGCAGTCTGCATGCTAAAATGACAATACATTTTTCTTTGCTCAAGCTCAGAGCTTTTCCCACACTGCAGCCCTTTTATAGGATTCATCAAGAAACTGCTGCTTGCTTTTCGCAGAGGCTGGCAAAGAACAATCACAACTTATGAATTTTTAGGCAACTTCTAGTGTTTAGTCTAAAGCATACCTTTCAGCCTCTTCATAGATTTATAAGTGTATACTAGGCTAATGGCCCTGGAGCCTTTACAAGCCAAGCCCATAGAAGTCCCCTGGCATTGTGCCGCCCGGCGTTAGTTCCCAGTGCCTCTATCAAGTAGAGCCACTGGAGTGATCCCCGGGGTGAACTTTCTATTTCCCATCCACTCATCAAGATTTCTCTTGAAGAGGGCCAGTGAGGTGCTCTGCTTCACATGTATGGGAAGTCTATTCCAGAGCATGGGCAGTCTCTGGGTTATGAACCTGTCCCTCCAGCATGTTCTGTTGTTTGTGGTAATGAGGCTAAGGTCTCTGGCGTGTGTGGTGTGGAGGGACTGGGATTTTGTTTAGATGTAGCATTTATAATAGAGCTGGGTCAGATGTGGCTTTGTAAGCCAAGCAGAGATCAACACTTAGTAGACGAGATGAGACAGCGACTAGCTGGAGTTTTTTGAGTCTGCCCATGTAGGACATGTGTTTAAGGCCTAGAATCCTCTTCGTGAAGTACCTTTGTGTTCTCTCCAGCTGTTGCAGGCGTCTAGTGAGGTATATGCCAAATGAGGCATTATACTCATTGATTGGCCTAATGAGGGAAGAGTAGAGGGAGACAATGACCTCTTTCTTCCTGGATGCAAAACCCTTGGTAATGAGATGTGCCACATAGAAGGACTTTCTGACCATAGTGACAATGTGGTGGTCGAAGGAGAGGTTGCTGTCAACCTGTGCCCCCAGATCTCTTATAACACCTTCAGTGTTCAGTGAGCTCCCATTGATGTGGTAGTTAGTGGGAACTGAGTTTTCCCCAAAGGGGATGACAACGCATTTTTTGGCATTAAGCTTAAGGCCATGGTTTCGACACAAGTCATTGGTCTCAGTGAGGCCTTTCTATAGGATGTATGCATCACTTGGAGAGTTAATAATGCCTCCCAGCTTGCAGTTGTCTGCGAACTTGGTCAGAATCCCTTCTTGTTGGCCTGGACTTCTGAGAAGTAGATGCCAAACAGGAGCAAGATATCTGAACAAAGCCATAAATCATGGTGGGACAATGGACCAAAAATAGGGACAGTTTTTAAATATTGCACTTAGAGTTAATAGAATAGCAGGTTTTATGTTAGCATGAATTTTCTGAAGGGTATAAAGTCTGAAACTCAAATGTCTGTCATTATTTTTCTGACCTCAGTCCTCAGATTTGCCAAGGATTTGCCTGCCATAAAAAACACAATTTTATGAAAAACAGATCAAAAGTTCATAGGTTAGTACTAGGCTAACTGCCCTTGCGAGCCATTGTAAGCCTAGCCAATTATCCCTTGTGAGACTCAAACTCTGCACCTTTTGTTTGTAAGGCAAATACCTTAACCATTAGGCCACCCTCCCAAATCAAGTATAAGGCAAAATTTTGGATATTATGAGAAAATTTGTACAGGTGAGAGGTATGGTCTAATGCCCAATTTATTTTTTCATTGTTTCTTCTTTTCTTCACATTCTAGTTCATTTTTTACTCCATTTCTCTCAAGGTTTGGATTGCTGCTGCTTTGACAAGTGTTTGTGTGTGTGCACATCTGTCAGTTGCATGTATAGCTGGTTTTAGGCACCAGCGAACCCTGCAGTTGCTGGGAGCCCCCTGGTCCTGGGGGGCCCCCAACCACTGCAACTTATGTTATCTTGATATTTTGTAACATGTCTGTCAAACCAACAAAAGCTAGTACAGCAAGCTTGTATACTTAAACCAGGTAAGTAACAATAACTCGTATTTATCTCCTTCAAAATTCAAAGATCTTTAGTTATAGTAACAGTATTTTGTCAAGTAACAAACTTTACAATTTCATTAAATATTTTACCAAGGATATAATGCTCCAGCCTAATTAAGCCCTGTTGGTGGACATCCTCTTCACTAAAATTAACAACATAGCCAGCTTTAGGTACCTGCAATAACTGTGGCTGCAGGGGGCCCCTTAATCCATATTGACTGTGTGGGGGGCCCCACAAAAGCTGCTGTTGGTTGGGGAAAATGAGGAGAAAAAATGTATGAATTTTCAATTACACTCTAACATGAAAAGGACTGTAATATGACCCTGTTAGGACAAAGCTGTAATGAACATAAGCAAAGTAAGCACTAGAGAGATCAACAGCCCAGGGTAACCGATCTCAGTGCAAACTGTGGAGTTTAAGAAGAGCTGATGCTTCTAATCTTCAGGGATGGTTTCTTTTCAGGATTTTTATGCATACTGGCAGAACAACTGGCACTATAACTCTCAACGTCTTTGCTGAAGAATTCTGTTCAGTGATAAAAATAGCATAATAAAGTCTCAAAATGAGGTACACATTTTATATATTACTCTAATTCACTTAAAAAGTTACTAAAACAACACATTTTGCATCAACACGCATTTTTTAGACAATAAGTGTAAAACTCTGATTACTTGATTTAGTATGACAGAGTAAAATTATGAGACACAATCAGGAATATCTGTGAAATCAGGGATAGTGATAGGTATTAATTTACTACTTACTGAGGTAAATAAAATTGTCTTATCCCTGTTGCTGTTTGATGACTGCTAAACAGCAGTCACTGATCTTGTGTAGCAGTGCTAGTGTTGTACAATGTACTTGCTGAAATAAAATATTGCTGTGATGTGTGTGTGTGTGTGTGTGTGTGTGTGTGTGTGTGTGTGTGTGTGTGTGTGTGTGTGTGTGTGTGTGTGTGTGTGTGTGTGTAAAATATCCCTGATTTTTATCAATGCACTCATCCAATAATGCACACACGTTATTCTTCTGGGTATCAATAAAAAATGTAGCTAACAAGTGATTATATTTCAAATGTAAGGCATAATGTATGTCATAGACATTCAGACACTTAGATCTTCTAGGTATCAGGTGGCCTGCACTCCCTAGACTCTATAAATAGATACATGGGGGCTCCCTTAATCATCATTGATTGTGGGGACCCCAAAAAGCTATTTTTGGTTGAGGAAAAATGAGGAGAAAAAAATGCTTTCATTTTCTGATTGCACTCTTTAGCCTGGATGGAGTTATATGATATGACCCTGTTAGGATAAAACTGATAATAGCCTCTGTCCTCAACCACAAACATTCTAAAACATCCCTGCTCAGATGTTTGTGTACAGAAATTTACCATAGGTTATGTGGGTGCTGGGGATTGTGTGGTCATCATTTCCTTTACTTTTCTAACAGACCTCAGAGGTATACAAAGAAAGTTACTTTAGCTCCTGTAGGGGCAGTGTACTGCCCGGTAGCAGCAAAGTAGGATACATTATTGCAGTCATTATTTATTTTCACTTTTCTCACAATCAAACATCAGACACATATACAGCTGGTTGCCTTTGGGGTTAGGATTGAGGAGTTAGTAGGCATGCTATATATATGTATTTCAGCAGTCACTTGAAATACATGACTGTGGCCATTTGAACCTCTGCTTTCATCCCAATCTAAGGGTTGCATAGGCAGTGACTGTCTTTTTGGGAGGATTAGTGAGGCAGGCAGTATTCCCATACAGGATCTGTGTATCCTCACAATTGACTTTTTAATTTACTTGGAACTCCTATTTTTGTCAGCTTTGAATTTTAAGTCTTGGGTACAACTTATGTCTTCATTGAAAGAAAAAAAGACTGAAATTCTTTTTTTCTTACTCACAATTTTTGTTTAGGCCACTTTTGGATTAAAAGTTTGGGAAATGCTCTAGCTTCTGGGGGCAGCGGCTTAATGGAGTTACTTCCTAAATGGTTATTTCTATGCTGACTTGGTCAAGAAAGTATATCGAAAAGAGAGAAGAAAAACTAAAGCTGAACAGCAACATTGAATTTCTTTCCTTAATCATCATTTCTGCTCAAGCTATCATTGAGTAAAAAGAAACAAAAATAAACTTAAAAAGCACTTTAGAGCATATATAATGTTATGGCTTCTTGAAAAAGCTGAAGAAAAAAAGGTAAAATGTGAGAAGTGGAAGAAAAAAAGTAATGTGCATAAGTGGGAAGCCCAACTTGGGGAAAACAGAGGGGAACTCTGGAGGGTGTGTGTGTGTGTGTGTGTGTGTGTGTGTGTGTGTGTGTGTGTGTGTGTGTGTGTGTGTTTTTTTTTTTGGGCAGGGGCTGAAACAGTAACCAGTGCCCTAGGGTCCCATTGCATATTAGTTCTGTCCTGTACATAGAGTTGTTGTAATGTATCCTTGTTACACCTAAATGGCAGTAACTGCAAATGTCTCTTTGTGAGATGGGCCAAGACAGTGTGGTATGTATGCTTGTTGTAATAGGATCATTGTTAACTACAGGTCAGTCTGTGTGTACTACTCCTAAAAGCCTGCAGCATGAACTAAAAAGATGGATAGAAGTAGTGGCAGTGACAGGGTGATACTTAGACTGAAAGGGGTCAGGGGGCCCCCAAAATGTTAACACCGGCCCTGTGTGTGTGTGTGTGTGTGTGTGTGTGTGTGTGTGTGTGTGTGTGTGTGTGTGTGTGTGTGTGTGTGTGTGTGTGCATCTGTCTCTCTGTGTGTTTAGTGGCCATGCTTGATCTTACTGTTGAATATATCCTCTTGTCATTGCTGAGTTTAAACAGTCACTTTCTGCTTTAGCAGGACTAATGTGCATTTGTGAGAAGTAAGTTAAACTACTTAACTGTATACCTGATAATGTGTAAACAGACAAGGCATGATTGCTATAGCTGTCATCTTTGTAGGGAGATGACTAGCTGCCTGCCCTTTGGTTTTTATTTTGGTTTTGCAGGATTGATGTGATTATGAAAAGCAATGTGCAATATTTTAGTGTGTGGCAATTGTTGGTTTGGAACAATGCTGAAATACATGGTCATCCTTTTTTATCACTATCTTAAGTCTGAATTGTACATAGAAGTGTGTGCCTATCACTGCTTGGTGAGGGGGTTGTTTGGATGAAAGTAACTGACCTTGATGACACTTGTTCAGTTTAACAACTCATCCCTCAAAATACAAGGGATAAATGCATCTCAGAATACCCATACCTTCAAAATGTCTGAGGGCTGGAGACTCCCACACACACCAAGGTTGTATAAGTAGATTTTGACATGGGTTAATAATCGCCTCTGCTATGAACCCCACGTAGTCTAAAACCAGCCCTGTTCATATCTGTGCAGAGAAGGTCTCCGTATGTGGGGGGGGGGGGGGGATGTCATTATACCTTTAACATTCCTCCCAAACCTCAGTGGTCAGTGTATCTTGTGTTGGGGACAGTGTAGTCATTATTTCTTTAAATTTCCTGAGAAACGTCAGAGAGATGCACCAAGGGTCACTATAGCTTGAATAGGAGCGCACTGTACCATCTCTATAAGTAAGACATTGTAAACATTACTGTAATCCTTTTTTTACATTTTCCTCACACTCAAATATCTGCTGCATATATAGGTGTCTGTCTTTAAAGGGAGATTGAAGAAGCATGCTGTTTATGTATGACTGAAAAGCACATAAAGCAGAGTTTCCTCCCTAACCCAATTCGGGCAATTGGATGGAGAGCAGGAAATTCATTCCTGGTTTGGCACCTATGTCTCTAATGGACACAGACAACCTGAAAACGCTTCATCTCCCAGGCCCCCAGCATGTTAATGTTTCATCTCTCAAGCCCCTGCTTACTTTTACCAAAGGTATCAGAACTTGTTAGAGTTTTGGGATGCATGGCTAGGCTCAAAAAAGCCCTTGTGGTTGTTAGCCTAGTAAACACCAATGAACCTAGGAACCAAAGTGTGATATTTCAGAGTCAAGTATGTTGGGCTTCAGCCAGGTTTCATTTATGGCAAGAATATCTGGTTTATTGCGAGAGATCTGAGCATGGAGTTTGGAAATTTTATTGTAGATGCTAAGAATATTTAAGGAAATTAATTTAAGCTGTTTAGGTGAGTTTGAGATAAATGAGTTGGGTTTTGATGGTTTAGGTGATGGTGGTGCGGTCCCTTTTTTTGGAAGGTGATGGGTGGGCTGAGTTGCTGGACAAAAGAGAAATTTCTGTTATGTAGCAGTTTCATTCTAGGGCTGCTGAACTCAACAGTGGTGCTTTGCAAGGGCACCATTCCAAAATGTTGGTTCCGGCTGTCTTCCTTTCTTTATTCAAAGCCTGATAAGGTTCTTGCTGATGTAAATGCATGCAGTGATGAGAATAGGAGGGAATAAAGTAATGAATTCCCAGTCTGTTTAGTAGTTTGTGATATGGGTTCAATGAATCCCTTCCTTAAAGGACAGCAGGTTTCCCACTACAGTTGTTGTGTATATATAATGATCATAACTGGACTGATTAAGTGCTAAGACAGCGTAAGCTTGGAACCTTGTACATGCAGCTTGTATAGGTATCACTCTGTTTCTCCTAGCATAAGCATGTAGTGTGACAGTATTTATATTAAAACACAGCTGTTTCCTCTTGTATGCTTTTTTTCTTTCGGAGGCTTGAACCCACCTCAGACTGCAGAACATACAAGTGGAGATGAATGAAGTACTGTACCATCAGATACCAGGATCTTACCAGTCAGGCCCAGTGAGTGCATCACCCTCAGCACGTACACACTTTTGTGTTACTGCACACTCTTGGCCCTGAGTGCTAAGGCACTCACAGTGATAAAGTTGTACAGGCACGAGCACTTTCTTAGCCCTACTAGAAAAAAAACACTCGTCAACACTTATCTACTACCTTCTCTAACCTGCAGTGCTCCATTACTCACAAACTTAGGTCTCTACCCTAAAATCAAAAGTAGAAATTTGCTATAGTAACATCCGTAGATTTACAACTAATGCCTCCTACTCTACCCACTACTGTACAGCTCAAACTACCACACTCTCTCTCTTACATAAAATTAACATCAACACACAAAATAGTATACAAACCCTAAGTATGTCCTGCCCTCTCCTCACTATTCAGCAACTACCTACCCAACAGATCACTTAAATCTGAAAATCGTCATCTACAGATTTATAAACCAAAACTACCAGCAGGCCAACTCCTGTACTGTAGCCAGGATCTGTAACTGTCTTCTTGTAACTGTTAGATCCAACCCAAGCCATGCACCTTTTAAAACTTCCTTACATAACTACCTCTCTTCCATTTGGAGCTGTAACTGCTCTACACAATCCTCCTTTAAGTCCCGACCTCTTCTACTTCCATAGGTCCTCTTTCATCCTTTACATACAGTTAGAAGCAATTGAGTAGTAACATTTTCCGGTCTATCTTATTCTTCAACTCTATTATACACTGAATTTTATGGAGAGACAATTTCCCTATTATCTGTACTTACAGCTACAAGCGATTGTTAATATCCAGTCACAAAATGCATCATGTTAATTTCCCAAGTTGTTTATTATTCAAATGTGTAAGTTTTGTATGTATGTATACTGAACCACTGCCTGTACAATTTATTTGAATTGTTCAAGATTGTTGCATGTACTTGGAACTTTTCTCCCTGAGCCTCCACTGAAAAAGGGTTTCTTATGGCCCTGGTAATTAAATGCTAGTAAATAAATAAATAAGGCCAAAAAGATCGGTGACAAATACTCAAAATCAGGTCAATTATTAAATATTATGCTGTTTCACTTAGAAAGTTCATAGCATGGCAGATTTTTTTAAGAACAAGTATGACATTCTAATGTCTTGTCATGTCAAGAATATCTGATGGAATCTGAGCATGGATTTGGAAATTTTATTTAATGCTAAAATTTTATGAAATGAATTTCTTTTATAGAAAATTTTGGTTTTGCAGGATTGATGTGATTATGAAAAGCAATGTGCAATATTTTAGTGCGTGGCAATTGTTGGTTTGGAACAATGCTGAAATACATGGTCATCCTTTTTTATCACTATCTTAAGTCTGAATTGTACATAGAAGTGTGTGCCTATCACTGCTTGGTGAGGGGTTGTTTGGATGAAAGTAACTGACCTTGATGACACTTGTTCAGTTTAACAACTCATCCCTCAAAATACAAGGGATAAATGCATCTCAGAATACCCATACCTTCAAAATGTCTGAGGGCTGGAGACTCCCACACACACCAAGGTTGTATAAGTAGATTTTGACATGGGTTAATAATCGCCTCTGCTATGAACCCCACGTAGTCTAAAACCAGCCCTGTTCATATCTGTGCAGAGAAGGTCTCTGTATGTGGGGGGGGGGGGGGGGGGCAGGGGAAAATGTCATTATACCTTTAACATTCCTCCCAAACCTCAGTGGTCAGTGTATCTTGTGTTGGGGACAGTGTAGTCATTATTTCTTTAAATTTCCTGAGAAACGTCAGAGAGATGCACCAAGGGTCACTATAGCTTGAATAGGAGCGCACTGTACCATCTCTATAAGTAAGAAGTTGTAAACATTACTGTAATCCTTTTTTTTTTTCATTTTCCTCACACTCAAATATCTGCTGCATATATAGGTGTCTGTCTTTAAAGGGAGATTGAAGAAGCATGCTGTTTATGTATGTCTGAAAAGCATATAAAGCAGAGTTTCCTCCCTAACCCAATTCGGGCAATTGGATGGAGAGCAGGAAATTCATTCCTTGTTTGGCACCTATGTCTCTAATGGACACAGACAACCTGAAAACGGTTCATCTCCCAGGCCCCAGCATGTTAATGTTTCATCTCCCAAGCCCCTGCTTACTCTTACCAAAGGTGTCAGAACTTGTTAGAGTTTTGGGATGCATGGCTAGGCTTAAAAAAGCCCTTGTGGTTGTTAGCCTAGTAAACACCAATGAACCTAGGAACCAGAGAGTGATATTTCAGAGTCAGGTGTGTTGGGCTTCAGCCAGGTTTCATTTATGGCAAGAATATCTGGTTTATTGCGAGAGATCTGAGCACGGAGTTTGGAAATTTTATTGTAGATGCTAAGAATATTTAAGGAAATGAATTTAAGCTGTTTAGGTGAGTTTGAGATAAATGAGTTGGGTTTTGATGGTTTAGGTGATGGTGGTGCGGTCCCTTTTTTTGGAAGGTGATGGGTGGGCTGAGTTGCTGGACAAAAGAGAAATTTCTGTTATGTAGCAGTTTCATTCTAGGGCTGCGGAACTCAACAGTGGTGCTTTGCAAGGGCACCATTCCAAAATGTTGGTTCCGGCTGTCTTCCTTTCTTTATTCAAAGCCTGATAAGGTTCTTGCTGATGTAAATGCATGCAGTGATGAGAATAGGAGGGAATAAAGTAATGAATTCCCAGTCTGTTTACTAGTTTGTGATATGGGTTCAATGAATCCCTTCCTTAAAGGACAGCAGGTTTCCCACTACAGTTGTTGTGTATATATAATGATCATAACTGGACTGATTAAGTGCTAAGACAGCGTAAGCTTGGAACCTTGTACATGCAGCTTGTATAGGTATCACTCTGTTTCTCCTAGCATAAGCATGTAGTGTGACAGTATTTATATTAAAACACAGCTGTTTCCTCTTGTATGCTTTTTTTCTTTCGGAGGCTTGAACCCACCTCAGACTGCAGAACATACAAGTGGAGATGAATGAAGTACTGTACCATCAGATACCAGGATCTTACCAGTCAGGCCCAGTGAGTGCATCGCCCTCAGCACGTACACACTTTTGTGTTACTGCACACTCTTGGCCCTGAGTGCTAAGGCACTCACAGTGATAAAGTTGTACAGGCACGAGCACTTTCTTAGCCCTACTAGTAAAAAGATACTCGTCATCACTTATCTACTACCTTCTCTAACCTGCGGTGCTCCATTACTCACAAACTTAGCTCTCTACCCTAAAATCAAAAGTAGAAGTTTGCTATAGTAACATCCCTAGATTTACAACTAATGCCTCCTACTCTACCCACTACTGTACAGCTCAAACTACCACACTCTCTCTCCTACATAAAATTAACATCAACACACAAAATAGTATACAAACCCTAAGTATGTTCTGCCCTCTCCTCACTATTTGGCAACTACCTACCCAACAGATCACTTAAATCTGAAAATCGTCATCTACAGATTTATAAACCAAAACTACCAGCAGGCCAACTCCTGTATTGTAGCTAGGATCTGTAACTGTCTTCTTGTAACTGTTAGATCCAACCCAAGCCATGCACCTTTTAAAACTTCCTTACATAACTACCTGTCTTCCATTTGGAGCTGTAACTGCTCTACACGACCCTCCTTTAAGTCCCGACCTCTTCTACTTCCATTGGTCCTCTTTCATCCTTTACATACAGTTAGAAACAATTGAGTAGTAACATTTTCCTGTCTATCTTATTCTTCAACTCTATTATACACTGAATTTTATGGAGAGACACTTTCCCTATTATCTGTATTTATAGCTACAAGCAATTGTTAATATCCAGTCACAAAATGCATCACATTAATTTCCCAAGGTGTTTGTTATTCAAATGTGTAAGTTTTGTATGTATGTATACTGAACCACTGCCTGTACAATTTATTTTAATTGTTCAAGATTGTTGCATGTACTTGGAACCTTTCTCCCTGAGCCTCCACTGAAAAAGGGTTTCTTATGGCCCTGGTAATTAAATGCTAGTAAATAAATAAATAAGGCCAAAAAATCGGTGACAAATACTCAAAATCAGGTCAATTATTAAATATTATGCTGTATCACTTAGAAAGTTCACAGCATGGCAGATTTTTTTTAAGAATAAGTATGACATTCTAATCTCTTGTCATGTAATTCTCAATGATTTACAAGAAAATCAAACATTTTGAGAGAGAAGACCAGTCAAAATATGAGGCAATGCGCTAAGCCTGACCTGTTTGCATGATCTGTTTGAGGAAAGAATTTCGTAAATAGCTCTATAGGCCTTTCCAGCCATACCAGTGGCTGAGTCTTTTTTTTTTAAAGTATTGTCTTTGTCTAAAACTGGGCTTTACTCTTGTTATAACTCTCTTTCTGACATTTCATTTCCGTACTAAAAAATAATGACTTAAGGGCAATACAGTTCTGCCCTTATAGATGTGTGAGTGACACGCACTGTTTTTAATAGTCCTGAAAACATGTCATTTTGCAGGAATATTACGTTAATAGGTCACTGTCAATACAAAAGTAAAGTCGTACTCAGTGTAAAAATGTATTCACTCCTGAACTCGCATAACAGTGTAGACTGTTGTATCTTTCGGCTTTTCCCGGTTAGGGGTAGCCACAGCGGAACTCCGGTCCGCTAATGATTGGCAGTAGATTTGTACGTGCTGAGTTGCCAGCCCTGACACACAACCTTCAACGAAGGTACGCCCATTCATGCATGTCTCCACACAGAAGACGCTTTAGCTGAGAATCGAACAGGACCTTTTACTGTGAGGCGACAACGCTACCGCAGCACCACCACTGCATAACAGTGTAGATTAGCCTATCTAAAACACAGTCATAATTGTTCTAAGCTAAAATGTGAAACATTGTTCTCTAAATGCTGTGTTTTCTGTATTAATGACTTAATGGCATTTTTATTTGTCATGTTAGTAATTAAATGGTGTATTACTCTGCACAGTGAGTAATGCTTATATCAAACCTGCAATTAATGATGTCTTGAAGTAATCAATCTTTTAAAATAAGTATTTCAGATGACTTTGCAAGGCACTTCCTATCAAACCCTATGCAAAGCTGAAGTGCTGCAGATGTTGCCCCTTGTAAGACCATGTATGCATTCTGTTTAAAGTATTGTTGGTGATCCTGAACATTTTATGTGCTGAGTACAAGTTTTATATGGTTGAGTTGCAGATTGTATATCTTTTGTAGCATCAGAAAGACTGTGTTTCCCAGACAGATGTGCACTGACTTGACTGCAATTTCAATGTCAGTAATAATCATGCCTAGGATTAACCTCATTGGTTATGACACTGACAATGCACCAAGCTACTAAGATTGTGACTAAAGAATATTCCTCTTGATAGACAACTTTTCTGTTAACCAGTCTAGTTTGTGCTGCTTCCCAGGGTGCTTCCCTGGTTTTCAGTAAGTAAACTTACACAAGTTACAGTTACCAATGTATAATATGCTGACAGTGGCATTATTGTTGGGCATGTGCACCCTCAGATATTTGGGGGGCAGAGATTGGCATAATGGTTAAGGTGCTTAATTCACAGATACAAAGTGCAGGGTTTGATTCTCACGCTTGAAAGGAAATTGGCTAGGCTTAAAATGGCCACAAGGGTAGTTAGCCCAGTACTTACCTATGAAAAAAAATTTGACTTATCAAAATTACACTTGGCCACCAGGGTGAACTTTGCCCTTTCTCCAGTGTATTGTGATCTCGGAGTTGGTTTATTTAATTGGGGTAGGGGCAAAGCTCTCCACTTGGGTGGGTTTAGTTTTGTTCTGTTGAGGTTTTATTCAGTGGTGGCCAATTGGTTTGTTTCACAGGGAAAGGATTTTGGTAGTCCATGCTTTCGGTTTTAAGCCGTTTCGCTGAAGTAGAGTCAGCCAACTAGGAATCGGTAAAGTGTGATTTCGATGAGTCAAAGTATATATATATATATATATAAGTTTACACACCCCTGTTAAAATGCCAGGTTTTTGTGATATAAAAAAATGAGAACACAATAAATCATTTCAAAACTTTTCCTACCTTTAATGTAATCTATAACCTGTACAATTCGACTGAAAAACAAACAAATCTGTTAGGGAAAAAATAAAAAATGTACAATATGCTGGTTGCATAAGTGTGCACACCCTTAAACTATTACTTAGTTGTGTGTTCACATCCTTAAACTAATACTTTTTTGAAGCACCATTTGATTTAATTACAGCATTCAGTCGGCTTTGGCTGGACCATTCCAAAACTTTAATTTTCTTCCAGTGAACCCATTCTTTTGTTGATTTGGATATATGCTTGGGGTCATTGTCATGCTGAAAGGTGAAATTCCTCTTCCTCTTC
The DNA here is from genome assembly GCF_019279795.1 of Protopterus annectens. NCBI lineage: Eukaryota > Metazoa > Chordata > Ceratodontiformes > Protopteridae > Protopterus > Protopterus annectens. Next base: position 426,000,971 of record NC_056726.1, on the reverse strand, counting down.
AGCTTTCTATCAGACGCCTGAAGGATTTGGGCCAAAAGTGACTGGCATTTGGAACTGTTCATAATTCTTTCCACCTTGACTAAAGCCCCAATTCCAGCTGACGAAAAGCAACCCCAAAGCATGATACTACCAAGACCATGCTTCACTGTGGGGATGGTGTTTTTTTGGTGATGCGAAGTGTTATTTTTGCGCCAAACATACCTTTTGAAATTGTAGCCAAAAAGTTCAACCTTGGTCTCATCAGACCATAACACATTTTCCCACATGCTTTTGGAAGACTTGATGTATTGTTTTGCAAATTTTAGCTGGGCCTGGATGTTTTTCTGTGTAAGAAAAGGCTTCTGTCTTGCAACCCTACCCCATAGTCCAGACATATGGAGAATACGGGAGATTGTCACATGTAGGACACAACCAGTACTTGCCAGAAATTCCTGCCGCTCCTTCAGTGTTGCTGTAGGTCTCTTGGCAGCCTCCCTGACCAGTTTTTGTCTTGTCTTTTCATCAATTTTGGAGGGATGTCCAGTTCTTTGTAACGTCACTGTTCCCATATATTCTCCACTTTTTGATGACTGTCTTCACTGTGTTCCATGGTGTATCCAATGCCGTGGAAATTTTTTGTACCCTTTTCCTGACTGATACCTTTCAACAATGAGATCCCTTTGATGCTTTGTAAGCATTCTGTGAACTATGGCTTTTGCTGTAGCAGGCAACTGAGTAAATGTCAGGAAAATCCTACTAGCACAGGTGAACTTTATTTGGGGTTAACCAGAGTCTCTCTAATTAATGGTAGGTGTGTACCCAAGAAGACTGAATGCTGTAATTAAATCAGAAAGTGCTTCAACAAAGTATTAGTTTAAGAGTGTGCAGACACAACAAAGTATTAGTTTAAGGGTGTGCACACTTATGCAACCAGTGGATTGTACATTTTTTATTTTTTCCCCTAACAGATTTGTTTGTTTTTCAACTGAACTGTACAGGTTATAGGTCACATTAAAGGTGGGAAAAGTTATGAAATGATTTATTGTGGTCTCATTTTTTTATATCACTAAAACCTGGCATTTTAACAGGGGTGTGTAAACTTTTTATATCCACTGAATATCTGACCATCTATATCTATCTATCTATATATATATATATGGGTCTACTTCGAAATACCACAACACCGAAACCCACAACACAGAGACCAGAAGGACGGAACACTGAAAAGCGCGAAATTCAAGATCCCAATATTACGGGATTTTGCTTTTGCTTAGCAAATTAGCTGTGTAAATGTAAGTATGTATTTCTGAGGGGGGCATTGGGTGTGTGTAGTGGTGTTGTGTGTGACTGTGGTGTGTGTGTGTGTGTGTGTGTGTGTGTGTGTGTGTGTGTGTGTGTGTGTGTGTGTGTGTGTGTGTGTGTGTGGACTGTAATATGTGGGTGGAGTTTGCCTTGTGTGTCTGTGCAAGCTTGCCCTGCCTATCTCTAGTGTAGGGTTGTGTGTTTGGTCGTTTGGGGCAGTTGTGTGTGTTTGTGTGTGTTTTGCAGTTACGCGGTTTTCGGTGTTCTGGTCTCGGTATTGTGGGTTTCGGTATTGTGGTCTTTCGTTCTAAAGAAGTAGACCCATATATATATATATATATATATATATATATATATATATATATATATATATACACGCACACACATGCTCACACACACACACACAGACACATGCGCGCACACTTTTTAACCAAGCAATTAGAGATAACTACAGCAGCTAAAAATATGGGAAATGAGTCACTGTCTTTAGAACAGTTCTCTCATTTTAGGAATGCCCTCCCTTCCATTAAGTGATAACAGGAGTGGAGATCCCTGCCCTCACATAGCCTTATCTCTTAATCCAGTATCAAATTTACTATAACTCCTCATAAACATGCAGGTTTTAGCTCTTGCATCCTACCCCTAAAATCTAACTGATTTTTCTGGACCACAGTGTTCACTCCTAACTAAAGGTATGTTTAATGTTCAGCTTGCAGACATTTGCACCTAAGTTACTCAGGCATGCTGTAAATACCCTTACAGCATTCAGTTTTAATAACATCCTCCCCTCTCCTGTCACAAGTGTGCTGATACAAGACCAGGTTCAATAATGGACGCACACACACACACACACACACACACACACACACACACACACACACACACACACACACACCATGGCACTAGCAGTCTGGCTCACATCTGCCCTTTTGCAGCTTGTAATTAGTCTGTTTGTATTCAACAGAGACAGTGACGGTCAGTAATATTACAGTGGGACACTGGAGAACATAGTAAATGCAAAACGAAGAGAACTTGTTTGTACTGATCCCATGATTTGTTAATGTAAATGATGAGAATAGTTCCTTTTTTTTAATATATACCTAAAAGGTACTGCAGACAGAAGCACGTGCTGAATGCTGTGTAGATCAGCAGCCATTAGTTCTGTTGGTTCATTTTCACTACTACTATGTTTATGCCAAATGCAGCAAGCTGTTGGGATACAAAGTGTGAATTGTGACAGTGTTAGTAGAAAGCCTCAACTTAAAGTAAGTGCTGATTACACAGAAGGGTGTATGGGCACACTAGCAAGGGAAATAGCTACACAGTGAAATGAAAACCTGATGAGTAATTTTTACAGCTCAGGAAGTTTCAACAGCAAAGTCATGTGTGTGTTAAGCTGCAGAGAGAATCATCCAGAATTAAGGTTATATGAATTTCTTACTAATTTAAGAGTTCCATTCCTGTCAATCAAGTGCTGCCTTGTAGGGTCATAGATTAGTACTAGGCTGGCTACCTTTGTGGGACGTTTTAAGCCTAGACTATTACCCTGTGTGAGAATCAAACCCTTCACCTTGGGTCTGCAAGATAAACACCTTAACCATTTAGATAATCATTAATTCCTTACATAATAATATTACCATATGCAATAATTCATAGGTATTTTCTAGGTTATTAATCCATGAGGATCTTTAGAAGACTAGCCATACATTCCTATGAAATGTTCAGGCCTTATGTTTTAAGTATGAATAATCCAGAGATGAGCAGAACATTTACTTGTTGCCCCTGTTCATGGGGTATAAGGTGCTAAACCAGGAGTGAATTTGCAGCTACCCTTCCATTCATCCCGATTACTTTTGAATAGTGTAAGAGAAGTATTTCCCTTTATGTGGCGAGGAAGACTTTGCCAAAGAAGTGGTATTCTCTGTGATGCATGTCTGTCCCTCCTCCTGTTTGATTCAAAAGAGATCTAGATATGTTGAGCAGGTAGTTATGCCTCCATTGGACTTGCAAAAATACAGTAGGTCTTAGAAGATATGGTTCGTTGAGACTTTGTATGTGAGACAGAGATTGCCCATCAGTAGTGTATATGACACCGAGAAAAGGGACAAGGCTTTGAGATGGTCCACATAGTTTTTATTATTTAAACCCTTCATTTTCTTAGTAAGATAACGTTGTGGGCATTCACATTATGTCTAAAGTTTGAACAGGTACATACTGAAAGGTGCATTGGTGCATTATACTCCGTGTTCAGTTATTTCACTGTATCCCCCACTCAGGCCAGAATGCAGTGGAATGATCACATACCTGATCCTTGTCCCCATACCATTGGTAATAAGCTGTATAATGAAAAAGGATTTTCTTACAGTAGCAGACACATGGTGATCAAAACTCATTGTCTGCAGAGGTTCCCAGCTACATAACTTTTGGATAACTTTTCAGGATTTTGTTGTCAGTGTGATCATTACAAGGGACTTCTTGCTTGCCAAAGGATACTGTTATACATTTCTTGGCATTTCATTTTAGTCCATGGCTTTAACACCAGCTAATGGTTTGTAAAGGTCCCCCTTGGAGGGTCTTGGTATCCTCTGGAGAGTTTATGATGGCACCGGGTTTAAGGCCTTCTGCATATTTGGGCAGCCATAAGCCCTTAATAGTAACTTTCCAAGAAGTAAATGTCAAAGTAGTGACTCAAAGAATGAACCCTAAAGTTCACCATTAATGACAGGTCTTTTGGAGGAGGTATAGCCATCCACACTAAAGTCCTGGGTACTGTTTGTGAGCCAATTTACTATTCAGTGAGTTACAAGAGGGTTAACATTCAATTGGGATAGTTATCTGTGATACCGGAGTGTCTGATGGTGTCAAATACCTTTGCAAGGTCAAAGTGTGTGCACTGATTTGCCATCATCCATTGCTTCTGTAACCTTCTTGTAGAAATCGGCCTGGTTAAGTAGGCAGGATCTGTACTTAACAAATCCAAACTGGCTTGGGTTGAGAGTTTGTATGTTATCTGTGTACTTGTTTATTAATTTCATTGTGATCTTTCTCATAGCCTTACAGAAAAGGCCAGTCAGACTTGTGTATCTATAATTTCCCAGGTCCGTTGACACCCTATATTTGTGCAGATGGATAACAGTTACTGTAATCCATTCTTCTGATCCAAAGCCTGAGTGTAGGCTGACATTGAATGTCTCTAAGAGTCTGACAGATCCTGTTTTGGCCTGGCCAGTAAGCAGCTGTCTGAGTTACCCAGACCCACAAAGGCATTCTTATTGACCTTGGATAGTGACTTGAGGACTTTTTTTTTTCATGAAGAGATGGGGGGTGTTGATAAGGGTATAAGAGCTGAGAATGTAAGAGTGTAAAGTTAGTGAAATTTATCTCTAGTAGATTGGCTATGTCGTCTGAGTCCAAGTATGTTATATCATTTACTGTATAGCTCTGCACAAACACTGTTAAAGAAGGTTTTGTGGTTGTCCTTTGCCTGGGTGGCAATTTTTATATCAATTCATGCTTCATTTGATTGGATCATATTCTGCACTTCCATGTTCTGTTTAGCAAGAACCTTTTTTGCATCTTGAGAGCTGCATTTCTTTTACATGCAGTGTGTGTGTGTGTGTGTGTGTGTGTGTGTATGCATGTATATGTGCGCGTGTTTACACACACGCACACACATATAGATATATATATATATAGATACATATATATATATATATATATATATATATATATATATATATATATATGTACGTATTTCTTCTTTTTTTTTTTTTTGTTGGGCCTGTTTATGTTTGGATTCTACCATAGGGGTATATTTTAAATTTGGGACTGTATTTACTTTGGGGGGACAGATACATCTATGCAACTCTTTGCATGTGCATAAAATTTGACAGTAAAGAATTCCACATAAACAATGGGATCATTGAGTTGGAAGATGTTGAATTTAGCCAAATCATTACTTTGTTTCAGTGGGTTAGTTTTGGTGTTGAAGGATGTTTCTGGCTTCAGTCTGAAGATGAATATGACTGATTTGTGGCCTGATTTCACCAGGAGGGAGTTACAATTGTTAGGGAGTAGAGCCATTCCATATTGGTGATGACCATATCTGGAATTTTATTGGCCTCTGTTGGGATGCTGATTACCCAGTCCGGAGAGTTTTTGTAGGTGAAGTCCAAAAGTCTTTGGGTGTACATGTTAGAGGATGTATACATCTTCCAATCTGATGGAGGGTAGTTGAATTCTCCTTCATACTAATTAAGTAGGAGTTATGGGCTTGGGGGGGGCGGTAGAGGGGATCCTATATTTATTTTACATTTGTTTACCGGGAATGTCTGACTGGGCCAGGAGCCAGTTTTCAGCAGAGGCCCGGGGAGAAAAGCTCCAAGACGCAACAATTGTAACATATCAAGTAGAAACAATAGCACATAAATCATCACATATAGCATCGTAACTCAGTAACTAGTCATATATGCCAAAAATGCAAGACTTTATACTTTTAGTAATTAAGCAAAGATGTATATAATGAGTTCAGTTAGAACATAATAAAAGGTGATGTAAGAAATGTACAAGATACTTTTTGAGAGTTAGATTGGTTTGAAGTTGAATATCTAAGTGCACTTAGGTGAGTACACTAAAAAGGCTGTAGGCATAGCTAAGATGCATTGTTGTCTTTAGTTATATGAGAGACTGTGTATAGGAGATGTGCATTTGAGGGAACTGAAGGTTTGGTGAGAAGTAGGAATTAGGTATGAGGAGAAAGTGAATTATGATTGCATCATCCTGGGGTAGTGCAGAAACTAAGCCAGTTTTTGGTTCGGTGTTCCTTGAGGAGAAGTTTGAACTTGGGAAGGTTAGTAGTGTTGAGTAAGTGCTTGTGGATGGAGTTTCAGATTGTTGATATTTCACTGGAAAACAGAGAATTCACGAGATTATTAAAAGAATAATAGTATACACTAACATGATTATTAGCTTGAATAAAAAGCTGCAAGAATGATATGAAAATATAAAGGGTTAATTTAGGAATAGTATAAAATGTAGAAAAATATTGTGTGTGCTGGCATAGGTTAATTAGATATTGGCATCCATGTAAAGGAGTATGTTATTGAGAAACAGAGTCTGTAAAAATAATTGCGCAGATGGCAGCTGGAAGGACATCAACAAAGTAAAGATATGTAACATCAAGCAAGATAAAGTTAAAACATCGAGTTTTAGATAGTGCTGGAACACCACATTTCAGATAATGCAAGACTGAGTTTCCATGGATCATCAAGCTACAAAGAACCAAGGACACGGGAACAAAGGAAATGTTATACATCAGACTTTGATAAAAAATATTAGACTTTTTGGTACAAATATTAGTGTGTATAAACAAGCTTTGGGAATTTGCTATAGAGAGCTGAGAGCATCTGTGTTGCATGCTTGTAGATCCGAAAGGAAAATGTAACAGTAAAGCATATTAACTGAAGCAGTTGTCTGTGTATTTATTGTACTTAGTACAATACAGTAATGACTAGTTGGTCACAATAAATAGTATGTATGCATGTAAATCCAAGTAACAGCAAGAAACAAACAGATGTCATATAATTCTTCAATGGCGAACCACAGTTGATGGACCAAATGTTTTTTCTTGTGACAACTGCACCTTCTTTTTCATTTTATTCAGTTAGTATGTCCAGTTGTAGTGCAAACATTTGCCTCCCTTCTTATGCACAGTATCCAGCAGCAGAACAGTGCATCTCTGCAAGTTCCACAGGTTCTGCACATTCACATAGCTAAATCTGCCAGCTGTGTTTGACCACCTTTTGGGAAAATCAATGAGGGACTTTCTACGTTTTCTCAACAGAAGATTTGGCCACCTTCCACACACAAACTGGTAATTCTCTTTTTATTTTTCATTCTACAGCATGGAAGCTGTAAACAAAACAACTGTGAAATGTAACACTAACTTTCAGGTAGACAGTAATAATAGTCCAGTACATGTATGGTCAAGATTTAAAGATTGGTATAAACATAACTGTAGCACATGTAGTACTTTACTAGGTAAAGTTCATGTCAATACTTTATGTACATTTGACTGGTATTTTAAACAACATAATTTGTATGACAGTAAACATTTATTGTGCAAGTCATATGAAACTGCTTTCTGTGTGCAGTGTCATAAAAGTAATGGTAAACAACCACATGCATTATGTCCTGTCACCACATGTAAAATGTTAATTTCTGAGTTACAATATCAGTCAAGTCAGTTATTTAGAAAATCTTCTGTACATCTTGCTAGACAAAAGTGGAATAAAACCACTGCACATTACAAAACAGATAAGAACAGAGATGAGGTTCATGGTGAACTGACAAAAAGATTTAATAAACTTCTAAGACACAGTCAGAGTGAGTTCAAAAAGTTCAGACAACATATGCAAACACTTTTTCAGACGTGCATAAGAGCTTTAAATTCAGCAGAACAGAATACTGACAAATATAATCTGCTTAGTAAAGAGTTAAAGCAACAGCAGGTGACTACGCTGATAGTAAATTTAGAAAATAATTTACGACATACTATTCTACATTTAGAAAATGGTTAAGCGTACACAGCACAAACTTTCATTCAGTTAAAGCAAGGCACTTAAATGGTAATTTTCAAATAATTTCAAATAAAATAGTTCTAGGGCATAAAAATCAAATGAAAGTAGTTAAACGCAATAAATACATGACGTCACAAGACTGACATGCATGTCATTTCTTTTCAGTGCAGCAAAACGCAAATGACAGCAAATGTAAATCACATAAATATATTTGTTTTAAGCATGTGTTAGTTAAGTCAATATCTCCTTTGTTTCATACAATATTTTGTAATTGCATAATAGCATAAAAAAATAGCAAAGACTCCACCAAAAACAGTATTCAAAAACAATATTATGCATAGTTAGGAAAGTTAATATTTATTACAACTGGATTCTAGTATCAAGTTACAAGTATATTAACGAATGACTGAAGGTACGAGTAAGTGCTGAAGGAGTTATGGGTTAAGCACCTGGAAAGCGCAGAAAGAAAAAAAAAGTAAATCTTTCCAGGCTGGAATGGGTAGTTACAAGGAATAAGATAAAATGTTACTGGTACTAAAATTTATAAGGTCAAGGAAACAAGACTGGTCACCAGGCCAAATGGCTTACATTTTTCTAAAACATTAAGTATTCACGTGCAGCATTAAGCAAAAAGAACAAAAGGCTGCAAGTAAATACTACACCGAGTACAGTCAGTATATGGACTATGGTATGCAGTTAAAATAAATTATGCAGGTCCCTTTACAAAAAGGGAGGATATGAATAGCTAGTAGTAACAGTAAATGTATTTTCAAAATGAGTAAAAGCAATTCCTTATACAATTTTGACAGTATAGGCAACAGAAAAAGCTTTATAAAAATATTTTATGTTTTTGAAAATTGCCAAAAAAAATAAGCAAATGTGTAAGACCAAAGTGTGTCAGTCTGGGTAACAACCAAAAGGCAAGCATACATTTAATTCTCACAGCATAAAACAAATAAACAACACTGCAATAAAATTATGTATACTACAGTGGGAAGGGCATACTTTCAGTTTTACACTAACTGTGTAAACAGTACTGCAAAAGGGTCTCAAATAAAAGTGCAAAGTGATAAAACCAAAAATACATTTTAATGTTTCAAGTAATGTAATTAGCAGGCTTCAGTTTAATGCTGGGTTTAAAAATTGGACTGAATGTACATTACAGCCATGTATATACAAATCCAAAAACAATATGTACAAGCAAGTGTATTCTGTACAGTATATAGTAAATGGTTTATCTATGTAAATAGAGTAACAAGTCAAAGCTTGACATTTGTGACATTTTATTTTCAAAAAACAAGACTGCAATGCCTTTGCAATAAAATCCTCAAGTATTGTCAATAAATTACTGTATAGGACATCACTGCATAGAGTCATATTGAGATTAATCCAGTTCTAATAGTGATGGTTGTCATCATTGTGTTGACAATATAAAACTGTGTTAACTTGCTGTATTAAAGCAAAAGTAAAGGTTTTGTTTCCCAATGTGTTTCTAGTTAATAGCAATATAACTTGACTATAGACAGTTTTGAATTTAAACTAAAACAGATGGAATGTATACAGTGATATATATGTTTAAAAATGTATAAATGCATGTGCACACCTATTTGCTAGTTAGATGTATACATTGATAGATATGTTTAAAAATGCATAAATGCATGTGCACACCTATTTGCTAGTTAGATGCATATACACATCTGTTGCTATAATATATGTAAAAGTAATATAGTTGGTTAAATACATGCATTTCTGTTTGCTAGCATACATATATTCTGTTACAGCTTGAGACAAGCTGAATGTTCAGTGTCTGGAACATACTTCAAGGACTATAGATAAAAATGCAGCTGCGAGACAAGGCACGCAGCATTCAACACAGACATCTGCATTTCATTTGCATCATTCTGAACATCAAAACAGAGGGAATTACAATATTTCACAAATAAAACTTAGGAAAATGCTACACAAAATAGAACACAGGACAATTTCAGTTGTAAAAAGCATAGAGCATGTACATTTGGGATGATAACATTTAAAACAAATATAACAGCATGGTTAGCTAAACAAGGTCAGGCATACATAAACGTAAAAAAAGAATCAAAGACGGACATAAACATTTCAACAAACAGCTCTTTCTCTATTCGATGCTGTACATTATCTCAAAAATTTAACAGTTCTGACAAGGGAAGACATTATGCAAAAATGTCACAGTGTGTAGACAGTAACACAAAAATAAGAATAAACTCAACAGGGGGGAAAAAGGGGTATGATTTCTACCAATACTGTTTATTTGTATAAACAACACAGTAATACAAGAAAAGGACCATGGATTAAAATACTGGGCAACAGGCCAGTATTTCACACAGATCAAATGGTAAAACTACCATCCACTTGAACTATGATAGGACAATAATACAAAAAAAAAAAACAATATTGCACTTCAGTATTACATTTCCAAGTTTTAAAGATACCAAATGCAAATTTAAAAGAGCTTGGTATGAAAACTAGTAGAACAAGATATCTCACAGATTGTACATTTACAAGCACAACGGAAGTAAGTCATAACAAGTATCTTTGATAGACAGATTACAAGTTAGTATAAATGGAAAATATTGCCTTCAAATTTCAAAATGTTTGTTAAAGACTTGGTGGGACATATTCAGAGGATGGTCATCATCTGGGATCAAATTGCTAAATTAGTTAAAACATCCTGTGTTGGTAGTTTTAGGGGGTCATAATAATAATGACAGCTTGGAATTGTTTTATATGCTGCAGGTTAGAAAAAGTTGCAATAATTCAACAAGTTATAATTGTAAATATGAGCAAAGTGGTAAATGCTGTAAATAGCAATGCTAATGAAACAAATGCAGTCTTTTCTTTAACTGAAGTTTAGTCCATTCCTCAAAATAATAAAATAATGGGGAACTGAAAGAAAATAATATTCTGTCTCGATTTTAACTGTTGTTAGCATGATTATTAGCTTGAATAAAAAGCTGCAAGAGTGATATAAAATATAAAGAGTTAATTTAGGAGCAGTATAAAATGTCGAAAAATAATAAGTGTGCTGACATAGCTTAAATAGATATTGGCATCTATGTAAAGGAGTATGTTATTGAGAAACAAAGTCTGTAAAAATAACTGCGCAGATGGCAGCTGGAAGGACATCAACAAAGTAAAGAGATGTAACATCAAGCAAGATAAGTTTCAGATAGTGCTGGAACACCATGTTTCAGATAATGCAAGACTGAGTTTCCATGGATCATCAAACTACAAAGAACCAAAGACAAGGGAACAAAGGAAAACTGTTGTACAAAGAAAGAACTGTTATACATCAGACTTTGAGAAAAATATCAGACTTTTTGGTATAAATATGAGTGTGTATAAACTAGCTTTGGAATTTGCCATAGAGAGCTGAGTTGCATGCTTGTAGATCCAGAAGGAAAATGTGACAGTAAAGCGTATTAACTGAAGCAGTTGTCTGTGTATTTATTGTACTTAGTACAATACAGTAATAAGACTAGTTGGTCACAATAAATAGTATGCATGCATGTAAATCCAAGTAACAGCAAGAAACAAACAGAAGACGTCATATAATTCTTCAGCTATTATTGGATTTACCAACTTCTAGTAGAAGTTTGTTGAATAAGTGCAATGCTCTAGTGTTGAGATAAGGTTGAACCAGGTTTCTGAGGCTCAGGCAGTTGTCTGGTTGGTGAATTATAGTGTGGGTGATAGTAAGTTGATTAAGAGATAAAAGATTTCAAAATTCTATCCATTTTACTTCCTGGAGTGCTGAGCAGTGGTGTGATCTATTTGAGTGGTTTGTAGCAAAGCTACCTAATTTATTGTAGCAGGTCTCTTAATTTGTTTAGGTTGATTTTCTAAGGTTTGTAAAAATGGGGAGGCATATAGCAGAGTGGGTAGTAGACGTGTTAGGGCTACAGAGTGTCTGGAGGTTTGTGAGAGGATTCAATTTGCTCTGTACAAGGAGCCATGTTTGATGCGATACTTTGTGATGGCTAGGTCTGTGTATTTCTCATATTTTAGGGAGTTATCAATAGTAACACCTAACAGCTTAGTAAGGCCAACAGGTTGATTTTGGTATTGTTAGAGGAGTGGATGATTTATTTATTTGACATTTATTTACTCAGGAATTTTCAACTGGGTCAGAAAGAACTCATTTTCAGCAGAGGCCTGGGGAGAAAAGCTCCATACACACACACACACACACACACACACATATATATATATATATATATATATATATATATATATATATATATATATATATATATATATATGTCTGAAACAATGCATATATCAATGTTTTCCAAGGTAAGGAATGCTAGTCAGGAGTGGATTTTTTTTATTAAGTCTCTTAGCATTGAGCAGTACCGTTGTTATCCAGATCCAGTTTTATTATACTGGAAACTCTTGAGGACTGGCACCTGAAATAGATACTATGGGGATGGACAAAGTTTTAGCCAATATACAAAAGTTTTGGGAAGATAAATGCAGGTCATCCCTGGCAAAACAGTAAGGACTGTCTCCTAATATATATTTGGATCCCCATTTGAATGACACCAGAAACTAAGCCAATTGTTGAAGTCAATAATCATTTGATAGTATTATAGCATCATTCTTGATTGTAAAATGCTGTTCAAGGCTAGGTTTATACCTGCATCGGACACGCATTCTAAGACTTCCATCTTGAACTCTCTCTATATATAGTCCAGGGAGGTATATCTGATATCATTTACACACACATGTACTGTGATAATATCATATGTGTACATTTGGTATAAGGAGTTGAATGCCTACGTGATTTGGAGAATCCTGGTGACTGATAGGGAGCTAACTGTGACCACCTGGTGAGTGGTACATCAGTGTGTCTCATGATGGAGTGACCTATAATTTGGATGTTGGATTGTGTGAAAATGTCCTTATGGGCTTATGAATTGTGATATTGTGACTGAGGTATGTCTCAAGGTGAGTGTCTGTGTTGTATGTTTGTGAGGTTGCTGAGGGTACTGGTTTATAGGTTACATTTAGGAGGCCTTTGTGATTTAGGTAGGGTTCTTTTAAGAGCTTCAGCATATGTAGGTCTATAATGGAATATTTATGTATTTATTTTTGGTTATGGTTGATAAGGTGTTTCTTTGTAAATTTACTCGGTAACCCTTTCTTCTGTTCAAGGGATGCTCCAGGGTCAACAGCAACCTGTCCAGTCTTGTTACAGACACATTAATACACAGATACTGTACGCAGAAAGGATTGAATTTATTTTTTTCATTTGTTAATCATATGTCACTAACTAAATTTTTATAAGGCTCATTGAGGTTGCTTTTCAAACTGCTGTGTAAAGCCTTTGATATTTATAGCTTGTTGTCGCTTTTAGTTTATCGACAGTACACTGCTAATCTTAGTGTTTACACCATGCCTATTTGAATCCTGTCACTGTGTCGTCTGTTTCTGCCTGGGGAGCAGCTGTTTTATACATATACCACTGTCTTCATGAAACAGTACTTCCTAGTGGTCCTTGCTTTCCTAGGCTACCTTTTCATTTCATGTTGCACATTCTTGTTACTGCTGTCATTCATAGTACATCATGTGCTTCTAGTCATTAATTTGTGTGCCACATGAAATGTGTCACTATTCCCAAGCCTAATCTGAATGCACACATTTCCTGAGAACCATTATGTTGTCTTTATACGTCATGTGAGGTAATCATTGCATCACTGTTGTAACTTTTTCTACATTTTCATCAGTTTGTATATGCCACTTTGTGCTTAGTGTTTAAATTTTAGAAACTCAGGACTATGTGCCCCACCTATGTTTCCAGCTTTCCTCCATAGCAGTTAAGTTGGAATATACAGAGAGCAGTACAGCTTTATAAGAAAGGTAAGCAAGCAATGTAACAAAGCAGCTTTACAAAATTTGTCAAATACTGTGATGTGGGAAGAAAAAAAAGCATTCCATCCTGTTTATAAACATTATGTTGGGCCCCTTTAAAGTATTCTTGCAGTCCTTGGATATCCCATTGTCACAAAGATATAGTGATGACAGAGGTAATTCAGATGATGCAACAGAATGGTGCATGGACTTTACCAGATGCCATATAGAAACAGATCAAAATAACTTTTTATATAGTCTTGAAGTAGAAAGCAGAGAGGAGATATAAAAGAAACATTCACCCATCACAGTTATTTCTGCACTGTTATAAACTGCAGTACAAACATGACATCGCCAGGTGAGACACCCCCCAATCAGGCTGCTCGGAATATGGCTTGTCTCAGTATACTGTGCACTTTGTTGCTGAAAGTCTGTCTCTTGTCATTTTTATTTTTAATTCGACAGTCCAGTGTTAAATGTTCTCCTCGGGTATTTTAAAATACTGTGTCTTGCCTTACCACAGTTCCAGTGCAGTAGATGTTTCTTATGTGCATTTTTTTCAGTACAGTTGTGTTAATTCCCCATTGTTAGAGTTCCATGAAAAAGTACTGCAAGTCCCAAGTCAATGAGATTTTTCCATGTTGTAAAGGGAGGGCATTTTTGAAAGCTGTAGAGACTGTCATAGTAATGAAGCATGAAAGGTTAGTATCGAATGGAGTCTGCACAGTAATAGATTTATTCATGAAGGGTTTCTTTGTAACACCAAAGTTTGAGGCCATCCTTGCAGGGGGCTTCTGTCTAATGTTAGTGACTAAAATTTAAGTTGCTATGTTGTCAAGGGCCAGTCTTTAAGGAGGAGGATTGAGTGTGAAGAAGTCAGCATTTCTGCTCAGCATGTTGGCTGCCCACTAAATGTCGGCTGTATCAAAGATGGCTGGTTGAGTTTATTAGGAGAGTGATGACAACACATCTTTATCTGGATGTGTGCATGCCCACACATTGTGCAATAATGCCGCCATTGGTTGCTTGTCCAAAATGTGGAATGGAAAAAGCTAAAGTAAGATAATCCCAAGTCCAGCAATACAGCAACAGCACCCTTTCACATTCTCTCATTAGTCTCACTTTTTGAGAATGGATGTGTTGTTTGTGGGAGATGGAAAGCAAATGTCATATAGTTAGCTGACTAGTATGTATTGGAAAGACAAACAAGGGTGCCTTCAGGATAGAACAAGATGTCACAGATGCAGGTTGTATATGGAAATGAACGAAAAACAGTATCTTCTGCAATGTAGGATTCCCTTTTGTCCAGGAAACCTAAAGTAAAATAATGTAACATGTTTCGTAATCTTGTTGCATTTCTTTATTTTTACTGTGAAGTCGCACTGAGCATGCAGAATTTACCCATATTACTAATCCCTGCTCATCCTCTTCCCTGAAGGCGCATGCTACCATGACCAGGTAACTGAACACAGCTGGTGATGCCATCACTGCATGTTCAGGCTTTTAAAAAAATAAATTTACACAGAAGTGAAATTGAAAAGGTTGGGCTTCACTGACAACAAATTGCTTTCACACAAATAAGCTTTTTGCAAAGGAATAAAGTTGCAAAGTTATGATGTACTGCTTTAAAAAAAAGTAGCATCGAAATTAGTGCGCCCTTCTGACGGTACAGATGATACAGTATCTGTAGATTTTGTACACTGTATGCTACTGAGCTGCAGACCATGGCAGGTAATTCTTTAAGTCATCCTTCACCTAGCTAGACAGAATTTTGGGATTCTTACCTAATTCACAGCAAACAAGGCATGGAACGAAGAGATCTTTGCAGTGCTTTGTACAACGTTTCCCTTGTTCCCCTACAAGTCGTTTTGTATTTCCTTTTAACTGTTCTATACTGTTTAGTAATGAAGTTTGTCCGCTCTGCTTGGAATTCTGATCATTCTTTTTTTCCCTTTAGGACTACAAGAGCATCAGCTGGCCCAACCTACAAAGGAGTCTGTAAGTTCTTCTCTCGCTCTAAGGGACATGGATTTATCACCCCTATGGGTGGAGGAGAGGACATATTTGTGCACATTTCAGAGTAAGTCATCACATTTTTAAAAGACTGTGGTAATGCTGCTGTGTGTCATTTTTAAAAGTAAGTGTACACAGTTGGTTTGTGTACCCTAGCTTTGTCATGGTGCAGAGATTGCAAAAAAGAGCAGGAGTTTGCAATGCTGAATACATTTTAGGGGTACAAAGCAGCAGTTGTGTGAGGCTGTGGGGTTTTACCATGATAGAATAACACTCAGTATACAATAACTGTAACACATTAGAAACTTGGGGGGAATATTCCAAAGCAAATAATGCTGTGTGAAGCTCTATTTATTTTACTGAGATTTGATTTAAACTTTCCTAGTTTCATGGAATGTATCTAGATATGCCTCTAAACAGTATCTTTTAAATCTAAATGCAGTAGATGTGTTGTTTCATTAATTTGTGTCATTGCAGGGTTGCACAGGCAATATACCTGTTCTAACATAAATGAGATGTGCTATCTACAAAGAAGGCATAGCTAATTGTCCAATGGGTACTGTATATCAGACTGAAGTGGAGTAGTGAAGACTTCAGCGAGAACAGAAAGACTGTTAGCAGAAAACAATAAATAATTATATACATAGCGCCTCTGTGAAAAGACAAAAATAAAGGGCATACATATCATACTGAGGCCTGTTATGTTTCATGGAGTGCCTGTGGGAGGGCAGTTTTGGGTAAAGTGTATGGACAATTAAAGATGTCATAGACAAGATATGAAGCTTCTGGGGTGCCTTCTGTGCGGAGTCTGCATGTCCTCTCCTGTGGTCGCGGTGCTCCGGTTTCCTCCCACAACCCAAAGACATGCTGTAGGTGGATTGGACACTCTAAATTGGCCCTAGGCATGAGTGTGTGTGTGTGTGTGTGTGTGTGTGTGTGTGTGTGTGTGTGTGTGTGTGTGTGTGTGTGTGTGTGTGTGTGTGTGTGTGTGTGCCTTCTGTGGAAGGTTGGGCGCCGGGCTGGCAACTCGACACTGTAAAACTCCACTGCCAATCATGAGCGGACAGGTGATCCACTGTGGCAACCCCTAACGAAAAGGCGAAAGAAGAAGAAGATAGACGAGATATGAAGCTGAAGAGTGCAGTGTTCCTTACTTGTAGGTTCAAATTACATAAACACATGCAAATGCAGAGACATCTTCTGCCTAGGTATTGTTACAATCATGAACATGTGAAAGGAAAATATTCGCTGTTATTTGAGAACCAAACTCAAAACCTCCAGCATTCCATGCTGATGTCATTGCTGCTGGACTAACAAGAGCTTTTGGAGAGCTAGGTATTGAGTTTTCTCTCAAGAGCCCTTTCCTTTTGGCTAACAAGTCCCTAACATGATGATTAAGGTCAGTAATCACCTGAAGACAGAGTCACCTAAGGAATAAAAATGCAAACCAAAAGGAGCTTTTCTGTAAGCAGCCATACCATTTAGTCCAGTGGTAGCAACTGTATAAGGAAGTCAGAATCTCACAACTCCCTGCTTGCACGAGCCTTATGGGTATTCTGTTTCATTCCTCTCCGTAAATTAAATGCTTGCATTAAGAAACTATTGGTAAGAGACATCTTGTGCCAAGAAATGTCACAAGCACCCCAAGCATCAGAGGTGGGCTAACACATCCATGCTGATAATGACCAAATGCCCTACCCCTAACAGTTACACAATTAATTATCTTCCTCATCAGTGTTTTACTACTGCTCCATTCCTATATATCCCATTTTTGTGACTAATGTAACTAAATCATTTCCGTTTATGTGATAGTTATTTCTATTGTATACATTTGTCATTCTAAATCACTGGCATGGACCAGCATACCTGAGTAAATAAATCTGGCTGACCCATACGGCCCACAAGCTGAAACTGGAGGAATGCGTAGACTTCCCATACAGGTTGATACTAAGATGTATTTAGCTGTTATCATTGTGAAGGGCACATTGTGTGTTATCCTAGGCATTATCCTGTAGAATACAAAAGCTGTTCCCTAGTAAGTTAACTCCATGCCTGGACAAGCGCATCCAAACACAGCAAAGGGGAAGAGCCATCACTGTATGTGGTTTTTATGATATCAACCCCCCCAAGATGCTTGTTGCTGTAAACTGTACCCTTGTGACACTGATGGTACCACCTGGTGTCCACAGACACCCCCCCTTTTTAACAGGCATGGTTGACCCCTTATGTTGTTCATTCTCTAGGGTCACAGTTGTGAGGGAGGCCACAGTGTCACTCTGGGTGATGGGCATAGGACCACCTAGGAAGAAGGTAGGCAGTGTCAGTATGTCTTGGTAATGTGACTCATGTGTATTGACATCAATAAACCCTGCACAGCTGTCCAACTTGGCCTGTTGCTCTGGTCCAGAAATTGTAGGTGTCACTATTGCAGTTGTCTGAACTGTGAATTCACAATACATGAAATAACATGACCACTCCACAAGTGATTGATTCCCTGTGGAATTCATACAGATGACAAACAGATGCAAGTTGGCAATTACTTGATGCTTTCCTGTACTGGTGATTCTCTGAGTCCTGAGCACCTGATGTATCTGTGGAGCACTTAATGGACACTGTGCACTCCCTGATGTCAGTCTGGACAGGGTCACTATATAGCATATGCAGTACGGCTTCTAAGTTGGTTAGTCACCATGGGAAAAGCATGGCATCCAGCCAGTCTTCATATGATACCCATTGGTTGCTGATCTCAAGAGTGACTCATGAGATGATGGGCAGTACTGGGAGTGGCCTCTCTACACTTGCAGCACTTTCCAGTAATATGTTGCTCGTCTTCTTTGAGACCCATCTTATGCCATTGCCATACTTCCAGCATTGCACTGCTGTGTGATTCCTTCCACATACACAGCATTAATGTCCTGGTCCCCTACGTTCCACACAGGATCTAGTAGAAGGCATCCCTTCTCCAAAACAGGTGTTGCTTATGGGTTCTGAGTGCCTGTAGCAGGAACTCATTCACTCCAGGGCTAAACTTGTCTAACCTTTGCTGTCTGCCACCCTTTGAGGGCATGTGAACACAAAGGAAGATAATAGACTGGGTGTGTGTTGATATAGTGAAGTCCCAATGTCACAGATATATTGGCCTGACTAATCAGCAACAAGACAGGGTCAGACAGGACACATAGATGGTTGGGACCACAGAAATGCTGGACATGAATATCCTACCAGCTAACAAGGTGTGTAGAGGTTGGGGCAGATCTGTGCAGGGATATTGCTATGGTAAGTGACACATGGGGTCCATTGGTGGCTAGATGGGTAAGGATCTTCTCTAGCAGTAGTCTTGGTGGTTAACAGAGCACATGGGTGGCACTGGAGTATCGTGCCACAGGTAACATGTGGATGTTTTCATCAGATGTACCTCATGGCAGATGAACATACAATGTGAAGGGCAGACAGTGGGAATGGGGACAAGCCTTAAATACTTTGCAGCTGTCCATAGTAGGACATCAAACTTTAGTGTTACCAGTGCCAAGTAACCAGACAGGGATACACAGGTATAGGACAGTGGTGTAGTACAGACTACTAAGAATGGAGCAGGAAATGTTGTCAGTCAGGTACCATCCCTTGGATACAGTTTTAGGTCTACATGTGCAAAATCTACATACACACTTTGTAGCTGCAAGCGTATGTTGCAGGAAAGCATAGTACAGAACAGTAGTGTTATCATACTTGCATTACTTTTACTAAGGGCTATACACAAGCTAGTATGCATATGGCTATGACCCCGCTGCAGTATACTGTAGCATATCCTTCTGTCTGTAAATATTTGTTCATTTCTTATGTGATCCTATTCACCTGGGCTGTGATGGCAAATGGTCCATTGAAATAAGAGCACTACCCTGGTAAACATAAATAAATAAATTCCGCTTATCACAGTATTATAATGTGTGTTAATGCTGTGTGCACTGTCTTATGGACTAGCTATTGTCAGCTAGTGTTGTGAGCTGCTCATTTACGTCTACAGCTGCTGATATGGTATGGCATCAGACATGGTGAATTAGCCATAAAAGGCCATAATGTTTTGTAGTTTTCACTGTATATGTGCTAGCATGGCTAAATTCTGCAAGTGTCTATGAATAGTTGGGTTTCACAAAAACACATTGTCAGTATAAGGGTTAAACACATGGCACCCCTTCTCACCAACATTCCATGCATGCCTGCTTATTCAAGCTACTTATGCGTGTGTATTGTGCTATATGTTAGTGCTAAGGTGCATTGCATAGCATGCAGTGATGGCTGCCAGTGTGAGTGCCTGATAGTAAGCCCCAGTTAGTGTATTAACAATAAAAAAAAAATATATATATATATATATGGTATTTCTCCTACACAGCCAGTTCCTGTTGGGTCCTTGTATAGGTCTATTACATTATGTGGATGTCTGGTATGACCGGGCAGACCAGCTGTTCAGGGTGACTAGCATCCTCTGTACCAGTGAGTAGTGCAGGTATCAGTATGAAGACCTGTGCCAACACCTCCTTGAAGAAGAGGTGAGCCAATGATGCCTTGAATGGTGTATTAAATGTTTCCTTTTCTACTGTCTGTTACTGCTGTTAATAACTTGTTTATCTGTCTTTCACAGCTCTCTTCCTAATAATAATTTTCCCTATGATGGATCCCAGGAGACACCAGTTAGGCTGCAGTGGATGACTGTATATATGCTGTGTGCACTATTAATGGCAACTCTGTTGTGGCCAGACCTCTCAACTGTCCTTATTTTGAAGGAACATTCCTGTTTTCAGTACTGATTTACCCCTGCACAGGATGTTCATATTTTTTGGGTTGATTTACCTCATAACACCATTTTCTGAATCTCTCTCATCAAAGGTGATTTTTAAAGCTGTCTAGTACAAAGAAGACAGCACTGCATGACCAACATACTAGTGGCACTAATAATTTAAAGAAAGAGGACACACATTTTACATCTTCCTTTTTCTGAAGCAAAAACTAAATGACATTGTGTTGCAGAATTTTACAAAACAGTCTACAGATTTTATGCTGTCTCTTTCATAATGTTATTTATGCAATCACAGGAATTTCCTAGGCTAATGGCCCTAGAGGCTTTTTAAGCCTAGCCATTTATGTCCCAGTTTTCCCAGTTATCAATGCCTATGAGTTGGAGTAGCTTTGGTATAAGCCTGTGCCTTAGGGCATCTACAAACTGCCCCTGTCCATAAAGACCACAGGCCCTATTATTTTTTTTACTCTAGTTTAAACATATGCTTCTGAGTAGAATCCCACTTTCCCTACTCGAAGTGGGAAGAGTTGTGTGCTTTTTGGTTTTAGACTGGATGTTCCTACTTTTCAAGGGCCTTTGTTCCTGTTTTCAGTGTCTACAGGTTGAGAGGTATGGCTGTAGCTTACTGTTGTTTTGTGGTGTAGGGCACATAGTAGTGACCCCTAGGAATTGTGCTTACCTATGCTTGTGCATATTTGTGGTACTGTAGCTGCTTTTGCTCTGTTGCACCTTAACCTTAAGTTCTGGTAGTTGGCACTGAGGTTAATATTGCAAGATCTAGTTCCTGTGGTACAGAGTTTGATTCCCTTAGCCCTTGTTTGCCTACTGTGTGACCTTGAGTAAATCACTTAATGAGACATTGCACCCAGGTCACCCCTGAAAAGCAACGGTCTCTCCAGTGGGCCTACCTGTTTCATAAATAGTATGATTATTATTGTTATTATTACTGTTATGTGATTGTGTTTATTGGTGTCCCAGCTGTGGATACCCGGTCTTCCTTCTACATCATCACACATTCATATTATAGCATAGTATCTGACTGGGTTATATGCACTGTATCAACCTTTTCCTTGCCTGCTGTAGCTTTGCACTGTAATCTGCATCTTATCACACTTTAATTTCTCCAAAACATTTGGGTCTGTAATACTATGATGGAAATGCACCCCATTTAAGTAAAAGTATGATTCAAATTCATGAAGTTATTATTTTAGTCTTTGATGTTAGCTAAAAGTGCTCTTTGCTGCACCTGCATTGTGCCCAGAACTGACTACTCCTGCAGTTTATACAGAGTTACATGCATTAGTAACTTATCTAAATATGACTGAGAATTCCTACTACTACTACTACTACTATTTGAACTGTCTATGCAACCTTCTTCAACATTGCCTTTGTTTCTGTCTGTAAATTCTGATATTTTATGACTGTGTCTCTCTCTCTCTCTCTGTACATAAGACATTGTAATCACTGGGTATATCAATTTCAGTGATCAGTGCTACATTTTCATAGGTTCAAAGAAGGTTACTAGGCTAACGGCCCTAGAGCCCTCATAAGCCAAGTTGTATTTATCCGAAGTTGACCCATTTGTCAGTGGTTAGTTGAGTGAAGTTCACAGAGGTAAGGGTCTATGGTAGTTAATGATGACTTCCACTGTACAGGAGGGACATGGGTGCCACCTCAGGAGTGAATTTGCAGTCACCCATCCATTGATCTAGGTTGCTTTTGAAGAAAGTTGGGGAGGAGCTCTGTTTCATGTGAATTCGAAGTTTGTTCCAGAGAAGTGGCAGTCTCTGGGAGATAGGTTAAGATCCTGGAGTGTGAGTGACCATCGTGCAGTTTGATTTATGGATGTGTAGCATTTCCATCAGGGTCAAGTCAGAGACTGCCCTGTAAGCCAGACACAGGTTGTCCCTTAGCAGCCTGTCGGAGACAGAATACAGTGACAGGGCTTTCAGTCTTTCTGCATAAGACTAGTTTTGTGTACCCCGTAGTTTCTTGTTAAGAAACCTCTGTGGTTTTTCCCATTGTTGCGGGTGTCTGGTGAGGTACATGCAAAAGGGAGTATTGTACTCAATTATTAGTCTGATGAGGGCCGAGTATAATAAAATTATAACATCCTTAGATTTAGATGTGATGCCTTTACTTATAAGATGTGCCATGTAGAAGGATTTCCTTATTAATGTGGATACATGGTGGTCAAAGTTCAGGCTGCTGTCAACCTGAGTACCCAGATCATGTACCACTGGGGTCTACACTTGGGGGGGTGCTGTCTGTAGTGTAATTAGCAGGGATTCAGCTTTCCCAAAGGGAATAATGCTTTTTTTTTGCATTTAGCTTTAATCCATGGCTTTGGCATCAGTCAGTTGTCTGCATTAACTCTGTCTGCAGTATATTAACATTGTCTGGGTCTCGATGATTGCTCCCAGTTTGCAATCGTCAGCTGTCCAAGTTTGCCTGGACTTCTGAGAAATAAATTCTGAACAGTAAGGGGCCCAGTACAGAACCCTGTGGTACGCCATGGTTGACCGAATTTTTGCTAGAGGTGAAGTCACTCACTTTGACAGTATGTCTCTCGTCGGTTTGCCAGTTGGCTACCCATCTGGTAAATAGGGGTTCCCAATACCTGAGTGGGGTATTGTGTCAGATACTTTGGCTAGGTCAAGATAGGTGTGATGTACATTGTCTTCCCTCCTCCAGAGCCTTGGTGACTTTCCCAAAGAAGTCAGCCATGTTTAATAGGCATGGTCTACCTTTAACAACTCTGAACTAGGTGGAGTCCAGAGTTTGGAGATTATGCATGTCCTTGTTAATAAGTCCATAATGATTCTTTCCATGGCCTTGCAGATGAGGCTAGTCAAGATTATGGGCCTATAATTCCCAGGGTTGGTGGATGGTTACCCATTGTACATAAGGATTACTGTTGCTGTCCTCCATTCTGCCAGAACATAGCCATTTCACAAGCTGTGGTTAAACAGGTATCCAAGCGGGTCTGCTAGGTCATGTTTTAAGTTGTTTAAAAGGCATCATGGAATGTTGTCTGGTCCCACTGATGTTATGTATTTGGCCTTGGAGAGTGCCGAGATGACTGCTGTCTTGAGATAATAGGCTGAGGAATGGTGGCAGGTATACTTTGGGGGAATGATTGGAGGGGACAGCGGGTGATGTTTGCTCCAACTCTTTTCAGCTAGCAGGTTGGCCATCACCTCCAGTTGAGTATGGGTGCCACATAGAAGGATTGTGCCATCCACGGCCAGTTCAGTGCATAGCTGGGTATTACCTTTTAGATTTCAGACATAGTTAAAGAATGACTTGTGATTACCCTTAGCTAGGAAGGCTATTTTTGCTTTGGAGGACTTGACAAGATCTCTAATTTGTTTATTTAAGCTAGAGAAGGATTTCTTTCTTTTCTGACCCAGTTCCCTGTCATTCTTGGACATTAGTTTATTTGTCTTGTTGTATAGCCTGTTTATACTAGGGGTCCACCAAGGTGGCTTGTTTTTCCAACAAGACCTGGTTTTAATCCGGCCATGTACACCTGATTCTATACAACTGCTTAAGTGGTATACAAGGGATTGTTGTACACCTCTGAAAAGGAGTCTGTGTTATCAGCATTTGAGGGGGCTTTGAAACTTCTTAGACCGTCACTTAGTAGGAGATAGTTTGTCTTTGAAAAAATTGTAAGAGTTTTGGAGCTTGATGGAGTATCTGGTCTTATAATTATATCGAACAAGACTGATTTATGGTTCAGTCTTACTAGGGAGGAAATCTCACAGGGGAGGGGAGCAATGCTCTCCCATGTTAGTGAGTACTATGTCCAGGACATTTGAGCCTCTTGTGGGTGTGCTGACTAGCTGTTCCAGAGAATATGCATTGACGATGTCCAAGAACCTCTGAGTCAACATTTTCTGGTCATGTACATTTCCCAGTTGATGGAAGGATAATTAAATTCATACATGAATAAGGTGTTGTGCTGTATGGAAAATTACTCCAGTAAGTCCAGGTATGCAGTATGCTGTTCCTGTTTCATGATGGGGGACGTATAGCTAGCTGTGACGTGATAAGGGGCTTTGCCTATAGTTAATTGGACCTGGAGTAGCTTGAGAAAGTCGTAATGTTTGACCATTCCCGAGGTGTACTTAATCCTTAGTGAAGATGGATACACCTCCTCCTTTGGGTCTGTCATGCTCAGTTTGTGGTCTGAAAGTAGGGAAGGCATTGTATCCTTGCATGGCTGGGGTGTTTTCAGTACCTTTGAACCATGTGTCAGTGACTGCACAGACTTCATCATCTTCCAAGTGCTTCCAGGGAGCACAGTTTCTTAAGACTTTAGACTCCTAGCATTAAGCTGCAGTACCTTGAGTTTATCTAGAGAGGATTGTGTTATGTTGGGAAGTTGGTTATTTTGACACTGCCTAAAAAAGGCACAATAGGTGTGTCCAATGCCTTGGCCAGTATCCAAAAGCTTAGAGCATTCAGGTACAGACAATCTCTGGCAAATCAGTGTGGCCTATTGCCCATGTCTTTCCAGGCTGACAGATATTTGATCCCATTGTACAGACACCAGAAGCTAAGCCAGTTGTTAGTCAGTCATTTTTGTTTGCATTGTGGCCTCATCCTTGGAGAAGGTAGAATGCTTAAAGCTAGGCTTATACCTGCTTGTGACACATAATCTGAAAGGTCAATCACGTCTCTCTTCATATAGTCCATTGAGGTACATCTCAAATCATCCACCCCCATATGGAGTATGACAGAGACATACCAGTACTTGTAGTTGAGCGACTTGAGTGTCTTGAGTGACTTGATGGATCCTGGCACCTGACAGACAGCTAACAGTAACGTGTTCCTTATCCAGCCCAGTGAGGGGAACATCCATGTGTCACAATGGAGTCATCCATGACCAGTACATTAGGTTTTGTGGTGTTATGCTGTATGGAGCTCATTTGATGAGGCATTGTTGTGCATGTTATTGTGTGTTGTGGTTGCCTTTTGCATTATGTGTGTAAGTGGTCTCTGTTTGGAAGGCCTCTGATCTTTTGGTAAGTTACTAGTGAGTACCTCCACATATGTGGATTTATCGGTCATGTCCTTATTTAGTGTGCGTGTGTGTATGTGTGTGTGTGCTTGTGTGCATGTCTGTGTGTGTGTGTGCATGCGTGTGTGTGCGTGTGAGTGCACTCGCTGACAACCAGTTTGGTGTTCAGTTTTCCTTATGTGAGAGTCTTGCCTCCAGTTTCATAGTGTAACTACATATCTCTCAAAGTATTTGTTTCAGGAGTAAGTAGCTGTCAGTATACATGAGACAATTGCTACATTGCCTCAGGATGCCCGTATGTATTAAGCTAGCCAGAGAGATGATGAGAAGCTGCCCATCCATGACTGCAGGCTCTTACTGTATGTTTTATTAGGGAAAGGAATGGATTAATTTGACAAGACTGTGCTGGTAGTGCTGAGACTACAAGAGAGACCTATACTTTGTGTAAGCAAAGGCTGATCAATAAGGCAACATTGTTCATTGTGAAACTGGGTTTCTCCTAGAGCAGCAGAAATGCTTTGAATGTTTCCTCTGACATCTGTTTAGGAAAAAACTGAGCTTCTATGCTTTTACCTCTATAAAGGGGACTGCCAACTGCTGCTGAATGAAGAGCAGCACTGTGCAAACATGAGGCTTAAATATGAGCAAAGAGAAACAAGTTTTAAGCTAACTACCAATAAGGAAAGCACACAATAAACCTTTCACCAGTAATCCCCAATTCATGCAGTTCAGGTCAGCACACCTCTGCCGCAAAGGTGTAGAAAAACACCATCTTAATGTAGAATAGCTGGTTTGGAACCCAAGTGTAACAAGACCACACAAACTACCTACAGTACAATTAACTACTTAAAGCATCAGTAGACAGTACAGACTTTTTTTCACTATAAAGTGCAAAATTAACAGCAAATAGCTTAAGAAATTGCCAATGTATAGTCACAGTATATAAGAGAAGTGCAAAAAATACTTATTTTTGTCTTTTCAGTAGTGGATTGCTCCAGGTGAAATCAGATTCTTAGTACAAAGTCGCCAAATGATAAGCAACTCGAGTATCTATGCCAAAGCCTGCGCAAATGAAATGTTTAAATGGGAGCAAAGAGAAACACATTTTAAGCTAACTACCAGTTAGGAAAGCACACAATAAGCCTTTCACCAGCAATCCCCAACTCACACAAGTTAGATCAGCACACTTCTGCCACAAGAGTGCAGAAAAACACCTTAATTTAGAATAACTGGTTTGGAGCCCAAGTGTAGCATAGTTTCATAGTATAGTACTAGGCTATCTGCCCTAGGGCATTTATAAGCCTAGCCAAAGTGTATGTGGCTTTCGCCACCCCATGTAATGATACAAAAGTATACAATTTAAACTAAATTTAGTTTACTGTGCCTTTATCTAGCAATGACACCGAGATGACCCCCGGGGTAAAACTACGATCACCCATCCATTCATCCAGATTTCTCTTGAAGAGAGTCAGTGAGGGGCTCTGCCTAACATGGACAGGTATCCTGTTCCAGAGTGCGGGAAGCCTCTGGGTTATGAATCTGTCCCTCCAGCATGTCCTATTCATATTTGTGCTGAGGTTTAGATCTTTAGCTCTCGTGGCTCTGATGGATTTGGATTTTTTGAGGTGGAGCATGTCCATTAATTCTGAATTGGACATGACCTTGTACGTAAGGCACAGATCACCTCTGAGCAGGCGGTATGCTACTGAATAGAGCTGGAGCTTTTTCAGTCTGGCAGCATATGACATATGCTGGAGACCCTTGATCCTCTTGGTAAGGTACTTTTGGGGTCTCTCCAGCTGCTGAAGGTGCCGGGTGAGGTACATACCAAATGGGGCATTGTACTCAATCATAGGCCTGATAAGGGAGGAATATAAGGGTGCAATGACATCCTTTGATCTGGATGTGAATCCCTTCATGATAAGGTGGGCAAGATAGAAGGTCTTTCTAACCACTTTGGCGACGTGGGTGTCAAATGAGAGGTCACTGTCAACTTGGGTACTTTTTCCGTACTTAATGGATTACCACCTATGTGGTAATTTGTGGGTACTTTGTTTTTTTCAAAGGGGATGACTATAAATTTTTTGGCATTTAGTTTAAGGCCATGACTCTGGCACCAGTCGTCTGTTTCTGTGAGGCCCTTCTGGAGGATGCATGTGTCAGCTGGTGTGTCGACTATGGCGCCTAGTTTGCAGTCATCTGCGAACTTTGTCAGCCACAACCCCCCTATATTTGCCTGCACATCTGAGAAATAAATGCCGAACAAGAGGGGTCCCAAGACAGAGCCCTGTGGGACTCCACTTGTGACTGGCTTAGAGTTTGACATAGCTACAGCTATTCTGACTTTGTGGGTTCTGTCCTTTAGCCAGTTTGCAACCCATCTTGTGACAAACGGGTTTACATTTAAGCTGTTGAGCTTGTCTATGATGCCCGAGTGGGGTATTGTGTCGAAGGCTTTTGCCAGATCCAGGTAGGCTGTGTGAACTGCTTTGCCTTCATCGGTGGCTCTAGTGACTGTTTCAAAAAAGTCCACCAGGTTTAAAAGACAGGATCTGCCCTTTACAAAGCCGAACTGGGTAGGGTCAATTGTCTGTAGGTCCCCGATGTCTTTGTTTGAGTTCCATAATGATCCTTTCCATAGCTTTGCAGACCAGGCTGGTCAAGCTTATGGAGCAGTAGTTTCCAGGGTCTGTAGAGGTGCCACCTTTGTGGAGTGGGACCACTGTAGCTGTACGCCAGTGTTCAGGGATATATCCTGTAGCAAGGCTAAGATTAAACAGCGTTCTTATGTGCGGGTTTAGCTCCTCGAGGAGTTCACGTAGCATGCAACCCGGGACACCGTCAGGTCCCATAGATGCTGCATTCTTAGCTTTGCTGAGGGCAGCTCTCACCTGAACATCTGAGATTTCAGGGAGGTTGCATTCAGCTGAGATATTTATTTCTTCTTTTGGGGAAGAGGGAGGGGAGAAATTTGCACTGAATCTGTCTGCCAGTATGTTGGCAATATCTGTGGGTTCAGTGTATTTTTTGTCGTTATGAACTAACTCTGTGCATATCTGAGGGTTTCTGCCCAGGTTTCTAATATAACTGAAGAAGGCCTTGTGATTATCTTTAGTGTCCTTAGCGATTTTTCTCTCGAAGTTGGCCTTTGATGATTTTATTAACGAACGTAGTTTTTTGCTAGTGCTGATCAGGGATGCCTTCCCTTTATGGGATTTTGCTCTGTCTTGCAGTAGCTTCCTTCTCTTGTTATAAAGTTTGTTTATGGCTGGGGTCCACCAGATAGGATGCCTGCCTTTGGTGGAAAGGGTCTTTGTTTTATTTGGGATTGCATGATCCATGCATTCTTGGAGATGCTCGTAGAAAGCATTTGTGAAGGATTCAGCAGTGTGGGATGTGGTTTCCACTGGCCCAGGGAGCTTGAAGGATACCATTTCAGTCCTAAGGAGTGTAAAGTCTGCTTTTGAGAAGTTTCTCACTGTGGTCTTTTGTGCTGGGGGTGGAGGTGGGATATGAATATCTAGGGTTATTAGTTTATGGTCTGATCTCACTAGTGAGGGGTATACTTCCGGTGTTGAGCATTTTGTCCCCATGTTTGTGATGATCAGGTCAAGTATATTATTTCCCCTTGTGGGGGAGGTGACTAGTTGTTCCATCGCATTTGAGTTGATGAATTCCAGGAACCTTTGGGCTAGGGTGTTGGGGCTTGAGTAATGCATGCAGTCTATGTTTGGGTAGTTGAAGTCTCCCAATATGATGGTATTTGGTGAGACATTCATATCTTCCAGTGTCTTCAGGAAGGCTGAATGGAGTTCCTGAGATTGTGAGGGTAGTCTGTAGCATGCTACAAGTTGTATAGCAGTTTTGCCTATGGTTAGTTGCACATGGATGGTCTCCGATGCTTCGTGCGTTGCCACTAACCTGGAGGTGTGGGTGTCTTTAATGAATATGGACACTCCCATTCCTTTTGTGGTTCGGCCCTGGTTTTGGGGCCAAAATGCATGATACGAGGTATAACCTGGTAGGGCTGGGGTGCTCTCAGGAGCCTTGAACCAGGTTTCAGTTACTGCACAGACATCGATGCTCTCCATACTGAGGAGTGCTTTGAGAGCCTGCATCTTGAGATTTAGACTTCTGGCATTGAGCAGCATTACCCTAAGTTTATTTCCTGTATTGTTTTCTAAGGTGGTGGGTTTGTCTTTTGAGCCTTACCTAAAAAAGGCTCTATGGGGGTGGCAAGAGCCTTAGCCAATATCCGGAAGCCCAGTGGTGACAGGTACAAGCCGTCCCTTGCAAAGCAGCGTGGCTTGTCCAGCATGTCATCCCAAGCAGACAGACATTGGATCCCCCTAGAATGACACCAGTAATTGAGCCAATTATTAAAGCTGATCATCTTGTCTTTCTATTGTGGCATCATTCTTGGTGAGGGCAAGATGCTGCTCAGGGTCAGGGTCATACCGGCCTGGGCTACATAATCAGAGAGCTCCTCTATGTCTCTCTTCATGTAGTCAAAGGATGTACGTCTCAGGTCATTCACGCTGGCATGGACAATGACGGAATCATATTTGTACTTGCTTTGGATTGACCTGAGTGCTTGTGTTATATGGCGGATGCTAGCTCCCGACAGGCAGCTCACCGTTACCCTCTCTTTGTTCAGCCTGGTAAGCGGGATGTCAGTGTGTCTGACTATAGAGTCACCTATTACTAGTGTATCAGGCATAGTGTTTCGCCTTAAGGGCTGTGATTGTTTGGCACACTGACTTTGTGTACTATGTGTTGCATGTGCAGAGTTTTGAGGTGGTGTTTTCTTGGATGTCTACTTTGGGAGCCTCTGTTGTTTCGGTAAGTTTTTTATTAGAGCCTCCGAGTATGTCTTAGTGTTATCATGTGTTTGGTTTGCAGTTGTGGTTGGTTTATGTGAGACTGGGTTTGTTGTGTGTGTGGTTACCTTCTCCTCCTGTCTGGTCTTGCTAGTTTTGTGTTGAGAGAGTTCAGCCTCCAGTTTGGCTATATAGTTGCATCTCTCACATGTGTTTGTGTTTGTTGGGAGGAGGAGAGGGTTGTCTGTGTAGATGAGACAATTGTAACATTGTCTCAGGATTCCCAGATTAACCAGGTGAACTGGAAAGGACGTCAGTAATATACCACTCGACATGCCAGAATAGTATAAGGGGGTGATGTGTAACTGGGTCAGAGAGAGGACTTTGAAGGGAAGTGGGTATTAGCACGAGCTGTAGGTGGATGTAGTGCTTACATTAGTTTAAGGGTGCTTCACTTAAAGGAAAGGTTTTAGGAGCAAGTGCTAGGCTTATGATAAAGCGAATAGACTGATTTTGTTGAAAGTAGAGCTTTCTTAAGGGAAAAATTGAAGTGCAGACTTGGCAGAGCCAGGAATAGTTTAAGCCTGTTTAACCGGCGCTGTGCTATGAGCACAATCGTGCAAAGTCGCGCAAATGCGGATTTTTAAACAGGGAACTTCAAAAGAGCTGGAAATGGTCCAAAACGACCAATTACTACAAGCTCTTGTGCTGAGGTCACTCCTTCAGGGACAGATAGGCTGCTCAAGGCTCCCCACTCCCACTGGTGAGCAAAGAAACTTCCTTCTATCCAAGTAAGGCAATGGACAACACAGGAACTACACCACAGTCCAGAATACAGCAAAGCCTGTATACTGGTCTAAACTAGTTGAGAAAGGCGAGAAAACAAGGATATTTTTTTGTTTTTTAGGTTAGAAAGTACACAGAAATGCAGGAAAAACAGTAATAAATCACTTACACAGGCTAGCTCACTTTAGTGGGTAGCCTCAACAGTTAAATTTAACAACAAACTTTCGACCAAATGTAACTTTAAGTGAAGATAATGTACAATGCAAAAAACAGGTAATAAAGCAGTTTAAACTTGTTCAAAGTAAGAAAAGGAAGATCTCTCAGGTAAAAACAGCAAAAAAATACTTAGATCAGGAAAGTAGTCACTTTTATCAGTTCTCTGCTGCTAGCACCACTCTGCAGGACCAGGAGGATCTGTTTCTGAGTAGTATAGCCAGAAAAAACGCTTGTGCGGATTTTAAACAGGGAACTTCAAAAGAGCTGGAAATGGTCCAAAATGACCAATTACTACAAGCTCTTGTGCTGAGGTCACTCCTTCAGGGACAGATAGGCTGCTCAAGGCTTCCCACTCCCACTGGTGAGCAAAGAAACTTCCTTCTATCCAAGTAAGGCAATGGACAACACAGGAACTACACCACAGTCCAGAATACAGCAAAGCCTGTATACTGGTCTAAACTAGTTGAGAAAGGCAGGAAAACAAGGATATTTTTTTTTTTTTTTTTTTTAGGTTAGAAAGTACACAGAAATGCAGGAAAAACAATAATAAATCACTTACACAGGCTAGCTCACTTTAGTGGGTAGCCTCAACAGTTAAATTTAACAACAAACTTTCAACCAAATGTAACTTTAAGTGCAGATAATGTACAATGCAAAAAACAGGTAATAAAGCAGTTTAAACTTGTTCAAAGTAAGAAAAGGAAGGTCTCTCAGGTAAAAACAGCAAAAAAAATACTTAGATCAGGAAAGTAAGACCACACAAACTACCTACAATTAACAGATGAAATGTAATACAATGCAATTAACCACTAAAAGCTGCAGCAGACAGTACATTTTTGAAACTTCTGAAGTACAGTCACAGTATATAAGAGAAGTGCAAAAAAATACTTAGAGCCCTTTTGTGCATTTCCCAGCTCAGATAGACCAGGTACAAACCTGCTGCCACTAGATGAATAATCACAGTCCTCCTAATATAAAAGCACAGGAAAGGATTATTGGAGTGAAATGCTACCACAACAAACTTAAAAGATACAAACTGCTACTACAAATAAACTTAGATATGGCTACAGCAGTGTACTTTAAACAACTTATAACAGTGTGGTTATTCAATAAAAGTGCCTTGTATAAATGAATCAAAAGCCACTTGATTGTACAGAATTTATAAAGACACTAAAAACAAGATAAACTGATTAATAAGCCTTCCAGCCAATAAAATTACAGGCAGAAATCTCAAGTGTTTCCCCAACCTAAACAAAACGGGCTACTTCTCAGTACACTAGATGAAAAATCCACAAACCTCTTGATGTAAAAACAAGCGATAGAAAATAAAACTATACTATCCAACAGCTAGCTAGATCATGAATTCAGATCAAGTAAATCAGTAGAACAGACAATGAGAGGCAAAATGCACATTTTCAATGCAAGCACAAGGAAAGGCAAATAAATAATTCAGTATATCAATAGCAGTTGTAGAAAGGGAGGAGCTTATTGAGCCCAATTTGCAGAAGGGATGGACAGCTTAAAATCACCAGGTTTAAAATGCACATCAGCAAAGGGTATAGTGGGTAGGAAACAGCATCAGGGAGTCATCAGCAGTGCTTTAGTTTATGCAGGCTTGAAATCTTTCCTGCAAAAAACAAAGGCCCAGAAATTCCAGTTCCTATTAAATGATCGAAGATGCTTTCTTTCGAATGCGTCTTGATCGAACTTGAAAGCATATAAAGGAAAAATAGTGAAACGGCATATAAGCCAATTCTTTCCCTGGGAAAGAAATTGCTTGGCCACTTCAGTTACTTTGCCATTTTTGTGACTGTAGTGCGATCTCGGAGTTGGTATATTTAAGTTGGGGGGTGTGGGAGGCGAAGCCCCTCACTTTATGTAATGTTTTAAATTTTTTTTTTTTTTGTGGAACAGTGGTTCTAAGCATTCGACATTGTAAGCTTTCGCTTACATGAGTTCGATAAATCATCATTCGCTTTTTTAAGCATTCAATAATTTAACATAGACCCCAGAAATTCAATGTGTATTTAAGTATTAAGAGAGAATTCTTTTCCTGGACTACTATAACTAATTTTTTTGCATCTATTTTTTGAACTTTTGGTAATGGCTGATCCCATGTGATATAAAGTTCATCATTTTCTATAATGCTTTGTGGCTCATGTTTCCAGTGCTTCTCAGATACTTCAGTATTAGAATGTGTTCACAATCCTCAATGCAACAGTCTTGCTACATTTTGTTTAACATTTATTAAATGGGAAAGTCCGACTTGGAATGAGCCAGTTTTCAGCGGAGGCCTAGGGAGAAATGCTCCAGACGCATGCCTTTGTAAAGTGGGAGGAAACCAGAGCACCCGGAGGAAACCCACACAAGTGCAGGGAGGATATGCAGACTCCACACAGAAGGCACCCAGCTGAGAATTGAACTGGAGAACCTCTTGCTGTGAGGCGACAACCCTACAGCTGCCCTTCAGGGTATAGGCCTTCTGCCATTAGTGTATCACACCCAGCAACAAAATGTGCAACTGTTTCCAATTCTGTTTTATAAAACCTGCATTTGTCTGTTTCTGTGACATGTTCAGTATATTTTGTAAACCAACTTGTACATAGTCCACTGTCTTGGACTGTTAATATTAACCTTTAATTTTTTGGTTTAAATTCACCTCTCCTTACCCTTTCCTGTGTTAAATCCTGACTGACGCGAGGTTGTTCCAGGAGTTTTCTGTACTTGCAATGATATTTATGCATTTTTCACATTTCTTGCCTTCTCTTCTGATCCTTTATCTTATATTCTTTTTTTTTTTTGGTGCATTCGGTTGCTGCATGATTTTTATATACTTCTAGTTTGATATCCATTCCCGCTTGACACCAGTATGCTTCTGCTAAACCAGGCAGGGAAGTCATCTTAGATTTGTTCTCCTCAAGTTTTAAAATTTTCTCTGTGTTTGCATCTTGTGAGTTTAGCAAATATGTATGCAGTCTTACAACTGCAGATACGTGCATGTAATCAGATTTGAGGAGGCCCATGCCTCCTTTATAATGGGGAATATATAATCTTGGTATATACTAATTTTTAGAAATCATTTAATAAGCATGAACCATTTTCTTGTTTTCCTGCCCAACTGATCCAATACCTTTTGGGGCCAGTCAATCACCCCAAAGTTGTGTACTAGAACAGGAAGAGAAAGTTGGTTTATAGCTTGGAATTTGTTCCTAGATGTCAGAGCTGTTTTCAGTATTAACTTTAGTCTTCTAAAATATTACTTACTAAGTTTTATTCACAGTTGTTCGTGTTATATTGTTGGTCCTTCATCAATTCCCACATATTTATACACTCCTTCTTGCTCAAGTTCTTTTACATCACATTCCTGTCCGAGACCGATATTTTCTTGGTGCTGCAACTTTCCTGCTTTAAAGGCTGTGTTTCCACATTTTTCAAGACCAAATGACATTTTTATATAGTCTAAGAAAGTTTTGGCTACTTGCAGTTGTGCTTTCAGTTCATTATCTGATGAGCTGTACAGTTTTGAATCATCCACAAAGAGAAGATGGGAAGTTTTTACACTTTGTTGTTTACTGGGAGCCAAATTGTAGCCACGCCGTAATGGGTTAATGGCAAAACGAAAGAGCAGTGGTGACTGAGTCACCCTGGAATATCCCCTTTGAATTTTTATCCCTGAGATAATAATTTGTCCATTGTCATGGCTTAACTGCAGAGTGGTTTGCTGCAATTTTATGGTCACTGTAATATAATCGATCAGTTTCGATACATTTCTAAGCACTCTTATCCTTGAGTGAGGGATGCTGTCAAATGTTTTTTTTGTAGTCTATCCATGCCATGCTTGGATTCTTCCCCTTTTTACAATTCTCCATTATAACTTTAACAACAAATGATCCTTTGTTCCATATGACTTTCTTCTGTTACACATTTGTTCTATTGCCATGATTGAGTTTTCTTCTAAATAACTATAAAGTCTGTCAGCATCAATTCCAGTGTATAGTTTATACATCTTTGGAAAGCAAGTAATTGTCCTATAGCTTTTAGGATATCTTGTAGGCTCACTCTTGAGGAGGAGCATAATTTTTTCCTGTTGTTAACCAGGTTGGCATCTGTTCGATGCAGGCAAATAAGTAGTTCTTATGCATGGCTAAATCTTCATGTAAAGATGTTAATACCTTTAGCTAGAAGTTACGTACCGCATCTGGGCCTGAGGTTTTCCAGTTAGGAACTTTTCGTAATTTTGTTTAGATTTCTCTGGACGTTACTTCACCCCCATTTCATATCCTGTGTATTTAAACTTCTTAGTCTTTCTTTTATTTTTTTGTATCAATTCAGCATCTTTGCGGTGTTCTACACAATCTTCATAGATATTTCTCCACAATGGGTCTATTTCTTTTTTGTTGGTGTTTAAATGTCTTTTGCCTTGTTTCTCAATTCTCTCTAAAACTTTTTGGGTCATCAGTAGATTGCTTATTTTGTATTTTTCCTTTATATTTATCTACATATCTTCTAAGTTTTTCTGCCTGGCTGATATCTTTAGTTTATTATTTGCAGTAATATATGATAGATCCTGGTTTGTTCTAATACTGTGTGTTGCTTTTATCACGTATATCTTTTGAGTATTTTAGTTAATCTGTTCTCTCTTCTGTACTCATCTAACAGTGACACTTCTTGTCTTAATTGCTTTATAGTTTTCTCTATTCATTACTTCCGTGATGGCATTTCACTTCTTCCGTTCCTTTCCCTTACTGCCCTGTGTTTTGTGGCAAGACTTTACCTGTTATTAATTTAGCTGCACAGTATTATGTCCTATTTACTTCTGCTATATTGCTTGAATTTGTATGAATAGTCTTGATTACTATGTTCATTTGTTTTATCAAACTTCTAACATTTTGGGTCTTATTGACTTTCTGTAATTTGTTTCTTCCATTGATTTTTTATTTATTTATTTGACATTTGTTAACTGGGTTGGTCCAGCTGGGCCAGGAGCCCATTTTCAGTGGAGACCCGAGGAGAAAAGCTCCATTTACAAAACAATTTAGGATAACATAGGTAACAAAAATAGAAAGTACCATAACTCCCAAACATATTAATACAAATATGGATCAAACATATTTAGATTATTGTAAGAGGATTGTCTCAAAGAAATGAGTATATGAACTCCTATTTTTTTGTTTTTATATATATATATATATATATATATATATATATATATATATATATATATGTATAAATGCACAAACAAGTTATATACAAGTGATCAAACAAGTGGTATACAAGCGATCAGATTTCTTGCCTAGGCTTCATAGGAAGGTATAGATGATCTAAACATTTCTGTCCATCTCTATTAAATAAAGCAGTTCTTCCCTTAGTCATTTTCTTCTAAACTAAGGGCACATTTTTTGTTCTCCATTTCCTGCGGGCATTCTACAGAAAGTTGCAGAAAATCTTCATGTGCTTTATTCTCTAAAACTACACCCTGTGTCATCCATTGCTCTTTCATTTGGGAACTCACTGGTCTGTCACTCTACATTAACTGTGTTAAAGTTGTCACAGTTTACTGTTACTGCCCTTGCTGTGCCACTCCAACTGAACTTTTGCACTGGTGTACTATTGAAGGCTCCAAAGTATCTCCATATGACAACTGATCAGATGCTTCCTGCTCCGTTGGTTTCTCCTTAATTTGGGGATTCATTATTCTGTCATGCTGTGATGTTATCAGATTTCCTACACTAAACCCTTCACGTTGCAGTCAGTCCATAACATCAGTTTCTATTCTTTAACTTCTCCATCACTAATCCTCTTTTCTACTTTTCCTCCTTTGTTTTCTTATACTTTGTGTTATAAAATTTTCCAAATCTGGATGTCTTTGCCTGCATTTCTGTTCAAATATCTTTTGTGTGTTTTTTCATATTGATTAATTTTTCTTTCTACTTTGCATAAATATTGCACCATATTAAATCTGTTTTTCTTTCCCACGTCCATATTTCTTCTTCAGATGTCTCCTCCTGCTCATGATTCTCCTTACGTGGGGGACTTGTTGTTCTATCATACTCTGATATAACCTTTGTTAAACTTTCTACACTAAATCCTTCATTTTGCAGGTATTGCATAACTTCAACTTTACTAATCTTGTGTTCTGCATTCCCCTTTGTGATCATATTTTGAATATTGTGAAATTTTCCAAATCTGTATGCCTTTGCCTGTATTTCTCTTCAAATATCTTTGGAGCTGTTTTTTTGTATCAATTAATTTGGCTTTCTCCTTTGCATAAATATTGTACAATATCAAATCTGTCTTTCATTTACCATGTTCATATTTCTTTTCTATATCCTTCAAAAATCTCTGGATTTTGTTCTTTGCACTTCTTCAGTTGCTTCTTTTTCCAAATGGCCCAAGACTTCTTAGTCTATATAATGTTTTTCACAAATGTGTTGTATTAATGAAGACAATTTTGCACTTGAAGCATTTGATAGTTTTTCTTCTACAGGTATTTTTCTTTCATCTAATTTCTCTCTCAGTCTTTTTTGTACATCTTCTGTCTGGAAATTCTGGGCTTCTTGCATAACAGTAATGATACATAATTTCTTTTTATCCTCAACAGTCCAGTCTATCATATTTATGTCTCTATTTTTGTCTGTCAGTTTTTGTGATTTTTGTGTACTACTGCTTCCCTCTACAACAGGAGGGCTATTCTCCCCTTGAGCCTGGCCTAAACCCATTGTAAGAATATTACCATGTCTTGAGGATTCTACACTGTCATTTTTTCCAGTCCTGGTACCAGTGTGCCTACCAGGATTGGGCACTTTTTTATCCTGGGCCTGTTCAACCAGCTGTTTTTTTAACCTACTTCTGTCCATGATATATGCTATGTAAAATACAGTCTATATATCAGTGTCATCTTGGCGAGATTTTGTAAGAACAAGGTCCAAATCATGAAAGTACTATCCAAGGACTAGAGGATGAATTCAGTTCCAGCAACACTACTCTCCTTTGCTTGCTGATTTTATCATCTCTCCATCTGGACCCTTATCTTATACTTGTATAAAATGGTTTAAATATGGACAGATCAAGAGACGAATTTTGCCAGCTGCCACAGGAGACATTAGAAACTGATGGCACAACAGGGTTACTGGAGTCCTATTTTCACACCTGTAGCATGTGTATTGTATGGTGTGTTGGCTATGGGTATTTGTCACTAAGACCACCCTTCCATTTCTGTATTCCATCTGCAGGTCACAGTGGTCTATCTGAGCTGTAAGTGTATCAACCACTGTCAGCTGCCAGCCAGGCCAAGGTGCAAGATATTTTTCACTACATGGTGTTTCAGAGTATATGTGTGTGTGTGTATACCATAAAGGAAAATACATGATTCATAAACATACCCAGGTAAGTTTGGTGTTAAAACAGGTCAAGTTTGACTTCAAGAAGATCCCGAATTATCATTCTAAGATTAGAAAGCATTTGCGGGTTCCAAAAACAATGTTGCTGTAGATTTACCAGTGTTTATATTCAGTTTATTAGCAAACAGCCAGTTCCAGATAAGGGCAACAATATTTTATAAGTCTTCATGCAATGTTCTAGCAGAGAAATCTATTCTCATTAATATTATATTATTATTTTTTATTTTGTTTGTTGATCGTTATCCAGATAAGTCCATTGGTCACAAATGACCCTTTTCATGGGCAACTTGGGAGTACTAACTGGTTAAGTGACCTGTTAAGAGTTGTGCAGTAAGCAAATGAAGGCTTAGGGAATCAAACCTTTGACTACAGAAAGAAGTTAAACAATCCATAGCCTTAATTCTCTGTGCAGATCACCAGTGATGGTGCATATAATATTACCAGCAATGAGTGTGAGATTAGCCTGTGGAATAGCAAAAGACTACCAAGAAAAAAGGCCCAAGAACTGATTCATGCCTTATAGATCCCATCCTGAGATTTATAAGAAACTCTCAGTGTGATAGAATGGAAACCACTGTACAACTTCTTCACAAAAGCCACAGGCAGAAAACCTTCCTAACAATAAGCTGTATTGCAGTTTCTTTATAGGCCCTTGTAAGATTGAGGAGTAAGGCTGTAGTAATAACACCTTTTCATATAGTGCCATGTATCTAATCGGTAGTAAGGCTGTAGTAATAATACCTTTTCATATAGTGCCATGTATCTGATCGGCAGTAGAGTACAAGGTCATTATTATGTTGCAGCCAGTCCTAAACACATGCTGATGTGCAGAAGGGATGCGGTGTTGAGCTGTATGTTCAGATATTTGTGTATAACGATTCCTCACCAGTCTTCCTTGTAAAACACAACTTGGCTAGTGAATAAAATCAGCAACCCACCATTTTATAAGTAGATTAATATTTTTTTACATATTTAAAACTGTAATGGGACAATTCTTGTTCTATTCTGTTGATAATGTAAGTGTTTGGGCAAGAACAGCACATTCTAGCTTCAAGAATCATTTATGGAGTGTCTTTAGTGTAGCATATGTGGATAAAGATTTTTTTCAGTAGCTAAGGTACTATGTGATGAATAATCTCTGAAAAATAAAAGTAAGAGGGGACGCTAACTACCCATATAATTTAGAAACAAGGGTTTTGAATTTATACATAGAAAAGACTAATTGTGTTGGGGGGGTTGGATTATAATATCCTTGAATTTGGACAACTAATTCAGATAATGCACCTTTGTTATTCTTAGTAGTGGGTGAACCCTTCAATAAGGTCTCTGAATGCTCTGCAGAACATGTTTTGGTGACCAGAGAGCAACCTTTGTTTAGCTTATAATAAGTCAACCTAACCACATCAGTATCTGTGCTGTTATCCCTGGTCTAAGAGTCTTAATGCTTAGAAAGTCACTTGAGTCCTATTTTCAGGATCACTAGGCTTCATCTCTTTCCTCCTGTTTTATAGGAAGAAGTAAGCCATGGGCATCTCTTGCCTTTAATCCTTCTGGTTATAATGAGGAGAAATCTGTGCTACACTGGGCGAAGAAGATGATAAAACACAGCTAGGGATAGATGTAGAGCTGCATAGTGTTACTCAGGATTAACTTTTTATTATCACATTCCATATATATTGTGTTATTCCTTGAAGAAGGCTGGAAGGGCGGTTACAGGTGACATCTGCCTTGTGTTTAGAGCCTCAGTTGACCCCACTTTCAAACATGTTACACATTTACAAGTCCAATGGCAGCATTAACACCTGATCAAGGGATCTTGACCTCTTTTGCAATATAAGCAGGACATGCTGGAAGGATATGTATGTATCACAGATAATGCCACTCCTATGGAACAGTTTTCCAGTCTGCATAAAGCAAAGTACTTCTCCTACTCTATTCAAATGAAGTTTGGATGGGAAAACCATAAATCTGCCCCCAGCTTACCACTCATGTCCCTTATTGGAAGGGAGCAGCAAGTAAGTGTCCCAAAGTGTCCTTGTTCTACTTGCCTCTAGGTTAGCTATACACAAAAATGAGTGCTAAAAACTAAAATGGGAATGTAAGTCTGGGCTTCTTAAGACCCTCACAGATCAGTAGCATAATAAGTACCTATGAACCTATAGGTTCATAGGTGTGTACTAGGCTAATGGTCCTGGAGCCTTTACAAGTCTACCCTATAGGATTACCCTGGCATCATGCCACCTAACCTTAGTTCCCAGTGTCTCTGTCAAGTACAGCCAGTGGAGTGATCCCCGGGGTGAATTTTCTGTTTCCCATCCACTCATCAAGATCCCTCTTGAAGAGGGCCAGTGACGTGCTCTGTTTGGCATGTATGGGAAGTCTATTCCATAGCATGGGCAGTTTCTAGATTATGAACCTGTCCCTCCAGCTTGTTCTGTTGATTGTGGTAATGAGGTTGAAGTCTCTGGAGCATGTGGTGCGGAGGGATTGGGATTTCTTTAGATGTATCATTTCTAACAGAGCTGGATCAGACATGGCTTTGCAAGTCAAACAGAGATCAGCTCTAAGTAGGCGATATGAGACAGAGAATAGTTGGGGTTTTTTGAGTCTGTCCATATAGGACAAGTGTTTAAGGTCTAGGATCCTCTTTGTGAGGTACTTTTGTGGCCTCTCCAGTTATTGCAGGTGTCCAGTGAGGTACATGCCAAATGGGGCATTGTACTCAGTGACTGGCCTAATGAGGGAAGAGTAGAGGGAGACAATGACTTCTTTCTTCCTTCCTGGATGCAAAACCCTTAGTAATGAGATGTGCCACATAGAAGGGCTTTCTGACCACAGTGGCAAAGTGATGGTCAAAAGAGAGGTTGCTGTCAACCTGTGTTCCCAGATGTCTTATAACACCTTCTGTGCTCAGTGAACTACCATCGATGTGGTAATTCATGGGAGCTGGGTTTTTCCCAAAGGGGATGATGACACATTTTTTGGCATTGAGCTTAAGGCCATGGTTCTGACACCAGTGGTTGGTCTCAGTGAGGCCTTTCTATAGGATGTCAACATCACTTGGGGCATTAATAATAGCTCCCAACTTGCAATTGTCTGTGAACTTTGTCAGCCAGAGTCCCTTCATGTTGGCCTAGACTTCAGAGAAGTAGGTACCAAACAGGAGAGGACCCAGAACTGAACTCTGTGGGACTCCACTCCTGACTGGTTAGTAGTCTGACTTGGAGTCAGCTACTTTCATACTGTGGGTTCCATCTGTGAGCCAGTTTGCAACCCGCCTAACAATATAGGGGTTGATGCCTAGCCTAGTGAGTTTTTCTATGATTCCTGAGTGGGGAATGGTATCAGAGACTTTGACCAGATCAAGGTAGACTGTATAAACCACCTTGCCTTCATCCACAACTCTGGTGACTGACTCAAAAAAGTCAACTAGGTTGAGAAGGCATGATCTACCCTTCACAAAACCAAACTGTGTAGGATCCAGAGTTTAGATATTCCTTATATCCTTGTTTATTAGGTCCATGATGATGCATTCCATAGCTTTGCACATCAGACTTGTCTGGCTAATGGGGCGATAGTTCCCAGAGTCTGTAGTCGCTCCTCCTTTGTGGAGAGGGTTGACTGTAGCAGTGTGCTATTCGGTATGGACAAAGCCGGAGGTGAGGCTGTGATTTAACAGGGCACACAGGTGAGGTGCCAGTTCACTCTGTAGTTCATGTAGAACACAGCCAGGGATATTGTCAGGTTCCATAGAAGCTGTATTATTGGCCTTGGACAGTGCTGTTTTAACCTATACAGCAGTAATATTGGGTGCCTGGCAATCTACTTGTATTGTGATTGGTCCTTTGGTGGAGGAGAGAGTGGTAAAGATGGCACTGAATCTGTCGGCCAGTATATTGGCAATATCTGTTGGCTATAGGAGGTACCATTGTGCAGTAGCTCAGAGCAAATCTGGGTATTGCCATGGAGATTCTTTACATAACTATAGAAGACCTTGTGGTTGTCTTTACTATCTGCTGCAATTCTGTTTTCATAGCTAGCTTTAGAGAATTTGATGAGAGATCTCAGCTTTTTGTTGAGGCTGATAACGGAGATTTTCCAGTCTTGGGATGTCACCTTATTCTACATCAGTTTCCTCCTTCTGTTGTAAAGTTTGTTTATGGCAGGGGACCACCAGATTGGCTTCCTTTTTTTGGGAGGAGAGTGACTTGGTTCTGTTGGGTATGGCGAGATCCATGCATTTGTGTACATGTTCATACAGTGCTTTGGTGTATGATTTGGCGGTCATGCAAGTATTCTGCATTTGCATGGGTGCCGTGAAGTTAGCCACCTCTCTTTTTAGGAGCCCAAAGTTAGTTTTGGAGAAGTTTTTCCTGGTGGTTACCTTTGCAGGGCGGGTGGTTGGGAGGGATGTGGATTTCCAAGGTGATTAGTTTGTGATCGGATCTAACTCGGGAGGAGTTGACTATTGATGCAGAGCAACAGTCGCCCATGTTAGTAATGACCAGGTCAAGGATGTTGCTACCTCTAGTGGGGATATGTATGAGCTGGTCCAGGGCATTGGAATTAATGAATTCCAGGAAACATTGGGCAAGTGTATTGGTACATGAGTAGTGTTTCCGGTTAATGGAGGGGTAGTTTGTCACCTGGTACGAGTGTGTTAGTTTGGACCCTAATATTCTCCAGGGTGCTTAGGAATGTGGAGTGTGAGTCCTGGGACATGGTGGGGGTCTGTAGCAGGCTACGACCTGAATCACTGTCTTACCCAATGTTAGCTGCACCTGAAGTATCTCTGATGCTTTATGTTGAGCTACCAGTCTGGAGGTGTGCGCATCCTTTCTGAATATGGAAACACCACCACCTTTGGAGCTTCAGTCCAAGTTCTGAGGCCGAAAGGTATGGAATGAGTTATCGTATTTTGGATAGTAGTAGTTGCCATCCACCACATACTTTGAAGGCTCACTACCTTATAATGAATTATTGAGAGTTAGCAGGCTATGTAATGATGAAATGGGTCTAGAAAAGGAAATAATAAAAACATTTATTAACTTCAAGCAAAGGGGGTATGATGAAAATGTTATTCTAGATGCCCTTCATAAAATAATAGATACTAACTTTCTTCATAATAGGTCTTTAGTAAATAAGATAAATAATAACAGAGAATTTAATACTGTGC
This sequence comes from Protopterus annectens, assembly GCF_019279795.1. Lineage (NCBI taxonomy): Eukaryota > Metazoa > Chordata > Ceratodontiformes > Protopteridae > Protopterus > Protopterus annectens. Next base: position 425,956,991 of record NC_056726.1, on the reverse strand, counting down.
AGGAGTGTAGAAAAGTTTATTTTGTTATTGTATATAACATTCTAAGTGAGACAATTATTGCTGTCATTAGATATTATTGGCCCTATTTAATTAATATGGAAGGGGTAAAAAATCTTTGTAGAACTGTAAATATCTCTTTTAAGAGAAGTAGAAATATTAAAGACAATGGGAAACACAATGGATTTGTTTCACCTGGTGAAAAATTAAACCTACAGATTGGTGAATGTGGCACCTTCCCTTGTGGAAGGTGTTTGGTTTGCTCCAACATTACCAAATGTTTTGAAAAAATAAATGGTGTAAAATTTTGTTCCACTTCTGCTTTTTCATGTATAACTAAATCAGTGGTATATGCTCTGTCTTGCCCCTGTAATTTGTTTCATATAGGGAAGACTAAAAGAATATTCAAGATACTGTTGCAAGAACATATTAGAGACATAAAAAATAATAATGCTATGAGCCCTATAGCTTTACATTTTTTACTTGTCATAGTAGTGATTTTTCACTGTTAAAAGCTTGTATTTTGGAACATATATCAGAAACAGATGGTGTTAATGAAAAAGAAATTATTGTACAAATAAACTCTATATATTTTAAAATGTAATACACTGTCTCCAGCAGGTCTAAATAGTGAATGTAACTGGAGAGTGTTTCTTTAAAATGTATATATGATTATTTTAATTGATGGTTGACTAATTAGATGATTGTTTAATGGTATTCAAGTGAATATATGTGTGTGTGTGTGTGTGTATGTGTGTGTGTGTATATATATATATATATATATATATATATGTATATGTGTGTGTGTGTGTATGTGTGTGTGTATATATATATATATATATATATATATATATATATATATATATATATATATATATACACACACACACATGCTGTGTCATATTTTGTAACTCCAGGAAGGCTGTGCCGAGGAGGCAGAGTGTTATTCAGTGTGAATAAACTATTTAATACAAGATTGGTGGCATCTTTTTCCCTGGCTTTGTAGTCTGGTGTGTTGTAACACTTGTTTGGTGTTTTTTTATATGGAATGAGTTATAGCCTGGTAGTGCAGGGGTGCTTTCTGCTGCCTTGAACCAGGTCTCTGTTACAGCACAAATGTCGATGTTCTCCATTTTAAGGAGTGCTTCAAGCGAGTGCATTTTGAGATTTAGACTTCTAGCATTGAGCAGCATGACCCTCAGATTGCATTTGATTGTAGCTTTTACAGTGGTAATTTGGTCTTTGGAACACCGCCTAAAAAAGGCACTATAGGGGTGGCAAGAGCTATGGCCAGTATCCGGAAGTCCAGGGGTGACAGATGCAGGCTATCTCTGCAAAGCATCGAGGTCTGTCAGTCATGTCATCCCAGGCAGACAAATACTGGATCCCCTTAGAATAATACCAGAAACTTAGACAATTGTTGAAATTGATAATTTTCTGCTTCTACTGTGGTATCATTCTAGGTGATGGTAGGAGGCTGCTCAGGGCTAGGGTCATACCCACCTGGGCTAAATAATCCGAGAGCTCCTCCATGTCTCTTTTCATGTAGTCCAGGGAGGTGCATCTCAGGTCATTCACACCTACATGTACAATGACAGAGTCATATTTGTACCTGTTGTTGGAGGACCTGAGTGCGTGGGTTATGTGGCAGATCCTGCCACCTGACAGGCAGCTGACTGTTATTTTCTCCTTATTCAACCTAGTGAGTGGAACATCAGTGTGCCTCACTATTGAGTCATCTATGACTAGTGTGTTGGGCATGCTGTTTTGCCTTAGGGGCTTTGGTTGAGTAGCACACTTTTTAGGAGAGTTATGTGTCTCATGATTAGTGTTGTGTTGTGGTGGTTGAGTGCATTTCTGCCTTGGAGGTCTCTGCTGTTTGGGTAGTTGCTTCATTGCAATGACCTTTTTCCTATTTTACATGGGGTTGAAGTGTTCCCCCTCCCCTCCAATTTAGAGCCACCCAGCTGTCTTCTTTGATACTTATGGCCAAATGCCTCAGGTCTTCTCTCATGCAATCCAGCCACCTCTTGGTAGGGTGTCCTTATCTGCTCTTCCCTTATTGTCTCTCCCAAACCTGCTTTAACAGATCACCTTCTGCTTTCCTACATATGTGACCAAACCACCATAATCTGTTCAGTTTGACCTTCTCTACAGCTGGGTCTTCTTTGGCTTCCTTTCTGGTATCCTCATTCCTTCACCTGTTCTACAGTGTATATCCTATTACTTCTCTCAGATACTTCATTTCCATCACACCACTTTGAATTCTACAGAATTTAGACATTATGTTGTCAATACATTTCACTGCTTTTACTGCCTAGTTCTCACAATGTGATACTGAAACACTTCAAGTATTGACATTCTTCAAGGCCCACATTCAGATTAAGTTGTTACTGTCCATAGCTGTGCAGCATATGTCGTCATGTCCAAAACGTACTGCAGTGGTGGTGCTGCAGTGAAGTTGTTGCCTCACAGTAAGATGTCCTGTTCGATTCTCAGCTAAAGTGTCTTCTGTGTGGAGACATGCATGAATGGGCATACCTTCGTTGAAGGTTGTGCGTCAGGGCTGGCAACTCGGCACGTAAACATCTACTGCCAATCATTAGTGGACCGGAATTCCGCTGTAGTGACCCCTAACCAGGAAAAGCCGAAAGACACAACAACAACATGTTAGCAAATGTTTACCTATCTCCTGCTTCATTTCAGTGCTGACAGCTGATGAGACAATAGACTACAAAACAGTTTAGTTTTGTGCAGACTAAGTTGAGTTGACATAATTCAGAATGCTCCTCATAGGGTAGATTAAAGTGCAGTTTTAACAGTAACATTTAGTACAGAAGTCTTAGCTGCAAATAAACATAAATCTGTCATGGATTACTGTAATTTTGAAACATTAAAGTGGTGGAAATTTTAATGAATTAAAGCTGATTTCCTTGGAGCCTGCCATCTGTTATCTGTTCTAACCATGAGCATTATGCCCCACCTGAAGTCATACCTGGTCTATTACCAATAAACAAGTATGCTTTAACCACATTACTAGCTTTTTTACTGTCCCTTCAATGTTTAATGCCGCCATCTTTGAATTCAGTTAAACTTCTGCTGTGGTGACAGCAGAGAGAGAAGTTGATTGTAGATGCTGATATCATACACTTTTTTTTTACATTCCTACTCTTCACTTGAGTGGTAGGGAAAGATACTTTTTATGGTTTGGCTTTTCATCTTCAGATTTATTTCTCCTGTGACTAATTATATACCCTCATTTATATTCAAGGAACTGTGAGGTTGAATGTTGCTTCTAATTTATAGGTTCATAGATGTTTACTAGGCTAACAACCACTGTTTTTTTAAGCCTAGCCATACATCTCAAATCTCTGACAAGTTTTGGTACCCTTGGTAAGTGTGAGCAGGGGCTTTAAAGATGAAATATTTACAAGCAGGAGCCTAGGAAATACAACATTTACAGTCTGTATCCATTAGAGACATGAGAAACAGCATTTGCTTGTTTTCAAGTTAACTTAATGAAATTTCTTATAGTTTAGAGAGAAAAAGATTTTCATGTAGTTTCTATATATTGGCACTCAAATGGTTGTCTTTTACTTGTTCTCTTTTCTCCATCTTTGAAAGCAGGATTAAGCCAGTTTAAAGGAAGATGGAGATACTGAGTTTCTTTCTTTGTCAGTAGGTCTGCACTGCATTTTATTTTTAAGAAATAAAAATAATTTCAGTAGTTTTCTCACTGGCGTCATGTTAGTAAATGAATTTAAGGTATAATAAGCAACCGTTAACCTCATAGTCAGATGCTGGACAAAACAGGCTCCAAGTATAAAAACAGGAAGAGGAATTTAATGCTTTGCAAATACTTCTGTATGTCGAGGATGTGATGGTGGTATGTAAACTAGGAGAATCAAATTAATTTGGAAAATGACAGATAAGCTAAAATTCTAAATTCTGAAATTACGAAAAACTGCTGGAAAGTTATTAAAACCGAGGTCTGCCTTATACACAGGAAGAGAGCTGGGGGACTTACAAGAGGACCATACATAGTCTGGATTGACATGGGATGGCAATTCCTACAGCAAGACTGCTGCAGAAAATCTGTTGCTAGAACTAGGGCTGAAGCACCCCTGGCTATAAACTCTATGCTCACATCTGCTATACGAGTCACCTTCACTAAGACTGCAAGCATAGCTTTCAGTTCTGCAGTTATTTCTTTGTTAATGCAACCATTCTGACCTTTACATGCATGAATTCACAACTATGCAGTAAAGCCATGGGACTGGGTAGATATCAGATGTCTGGTTTTAAGATTCAAGGGCAGTGGGTCACCATGAAGTCAACTCCTGCAGCAGTAATACCAAATGAAGGTAAACCCGTTGCAGGTCAGATTTGTTTTTAAATTTAAACAATTCTTGAGGTTTGTTACTGATGAGCAGTTAAGTAAATCCAAAATGTTCCATGCAGTTCACTTTGAACTTGTCATGAAATACTGTATATATGAGAAAGCAAAAGACGTTTTCCAAGTGAATTACCAATTATCCCACAATGTAATGAGTACAACTTAGAATACTAACCATTTTAAATTGTAGTTTATTTTTTTGTGTAAAATAAAGCATAAAATGACTTACAACACTCTTACAAGTTTGAGTACTGTATCATCTAACTGGAAAACTCAACAGTAGCTGACATTTCATTATGAACTTGCCTAATTATTATAAAGCAAACAGATTAAAACCTTGAGTATTTTAAATAATTAACTACTTAAAGTAGATGGATGAGTATTGAATGTTCATACTTATTTTTTAAGTGTGCTAAAATTTCTTTCTACTAATTTCAAAGTTGCTTGAAGTGAATGAGAATATATTGTGTTCTTATTCATGATTGTCCAGCGAATCACAAAAATGAGTTTTCACTTACTGATTTGTAGCATGAATGTCACTTTGAATTATACATAATTTTAGACCTTATTACATTATTAAGTCAACACATTTAGGTTCATAGGTGTTTACTAGGCTAACGACCTCAAGGGCCTTTTTAAGCCTAGCCATGCATCTCAAATCTCTGACGAGATCTGATCAGTGTAAGCAGGGGCTTGGGAGATGAAACATTTACAGCTTGCCTGTGTCCATTAGAGACATAGGTGCCAAACCAGGGATGAATATCCTGTTTTCCATCCAGATGTCAAAGTTAAAAATGAATTGGGATAGGGAGGAACTCTGCATCACATGGATCCCAGCAGGCCCTATTTATATTACAGGCTAGGTTTAAGTCTTTAGAACCAGTAATTCTGGTGCTGTTTGTTTTGAGGATATGCAGGGGGTCCATCAGAGTGGGATCTGACTATGCCTTGTATGCCAGGCATAGATCTCCCCTCAACAGCCTATAGGTGACAGAATACAGGGACAGGGCTTTGAGGTGATCTGCATAGAACGTTAGTTATGTTCTTTATTCCTTTAGTGAGGAATCTCTGTGGGAATTCCAGTTGTTGGATATTCCTGGTTAAGTACATACCAAAGGGGGCACTCAATGATAGGTGTAATGAATGCCAAATACAGTGTAATGACGACGTCCTTGGATCTAGATGCCATACCTTTGTTTATAAATTGCACAACATAGAATGATTTCCTCACTACTGTAGACATGTGATGGTCAAATGCTAGATTACTGTCTGTGTGTGCCCCCAGCTGTCTCACACCTGGATCAACTCTTAGAGATGTGTTGTCAATGTGATGATTACCATGGGTGAATGGCTTCCCAAAGGATACTATTATGCATTTCTTGACATTTAGTTTAAGTCCATGGCTCTGACACCAGTTGTTTGTTTGTGTCAGGCCTTCCTGGAGAACATTTGTGTCAGTGGAGGATTCACTGACAGCTCCTAATTTGCAATCATCCTACTGACATTGGCCTTGACTTCAGAGAAGTAAATGTCAAAAAGGAGTGGTCCCAGTACTGATCCCTGAACGACTCCGCTTGTGACTGTCCTCTTTGTAGAGGTGGACTCCCCAATTCTAACTTCCTAAGTCCTGTCTGTGAGCCAGGTAGCTATCCTCTGGGTGACATAAGTATTTGTACCTAACCTCTTCAATTTGTCAACAATACACAAGTGGGGTATTGTGTCAGATTCCTTTTCCAGGTCAAGGTAGGTACATTGAACCACTTTCCCCTCATCCATTACTTTAGTGCCCTTCTCAAAGAAGTCCACCAGGTTGAGTAGGCATGACCTGCCCTTGATGAAACCAAACTGGGCTGGGTCCAGTGTTTTGGAGATTTCCTATGTCATTACTGATCATTTCCATGATGATTCTATCCATAACTTTGCATATGAGACTCATGAGACTTATGGGTCTGTAATTTCCAGGGTCTGTAAATGGCCCACCTTTGTGCAGAGGGATGACTGTTGCTGTTCTCCATTCATGAGGCATGAAGCCTGTTTGGAGACTACAGTTAAATAACAATCCCAGAGGGCCTGATAGGTCATATTTCATGCTGTTTAGAAGGCATCCTGACATATTGTCTGGACCCATTGATGCAATGTTCTTGGCCTTAGAGAGAGCATTGATGACATGTTCCCTACATACCTGTCAACCATACCAAATTCCTTGGTATTTACCAGTTTTGAGGTCAAAATAATGGGGTGCCAAGAATTCCTGAGTGCCCCCCTTCAGTTTCTGATTTTTTTCAATTTTTTTTTCAATGTTTTATACAAGTTTACAGTTATGGCTGACGTCACCATGCATCGCCAGCATATCCTGCAAATGCCATCAACGTGCAGGGGTGTGTGTGATGACCCCAGCTTCGCGAGCAGACTGCAGCCTTTTGGAATTGATCAGACAAGTCCATCTGAGAGTGTGAAAACTCATCTTGGATTGGAAATATCTACCTAACCAGCAGCAGCAGCAATGAGCGGAGTGGAGGAGAGCTAGTATGTGCATATTACGTTTTCAGTTCTTCTGATTCTGAAGTCTGAACTTCTGCAGAAAAAAAAAAACATGTATGTATGCCAAAACTGCAGCAAAGGAATCAGAAATGATTCTGCCATCTGCTGCAGCCTGCACAGTGCACACTTCTTTTATTGCTGATAGCAGCAGCAGCGCTTTCATGTGATGTGGTGAGTGAATGTGATCAAGGTGGCAGTAGGCTGCTACCCTGCTACAAGCTGGTGCTGGACTGCTTTAGGTGATTCAGACTCAGAGAACATATGTGTGGTCTGAGAAAGAAAACTACTGTCAGAGTGATTTATGACGGTTCCTAAATAGTTTGTCCATTTGCACTTTAATTGTGGCCAGGTGTCTGGTGCAATCCCCCCTCCAAAAAAGCAAACACATACACACACAAACATAGATTGAGTGTCGACATTTCTCCGTTTCATTTTGTTTCCCCACTCATATGACTGTTTTGTTGCGCTCTGCACTAACTGAATTCACTCTTGTATACCTTTGATCATTCTTCCAGTCTTAACAAGCCAAGAATCATCCATTTGATATTGCTTGTCACAGCAATTATTAGGAAAAGCTTTCTGTAATTTCTTGCTGATTGTCTTTAATGCTGTACACAAAATGTTAAACTGATATGAACCTCTGTGTATCATCTAGTGCACTCTTTACTGAGAGGCATCAACTTCCTGCTAGTAATGAAATTTGCTACACAGGTTGATATGATGAAAACATTGCATGACTACATGGCTTAAGTTGAACATCTTGCTAAAGACTACATATTTTGCTCTACCCCCCTCCCCACCCCCACGCTTTTATTTGCAATTGGAATCCTTATCTGATCAAATAAGAAGGTCATATATAGGGAGGTAAAACTGGGGTACAGTGGAATTAAAAATTGCCCTATACTCAGATGATATCATCCTAACACTCAGTGGACTGTGAACATTGTTTAAAGAAGAAATTAGTAATTCTCAAGGACGTTTTATGCTGGAGTTATGTGAAACTGTCTATGCAGTTAAGCTTTTAGATCATGTGCTAAGAAGGGAAATGGACATAGTATTCTGTAACTACATACTAGTAAGCATTCTTATTATACAGCATTCAAGCTGCTGTTGGCATATTTTTTATTTTGTTTTTTGTGCGTATTGTTTTGAAGACAAGGAAGTCCCAGGTGAGTAGTGCCTACTGACATTACTTGCTCTGGAAGAAAAACTCCCTAGGTTGTCAGTATGAGCAGTAATCACTACCAGTATATTATTGTCAAACCATTTTGTATTAAAATATGTATCACATACTAAATCATTGCCATGTACTGCTAATAGAATACTAATGGAATGCTAACCATTTTGTACTGGGTATGCAAACACAGCTCTCAACCTCTTAGGCCAAGAAATCTAGACAAATACAAAAACAATTGGGGGGGAATAGTTGTTAGAATAACAGGCCATGCATTAGCATGCATTTTCTAAAGAATATGACATCTGAAACTCAAATGTATGCCATTATTTATTGACTTCATTCTTCTCTGATTTACCAAAAAAAAAACACATTTTATGAGGCACAGACCAAAATATGAGGAAGAAATCTGGACAGTTGAGAGGAATGGTCAGATTACTTGATGAATTTAAAGAGGATTTTGGCCAGATAACTAATAATGAACAGTTCTGGTTTATGTTCAAAAAATTAATTTAATTTTTCCCCTAAATTTTTATGGATGTTTTCAGCAAAAAATAATTAAATGTAGACTTCCACTTCAATAAAATTCAATACATGACATATAACAACAGTACAACATCCCCACCCCACAGCTCCTAATAATGTCATTACTGAGGTAAATTCTGATACCTTGCATGTCCTTTAAGCCCCCTTGCATTCTTTGTGAAGAACCAAAATGATTAATCTGTTTTGCTTGCTGTGCATGCATTCTCTTTAAAGAGTAATGTTTTTCATATGGACAAAGACAGTCAGTCATGTTCATCTGGTTGTAGCTTCATCCAGATATAACTAAAGGAATCGTAAAATGTGGAACCATAAAAAGTTTGGCTTTTTTGATTGCCGTCTGGTGTAATATCTAGGAATATGGATGGAATATATAAGGGAGACAGTCCTTATTGAAATGGTTATAGTTTGTGTTTAATATTTTGTCTGTTCTTCAATTTGAGTTTGAATGTTGGTACCCCACAATTCCACTGGAGTGGTGGGATTACATAATTATGTATGCAAATTTTATGTTAATCAATGTACAGATTTTTGGTCAGTTGAACCTACATTTTCATGGGCATCAATCCAGATTTTTGATGTTTCCAAGTTGAGAGGTATGGTTCCCTAGTGATAGCAGGGGGAGTTATATTTGATGGTATTTCCTGAGGGAAGGTTGAGCCAGCGAGAGGGGTAAAGTTGGAGCTGAATTTGTTGGCCAGTAGGTTTGCTATATATTCTGGCTCAGTATAGGTGACTAGATTAATAATGAGCTCTGCACACAATTGTGTATTGCCTTTGAGGTTCGGACAAAGCTAAAGAATACCTTGTGGGTATTCTTGGCCTGGGAGGCCAAATTTACCTCAAATTTAGCATTGGTAGACTGTATTTGTCCTCCAAGTTGTTTGTTTAGTTTGATGAAACTGTTTTTATGGTGCACCTCCTAATTTTTGACGTGATTTTCTTCCTTCTGTTATAAAACCTATTGATGTGATTCCATCAGGGTGGCTTGTTTTTTCATTTAGTTCTGTACTACTACTTGGTGGGTACAGCACCCCTTATACAGCTATTAACATGCTTGTATAGGTTTTCCATGAAAATTTCCAGGCAGCAGTGTTCTCAGGATTTATAGAGGCATTGCTTTTACTGCCTAGTTCTCCCAAGAGAGCACCAAAGTCTCTTTGGTATTGATTTTCTTTAAAACTCACATTCTGATTATGATGTTACCTTTCACAGTTATGTGGTATAATCTGTTCTGTTGAAAATTTTATTATTAACCTACTTTGGTACTAAATGTTTAAAGTGGCTCCTGCATATCAGAATACTGACAGATGAGACACATAAGTCTAAAAATAGTTTAGTTCTTTGTGTAGATTAAGTCGAGTCAAAGTTTATAAATCAAAATGCTCCTCATGTGGTAGATTAAAGTGCAGTCTTAGCAGTTCCAATTAGTACAATAATCTTCAGTATATTAAGATAAATCTGTCACTGAGTACTGTGATATTTTACAGCATTCAAGTAGCAGAAATACCAATAAATGAAAGCTGATTTCTTTGGGGCATGCTGTGTCCTTTTTATATGACCAAGCTTGTAGAGTCTTGCTAGCTAATCCTGATTAAAGAGCCAAAAGTTTTCACAGTTCAAAATTCCCTTATAAGTTTAAGTTCATACAGGGACAGTAGCCACCATGCTTTTAGCTCTGTGAAATTCAGTGTGCATGGAAATTGGTGGTTGTCGACTTTTCGATGTGCAAGGTTCTCTGCTGACATTGCTACAGGTGAATCTGTTGAAAAGTAGATTGATTAGGGCTGCACATTCTTCACTCCTTAGTGTCGCAGGTTCTGTGAATGCCTGACATTTATGTTATGCTTGTCACAATCTGTTCGTTATTCAGCTTTTAGCTAATTTCTAATTCACAACAAATGCTACTGCAAAGCAAACTTAAAATGCTTATACATTTTACGTTTATAATTAAACTGCACTTGACCCTGTCATTTTAATTTATTTAATTTAATCATTTCACCCTGGAATTCAGGTAAATCTAAATGTGCACCACATCCTGCTGATACTGTATTTTACCCCCACAGCAGCTTTGGTATTTTAGGAGGTTGCTCTGTGTGCATGTTGATAACAGAAAGTAGGCCAGTTAAGGACACAAAACCAGTTTAGATGCACTAAGAACTGTTTGATCGTATATCAGTATTTCTATTTAGTACTTATTTTTATCTGCTTCTGGTAAGTCAATCTCATACTGCAAAGTGATATTGAAAACACAATTCTCTTAAGAACATGTCTAGCAGACCATGTAGATAAGATATCCATCCATTTTTCTATGCAACTTGAGACTTGCAGTTGTAACAAGCAAAGTAGGGCTGATAGTCATGTCTTTCCCTAACAGTAGTCTGTTGGTGAGGTCCAAAGCTATTCTCAGGAAAAATGTGGATGTAATCCCTCATGCCCCTTTTCCTCCCTGTGGGCCATACTTACCACACCTCCCGAGGGAGGTGCCAATTGGAAGCACCTTACCAAGTATGTAAAATACTTCATCTGCCTCTCCTTGATCAGGAGGTATCACTGTAGTCTGAGAACCTCCTGGATTGCTTGAGGGAACCTTATTTCTGAGAATTGTTTCAACAGTCTTTAATTTCAGTCACTGCACAGAGTTCATGACCTTAGCTTAGAATGGGGGACACAGACTTTACTGGTAAACAGATCTTCATTCTGTGAGTTGGCTCCTGCTTTATAACCACAATCCTGTACAAAACATGAAATATTACCACTGCTGCATCCCTCGTATGGCCAGTCTGACAATCACTACTACTTTCACTGGTAAGCAAGATCCCAAGATATTTAAATTCCTCCACTTGAGGAAGCTACCCCCTCATCCTCCTGCAGAAGGCAATATACCATTTTTTTTCTGATTTGAAGGTGCTGATTTTCATCCCAACCACTTCATATTTGGCAGAAAATCATTTCATTATGTGCTGGAGACCATAGTCATTTGAGTTCAGTTGGACAATGGCATCTGCAAACTACAAAGCTGCAACCATTGCATCCTCAGAATAGATGCTCTGCAGACCTCAACTGTGATTTGATATCATGTCCATAAATATTCTAAGCAGGAAGTCAGATGAGACAAACCCTTGGTAGATGTGTAATAAAATATTTAGAAATAAAACAGATTCAAATAGAACTTGTGAACCACATCCTAGAGATAAAATCATTAACAAAAGTTGACTTGGACATAAGCAGAGTACAACATGTTATACAGTGCAACTTGAAAATAGAAAGATAAAATTAAACACTGTCTTCTAGCTGATGTCCCATGGAGTCTTAATTAGGGGTCTATATTAGTTTGCTGAAATGTCTTTTCAGTGAACACGGACTTATTGACCTTCATTCAGCGAAAATCACTTCCACAATTCACTGAATACTCTCAGGGCTAAGAAATACTTGCCCCACAGCACAACAGACCCACATGTAGCTAAATCGAACCAACCCAAGTGGGGGTCTTCACCCACCCTACTTATATATATTAACTCCGTGATTGCACTACAATGGAAAAAAGGGCAAAGTTGTGCTGCGGGGCAACTATTTCTTTGCCCTGGGAGTATTCAACAAATTGCAGAAGTGATTTTTGCTGAAACAGGGTAGATGAATCCGTGTTTGCTGAAAAGGCATTTCAGTGAACTAATGTAGACCCTAATTACTATTCTGTATACATTGTGGTGGGTCATCTTTATCATACCAGTCTTTTTTGTTACTAAAATATTACACCCATTTCCTGAAAAGCGATTAGAATGGCTTTGCCTGCAGCCAGTTCTTTCACTACTTATAGAAATGAAAATGGCCTTTTGTATTGTCTGTAGTTAATCTGTAAAAGAAAATCAGCTGGGCATTTTGTTTTTTTATTTTATAAACACAAGATTTATTTAATTTCATGGTTTACATTTATGATAATGGCATTTTTGGGGGTAGATTGCAAACAAATCCCATAATGCACTTGAGAGGATAGGTGCACTTTTCTTTTATCATCCAACATTGTGTTTGTATGTTTAAAAAGTGTATAATTCAGCACATTAAAGTTAAGAACATCTGTTCATTTGATACTAAAGATAAAATAAAAAAAATACAAACATTTAATGGAATATGGCAAATCATACATGGGGGAATACATGTATATATGTTAAAGCCCTGTTATAACTGACTCGGTTATGTTTGCAGACATTTTTTGCAGCAAGGTATTTGCTAACATATGAAATCTGCCATAACTTTATACTTGTGACTAGTGTTACATCATCCTTACTAATACATGGGACAGTTTCCATAATTACTACAGTCAAGGGAATAATTTTCAGTTCAGCTGCTGGACCTTAATTGCTTTCTAGCTAGGACTGAATTTTGGAGTATCTTGCTTATCATATCCTTTTCAAGGCGCATTAAATACTGGTTGTGTACCTGAACAGAGGAAAGGGGCTGTAGTCATTCTTCATCCTATGGGATACAATTAACTCTGGCCAATCAGTTTAACCAGTTTAATAAGAAAACGCTTTGAAAGAGCTTTTCATTTTATTTTCCTAAAAAGCATAGAGGCAGCTAGTTGACACCTCCCAGCATGGATTTGTCTTCCATGACTCATGCTTAAGCAATTTATTTATTTATTTATGTTTTTGAGATAAAGACTTCACGTGGATGTTATTTACCTGGAATTGTCCAAGGCATTTGTCCCACATATTAAGATTAATCAAGTAAGAGATCTTAAGTTTGTTCATAGATTAGTACTAGGCTAACTTCCTTTATGGGACATTATAAGCCTAGCCAATTATCCCATATGGGGATTAAAATGGATCTGTCATGTTGGAAAGGGCTAGGTGAATCTAAATTCCAAGATCTACATCTAAATATTACTGTAGTGCTAATTCCTAGATCAAAATACAGATATTTGGAAGGGACCCATGCTTTGGGATAAAGTATTTAGAAGCTGCCTCTGGACATTTGTAGTACAGGAGGGAGCCCTGGGGTGAATTTCCTATTTAGAAAACTCCAACCCCCACGCACATACTAAAGGGTGCATGGCCCAAAACAACAAAGTTCCTGAACTCCAAAGGCCAGTACTCAAAAACAGCTATAAGGCAATTCATTTTTTAATTTAACCCAGAGCTAAATCAAAATACATCATACCACCCAAAAGGTGGACATAAAAGCATACAGCCTTCATCAGTGCAATAAAACAATACATCAAAAGCTTCTACTTTTATACAGATATACAAGCCCATAATTCAATCCTATTGGTTCTTACAATTGCAGTTAGGTGGAAAGTCCAACAGGCTTTATCTTCAATCAAATAAATTCTTAAAGCATATCTTTTGAAATATCAGGTCAAGGATTATACTGATGGTCAACCAATAAAGTTCATTATGAACTATGGGGCCAACACTACTTTTTTGGAGAATGTTATACATAAGCATTGGGATGCCCTAAATATGGATTACAGGCTACAAGAAGTAATACCATCTAGATGTAGGTTTGCATATAGGAAAGGTAAAACTATGGCAGGTTGGTTTAACCATTATAGAAAGGTTTTGGTATTGGCAGAACCAGATGTTACCCATGTGGACACTGCAATTTTTGCAAGTTTGTTCCTAAAGAAAAATCCTTTACCTCTTCAAATTGTTCTAAAGTTTTTGAAATCTTAGTGTATGGCAATTGCAATACAGACTGGATTGTGTATTTGGTGAGATGCGCTTGCTCTGCTTTTTATGCAAGTCAAACTTCAAGTCCCTTTAAACTGAGAATTTCTGAACATTTAAGTGATGTTATGTGTGCTAGGGGCACCAATGCTTCGTACAAACACAGTTTAAAACATACTGTTGTGTCTTTCGGCTTATCCCAGTTAGGAGTTGCCACAGCGGAACTCCAGTCCGCTAATGTTTGATAGTGGATTTTTACATGCAGAGTTACCAGCCCTGACGCACAACCTTCAACGAAGGCACGCCCATTCGTGCATGCCTCCACACAGAAGACGCTCCAGCTAAGAAATCAAATGTGATAACGTCTTGCTATGAGGTGACAACGCTACCGCAGCACCACTACCGCGGCACAGTTTAAAACATACTACTGCCAGATATTCATTTACTATTATTGATAAAGTGGGGGGAATAAATATGCAGAAAGAGGGATTGCACTCTATGCTTAATTGTAAGGAATATATGTGGATTATTAAATGAAGGGCTTTATTTTTCCCAGGAATTAATGAGCAATTGTAAGAACCAATATAATTGAATTATGAGCTTGTATATCTGTATAAAAGTAGGAGCTTTTGATGTATTGTTTTATTGCACTGATGAAGGCTGTGTGCTGAAACCGGTATGCTTTTTTGTCCACCTTTTGGGTGGTATGATGCATTTTGATTTAGCTCTGGGTTAAATTAAAAATTTGAATAGCCTTAAAGCTGTTTTTGAATGCTGGCCTTTGGAGTTAGTAAATTTCCTACTTCCCATTCACTGATCCAAGTTATGCTTGAGTTTAAACAGTGATGATTTTGTTTTATGTGGATGGAGAGTCTATTCCAGAGCAATGGTATCCTGTCTGAGATATACCTGTCCCCTCCAAACCATTCTTTTAATGTTGCAGAAGAGGTTTAGACCCCTGGACAGAGTATTCTGATGTCTTATGACTTGTGGATGTGAAACACATCCATCATTAATGGGTTGGAGAATATTTTGTATGCTAGGCACAGTTGCTTCTTAGCAGTCTGTAAGAGTCTGAATATAGTGACAGGTCTTTGAGGTGGTCCATGTAGAACATAATGTTTAGGCCTTGAATCCTTTATGTAATGTAAAATTATACCACACCAGATGGGACTCTGCTCTCAAGTTGACCAGTAGCTCTATAACAGGAGGTATCAAGTTTGAATTGGGAATACATTTCCTAAAGTAAGGATTGTAAGTGTAGGAGTTCCACAAATTTCAGTCATTGACCCATTGACCCATTTCTGTTTAATCTGTTTATGTAGGTATGGTATGTTGGGTCAGTAGTGAGAAATGTACAGGAGCAAAGTGCATTGCAATACTGTTTGGATAGACTGTACAGATAATCTGACTTGAATAATGTATATTGTAACGCACAAAAATGTAAAGTGCAGCATTTTGGTTCAGACAGCAAAACTTATTCCTATAGTCTTAAACCAACAGAAGTCACCAAAATATAAGATGTTGAAAGATCCATGAACTGGAATTGATAATCAGTTAAAGTTTGATGCTCAGTTAAGTTAAATTCATAGAAAATGTTATGTTGCGATGAAAAATATTTCCTGAAGAATCATTAATTTCATAGTACAAATAATGGATAAGGCCTCAAATTGAGTGTTGTAGATCAATGTATATTTGCAATTTAGCATCATTAAAAAATTTGGAGAGAATTCAAAGAACATATGCTACACTGTTATCCAAGCTGCATCGCTTCTGTTATAAAGAACGGTGCAATTCTCTAAAGATACAATCAGTGTATTGTAGATTGCCGGGGGGGGGGGCAGTATTCTCTGATTTATAAGTATTTCACCATTGCTGTCCTTTGTTAGACTGTTGTTTTCTTCCCATGGTTAGGAGACCATAAACAAAAACTTCTTTGTTGAAATCCCTGTTGTCAATTCCACAGTAAAGAACAGTAGTTTTATGTATAGGGCTGGGAAAGTAAGGAATTCCCTGTCTTGTAAGACCAGTGCCTACACTGGCTGCACTCAAGCTCCATCTGAATTCCCAATCCCTGTCTTGTATGACCAGTGCCCACACTGGCTGCACTCAAGCTTCATCTGAATTCCCTATATTGTAAGACCAGTACCCGCACTAGCTGCACTCAAACTCCATCGGCATAGATAGTTGGGCATCAGGTGTATGACTTGGGTCATATTGGTTGCAAATTCCTAGGTATCTTGTACTGAGGCTGAGTGTGGTCTGTCATTAAACTGAGCATTGAACATATATAAATTTAACACAACTGAAACAAACAGTGCTCTAAGTAGTTACAATGGGTAAATTAAGCATTGTAGTAGTAGTGACCAGAAAATAACAACAAATACAGGTAAATGGTTCCTACATAGTCACATCACAATGAAACAGAAAAAAAATAACTGCTTTGTTATCCAGGTTGCCAACTGTTCACTTTACTGAACAGTTATATAAACTAGACCGTAATGGCCCTTTTTTAGCCATGACCTTGTTACTATAACAGAATCGTACTTTTTAAAATACATTATCGTGAAGGAGATTCATCCGCATTGTTATACATTCTTATGTACTGTGCTCAGTAGCTTAGTAGTAACAGTACATCTAATATCCTTCTGCTGTTTAGTTAGCTATCTTAGGTTATTGTTCCTAACAAGAACAATCACCAAGTGCAGTCAGGTGATGGTTAAAAATTGCAGTGAATTTTTTTGTTGTTGGTTGGGACATGATAAAAAAGAAAGTGAATTCCAAATCGATGGACCATTAGTGCAGAAAGATTTACTCCCACAGAGAAGGTTTAAACACAGAGAGGGGGTGCATAGGAAGGCTGCTGAAATAAGGGTTCTGGGAACAGATTTGTCTGAAATATTTGCATAACATGAAGGATAGTCACAGATTGTTGTATGAATCTGGCTGTTTGCTTAATGGCTTGTAGGAATTCTCTATACATTTACTAAAAATTAGATTTTTAATATTTTAAGGCAAATTAAAACATGGTTAAAAGTACATCGTGTCCATTTTCTGTTCTCTACCAGTTAGCAGTTTTTCCGTATAATTTAACAAGAAACAGATCATTGTTTAAAGAGAATGGTAAGGCATAGCTAACATCATATCCGTATATCAGAACTATTCTGTCTGTCCACGAAAAGCTATATTGATGGCCACAATCATGGGGCTCCATGTTATTTGTTGAATGGAACTAAACAATTTGATTATGGTTTTACCGAAGTTAATTGCCAACTCTGTCTGGGCATCTCAGTTATTCACTTGGGAGAGGTTAAGGGGTGTGTTGGTTCTGATGGTCACTAAAGACTCTGTAAATTGCAGTTTGGATATTACGCATATGGTAATGGAGCAAAACAGGACATAGGAAAGTAATGGGCCTCAAAATGAGCCATTGGGTATCGTCTGGTGAGAAGAAATGGTGAGGGGAGTGCAGTCTTTGCTTGTACCCTAAAGTACTAGCCAGAGAGGTAGTTTATCTTCACTGAAATTACGTCATTGTTTTAGTTCCCACAGGTTTAGAATGCTGGATTTTAGAGAGTTTTTTTATTATGTGGGCAAGGGGCAATGTAGCGAAGATGGCACATGCTCAGATAGGTTTGGTTTAGGGAATAGCAACACTAGTCAGTACCAAAGATAGCTATGTTTTAAGGAGGTAGTGTTACAGGTTCATAGGTAAATACTAGGCTATCAATTTGCAGACTATTACAAATATAGCCAAAAACTAGAGGTCAGAATCAAACCTTGTATTTCTGAGGTAAAGATCTTAACCATTATGCCAACCCCCTCTCTCTGAGCTAATCTCTAATAAAGAACTAATCACTGTATTGTAGCAACAGGGAATTAAAAAAGCTCAGATCCAAATGGTTACTTAGGTGTATTGACAGTACAGTTTGCAGTTTCTGAGGTAGCAGAATAAACAGTTTCATTAAGGTATTTGGAATAGGTATCTGCTTCAGTGCTATGCACTGAGCAAGTTCTTCTGGTTAGAAAATGTATTTCTTTCCAAAAGCATCTAGTGTTTTGCAAGATTGTGGATGTGTGACACTTTAAATTAGTTTGCCTTAGCTTTGCTGGTTGAGGTTTTAC
Organism: Protopterus annectens; assembly: GCF_019279795.1. Lineage (NCBI taxonomy): Eukaryota > Metazoa > Chordata > Ceratodontiformes > Protopteridae > Protopterus > Protopterus annectens. The sequence continues at coordinate 425,938,546 of NC_056726.1, read as the reverse complement.
ATTCTTTCTCAGGACAGCTTGATTAATCCATTTGATAGAACCTGACTTTAAAGTGGAAGTAGTGTGTCCTACCTTAGTTGGTAGTACATCAGGATGTGGAAGGGAACAGGTATAATTTCTGCTATTATTTCAATATATCTCTTACTTTGCAAAGTTTCTGTATAAAACAAAAGACCTTGCATCATTTACTTGCGTTTTGCATCTCAAGAAGTACATGTTGGACTAATTTTCATTTTTATCTTGTGATTTTGATGGAGGTATATTATTGACTTTTGCATGCAGTTGTTGGATAAAGTGAAGACTTTGCTGAGTGTGTTATCATGCTTTGATTGTTTGTACGTTATCAGTCTGCATAGTGTGTTATAACAATAATCTACGTCAGAATTGATCTTATGGTGGCATTTATTCATGCAAGGTCAACTTTGGCCATGTGAGTAAAATTACACTTGTTCCCCAAGAGAACTTGTAATTCATTATGGCAAATTGCTTTGTGTTCTTAGATGCTGTACAAATACTGTTGCTTTCAAATATATCTTTAAATTAGGAACTCCCTAAATAAACCTTCTTGACTGCTAAACTGCACAAATTTCTTCCTAGCTGTGCTTGGTAGCTTAGTGTTCCATATAAAGCCCATAATGGTTATATGAGACATGTCTAGATAATTAGTGAAATAAACATGTGGAAATGGCAAATCAAATGTAAAATCTTAGGAAAAATAAATAATTTAATGAACTGGATCGTTCTGAGGAAAGGAATAGTTTGTGTATTCCAGAATTTCAGATTAGCCTTTACAGTATTTAATAGGGGTTTTGCATTGCCATTTATTATTCTGTTTCTATGTATAAAGTTTTATTCCACTGTTCAGTACATTCTTCAGCATATTGAATAGGATACCTACCATCCCTCTTAGAGATTCCCAAATGCCAGTTTATTGAGAGGAATTAGCTTTTAACATACAAGTCAGATTCCTCTAAAAACCTGTTAGGTTGTCCAAAATAGTACTTGTGTTGCCATCAGAATTATTTAACCAGATAACTCAGTCATCAGTTAAATGGGAAGAAGTGACAAGGTTATCATATTTCAGTGGGATCCTTGAGTGAGAATAATGCTGCTCTAACAGTAAGGATAGTGGTTCTACTGCCAGTATTAACAGTAATGGTGATATTGGAATATTGGACAACCTTGTCTCATCTCTGTATGCAATTCAAGAGTTTGTGGTACTGGTACTGTCCCATTACAGCCTCCAAACCCCCCACCCCCTTGAACTGAGGGAATTACATTCTATTAGTCATAATCGCTTCTGGTATTTTCTCTTCTACTTTACATTTCTAGAGGATGGCGCTGGTTCTGTTTATGCCTGAGTCATTGACTTTAACAACTCACTTCCTTTAGCACTTGATTTATTCATTTCAGTTTGTTCACCCTGTCTACACCAAGAAGCATAACCTTTGGCTCAAGCACAAGCTTTGCTTGCTGTAGAGGGAAGAGTATAAGTTGGAGTATCAGTGGTGGCTTTCAGGTCTGAGGGGCGATAGACTTGACTTGGATGCATACTATGTGATGTGCCAGCTGAGGCCAGTCATAAAAAGGCAGCCTACCTGCCGAGAGAGATCTCAGCTGTGCCTAACTGACCTGCTACACTGTTTTGAGTTGTGGACAGGCTGTGCAGCCCAGCCTGCCCTACTACTCTTTAGCCTTTATCTGCTCAACAATGGTTGTCCACTGTTTAGTTTTTGGGAACAAGATTGCCATTATCTGATCTGTACTTTTGACATTTGATCCCATGAGCTTAACAGTAGTTCCAGACTTGCATTCATCTGTACTTTGACATTCTTACTGTTGACTTTGATTTGGGGTATTCATTCTGCCACCTGTGGGCTTGTCTATAAAATTTGCCTAGGCTAACTTTGATGTCCTAGGTCCAGTGATGCATCAGGTTATCGTTTCTTCATTGAGGTCTGGGTTTTTTCCTTTGGCCTTAAAAGAGTATATTGTCACCACTGTCATCAAGAAACCATCTCTCAATCTTAATAACCCCTGTCAGCTTCCTATCTGTATCTTTGTCGTCTTTAGCTAAGACTATCAAGAAGGCTGTTTGTATGCAATTTCAGCTATATTTTGTAGTTAATGGACATATTTTGGCCTAGATTTCTAACTCACCTTAGTACTGAGGACTGCTCTTACTCAATTAGTCGGTGATCTCCTAATGTCTATAAATAAGTATGCACTATGCAGTACTCGTCTTTCTGGATCGAACAGCAACATTTGATGCCATACACTATGGCATTTTGATTAAGAATTTAAGGTCTTATTTTAGCATTTCTGCCACATCTTACAATAGTTCATGTCTTACTTCTCTGACCATACTTAGAAGGTGTGTTTAGGTATTTATACTTCTTATTCATAGATTCATAGATTATTACTAGGCTAACTGCCCTCATGGACTACTTTAAGCCTAGCCAGTTACCCCCCTGTGAGAATCAAACCCTGCACCTTGCGTTTCTAAGATAAGCACCTTAACCATTACACCACCTTCCCCTTATATTCTTGGTTGTGGAGTGTCAGAAGGCTTGGTCCCTCTTCACTTTACATTATACATTTTCCCTGTTTATGTTCTTTTAAGGGAACGTGGTCTGTCATATCACTACTGTACTGAAGACACCCAGCTGTACCTCTCCTTTCCACCAGGAGGCACTGTGAGCATGCATTCTCTTGCTAAAGGTCTGAAGGACAGTCATTTGTGGCATACCCATTATCTAAGGTTGCCACCTTTAGAAGAAGCAAAAACCTAACAAAAAGCTCTGCCCCTGTCCACCCATTGCCTCACCCATTTCATTGCATTAAAATACTTTATAGCACACTGCTTCTATTTCAAAATTAATAATCATACCAACAAGTTTTAAAGAAACAGTAAATAATATGGCAAATATAATGGATAAGCAAGTGTATAAACATGTTGAACACTTTAAAAGGTATGTGTAATATTGTTTTGGGCAACTGGTATGTTTATTAAAACTATTACACTAAGCATGGGGTTCTAAAGATCATGCTGAGGAAATGAGGACAAGGAGAATGTATATTTGTAGACTGTATTCTGCAGTTTGGGCTTTACAATTTTACTGAATCCACATTTTATTCTTATCTATAATATTGTATATGTTGAAAACACAAACAAAAAATGTGATTTTACTACTGAGAACATTAAGTTTAACTGAAGGACAGATCCATTGCTTCGCATATATGTCTATAGCTGTAGAAGACATTTTTTGTGTACTCCAAGGTGCATCATGAAGAAAGTTCTTTTGTTAAGTCTAAACACCTGCTAATGGTCATTTCACATCGTCTAGGATGCCATTTGAAACAGACAGAAGACAATTCTGATGAAATAATTTAAATGCAAATAAATCCAAGTGAAACATTAAGCATTTTGGAAAATACATTTCAGAAATGTGTTCACTTTCAGAAACATCTGACAGGTAGTCTTGCAAGACTGAATTTCCTGAGAGAGACCCTGATTTCTGGACTTCCTGACATACACCCTGATTTCCCGACTGTCAGGAAAATTTCCTGACAGGGTGGCAAGTGACAACTCTATCATTACCAGTTGAAGCTCAACACCTCTTAACCTGTGAACATCTCAGCTCATGCTATCTTGATAGGCAGTTCATACTCCCCTCTTAAATCATTAGAGAGTTACTAAGCTTGTCTTATAAAATGTGTAACTGAGGTGTGAACCCAGACTGTCAGCTGACAGTTCAGAACCAAGTGTACCATTGTTAAATCTTCCTGTTTCTGTCTACAGAACTTCTCCAGAGTAAAGCACTCATTGTCTCAATCTGATCTTTAGGTAATTTCCTATGCCTTAGTCTTCTCATCTTAATGACTGCAGTGCCTTTTACCTGGTACTCCCTGACACAGAGAGGATAGTTCCACAGCCAAATTATTTAGTTGTACTTTGCGGTCTCCATATCCCTGTTTGTTGTAGCCGGCACTGATACCTGGTAGATTACATAGCTGTCTTGTCCATGCACAGGTTGGGTCCCTGTTCCCTGTAGGATCTCACTGTACCATATTGCTCCTCTTGGTTTCTGTGGTCAGACTCCTAGGGACTGTTGGTAGTTCCTCAGGTGCATTTAGAAACATCTGTTATCTGCTCTTTTGCTTTTCAGGTTCTTCGCCTGTGGCGTATACTTCCTCGGTGACATTGAAAGCACCCTACCTTGGGTAGTTTCCTTAGGACACTCAAAACTTATTTGAGCCTGTGTTTGACAGTGTGGGCTGGTCTGTTTACTGTCTTTCTTAGATTATTCATTCATTTTATTTGAATCTGACATTGTGCATCTTGATGCAGTTCTGTAATTTTACTTTTAACTGAGCTGTTATTGATTTTGTTTATTTTGCAAACTCTTATGTGCTTCTTGTTTTTTAATGTTATCAAAGTTTACATTAAACTAAATATACAAATTATATAATTGATATTTTGTTGAAAAACACCTAAAAGAAAGCTAAATTTCAGATATCAGATGGAAACCGGTGCAACAGAATGTTTTTACAGTTTTAATCACTTACCAGTTTTAATGTGCAACATATCACAGCTAATTATTTAGTTCAGCAGTGATTTGCCTGTCTTTTTTAACATCTCACTCACTAGTAACATATGTCCTCCCCGCGGTCGAGTGGCGTTCGAAAGACATGCATAAATGGGCGTGCCTTCGTTGAAGGTTGGGCGTCAAGCTGGCACCTCGGCACAGTGAAAATCTACTGCCAATCATTAGCGGACTGGAGTTCCGCTGTGGCGACCCCTAACCGGGAAAAGCCGAAGGAACAACTCACTAGTAACATATGTAGGCAAACTGACGTCTACTTAAAGCAATTTTGAGTATTAACTGTACTACTGTTCAAATGTATTGCATTTCTTTTTATCCAGTTTGAGATACCAAAGACATTTTGCAGAATGTCTGGCCAAGTATTTTGAAAGTGTGCTGTTTGAGGTTAGCAAAATTCTGCCCTTCAAAAGAGTAACAATGTCTCATTCAGCATCTCCCACTGGAGATGGTATAGCTTCACCTTCTTGACAAAGTAACAGCTTTTGCAGGAGTGATGCATTACATTCAGTTAAGCGTACTCCATAGTATGAGGGGAAAAACAAAAGTAAATTGCACTTATAATTCTTCACTATCTCTAAACAGTGCAGTTCCATACAAATTACATGCACTTACACATAATGGAAAGTTTTTTATTCATAAAAGTTTTCTCAGAGTGACGTGCCTTTTTTGTCAATTTCATAATCCACTAGGGTCCATCCTTGCTTTCTTTTTCTTTCGACATCCAAAGCCAACTTTCTGTAATCCATAGTCCATCTTTGACTTGTCCTTAATTCCGTTTATACTAAGCTGTAATAGGTAATCCTTTTTAAACTCTTCAATTCCAGTTTTAAGGATATCACTTCATAATGAGTTACATGGTATCCTGAACAATAATAGTTTAAAAACTAAACTCTTTTACTGCCTTGTTTTAAGGATATCACTTCCTGATGAATTATATAGCAGCCCAAAGTGTTTTAGTATATTCCTGCCACTCTGACTTTTCTCATATCAATGCCTGTTTAACCTAATTTCCCAGCTGACCTCTCTCCTTCACAGTCTGGCTTGTTAGACTAACCTTTTCAAACTTTGCCTGGCTGCTCCCAAATTCATTTCCACATGTCATAATGGTTTCTTGTAAGTGTTCTGATATATTTGTTTCTAGATGTAACTTTTATTACAAGGTAGATCAGAATTTGAATACCACAGAGAGAACAGCATAATTCATTGTGTACTTTGTAAAGTAGTTTTAGTAAACCAGTTGTCCATTTTTAAATTTCTTTTAGATTGTTTTAAGAATAAAAGAGAAAAATAACACAGTGGATGAGGCATTTTCAACACGGTTTGAGAATTTTTGCAAAGCCAGTACAGACATCAAGTCACAAAGCTCACCTTAATTCCCCTAACATTTTTGGCTTTTTACCTAATTTCTCTTTCCAACCTCATCATATGAACATTTCTTTCTGAATAAATCAACAACTGTAGCTAGACTGACTTCTGGAATATTTCCAAAAATGTAGAGCATATTATGCATGTTATACCAAACTCCTGGCCTATGTTATCTGTGTATTACTCACCTCTAGCACATTTTCTTACCTCTGGAAAGTTATAGCGCTTATCCTAGTCTGCAAGTCAATGTCACCACACAAGGTGGAGTACTGCAGTTAAGTTTCATCCCTTATTCCTGTTTCTTAATTGCTAAAGAGTGCTGTTTCTTGAGAACTACTTGGGTTAAGAAGCAGTATGTTTTCCCAAGTGTCATAGTAAAACCTCACTAGTAACATATGCAAGCAAACCAATGTCTACTTAAAGTAGTTTTAGTAAACCAATCTCACTGGGTGGTCTTTGTAATCTTAGAAAGACCCTTAGTACATATTCACAAATAAGGCATTTGGAGGAAGTTGTTGCATATGGTCGGAACATTATTTGCCTGCAGTAGTTTAACCTTTTTATGGAGGCTACAATTCTGAGTGGCATTTTTTATAATTTTTTTTGGATCCCAGTGCCTGTCAGCCATCAGTTCCCTGTGATGTATATGACTATTCATTCCTGCCTATTGAGAGCTGTCCAGAACACATTCATTTCCATGTGATGAGAGTCTATCACAGGGTCATCATCCAGGCATCCTTCAGGACTTTTTCTTTCATATGCCTTACCTATGTTTCCTGGTCCTGTGTATGCCTACAGCATCTAAGGGGGAGATGTTCAATGGACTTGCACTGTAATTGCTCATGCCTCTATATGCAAATCAACCAAAGCCTTGCTCCCTCCCTTCTTACAGACAGCACACCCACATGACCTTGCACCTGGGCAGGTGTCCTGATGGCTGAACTAACACAAGATGCTTAGTTCTAACACCCAACCTGCTTCTCTAGTACCTGAGCTGCTATTTGAACTCAGGTCATCTGGGTTACAGTCAGGGCTCCATCCTTCTTTCCTATGGAGCAAGGAACTTTGAGTAGCATTTCATTAATCTATGCCACATCCCTTTCCAATGGATCACATGTCCTACAGTTTCTTTCTTAGCAAAGATGTTCACTTGTATACCAATACCCTGTCAATATGTCACTCTGTTCTCTCCCATTACGTAATTCCAATGCATTTTCTTAAGATTTGACAGATGTGTGTTGCTGGTTCAATCCTCTGGGCTTGTGGATACATTTTATTAAAATTCACTGCATGCTGTTTGGTACCTGCAAGTGACTGGGTATGGTTCTTTCTAACTGGGAAGTTATCTGTTGAGACATAATTGAGTTCAGTTACATTGCTGTATAGTTAGAACCCACTCCCTCCTTATACTGCCTGTTCATGACTCTTAATAAATTGCAACTTTTTTTTCTCAGCACATGCTATAGAGGATCACATCTGCTAACCATAGGATCTGCATCCACTCCTGGTAATCCCTGCTGTGGAATATGTGCTACCAGCCAGTTTAGCCTGCTATGCAAGTAGCATATGAAAACCTGCAGAGTGGTCTGAGCAGTCTATGTAGACTTGTATGTAGTGTATGTAGACTTGTATGTGTTTCCCCAGGAGAGGAGGCAGTGTATGTAGACTTGCATGTTCATAGGTTCATACTAGGCTATCTGCCCTGGGACATTTATAAGCCTAGCCTGATTGTGTTTGGCTTACGCCACCCCTTGATTTGAGTATACTGTGCCCTTTTTAAAGTTTAGTTTACTGTGCCTCTGTCTAATAGTGACACGGAAGTAATCCCCGGGACAAACCTACGATCCCCCATCCACTCATCAAGATTCTTCTTGAAGAGAGTCAGTGAGGTGCTCTGCCTAACATGAGTTGGAATTCTATTCCAGAGCGAAGGGAGCCTCTGGGTTATGAATCTGTCCCTCCAGCATGTTCTATTTATTTCTGTGCTGAGGTTCAAGTCCCTCGAGCGCGTGGCTCTAAGGGATTTAGATTTACTGAGGTGGAGCATGTCCATTAATTCTGGGTTGGACATAGCTTTATATGTCAGGCATAGATCGCCTTGAAGTAGGCGGTATGCAACTGAGTAGAGCTGGAGTTTTTTTAACCGAGCAGCATATGGCATCTGTTTGAGTCCCTTGATCCTCCTGGTGAGGTACTTTTGGGGTCTTTCTAATTGATGCAGGTGTCGGGTAAGGTACATCCCAAAGGGGGCATTGTATTCTATGATGGGCCTGATGAGGGATGAATAAAGGGGCACGATTACCTCTCTTGATCTAGATGTGAATCATTTCATGATGAGGTGGGCTATGTAGAAGGTCTTTCTAACCACTTTGGCAATGTGGTTGTCAAAGGAGAGATTGCTATCAACTTGGGTCCCCAGATCCCTAATTACTTTCTCTGTATTTAATGGGTTACCACCTATGTGGTAATTTGTGGGCACATTGTTTTTGCCAAAGGGTATGACTATATACTTTTTGGCATTTAGCTTTAGACCATGGCTCTGGCACCAGTTATCTGTCTCTGCGAGACCTTTTTGAAGGATGTTTGTGTCAGCTAGAGAGTCGATTATGGCGCCCAGTTTGCAGTCATCTGCGAACTTGGTGAGCCATAGTCCTCCCACGTTGGCCTGTACCTCAGAAAAGTAAATGCTGAGAAAGAGAGGTCCCAGGACAGAACCTTGTGGGACGCCACTTGTGACCGGTTTCGAGTCTGACATGGCTCCAGCAACTCTGACTCTGTGGGTTCTGGTTTGCGACCCATCTTGTGACATAGAGGTTTATATTTAGGCTGGATAGCTTATCTATGATGCCAGAGTAGGGTATTGTGTCAAATGCCTTTGCGAGGTCCAGATAGGCTGTGTGGACTACCTTCCCTTCATCTATGGCCTTGGTGACTGTTTCGAAGAAGTCGACCAGGTTCAAAAGGCAGGATCTGCCCTTGATGAAGCCAAATTGGGTAGGATCTAGTGTCTGCAGGTCCCCAATGTCTTTGTTTATGAGTTCCATGATGATCCTCTCCATAGCCTTGCATACTAGGCTAGTCAGGCTTATGGGGCAATAGTTTCCAGGGTCCGCAGAGGCGCCACCTTTGTGGAGTGGGACCACTGTTGCTGTATGCCATTCTTTGGGCACATATCCTGTAGTGAGGCTGAGATTGTACAGCAGTTTTACTTGAGGGATTAGTTCTTCCTGGAGTTCATGTAGGATGCAACCGGGGATGCCATCTGGTCCCATGGAAGCAGTGTTTTTTGCTTTGGAGAGGGTGGCCTTCACCTGAGCATCAGAGATGTTTGGGAGGCTGCACTCTGCTGGGATAGATACTTGCTCTTTTGGGGGGGGGGAGAAGTTTGCACTGAACCTGTCTGCCAGGATATTGGTGATGTCTGTGGGTTCAGTGTATTTTTTGTCATTTAGAATCAACTCAGAACAAGTCTGGGAGTTGCATCCCAGGTTCCTAACATAACTGAAAAAAGCCTTATGATTGTCTTTAGTGTCCTGTGCAATTTTTCTCTCGAAGCTGGCCTTGGAGGATTTTATGAGGGATCGTAATTTTTTGCTAGTACTGATCAGAGATGCCTTCCCTTTTAGGGATTTTGCTCTATCATGTAGTAGCTTCCTCCTCCTGTTGTACAGTTTATTTATGGCTGGGGTCCACCAGACTGGACGCCTGCCTTTGGATAATTGGGTCTTGATTTTGTTTGGGATAGCATGATCCATGCATTCCTGGAGATGTCCGTAGAATGCATTTATATAGGATTCTGCAGTTTGGGCCGTAGTTTCCACTGGCCCTGGGGCATTGAAGGATTCCACTTTGGTTTTGAGAAGTGTGAAGTTCGCTTTTGAGAAGTTTTTCACTGTGGTTTTCTGGGATGGGGGTGGGGTCAGGATGTGGATATCCAGTGAAATTAATTTATGGTCTGATCTTACCAATGAGGGATATACTTCTGGTATGGAGCATAGAGTCCCCATGTTGGTAATGATCAGGTCTAGTATGTTTTCCCCTCTTGTGGGAGTGGTGACTAGTTGTTCCATAGCATTTGAGTTTATAAATTCCAGGAAACTTTGGGCTAAGGTGCTGGGGCTTGAGTAATGCTTCCAGTCTATGTTTGGGTAGTTGAAGTTGCCCAATATAATGGTGTTCAGAGAGATCTTCATGTTCTCCAATGTTTTCAGGAAAGCCGAGTGGGATTCCTGACTTTGAGAGGGTGGTCTGTAGGATGCTATAAACTGAAAAGCAGTCTTGCCCACTGTCAGTTGCACATGGATGGTCTCCGATACTTCATGCACTGCCACTAACCTGGAGGTGTGGATATCCTTGATAAATATGGAAACTCCCCCTCCTTTTGTGGTTCGGTCCAGGTTTTGGGGCCGAAAAGCATGATATGAGGTATAACCTGGTAGTGCTGGGGTGCTCTCTGGAGCCTTGAACCAGGTTTCTGTCACTGCACAGATATTGATGTTCTCCATACTGAGGAGAGCTTCGAGTGCATGCATCTTGAGGTTAAGACTTCTAGCATTTAGCAGCATTACCCTTAGTTTCTTGTTCCTTGTGCTGTCTATGGAGGTGGGTTTGACTTTTGAGCCTTGCCTAAAAAAAGGCACTATGGGGGTGGCAAGAGGCTTTGCCAATATCCGAAAGCCCAGGGGTGACAGGTGCAAGCCATCCCTAGTGAAGCAACGTGGCTTGTCGAGCATGTCATCCCAGGCTGACAGACACTGGATCCCCTTTGAATGACACCAAAATTTTAGCCAGTTGTTAAAATCGATCATTTTGTCTTTATACTGTGGCATCATTCTAGGTGAGGGTAAGATGCTGCTCAAGGTCAGGGTCATACCAGCTTGGGCTACATGATCAGAGAGCTCCTCTATGTCTCTTTTCATGTAGTCGAGGGAGGTACGTCTCAGGTCATTTACGCCAGCATGTACAATGACTGAGTCATATTTGTATTTGCTTTGGAGTGACCTAAGTGCTTGCGTTATGTGGTGGATCCTAGCACCCGACAGGCAGCTCACTGTGACCTTCTCTTTATTCGGCTTGGTGAGCGGGACGTCAGTGTGTCTGACAATAGAGTCACCTATTACAGGAGTATCAGGTGTGTTATTCAGCCTTAAGGGCTGTGACTGCTTGGCACACTGACTTTGTGTGCTATGTGTTGTACGTGTTTTGTTTTGGGGTAGCGTTTGCTTGGATGTCTGCTTTGGAGGTCTCTGTTGCTTAGGTAGATTTTTATTTAGAGCCTCCGAGTATGTTTTTGTGTTTTTATGTGTTTGGCTAGCTGTTGTGGTGGGACTATGTGATACTGGAATTGTGTTGTTTGAGGTTACCTTCTCCTCCTGACTGGTTACACCAGTTTTGAGATGAGAGAGCTCAGCCTCCAGTTTGGCTATATGGTTACATCTCTCAAATATATTTGAACCTGTTTGGTGGAGGAGAGGGTTGTCCGTGTACATGAGACAGTTGTAACATTGCCTCAAAATTCCCAGATTCACCAGCTGGACTGGAGAGGAAACCATTGACTGACCTTTGGACATGCTAGCGTAATATAGGGAACTGAATTAAAATGGACCAATAGGGGACAAGGTAATCGTAGAGAGTATAAGAGTAAGTAGTGCTTATGGTTTATTAGTGCTAACTTGTAAGATTACTTATTTGGACCAGTGAGGGGCCTTAGAATGAGAATATGGCATTTAATTTGAGAGATAGAGCAGTTCTAAGGGAAAAAGTGAAGAGCAGACTTTGTGGAGCCAGGAATAGTTTAAACCCAATTAGGCGGTGCTGCCCGATGTTGCGCAATGCGCAAAAACGCGCAAAAGAGGGTTTTAAGAGAGGGAGATCAAGGAGTTTGGAATTGACCCAAAATGGCCAATAAAACTAGTTTCAAGGCAGTAACCACTCCCACAGGGGCAGGCAGGCTGCTCAATGTTTATCACTGCCACTGATGAACACAGAGACTTCCCTTTAGCCCAAGCAAACAATGGCCTCCAAGAAACTTACAAACAGTTCAGAACAGCAAATCTGTAACTGAACTTTTTTTAAATCTCAGAAAAGTGGGAAAAAAGCAAGATTTTGTTTTTTTTGTTTTTTTTTTAAGGAAAGCAGAGGTTCACAAGTATCAACAAGTTAGAACAGTGCAGTAAATGACCCCACACTTGAGTGCTAGGCCAGAGACAGATAAAATGCAAGTTTTAAGAAAAAAACAATTTTAAAAATAAGTGCAGGCAGGAAATTCAGTAATCAGCTCTAGGTTGTGTTCTAAATACAGTTACCAACACAGAAATCAAGTTTAATAAGCCAGAAAATGCTCAAAAGTAGGCGGCAATGCAGAAAAAATTAACAAATAATCTGAAGCAAAATACTTAAAATCTCAAAAGTGGCTCCTTTCTTCTCTCAGCGTTTTCTCCTCTTGGTGGGTGCTTCACCAACAGCCAACAAGTCCAAAAAGACGCCAAAACCACGAGGCAATCAGGTTTTAAGAGAGGGAGATCAAGGAGTTTGGAATTGACCCAAAATGACCAATAAAACTACAGTTTCAAGGCAGTAACCACTCCCACAGGGGCAGGCAGGCTGCTCAATGTTTATCACTGCCACTGATGAACACAGAGACTGCCCTTTAGCCCAAGCAAACAATGGCCTCCAAGAAACTTACAAACAGTTCAGAACAGCAAATCTGTAACTGAACTTTTTTAAATCTCAGAAAAGTGGAAAAAAGCAAGATTTTTTTGTTTTTTTGTTTTTTTTAAGGAAAGCAGAGGTTCACAAGTATCAACAAGTTAGAACAGTGCAGTAAATGACCCAGGACAGGAGTGGCATTGTCATGATGATCTTTAATCTTTTACATGTAGGTATCTCCCCCTTCACTGGCTAGAGTAGCAACATGTAAGACCCCCATCACAGCACTCTGAGTATTCCCCTACATCCCTGCCATTTCTTAAATATCCATCAATGCATTCATGAATACATTTCAAGGTTGTTCTCCGTATTAAGCCCAAAAAATAGAATATTCTTCCTGACTGCATGCAGATAATCAGGAATTCATGGACCTTTACTGCTTCAAGAAACTTAAATGTAATGCACAGGTAACCCCTTAACTTATTTATGACTGAGCATTATACTCTGATCATGTAACCACTTAAGATATCCTTGCAGACAAATTCAGGTATAATATCACATAATATCTCCCATCTATACATCTGTTCCAGTCTGTCCCATACTGTACGTCCCCAAAAGCACCAAAGTTCAAGTTCTGTTAGCCCTCTTCGAAACTAAACACTAGCTCCATGGGCCTGGAAAATCTTATGTAGTAATTGCTTTTAAGTGTCCAGCACCACTCGGCCAAATCTCTCTTAAATCTCTTCAACTCAAGTCTCTCCACATCTGTTCCACAACCCTTTAGTATAGCCATAGCTATGCCTCTCCAAAAGGGAGGTCCTATAACTGGCCTTATAATTGCAGACCTTTTAGACTTACTAGAACCATCTGCAAGGTTATGGAATGTATAATTGCCGAGCTAATACGTAATGACATATGTGATCATCAAACCCTTGACCTTAAACAGTTTGGATTTGCAAACTGCAGGCATTTTCTACTTGACCTGATTGAGTTCTTTGACAGGGATGCAGCAGGTGTGGGCATACCATTTGCCTTGACCAGGCTATAACGTGGCAGTAACCTTCATGCAGATGTCACAGGAAAATCTCCCAGCTAAACATTAACCCATGTGTAGTCTGATGGATAGTAAACTGGCTCACTAATAGGACCACTCAGTGAAGGCAACTAGTACTTCTCTTAATAATACAGATGTGACTAGTGTTATGTTGAGGAAGTTTGGCTTACTACGTCTTCAGATGACTGCAAGTTGGGTGCAATTCTTTTTCTGGTAGGCCAAGATCAGACTAGTGTTTGATGCATCATTTATGGGCTCAGCCTGAATGCCAAAAATGGTATTCTAGTTAAATGTGCAAAGATATTATTCCCTCTTTGTACCACATAATCGATAACGCTCTTAAAATAGACACAATCATTGGAAATGTAGGTACTGTTTTTGATAGCAAGCTCTCTCTTCACCATCATGTGTATGTTGGAGAGAGAGAGAGTGATTCTTCTTTGTCCACTTTTTTGTTGAGGTGTCTTGTACATATCCAGGGAGGAGGTGATCCGCCTATAGCTTTTGCAGAGCCACTGCAATGCTGCAAAATGTTGGGTACCTTGGCTAAGTGCCTTCAAAGGAATTCCTTTGAATGGATATTATGACGTTCAGTTTGACAGCGGAATGAAATGAACCTCCGGGTGAAATTTGACACCCGTTTCAAGATGCCATAACTACTTGGTTATTATCAGAGATGCATGATCATAATTCTTTGTAGTATATGAAGCTTTACCTGCTCCATATACTACCAGTTACAGACAGGGAAAAAGTGTAGGACTGCTATAATGCTATAACTACAAAATGTTAGTGTAAGGGTGTGCACACCTATGCAACCAGCTTATTGTCCGTTTTTTATTTTTTATATTTTTTCCCCTAACAGATTTGTTTGTTTTTCAATTGAATTGTTCAGGTTATAGGTCACATTAAAGGTGGGAAAACTTCTGAAGTGATTTACTGTGGTCTCATATCACAAAAACCTAGCATTTTAACAGGGATGTGTAAACTTTTTATATCCACTCTAGATAGCAGTTTATGAAATCAAGACCATAGTAATTATGAAAGGAACTTAAAACTTTTAAGAGCTTTTCTTATAACAGAAAGGTGCTTAACAAGTTTGTCTTTTTTTAGTTTCAGATCATAATCTCGGTGTTCTACATACTATGCATACATTTTGATAAGACTACATGGTCAAAACATGCTGTATCTCAAGTGTTACTATTACATCAGCTTCTAATAGAGGAGGGAAGGCACCTCTGAACTTGTGAAACCATTATAGAGAATACTGTTGCTGCTGTAGCTAAAGAGGGAGGTGATACTGTGATTCCTGACTGCCAAATCTTTCAGGGTAGTGAAGGGTGCCGCTTTAGTTTTTACCACTGCTGTGAGCAGATAGGCAAAATTTACAGGTTATTGTATTGGTGCAAGAGAGTTAGAAGTGTGGCACGTCTGGTTGTTGGAAGGTAGTTGATGTTCTTTAGGACAGTGCATTTGTTGTCATGTGGCCTGACTAATGCTGAAAATGATTGTTCATAATAGTTTGTGGCTTATTGTATTGCAGGAGGACGCTAAACCTGTAAATGGAAATTTGTATTGTAATTTTGGTGTTCAAACAGTGTTAATAATGGACTTGCATGCCTCAGGGGTTGGTACATTATTAATTTTAGGTGTTACTTAAGTTGTACAAGCCCGTTTTGTTAAGTGTATTCTGTGTGAACCAGTTTGGAGAGAGGGGTCAAGCTGTAAGTTGTTTTAATTAATTCACCAAGTTTACAGCAGTATCAGTGAGTTTGACGAGTGTGTTTCTGAAAAATTGTAATTCTTTGCGATGCCAACTTATATGGTAATTTGTAAATAAGCTTGAAAACTAGAGTGGGGGTACAGTTTTGGGGGTACAGTTTTGAAGTAAAATGGTGGAGGACTGTAGAGGTGTGGTAAATGGTGTTTTTTTACATGAGTATATTATTAACACTGATTCATTTTGTAAATGGAAACGTAGGAGACGGGCAGACTTATTCTGTCAAACTATCACTAACATATATATCTTGAATCTGCAGGCTATAGAAGGAGAGTTACCAGAGTAGTGAAGTGACTGCTGGATTTGGGACAGGGTAGTATCTGTACGTTTTTAACATTTTAGAACAGGCAAGTCTACTTTTACCTAAAATAAGAGCTTATTAAATTTAACAGCTGTGCTTGAGTTTGTCCTGCCAAGTTTTTGTCTTTTAGAACACACTAAGCTGCTTTTCAGAAAATGGAAGTTTATAACCAGTTATTGTATGTCGGAAAGAATTTGTGAAAGCAAGTTCAGTGCTACTTAAAAAATGGAAAGGAGGCAATCTGTTTCTGCAAGACTCTGTGATAATTGTTCATTTCTGTTCAGTGGAAAGGAAAAAATGATGTTATATATTAGCTTTTGCATTTTTGAGAACCAGATTGAGGTGGTTGCTTCATTTGTTCTAAGGCCGAGAGTGACTATGTCATCTCAGATGCTTGTGTAAAGGTATAAGATGGTGCACTGTGCAGATGAACCGCATTCAGATGAATGGATTTGTCAGCTGTGTTGGGTTATAGACAGAGGTGCCGGAAGCTGTTGAAGGCTGGGGGCAGAGGGTGAGAGGGGCACTTAGTGATCTAAACAGGGCAATTTTTTAAAACTATTTACTACCACAACATAGGTTCACTTGGAGGACATTTTAAGCTTAGCCAGTTTCCCTTTTGGTGCTTTAATTAACATTTCCTGCTTCGTCTTACCTATCCCATGGTTGATAATTGTATATTAGCCCTAGTGAGAATAACTGTGATCATACTATAGATAATTTGAGGGGACCCATGTAAGGGATGCAGAAAGCTTAATAACTGCTTTATAGTGTGATAGCTTGGAGTCTGTGCTTATATTCTGACCCTGGTGAGTAGGAGCAGAGTGCATTGATTCCTGACTCTTTCTGGTTGGAAAGTGAGTGTCTGTGCTTAACATACCTGATTGGTCTGGTTGCTATTCGAGTCATCTATGAGAAAAAGGCTACAAGCCTGCAGAGCCTTGCATCATCTGGGACAAGACTGTGGATCACCAAACAGGCCATGGCCTGCTTCTCTTCTTGGGATTGGTGCTAACACTTTGCTTCTGGTGAGACAAGAAGCCAAGGAACATTGTATCCCAACAGAGTGAAGCTGTGCTGAGATCACCATTAGTAGTAGCCAGGCAGTAGCCATTTGTGTGACTCCCCTCTTTTCATCATTCT
Source organism: Protopterus annectens (assembly GCF_019279795.1). Taxonomy (NCBI): domain Eukaryota; kingdom Metazoa; phylum Chordata; order Ceratodontiformes; family Protopteridae; genus Protopterus; species Protopterus annectens. The sequence goes on along the minus strand of NC_056726.1, from coordinate 425,921,651 downwards.
TGACAGGCTAATTCTTTGTTTTCAGTAAGTACTGCTTGATTTGTTTCTAACTTCAGAATATCTGCCTAAATACTTCATCTTTAAATTTTTAGGGTCTATGTATTAATTTTTGGCAGTACTCTGTACAGACTCAGACACTTTGAGTGACATTTTTCCTGTAAAAGGCTTCGGTACTTAATATATTGAGCTCATATCCAGGCATGTCTAAAGGTCAGTTCCCTATGCTTTCTCCTGTCAACCTGGTGAACTTGGGCATCCTGAGGCAATGTAGCAACTGCCTCATGTACACAGACAACCCTCGCCTCTTACCTCCCAATACTATGACTTGTGAGAGATGCACATATATAGCCAAACTGGAAGCCAAGTACTCTCCAGCCAAGACTGGATTAGCCAGTGAAGAGGAAAAGGTTAAGACTTGCACCACACCACATTCAACACATAGCCCTCCAGAACATACACCACCACAACCCTCACATAGTAACACAAAACACATACCTACTTTTGCAGAGGCTCTCAATAAAAATCTTCCCAAACAGCAGAGACCTCTGAGGCAGAAATGCAAACAACCACCACATCCCAGCACAAACCATGAGACACATAGCTCAGATAAACAGTGTGCCGCTTAACCAAAGCCCATAAGGCAAAACAACGTACCCAATACACTAGTCATAGGTGACTCAGTAGTAAGGCACACCAATGTCTCATTCACTATGCTGAATAAGAAAAAAGTTATGGTCAGCTGCCTGTCAGGTGCCAGGATCCGCCACATAACGCACGCACTTAGGTCACTCCACAACAGGTACAAATATGACTCTGTCACTCTCCATGTTGGTGTGAATGACCTGAGACCCACCTTCCTGGACTACATGAAGAGACATAGAGGAGCACTCTGATCTTGTAGCCCAGGCAGGTATGACCCTAGTTCTGAGTAGCATCCTACCGTCACCCAGAATAATACCAAAGTACAAGCAGGAAATGATTGACTTCAACAATTGGCTAAGTTTCTGGTGTCATTCTAAGGGGATCCAGTATCTGTCTGCCTGGGATGACATGATCGATAGACCTCGATGCTTCACCAGAGATGGCCTGCATTTGTCACTCCAGGGATTCTGGATACTGGCCAAGACTCTTGCCACCCCTATAATGCCTTTTTTAGGCAATGTCCTGAAGACAAAATTATCACCATAACAGCTACAAGCAAACGAAATCTGAGGCTTATGCTATTCAACGCTAGACGTCTAAATCTCAAAATGCACTCGCTTGAAGCACTCCTTAAAATGGAGAACATCAACATCTCTGCAGTGACCGAGACCTGGTTCAAGGCTCTGAAGAGCACCCCAGCACTACCATGGTATAATTCATACCACACCTTTCGGCCCCTAAACCTGGACTGAAGCACTAAAGGCGATGGTGTCTCCATATTCATAAAGGATATGGACACCTCCAGACTAGTAGCCCAACATAACACATCAGAGATACTTCAGGTACAACTAACACTGGGTAAAACTGTAATCCAGGTTGTAGCCTGCTGTAGATCCCCCATCATGTCCCAAGACTCCCACTCCACATTCCTAAACATGCTGGAAAATGTTAAGGTACAACCCAATAAACTTATACTGGGAGACCTTAACTACCCCTCCATTAACTGAGAAAATTACTCATGTACTAACACACTTGCTCAGCATTTTCTGGAATTCATTAATTCCAGTGCCCTGGACCAACTCATTCTTACCCCCACCAGGGGTAGAAACCTCCTTGACCTGGTCATTACTAATATGGGCGAACATTGCTGTACACCAGTAATCAACTCCTCCCTGGTCAGATCTGACCACAAGCTTTTCACCATGGATATCCACATCCCACCCACCCACAACCACCCTAAAGGAAACCACTGTAAAAAAAACTTCTCCAAAGCCAATTTTGGACTTCTAAAAGCAGAGGTGGCTAACTTCACAACACCCATGCAAATGGAAAAAAGGTGCATGACTAAATCATACACCAATGCATTGTATGAGCACATACACAAGTGCATGGAACGGGCCATACCAAATGGAACCAAGACGCTCTCCTCCAAAAAAAGGAAGCCAATCTGGTGGTCCCCCACCATAAACAAACTCTACAACAGAAGGAAAAAACTGTTGCAGGAAAGGGTGAAGTCCCAAGACTGGAAAAACTCCCTTGTCAGCCTCAGCAAAAACTAAGATCCATCATCAAATCTACTAAAGCTAGCTACAAAAACAAAATTGCTGCAGATTCTAAAGACAACTACAAGGCATTCTATAATTATGTCACAAATCTACATGGCAATACTCAGATCTGCTCTGAGTTACAGCAGAATTGCAATACATACACAGAACCAACTGATATTGCCTACATATTGGCCGACAGGGTCAATGTGAACTTTACCCCCCTTTCACTCCCTGAAGAGCCTATCACAATACCTGAGGAATGCCAAGTCCCTATTATCACAGCTACACAGGTAAAAACTGCACTGTCCAAAGCCAAGAGTACCTGATAATATCCCTGGTTGTGTTCTACATGAATTACAAAGTGAGCTGGCACCACACCTGAATACTCTGTTCGATCGCAGTCTCATTTCAGGCTTTGTTCCTACCGAATGGTGCACTCCAAAGGTCATCCCACTCCACAAAGGGGGAGCTACTACAGACCCTGGGAACTACCGCCCCGTTAGCCTGACAAGTCTGATATGTAAGGGTATGGAGTGCATCATCATGAACCTTATAAATAAGGACATAGGGAATCTTCAAACTCTGGACCCCACACAGTTTGGGTTTGTGAAAGGTAGATCATGCCTAATCAACCTGATAAACTTCTTCGAGTCTGTCACCAGAGCTGTAGATGAGGGCAAGGTAGTTCACACAGCCTACCTAGATCTAGCCAAGGCCTTCGACACCATCCCTCACTCAAGAATTATACATAGACTCACTAAATTAGGCATAAACCCCAATGCCATAAGATGGGTTGCCAACTGGCTCACTGATAGAACCCACAGTGTGAAAGTGGACTCCAAATCTGAATACTGACCAGTTACAAGTGGTGTCCCACAGGGATCAGTCCTAGGTCCTCTCCTGTTTGCCACATATGTCTCTGAAGTTCAAGCCAACAAAAAGAGACTCTGACTGACCACGTTTGCAGATGATTGCAAACTGGAGGCCATTATTGATTCTCCAACTGATGTAGACATTATACAAAAAGGCCTCACTGACACCATTGACATTGTACAATTTGCATTGTCATTCACTTTGGGAAAAAGTTGGTGCCCATGATCTACCACATAGGCAGTAGTCCACTAAACACCGAAGGTATGATAAGAGACCTGGGGACACAGGTTGAGAGCAACCTCTCCTTTGATAACCACATTGCCACTGTAGTCAGAAAGTCCTTCTATGTGGCACATCTCATTACAAAAGGTTTCTCATCCAGGAAGAAAGAGGTCACAATCCCTCTCTACTCGTCCCTCATTAGACCCATTATAGAATACAACACCTCATTTGGTATGCACCTCACTAGACACCTACAACAACTGGAAATGCCACAAAAATACCTCACTAAGAGGATCTTAGGCCTTAGACACTTGTCCTATTTGGATAGACTCAAAAATCTCCAGCTATACTCTCTCTTATCATCTAACTAGAGGCGATCTCTGCTTGATCTACAAAGCCATGTCTGACCCAGAGCTGCTATATATGCTACACCTAAAAAAATCCCAATCCAACCATGCACCATGCTCCAGGGACCTAAACTTCATTACTACAATAAACAGAACATGCTGGAGGGACAGGTTCCTAACCTAGAGACTTCCCAGACTCTGGAACAAACTTCCCATTCACATCAAGCAGAGTACTTCACTGGCCATATTTAAGAGAAATCTTGAGTGGATGGACAATAGGAAGTTCACCCCGGGGATCACTTCAGTGGCCTTGCTTGACAGGGGCTCTGTGAACTAACTTTGGGCGGCATGATGCCAGGGAATCTTCTTGGGCTAGGCTTATGTAGGCTCTAGGTTCGTTAGCCTAGTACACACCTATGAACCTATTTAGGAACTGCTTCTATCCATTAGTGGCACAAGGGCAATCCTGGAGTACATTTTCTATTACCCATCCTTAAATCCAAGAAAAACTATCTTACACTTGTTGAAGGTTTACCAGTGGAAAAAATGGAGCAACATAAGAAGAAACCTCTGGTATTCCACCACAGCAAAAATTCCACCACGATAAAGTCCTGTATCAGACAACAAACAGGTTTAATAGAAAAAATAAAATAAAAACAGCTTGTAAAATTCCAAAAATGTAAAACGATAAGCGCTTTCAGCTGTTTAGCCTTCTTCCGATAGTTAACTTTTGATAATAATGCTTTATATGTATACAAAAACTAACCAATAAGGTTTAGAATTAATTGACTTCTTAGCCAATCATATCAGTTCATTCGCATTCATTATTTAAATATCCAATAATCTTTCTTGTACATTACTAAGTAGCCTATAGCTATGATCTAAAAATGGCACCAAAATTCTGCTAATATGCTGTCTTTTTTTATCAGTCTCTATTGGTAGAGAGTCTCATAGCACTGATCATTGGCACTTTACTTCTGGTTAAAATAGCTGGTATTGGCCCATCATATGTATCCTACTTTAGCAATATGCTAATATGCAGTACTCTTCCTGTTTTATTACTGGCTGTAATTGCCGAATGTGTCGTACCAATAAGTTTTATTTTCCTTTACTTCCTTGCTTCCACTTTGCTGCCATCCAGTGGCCAAAGTATAATATTAATTTTTCAAAAGCATTCTTCTTTGTTTAACAAATGTAAACCTATTTTGATTGTCTAATCCCTTTTATCTAATTTGTTTCATCAAGTATGTGAAATGATTCTTTATCCATGTCTACTAAATTATTGAAAGACAACTAGTGCGATCTAAAAACATGGTCACCATCTCATCCCTTCTTCCGCTAACACGGAGATCCATAACTACACGTTAAATTTCTATTTTCTTGCCACTAAATGCGATATAAAGTGTCCTTTGTTCTCTGAAAATCTCCAATATAAGGAACAACGTTCCTACTCACTTAAAGTTCGAGTTTTGGAGCATTTAACCTTATTAAATTATCACTGTGGTAGGCGCACACATGCATACATCCTCAGTGGAATGAAATGCTCTAGTTTGATGGACTTTCCTTATCAGAATAAACAAATGTGTATATTAATAACTATAAATTGTTAAAATTTATTGACTAAGATCCTAGCTATAATATAAAAGATATGAATCCACTGTACATGTTTTATAGAATAAAGTAAACAATCAACTTGAAAAAATTGTGTCAAAAGGCTTAGCCAGGTCAAGGTAATGTGGTGTGAACTGTTTTACCTTCATCCATTGCTTTGGTAACAAGAGTAAAGCTTAAAATTTGCCCATGAATTTGAGCCTTTCAGACTTTCTCCCGATTCTTGCCCTAAGAGGTTGAGAGATCAGTTTGACTATCCCTGATTTTGTGTCATATTTTGGTCTGTTCCTCATATGTATGATTTTCTGGCAAATGTATGAGGATTGCAAAACTTAAATAACGATAGACACTTGAGTTTCAAACACTGAGCCGTTTGCTAAACAAACTACTGTCTCACAATGAAAACAGACATAGCATGAGCAGTAAACTTCTCTGCCCTTGAAACTCACATTCATTGAAACGGCATGAAAACCCATAAACTTCTGTCATTACAATGCACCAATGTCAATAAATATGCAAAATCTCTGCAGAAGTAAGTCATCTAAGTAATTCCACATTAAAGGGATCTGGTTGCTGCTAGCAAACAACTTTATATTTCATTGTTTCATCTACAAATAAAGTGCCTGTTGCCCTTGAAGAATAAATTGCCTATGTTAAATTAAAAAAAATGATAAGCTAGTAATATTGCAATGGGGGAATGTATGGCAAACTGATAATTACTAGGCAACTCCTCCAAAGGAGGACATTCATAGGACTGCAACATCCACTCCCTTTCAAGTACAGTATTAGCGATCCATCTGCATACTGTGGGAGTACAACCCACAACCTTCTGCATCAAAAGCAAGTATACTACCTGTTGAGCTACTAACAATGCAAACAACTTAGCATAAGCAGCACTAAACTTCTCTTCCCCTGAAGCTCTCAGCTTCTTGTAAAATCCACTTGACACTCAACTAAATCTCTCAACTTCACAGCACAATAAATCTTGAAAAAGCCAACATTTATTTGGCAGGAGCAAAGGCCCAAAACAGGTGACACATTTTAAATATTGCTTGTATAATCTTAGAAAGTTGCTAAAGTAGTGTTTTGTGTTACTGTGTGTTTCCTGAAAAATAGAAAGACTGAAACTTAAAGGGCTATCATTATTTAGTGAATTCAGTTCACACTGATTTGCCAGAAAACCACACATTTTTAAGAGGAACAGACCAAAAGTATGAGCCAAATATTCAGTGAAAATCTGAACAGTTGATAGCTATGGATTCAACTCCCTGAATCACAAGTGGTGGTATGGGTAGAGAAATCAGACTCTTGTTTCCTGTACCTAAGGTACTGGGTTTGAGCCTGAGTAACGCTAACCACCAGATATTTCTAACTGGGGCATTTTCACAAACACACCCACACACACCCACAAACACACACACACACACCAATGATCAGCACTAACTCTCTGGCAGACATACTGACATGAAAACTCTCTGGCAGCAATAATCAGCACTCAGGGGGAGGGCAGCATAACTCCTGTAACACAAAATACACAGAGAGCAATGAGAGAACAAAACTCTCCTTACCATCTGTAAGGAAGCATGACTCTGGCTCTGGCAGCACCACTGGAACAGTTAGTTAGTTTTTAGTTTGACATCTGCTCGAAGCCACATTAGTGTGCGACGCATGCATGGGTCCTGCAAACTCTACTTCATTAATTTTTTCTCCTAGAGACAGATCTTGCAGCTGTAAAAGTGGGGGGCCCTCCCTCCTTGCTCTATGGTCCCGGCGCCTATGGTTAGAGACAGAATGGTCATTAATAATTTGTGATTTTTACTGGCATAAAAAGGCTAACAGGCAGATTCAATAAACCCTACATGGTCCATTAAGGTGCGACTTGCACATGGCAGAACACATTTTTGTATTCAGTAAGTGGCTCTACACAGTGTGTAGAGCCATTCCACAATGGTAAACACTGTGGCATGCTAATTACAGCATAATCAGCCGAACTGTATGCTAATAAAAAAAATCCAAAATGGAGGAGCTATTCAACAAGCTATAAAGCAAACGTGTACACTCAGTGCTTGCTTTCTCTGTGAATTCCAAAACCTATTGGAATACAGCCATGGAAAGGAGTCTACACAGAAGCAATGTTAGGGAGTGCTGTTGCTTTAATTCATGCGTAAGTGCAGCAGGCTGAAGTCTATGCTGCTGCTAATAGACCAAGGCCAAGAAGGAGAAGAGTTTTCAGTCCCCATCTACAATTTCCACCTCATGCAGATTGTAATAAGTTAGAGTGCTATAGGGTGGATAGAGACACACTGCAGGAACTCTGCAACCTCTGTCATCCTCAACTCAGACCCAGGGCAAACTGAGGGGAACCCATATCAGTGGCGACAAAAGTATGTGTAGCGCTTATAATTTTAGCTACAAGAACCTTTCAGAGACCAACACGGGACATGCTGGTGGAATCTGCATCCAGGATTCTCCATTTCCTGAATGCTATGCTGCAACATGCTATTGGCCACACATATTTTCCCTTTACTGCTAAGGACACGGCCACAAATATGAAGTAGTTCTACCCTGTAGCACACTACCCTGAAGTACTAGTTGCCATAGATTGTACACGCACAGAAATTAAGGCACCACCCAGGGAATGGGGAAGGCTCTACATAAATAGAAAGGGTTTCCACTCTGTTAACTGCCAAGTCATGTGTAATGCCAATGGAATTATCCAATGTGTGTGCTGTCAACCAAGGCAGTTACCATGACTCACATATCCGGCACACCTCCCAACTATATCAGATGTTCACTAGGGCTGATATCCCACAGGGTCATTTAGTGGGGGATGCAGGTTATGCACTGGGACCATGGCTGATGACACCCATCAGAATGCACACACACTCGATGAAGAATGCCATAATGTGATGTATGCTTAAACCAGAAATATCATAGAGTATGTGTTTGAACTTTTGAAGTTGCGTTTCTGGTGCCTAGATACATGTGGGGGAGCCCTGCAGTACAGGCCACCTAGATGTACTGAAGTATTCACCATCTGTGCCATGCTACACAACATCATCCTGAGAAAGCAGCTTCAGCAGGATCAGTAACTGGAAGAGGCACACATCCAACCACCAATGGCAAGGGCACCACACCATATGCAGGTGAGGAGTCAGAGGGGGAACCAGCAGTTGCTGTGGGTGTAGGCAGATGTAGGTGTGCTCAATATGCCCTTGCATTGCCTAAGAGGCAACAAGTAGCACATTCACTCAGTACCTAAGGGGCTAAAACCTTTATCCTACACACACACATACATACAGTAACATTGATGCCAGGCAATGCTCACAACCTTTACCTATCCATGTAATGGCTGTGTACTGCTAGCATTAGACAGAATTAGCCCTGAACTAAAACTGTTGCAACTGCTGAATTTACAAGGTAAGTGATGAACCTGGAGTGTATTGTGTAATAATACAAACGAATGGCATATACTTACATGTTGTTACTTGGTAATGTAAGCAAGTAAAAGGTGGGTGATTTGTACAGAAATTACTTTAACATGTGACAGCAGAGACTTGTGTGACGACATGTGTCCTGTATCAAGTGGTAGGCCTCAGGTATCAAAGATTCATACATTCATACTTCTCAAAAGTACCAAATGTCCTTAGTTTGGTATCATACTTTTGTGTACTGGAAAATCATTAAAGAGAGAAGTTAGAAAGTAATGAGACACATTTCAGTTTGACTTCAGAACCCTCAGAAGAATATTAAAAATACCGATGCAAAAAAGTTTGATTCTATCAGTTGTCTAACTTTCTAAGACCAAAATGTCAAAAGTGCAATTAACAAAGCAACATCACAAATGCAGATATACTAAGCACTAAGTCAGCTATGCACCCTGAGCATCAGACACAAATGTTATGTATCCCTAAATCCAAAAGAAAAAAAACAAGGATCTGGCACAGTTATCACCTGTACAGGGTGTTGTGTAGGTGGCAGGAAGACTAGACTGACACAAAAAGGCGATGAGTATGTCTGAGTAAGAAAGAGAAGCAGGCAGACATTTGGATAAAGTAACAAATGGCTAGTAAGACAAAATGAGCTGTAAGCTTCATGGCTGAACCACATAACTGTTGCATGTGTGCCTGTATGGGTCCATCAGATGAAACTGGTGTATGAGTGTCTGCAGGAATACAACTGAGTTCTGTGCTCTCTCTATATCTTGGTATGTCAGACAGGTGTTGGCTGTGCATGGTAGAGGTGGCAGTTCATCATTGTTGTATCTGACCAAGAGTACTGGCTCTGCCAAGAATTGCACTGGCATGTCCACGCCCAGAGTCAGATGCACTGTTGCTACCTGAATGTGACTGTCTGCTGGATGAGCTCCGCTCATGAGGACAACCAAGACCACAACCTCATGGCCTGCCATGTCTGGATGTAGATACCACAACCACTGACAGGGCAGTGGAAGTAGTGCCACTGTGGGAGCTTGACCAGGCATGGCCACATCAGCTAAAAGCAGATGATGTGGCTGACCTACACCCATAAGGATGCTGTCCCCCTTTCAGCAGATGCTTCACAGACAACGCCTGTTCCAATGTGTCATTCATCTGATCCATTAAATTGGCAACATGGTGGAGGTAGTCATACATGTTAGCCTGTGCCACATCTACAACCCTAAGTATTTTTCTGGAGGACCTATAGGAACATGCCTGTACCTTCATGACAGTCCTAAACATATGTTGAGTGGCACAAGAAGACACACCTGGATCAGGTGGAGGATGAACAGCAGGCCTCCTCCAAGTACCCCTAACATACTCCTGCTTGGCATCTTGCCCACACTTTGGCTATGGCCAGAGTCAACAGGCACCAATGCTGCAGTAACCACACTTCCCTGATCAAGTGTCTCACCCTCCACCTGCACATTATCTTAGGGCTCACTGGAATGGTTTGGAGTAGGCCTACAGGCCGTGTCCAATGGAATTACAGGGGATGACTGAATGTCAATCGCAGTGTCAGATTTAACCCCTGCATCCCCAGACTGTGCCTCTGTTTGGCTACCATCATCATCAGAGTCTACCGATACTCTGACATCAGGTGGTAAGAGTCTTACATTTCCACTGTCGGGATCACTTGTGATGATAAGCAATAAACACAGGGAAAAAATTAATAGCTACACTGTTATAGTCAAATGTATGGAAACAAACCAACAGTGATACCACTACTACAGACAGTACAGCAACACACACAACAGTCCTGAGACCCACATCATACATATGGATAAAAATAAATATTTCTTTGAACTGCTCGTCAGTATTGAGAAAAAATATTTGGCTTACCATGTGCAGATGATGCTATGCTTCCCATGGATGATGATCCTGAAAGACATTAAGCAAAATGTAAGCACACCATCATCACAATTAACAGTAACACAGGAGTTTAAAACGTTTTGCCCTTTATATGTCCATTAACAATATTTTTAACAAGAACTTGGATGACAAGTCTACCCTAATCCCATGTGTAATAAATCAGAATGTGTTAATTGTATCAATCTACAGCTATCCCCCCAGACAAATTTAATGTTAAACAGAAATTAAGTATTGCTGTCAGTATTTTCCTATATAACAAGTATTTCACAGTTGCATTAAATAAGGCTGCCTGGAAGCTCCTCTTGGAACAGTAGCACCAACATTAATGATATGCTGTTGTGTACTTTCCAGTGAGCTGCCTGGATCCCAGACAGTGGACAAGAACACCTAATTTGCTGTTAGTGGTGGCTGTGTAGCAGGCACCCCGTGTGTACCCTTCTTTTACGAGCTACTATAGCTGCTCTTCTCCATGCAGATGAAATCATGTCAGTGGCCCAATGGTGCCCCTGATCATATGTCCTGCTGAGGCTGCCTACTGCATTCACATCAGCAACTATCTGCAGACAAATTTGCATTCTGCCTGACATATCTCCATGTCCCCTGTCGAGCAGAAAGGCACCATGCCACCTAAAATCTTCCACAATGACCTAATTTGCAGGGTCATTGAAGGGGGGTTTTGGGGATTGGGACACCTGAGTGCCATAGTCTTAGGTCACCTAAAACACGACAGAAGGATAATACACATAAGTATTACATAACTAAAAGTCCTGTTTCAATATAACACATAAAAGGTAGCATTTCACTTTTACCCACTGAAGAAACATAAAACGGTCAAGATATTCAAATATAAAAAAGGAAATGTGTGGTTGGAGCATATTATCACAACATTCAAAGCAAGGTTGGATTCAAAACAAGAAGAACAATATCAAAAATCTTATATGTGCCAAAACAGAAATGCAACTTTGCTCCCCACCCCTAAAAGAGCAGGCAGATGAAACATTTTGCTAATAAACTAGCAGTGAACTGCTAAAGGTGCTATCAAACTGTCCCTGAAACGTGTACAAATGTAATGCAAAATATTCCATTTTAAGCTATTGCTAGTCATGTCTACCTGTGGCCAGCAGCCCCCAGAGGTGTGTATGGTCTATCTTAGAAGGCAAATACACCTGTGTCATTGATAATGTAAGACAGTTACACTTCACGGAAATAACAATTGAACAGTGTACAGAGAAAAACAGTTGCAACATTAGCACTTGTGGGATAGTTAATAAGGCTGTGCATCTGAGAAAGTGAAATGCCCTGACAAATATGCCCATGCCATCAGTACATTTCTAAGAAATGCATACATATAAAAGTAGCATCTGGTAATGTTTACATATTTTAACAGATGTTTTTTAATGACATGTCACCATATGTAGTATATAGCTATAAAATACAAGCATACCTTATCCCGGTCAGTAGTCTTCTGTGCATATATATCTCAAAGTAATATTCTCTTCTTTGTTATGCACATATGTCTCCTCACCTTCAGGTTCCCTAGCTATACGATTCCCTTTTTATGGTGTAGATTCAGGGCTGTGAGAACGGTGAAGATGCAAATGAGGTGTGAACTCATTAAAATTGCTGAATTCCAATTACATGGCTCCATGTAGCTGATGTAAATATAGTGCAGGCACTCCCTCAGTGTTTATTGATAATAGACTGCAACTGTGAATGATTACTGGTAGGGAGAAGGGAAGCACAACAGCAATTCAGACTTCCCTACTTCCAGTTGGGTGTGTCTGCCAGGTTATACTTAAAGTGGAAGCAATTGTATCAAGGTTTTACACATAAGTAAGCAGCACACATTTCACAGTTTCTTTTCAGTAACGTCCAACCTCCCCTTCATTTGTTGACAACTGTGTATTATTTCTGTTTAATATCCTCACACATTTTAAGGACAATGATACAAAATGCATACAGAATGCCTTTCAGACTGCACATCTCAGACTACTGCCCAGATAAGACAAGGATGAGCAGTAAACTCAAGAGAGATAAGACAGAGCTGCATTTTTGCAAGCAGTAGTCATAAATGTGATCTCTCAGTGCACAACATCTGAAATTAATACACATTCGAACAACTGTCATGTTTTGTTAGTATTGTGGATGATGTTGCAGTTGGTTGTATGCTGAATGATTTTATTCTCTGTTGCAAAGATGTTTGTGTGGCAAAGAAGGATAAGACATGCTCATTGTGTTTTGAAGGTTCATTGGAATGAGAGTTCAAATCCAGACCTGTGTAAAAATATTTCATGTGTACCAACAGAAATTTTGTAGTGTTTATTTCATAGATTTTTGTTTCTTCATTTCAACTAATTTTCCCTTTTTTATTTTTAAAAATGCCAGTGTTTGCATGATGCATGGCTTAGCACAAACAAGGGAAATTGAGAAACACAATGTCAGGTTTAGCTGTCCTTATTAAAAACAAAAAAATCCCTTTGTGGTGGAGCGTTTGAGACAAACAACTGGATTTACTGAATAAAACCATACTTTATTCATTAAGAGCTTTTGTTTCTTGTAATAAAGAAACTTTATCAGAAAAAATTCAGTCAAACAAACCTACATTTAAATACCCCTCCAAAATCACATTCCACCAATCCCATCAAAGCATCATCATGTATGAAAATTCTTTACTTAAAGAAACTTACTTAATTAAAACCAAAATAAAGAATACAATCATTCATACATCATGTAAAAAAACGTATCCAAAATTTGGGTAATAAGAGAAGTATCAAAAAAATCCAATAATGTTTCAAAATCTGACATCAAATGTCCACATGTTTCAATTTTAAATAATTTATAGAGCAAGCTTCATTAATACTAGGGGTCTTCATGGCATTAAGATATAACTGCCATTTCAGTTCACATTTATTCAGATTAGCAAGGGTATTCTTTATATTACTTTTTTAACATCTAAAAGATGTTCATATACTCTCTGTTTAAATTTTGTGCTCATCTTCCCAACATAAAATGCAGCACATTTTGTGCAGCCAGCAATGTAAATCACCTGGGAAGACTTGCATGTAAAGTGCCCTCTTAATTTTTTAAATTAAAACTTGCTAAACACAGTGAGGTAGGCCATGCACAGTGGGTCAGCCTGCTGCTGCTCCACTGGCCCCAGCACAGACACTCAGCACAGACACTCAGCACATATGGGACCCAACCTGGCAGTACTGGCTCTACTGCCCCTGCACCCTCAGGTAGCAGTACTCCAGCAGCTGGTGCTTTGGTACCCTCTGGGAGTACTGGCAGAGGTGATTTCATTACCCGCCAGGAGATGTCAGGGGTGGTGCATGGGTCATGCACCACACTATTATTATATGCATGTGCCAGATGGGAGGCTGCTCTCCCTCATGGTCCATAGGAGGAGAAGACATCAAGCACTCCAGCAGCCATCAGAGTAAGGGGACAGTGATGACAGTCCTGCAGTTGAGGACTAGATTCTCACTCCCCATGTTTGATTGGCATGGCTTGTATTATCCCCTCCCTCACCACAATCATAGTGTCCCCCAACCTTTTGTGTCCCTCACTGTCCCTGTCTTGTCTTGTTTGTCCTGTTTGTTTGAATTTGCTTCCTCACCTACCCAACTTACTTGACCCAAAAATAATAACATCCATTACCCAGCATTCCTCCCTTACAGAAGTAAAAAAAAAGTGCAACTCTCCCCGAAAAAAATATTGTCCCATGCATAGCTCTCCATTTCACACGTGTTTTCTTGACGCACTTGATTTGGTGCAATTGACTATACAACATGATTGCACTGTTGCCACCCCTCTTTGTGGAGGTGACAGTCCAAATTCAGCTAATATTCTGTACATATTTTCATTTTACTCTGTTGAAGAAATGGATATATATGGTTCTTTTCTATCTCCCTCCTGCAAATTTCTATAGTCTTCCCTTTGTTCTGCCCCCTGCTTGCCCCCCATTTCACCACTTTCCTCTGTACCTCATTTTAAAATCTGTAATCTCATCAAAAGATATAATCACACACCACACACACAAGTACCAAAAAAATAACGGAGCCCTTCACTTTTTGGACTCCATTTTTGCACAGAGTTTGGCACTGAGCACCAATGCCAAATGATGGTGAGTGGATCTTTTGTGGTGCAGTTATCTCCTAACAATGCCGCTTAAACACCCTACACTACATCAAAATATACTAACACACAGTGAGGGTAATGTAAAGTAAAAATTTACTGCATTATCAATACTTATTTAAAAGTATTTAGCTACACCTGGATTTGAACCCTCTATCATTTGGGCTGAAAAAGAAATGTCAATGCATTTACACCTGCTGCCACAGAGTCAGCTAAGCAGCAGGCGTGTTTCATACACTCAGTATTAGCTCTCTCAATTTTAGCAACAATCCTCATTTTTGTGCACTGCTTAAATATGCACAAACAGGGAAATCAATAGAAATGTGTATCTCACATGTGCAAACGCTTTGCCAACCATCTCGCAAACCTGCTGCTCACTGTTGGACAATGCACAGTGAATAATAGCATGTATTACTTTTGCTTACTGTCCATCTAGTCTTCATGCATTTAAACTACATGTGGAAACATAAAGAAATGAAAGCTGTATCTAAGAATATGTTACATATTTACAGTGCAGCCATGTGTTACCTCCCATCATGCACTGCAACCTTGGTCTCTCAGTACTTGTTCACATGTATATGCACATGTTTAGAATGATGGTACACATTCAGATTTTCAAATACTTGAAGTAATGCAGACACCTGTTTCCATATAGGTTATAAAACTGCCTTTTAAAGTATACCTGCACATTGGAACACAATGACCACATACTACACATTGCACATTCATCAATCTGGTGACATGCAGAACTTGAAATATCTTGATAGCTGAACACTGCTTGCACATCCATTTCATGTAGGCCTCCCAGCATCTTCACTGCAACATCCACTGCTGAAATCATCCAGTATAAGTTGTCTTGCAGCCTTGTAAAAGTCAGACTTGTGCCATGATGCTTGCATAGATCTGTGTTCTCCAGTCTGTGTACTTATTTGGTAGGAGTTCTAATCTCACTGCAGTCAACTGGTGTGTGTGTGTGTGTGTGTGTGTGTGTGTGTGTGTGTGTGTGTGTGTGTGTGTGTGTGTGTGGGCGCGCACTTGCTTGGCATTAGAGAAAGCATTTTATACCGGCATGTGTGACACTGATATTAGCATTTTTCCTCACCAGATACTGCTGATGTCAACAACTATAGCTGATTTGCAGATGTGCAGTATTCCCATCAGGTCAGGATCAGAGACTAGCCTGTAGGCCAGGCACAAGTCATCTTATCCTATATGATACAGATTACAGTGACATGGCTTTGTCTATCCACATATGCCATGACATGATTTGTAGGGCCTGTATTTTCTTTGTGAGAAATCATGGACCTTTTCTATATGGACACTAGTAATATCCTGGCTGTGTGCAACAGACATCTGTAAGTTATTAATGCTAAATCCATGTCTTTTACATTAGTTGTTCTGACAGAAGTCATCGAGGGCATGCATGATGAGAACACTATCATCCTGTGGAACTTGACCAGGCCAAGGCATTTGACACAAATCCACACTGAGGTATTCACTCAACACTGTCAGATGTGGTCATAAACACCTATATCACAAAGTGGGTACATCACTGGATCACATACGCGGCATCTAAATATGTTGAAATGTGTGAAGTGATGTGTATCTCTGGTCCGGAGATCAGGTCCGCACATCAGGGCTGTCTGCTAGATCCTTTCCTGTCCATTATTTAAGTCACAGACATCAAGATTGACATACAAGTCCTGTGTCCAAACATATACATATACACACACACACGCACACCCACACCATGCACACCAGTCAGCTAGCCTGGATTTATCATAATGTCACATACAGGTATAGCAGTGTCCCTACTAACACCTCCAGTAGATGTTAGTGTCAGGACGGTGTGCTTGATTATCCTCAAAGATTGCTGACATGTCATAATAGTTGTACAAGTGTGTTCATTTAACACCATCTATGATCATTCAGAATCACTTATGTTGTGTCAGAGACATGGGATTACTAGTGGTATTATTCTGATATTGCCCACAATTGTGAATGCTTCTTCTGTAGTTGTGTCCCACTTTTTGGAGACCCCTGCTGACGTTACACTCATATTCAGGTATATGAGTTTGCACAGCTTCACAATATGCACCCAACCCCAATTGTATATTACATCCCCGATGCCCTCTCCATTGCTCATGTCAGGATGATTATCTCACAAAGACATATCTTCTCCATTGTTATGTCACCTTGTCTGACAGTCGCATAATATACATTTTTACTGTGAATTCTGTACTGTACCATGTTGATATGTGATTAGTGTTCCTGCTACAACTGTCTTCCATTTGCAACCCTCAATCTGCTCTACATTACAATGTTTTACCTGTCCTCTTTCCATGTGTTCATTCCTACAGTTCATTTATATGTTGCTATGCAATTCAAACACTTCCCCTGACTGTTTATTTTAAATAACAGTCCATGTACCCTTGCAGATCATTTACCCAAATTTTGTACAGAATGGCTTGAATGGGTTTTCACACTACTCTGCACTGTATACACTGTCCTGTACTGTGTTTTTCACATATACATTACTATATGATAAACCCTGGTAATCATTGTGGCGTTCTGCACAATCCTGCTAGCCTAGATTGCTGTAAGGGAAACTGGGTCATTATCTGTGTTGCACTACATGATTTCCTGGCCACCAACACTTTTGCCTGCCATGAAACTGTGCTTGTTTACATTTAAACATGGTGTGCGGCATGAATATGTAATTAGCACTGCTGCTCACAGCACACACCCGTAAACTCCATATAGGCTTTGCACAAAGCCTACACAGAATTTATTGAATCTTGCTTTAAGTTAAGGGCACTGGAATGTATATGGTTGAAATAAGATGCATTAAGTATGGGATTTGTTCTGCTATATGAATAGAAGGTAGAAGAATGTCTTTAGAGGATTATGATTGGGTCACCAGTCCTAATTGACTTGTGTTCGAGACATGGAGGCCAAGAAATTCACCTGTGAAGCATTCTATGTCGAGAACACATAAGTTAGGATTGGTGACCTGATCATAATTCTTTGTAGTGCATGGAGCTTTTATCTGCTCCATGTACCACTCGTTAAAAGTAAAAAAAAAAAAAACAGTGAGTGCTGTCAGAAAGGCAGTCTTTTATGTTTACAGTAATCTTCCATGCTTTTCAACTTATCCAGATTTTGTCAGAAAGTCCAGATTTTTGCCCCATGTTTGGCCTGTTCCTCATTAAGTCTGTGGTTTTCAGACAAATTATTGAGGACGAAAGGCACTAAATAATGAAATACATTTACATTTCAGACTTCATGTCAATCATATAATGCAGGTGAACACACATTCTGTTATTCTGATAACTTTCAGATTTAATTACAGGAAGTCAGGACACTTTACAAACAGACAGCAGGCAGAATATTTATTTTTGTTTCTCCTGTCATTTGCTTGTTATTACTGACAGACTTTATTGACCTTAGAGCTGACCTTAACTTTAGCAGGAGGTGCTTAATATTTGTTAAGGTTGGGTCTCATGCCACTCTGGCACTTAACCGATTTGTCTTTTTCCGAATATAGGAATGTAATCACCATGTTCCATGCACCACACGGTAATTATTGTGTGTCACTTTTATTCCAGGTAGACAGACTGCAGTTTGATTTTATTAATAACCTAGCACTTACAGTGAATACCTGTTTTGCCACTGCACAAAATACGGTAATTATTTAGGCAATAGTGTTGTTTAAGCCATATTTCAGTAATTAACATTCAGGATTTACCAAAAAGGGGACAAGTGTCAGAGAGATGAAGTTTTCCTCTAATTTTCTGACAGCTAGTAAAGCAACTTTACCAGCACTGTCAAACAGGCAGTGGCATACATCTCAACTTCTTTTCTTAAGAATTCTAGACAAATCCAAAAGTAATGGGTGTACAAAGGACTAAAATCAGTTTAAATATTTCTCTAATTCACTTATAAAATAAACAGAGCAACAGATTTTGTATAAACATGCATTTTCTGAAAAATAAGTACAAAACTGAAATGTCTGGCATTACTGACTGACTGCAAGACTTGGAAATTTACTTTTGAAAGGTACAGCAGGCAGAAAATAAAATGCTTCTCTGACAAAAGGTGACATATCTCCTAAAAGACATTAGACACCTCCTCATCAACACTTTGTTTATAAGTGTTGCAGAGTTAAGTTCTAACAACTTTTAAAAGCTGTTTTACCTTCTATTGCTTTATTTGCTGGCTAGCAGTATCCACTGTTAGACCCTTGTGTGAGACCCTATCTTAAGATTTTTTTAAACACCCCCAAGTGATGTTAACATTTGGTCTTGTGGTAGGGAAGCACATACCAAGTTTATCTTTTTTCCTGATTTCAGAGCATAATCATAGCATTCCATGCCTTTCAAATGAAATATCTTAATGTAGGTTTACAGAATCATTTTCATGATGAATGGCAATGTATGAATCCTGATCCAGGTTTCCTAATTCTAAAATAAGAACATATTTCATGTGTCCTGCAAACCACCCCATTGCTTTATCTTTTATTTTATTTTAATGTTATGTTAGTATTTTCAATTACTTCAATGGGCTACAGAATATTGTGCAAGTTTCTACTTAGTACTGCATTAGATATTATGCATAGTTTTTTTATGGAGAGTTTCACAAGTGGCTTTCCACTCTAGTTCTGTCTCATTTATAGTCATTTTTGCACCATCAGTATTTTATGATATTTAGAAGTCTTGAAAGAGTTACGTTACGATTTGTTAGTTGTATAGTTTCCTAGTTGTGTACTAGTCTAACGACCACAAGGGCCTTTTTAAGCCTAGTCAAGCATTCCAAATCAGTGGCAGGTTTGGAACTCTTGATAAGTGCATAAGTGTAAGGGGTGTGGAAGGTGAAGTATTTACAAGTAGGGGCCTGGGAGATGAACACTTTACAGGCTGCCTGTGTCCATTAGAGACATAGATGCCAAACCAGGGATGAATTTCCAGTTCCACATCCAGTTGTCCAAGTTGCACATGAATTGGACTAGGGAGGAATTCTGCTTCATATATATGGGGAGCCTGTTACAGAGAAGTGGTAGTCCCTGGGATGTCCCAACAACAGGTCCTACTCATGACATAGGCAAGGTTCAAGCCTTTAGAAAGGGTAATTCTGGTGCTGCTTGTTTTGCAGACAGTCAGGAGGTCCATCAGGGTGAGGTCTGACAATGCCAGGCATAAATGCCCCCTCAACAGCCTGTAGGAGACAGAATGCAGGACTAGTGCCGTCAGGCAGTCTGCATAGGACATGTTACTTACACCCTGTATTCTTTTAGAGAGGAACCTGTTTGGATGTTCCAACTGTTGGATGTGCCTGGTTAGGTGCATACTACTCAGTGATAGGTCTGATGAATGCTGACTATAGTAGAACAATGACTTCCTTGGACCTAGATGCCATACCTTTGTCTATAAGTTGCCTAAAGAATGATTTCCTCATTACTGTTAACATGATGGTCAAAGGCTAGATTACTGTCTGTGTGTCCCCAAGTCTTTGACTATTAGGTTGTCATCTTTTAGGGCTGTGCTTGTCAGTATGATAGTTACCAGGGATGGGAATGCATTGATAGCATGTTACTTTAGTGTTTATTTAGCTTATTAAAATCTGGTTCCTTTTGATTGGCTAATTTGAGTCAGTGTTTTTTATTATCATTCTTTTATTGCAATGCTTTTCATTCATCACAAATGCCATTGATAGGGGTATGATATAGGTGGGTAGTGTTTTCTGAGTGGGCTGTGGATGTGTGCATAGTGTGTGAAATTATTATCATTTTTTAGTAGTAAAATGAATCTGAAATATGTGGTCCATGTTTTTTTTTCTTTTGAAATAGGTGTAGTTTTGGGTTTGGAAGCTTGTTTTAGGTGAGCCATTGTGCTTTAGGATTCTGTACATGTTTGCATTTTGGTTGTGCAGTGTATGAACATTTTAGTAAGTACTCTAAATATGGGGGTAATGGAATTCTAATCATCTTGCTGTTGATTCAGGGGTGAAGACAAATTTGTGGTGATACACCAAGAATGTAGATAAATTATCTGCACAGTGTAACAATTATATGTTTTACCACACTATCTGTGGGGAGCCTTTCTATTGAATAAATCCCTATGTATTCATACACACATTTAAAAATCACTACAAGCTTGTTTTTGTAAAAATTTTTGATGACAGCACTCTGTGAAGATCAATAGGACATTTTGGCCTAAAGTCCTTCAACTATTTAACAAACATGAATATATTATTGTTCAGAGGAGATGGCGATCCTAAACTACATATCCAAACTGCAGAGGTTATTTCCAAAACTCATTTGGTAATTAAAGGTGCACAAAATCAGTCAGGGCACTGTTTTTATTGTAGTAAGCTAAACAGCTTTATACCATGATTATAGTGCTAGATTTAAGCATGCGTACCAATGTAGTGATCAATCTGAATTTTTTTTTATATAATGGAACTGCATTGTTAATCTGAATACAAAAGGCACAGCAAATTAGAATCAAAGCACTACTTTTATTCCAAGGCACTAAACTGCTTCATACTACCCAAGTCTCAGCTATAGCACTTTGGTGATTAATGGAAATGTTGTGTGTGTTTCCTTATGGAGCAACATTCCTAAAGGTACTCATTCCAAGGAGCGAAGTTTACACCACTGATGAAGTGCAAGATGAAAGGGTTGGTCATTGCAATGATTAATGTAAACTTTTGCTTTATTTTGCTTCATCTTGAGTAGGCCTTCTAAACCATAGTGGTCTTCACTAGATTCAGATGGTATTTTTCTTTGACTGAACACAGATTTTAGTGTGCATAAGAGTTTGTCCATTAACTGTTTGTCACCAAAGTCCATTCATGTGGACCAGTTGATTGAGCACAACTTTCAGTCTTTTCCGTAAGATACTGTGACTTTGGAGTTGATTTGGATATGGAGTAGCACCTCCTACCCAGTGGATCTGGCAGGAAAGCCTTCCATAAACAGTAACAATATGTCAAAGTTTTGTTTAATATCAGGCTATGATCATGTGTTTTGGTAAGACAGTCAATAACAACCATTCTGTTTCCATTTTTTGACATATTTCTGATTCATCGCTGATTTCTTACAGCTTGTTTTGTGGAATGCTGTGGTCTGTCAAGTGTTTCCTCTTCTGTATTATTCTGTGCTGTTTAACAGTAATGGAGGCTGTTGTTTGATTTAAACTGTACTACATAAAGATTCTTTATGTACCTTAGATCTTTACAAGTTTTATACTCACTCTGTAATGAGTAAACCAGCTTACTATAGTACATTTTTATTATCTCTAAGTTAAGTTAAGAATCATACTACAGATAATGATTCTACATAAGATACGTTCACTGTCTGCTGTATCTTGTCTGTACACCATTATTTTTAATCTTATTGCCTTTGGCTCACATCATGGCTGAGACATTCTCCTCAAGGATGATTTCACTTACTTGCATAAAAAAGGAAGCAAATGAAGACATAGACTACTGGTAGCAAAGAAGAAAATATGATGGCAGTATGTTAAACAGCTGTCAGAGAGGTTGCAGTTTCTAGGAAGAACCACAAAACTGTAGTTCATCATTCCCTCTCCTTAGTTAAATATGGCTAATGTTACTGCACAAATCCAAATGGCAGCTTTCCAAAGCTCAGTTTCCTTCTCTGACTCATTGTGATAGATCCGCCAAGTCCCTCCCATCAGGGGAAGCCTAACCCCTGTCACAGGAAGTCAGTTGTTCAGTCTTTTAATGCCAGATGTGTGGGAATCGCACAAATAAAACTCCTCAGCAGCCTCCAGTGGTTGATTACAGCTTCCAGACACAGATGAGATCCACTGGCTTGAAGATAGTGTGAGGATCCATGCTCCTATATCCCAACACATACAAGCTGAGGCCATGCACTTATGTACATGAGAAGTTAAAGTTTTGGTACCCCAGCTGGATGTCAGAGATGATAGTCCATATGTCAGGAATACTGCAACACTGATCAACAGGACATCTATTGTTATGGTAAGTTCTTACACAACTATACTTTCTGCAGTGTCATTTGAACACTAGGGACTACCTCTTGCATCTAGAGCTGTGATTTAAGTCCACTTGTTGTTGCTGTTTTGTCTGTTTCATTTTGAAGTTCTGACAGGAAACTATTGCATTTTTTTTTCTCTTTTTTTTTCTTCATATATATTATATTTATTACTGCTTTAACCCAGCAGCCTGGCCACAAATAGTCTCGGACAAAGGGATGCTGAGAATAATTCAGAGAGGATACTCTTGGCAGTGGACAGAAAGTCCTCCTCCCTTCAGGGGAATCCCCCTGCATCCACCTGTCCAGACACATCTGTCCTCTCCAGTCCTCTATCACAAGTTGCAAGCAGGGGTCATTGAACCAGTTCCTGCACCAAAAAAAGGAAAAGGATTTTACTCCAGAATCTTTTTAGTCCCCAGAAAGGAGCTATCATGGGAAACCAGTATGTTAGATTGTCTTCTCTGAATGCCTTTCTGAAAGTACCCAAATTGAACATGGTCACCCTGCAGATGGTCCTACCATTTCTTCCAGACCACTGTTTAATGATGACTAGATCTGAAAGATGCTTATCATATTCCCAGTTGCTCCCAGCTTCAAGTTGAACCTACAAAAGTCTTTCCCCACACCCTCATGTAGAATTATCTTCATGTGGTGTATGATAGGCACAGAAAAAAGAATGGCCTTTTTACTAGAAAACAAAGTCTTGACTTTTCTGAACATGTTGAAGGATTTTCTGTCTTCAAGAAACTGCCTCTGCAAGAGAATTTCTCAAATAATGACTCATGGCATCAATGATCCTCGTGCTACTGCTGGTCAGACTACACATGAGAAAGATTCAGTGGTACTTAAAAAAAAAAAAAAAGTTGGACCCAACATCTGCATCCCTTCAAGTTCCAGGTGCCAGTGTTGGAATTTGTGAAATAAGAGTTAAAATGATGGAGGGATCAGGTGTCTGTCAATCTAGGCCTATCCTTCTCCCACCAGACTCCAGTTCAATCAGTCTAGAAAAACTCATCAGATTTTCCGTGGGAATCAATGTCCTGAGGAGTTAAGATACAGGGAAATGGGGTCCTTCAGACACTACAAAGCACATAAACATTAAAGAAATGTTAGTGATACAGGCCTTAAAAGTTCTTCGCCACTTATAGGTTCATAGATTAGTACTAGGCTAACTGCCCTTGCGAGCCATTTTAAGCCTAGCCAGTTATCCCTTGTGAGACTCAAACCATGCACCTTGTGTTTGTAAGGCAAACACCTTAGCCATTAGGCCACCCTCCCAACTTCTTATTGTCTTCAGGTCCCATTTTAATGGTCACAGACGTGGTACTTGAGCAGGCATAGGGATACAAGGTCAAGCCCTCTTTGCTGGTTGGCAGGGATGGCCTGGGAGCTAGCCTTACAGTATTCTCTGACACTTCAGGCCTCATACAACCTGTCAGAGCAAAATACAGTGGTAGACAGACTAAGTAGACCCTGAAGGAACCTTGATGATTGGATGGGAGATGGGAAATTCACCCCGGGGATCATGTCAGTCGCCTTGCTAGACAGGGGTCCAGAGAAGTAAGTATCATGGGAAGAAATAGCCAGGGAATTGTTATGGCTAGGCTTGTATAGGCCCTAGGGCCGATAGCCTAGTACCAACCTATGAGTAGAAACTCAGGACAGAGGTCTTCCAGGATTTTTTTCAAATGTGAGGAACACATCAAATAGATCTGCTCACCTCCTTTTAAAACAGACAGTTGGAAAAAGTTTGTGTTGATGCTTTTTTGGATATGGATTGGTTGGTTTCAGGCAATTTTTGCTTCTGCTTCTTCTTGGTTCTTCCTACTAAGCACTAAAAGTATGAACAACTGACTTCCTGTGACAGGGGTTAAGCTTCACCTGATAGGTCTGGCTGAGACGATCCCCTTTCACAGAAATACAGGATGGAATTTTGAGCTTTGGAAAGTTGTCAGTGTGTGTTTGTTCAGGCACAGAACCTATATGGCAGTGTGGCAGTGTGAAATTCAAATATCTACAGTTACAGATCTGTAAGACTTGCACAACCATACTTTCTCCCTTTTGTTTTGTTCAGGGACCAGTGAGAAAATGGGGAAGATAAAATCATATGCTATCAAGAGTTTCAGTAAACAAAGTACCTCTGCTTATAGTCTGATTACTTCAGCAGCTTTTCAGAGTATCATTTTATAATGTACAGTAACCAATGGTAATTGCTTTTTCCTCTTTCAGCATTGAGGGCGAGTATGTTCCAGTGGAAGGAGATGAAGTCTCATACAAGATGTGCCCAATTCCACCCAAGAACCAGAAGCTTCAGGCAGTGGATGTGGTGATCACCCATTTGGCACCAGGCTCTAAACATGAGACATGGTCAGGCCAGATTATCAACTCCTAGATATACCATTGCCTAGCCTGAGAACAGCTTGTGACCAGACGGGAAGGACAAACAAAAAAATACGAAAAGAAAAGAAAATCAGAGAAAACTATGGGACTGAATTCTCACTTTTCATTTTTGTAGAGTGAAATATATTATTTTTTTCTTTTCCTTTTTGGAGGAAACCTTGTGGTATGTGTGACTTTAAAAACTTTCAGATTCTGTTTGTCTCTGAGTTTTGAGGGACTGCTTGCTGTAAAAGCTAACTGGATCCTGTCTAACTGTTTTTCACACCAAGCTGTATTGTCAAATCTAACTCCATGCATAAGGAAAAGCAGAGCTGTAGAGGAAGTCTTTGTGGAAATGAGAATTGGTCAGTATAAAGGTAGTGCACCTGCCCTTTGGTATGTTGTGCTCTAGAAACTTTGCTATGCCAGAATACAAGGAAGTGCTCTTTGTTGGTGTTGGGAATAACTTGTGTAGTCGCTGCTGATATGATTTTTGGTGGTTAGATGTTTTGCATCTGTTTAAGATGCGTTCATCATTTTCTGCAGCAGGCAAAGTTTTTTTGCTTTCACATGCAGACAACCATATTTAATTTGACTTGTTCAGTGACCAGATAAAATTATTTTGTGTCTTCTGGACATTGTATAGTTGCTGAATACCACGAGTCACATGTAATGAGGCATTACTGGATTTTCTCCAATTTTCAGACTCATGCCACCAAAGCATGAGGTTGCTGGATTAGATTAGGTGGTTTCCACAGTCTTGCTGGTTGTCTGCAGAGAGATGCTGTACGTGCTGTTACTCTCTGGAGTTTATTCATCAGCACAATGGGTTTTCCTTTAATTCGTAATCCCTGTAGTACCTCAAATTGGCTAAGCAGAACAGAGTTGTATTCTTCTGTAAGATGGTATAAAATGCCTTATAAACTTGAATAGGGCATTACAAACTGAAATTATTTGGTAACTCACTGAAAGAAATGAACAGCATTTTTGTAAGGCATGATTTCCTGTGAACAGCATTGCTAATTGTGTATATGTGTTTTAGTTATTGCTCTTGGTAAATATACAGGGTAGTAATCTGAATCTTTCACTATTCTTTCACTGACTAAAACTTTACTACTAGTTGTGTTGAACTAATCCATCCTTTAAGAGCTGCTTTTGAGATTGTCTTAGAAAGTTCTGGGTTGTGGTACAGTTTAGGAAAACTAACAAAGTAAGTATCTATCATTGCTAGGCACTTCATGGGAGTATTGATTAAGAATACGTTTTGGTCATTCTAGCTTTTTGTAAATTGTCCTTTGTAATAAATTGTTTTCTTTTTACTGGTAACAGGGTTAATTACCAGCCCAGCTGGAAAATAGTATAAACAGTGATTTAATACTGCATCTGGAAGAACAGATGTGTATTTAGGAGTTTCCGAGCCAGATTACTCATCTAACTCTCACTGATAAGCAAGGCCAAGGGCTTTGGCTTTAGGAGCATTTTCCTTTCTAGATTTCATTACAGCTATTCACATGATCAGAAAAAGAAGCCACCATTGCCCTTTGGCATTTTTATCCCACACCCAAAGCTTGGTTGGTGCTTGCTGTGTTTAGTGTTGTCTTTCAGTATATGTAGCTATCCTTTGTGTAGTTTCAGGAAGCCATTTTGCGACATCTGTTTGTATGGTATTCATATATTTTGTATCTGGAAATGTAATGTCTTGTGAACAAAAGTGTCAAATGTTATTGGACAGGTTTAAATTCTGTGCCAAAAAAACACTGGCAATAGTAAAGTTATTTTTAGACTGAAAACTGTTTAATGTGTTCATTTTGTACATTGTTTTCCTTTTTGTTCTTCCCTTGCAGGTATTTGTGTGCTGTTGTGCCTGCAGTTAAAATATTTATCAAACCTTTGTAAGTATTGCAAACAGTATATTAACTGTACCCTGCACTACTTCTTTATTTCATGAGATGTCTAAAAAGAGATTTTGTTTAAAATACATGAAAAAAGTCCTCAGTTATCATTTGGACTAATTGGTTATTTTACATAATGTCTAACCACAGTTGAAATGCATGTGCACCTCTTACTAACATGATTATTGATTGAGGAGAGTGATTGTGGTCTGATGCGCACAGTTCTCAGGAGACCATCCTTGATAGCTTTTACCTCACAGCACACACAGGCCCTGTTATTGATAGAGCATTCAGTTACCCATCCCAAATGTTAATTTGGGCGATAACCCCAGATCTGGAATGCATCAGTCATTGTATGGCAAGTATAACACCTGACTAAAAAGTGAGACCTCTGGCACAGAGGCAAGCCTAGAATTACATCTTCACATTTGTGCTTGCTATGATGGGAGCTACAGTAGTTTTGTAAGATAATTGTCAGTGCACTGGAAGTGCACAGAGAACTAACATTTTCAGTCAAGTATTTATGAATGAGCTTGGTTGCAGCTAGAAAATGAAAACTAAGCATATAGATGCTTATCAGAAGTACAATAATGGAGTTTTTGCAAAACAGCTGATATGCCATTTGAAAAAGAAATGCTAAGCTGTCAGGGAAGTGTGCATGTGATGCATTACAGCAGTATATTCAGGTCTGGTCAGATTCTTACTGAAAAGCAAAAATGGTAGAATTCAAAAGCTACGTACTTAATGTAGTGATAGATCTTGATTAGTAATTCCATTTTCTTTGCCTCTAAGACTGGCAAGACTTAGTCAGCCCAGCTGATGAAGCTTTACCAGATTAGCAAGCTCCTCCCCTTCTACCCACAATGCTGTGTTGCATGAAGCTCTATCCTGTTCTCTGAAGTCAGTGCAAAATGGAGAATGAACAAAAAGCTATATAGAAGCACTAAGGCTGGTAGAAGAAAGGTGAGTTTGATAATGAATATGGAAATACAGATCCAGATCTGTCATTATGGTAAGTTTGTAACATTTCAATATAATGTTGGAGTTGCATCCTCTGTATCACTAGAACTGAGTACGAAACTGTACCCTTTTCCTTTTGGGTAGATCCTCACAAAGGAATTTCCCATATTGCAATGGTAGTAAAGGAAGTCCTTGATCAAGAGATCCCAGTCAACTTTGTGTCTTGCAAAAGTGTTCAGTGATGACTGTGTAACTACTGCTCAGATATCTAAGAATACATTTTAAAAGAATACCTGCAAAGTGACCATACCCCTGACTGAATTGGGTGGTATGCTTCAAAGACAGGGATTTGCTATGCTTCTCAGAGTAAACTTGATACAGTTTGAAAGCCATGTATTTAAAGATTTAGAGACTTGTGTGTCTTTTTAAAATTAAATGAATAATGGCAACACTTTATGCATTATCTTTGTTCTCTGTAAATAAAATCTGCATTGTCTGTGAACATCCCTGCAGTGCAACAGATGTTCCACCATGATTGTATAATTTGGGATGAACAGTAGCAGATTAATGCTTTGAGTCGCATCTGCTTCTGTTGGAATCTTTGGTGTAAAAGGATTTAACCTCATGGTGAACTCTGTGGGACACTAGGCAAACAGGATATACAGACAAAGCCTTTAATTTGTAAATTACTTTTACGGAAGTAATGGCTACCAGAACTGGAATTTTCCAAAGTAAAAAGTTTAGATCTGCAGTGAAAGATAGTTCAAAAGGGAAATGAGTCAATTGTTCTAAAATGCAGTGCAAATCCGAAGAAGGAACTGGATCCTTTAACTGTGGCCAAAGAGGAAATGTGCATTTAAGAAAGGGTTTACAGCGCTTCAGAGGGGCTAATTTAACAGTCCTCACTCACTTGTCCTGTGTAATGACCATCCATGAGGATAAGTGGAGGGACAAATGGCGCTTGACTGCTTCCAGATTGGAAGAGACAATTAAGCCCTCCAGGGAATCATCATACTGATGTTGGGCCACACTGGAAGAATAACTGGCTTGAGCTCCACTGCATGTTAGAAAAGATGCAATGGAGAGGTTGTAATTTAAACCTAATAACAGTGAGGGGCTTTCCTTATTCCTGTCTTGTTTTTTTTTTTTCCTTCAAGCTCAGCCTTTGCTACCTACTTGAAAAGCGGGGTTCTTTCAAAAGGGGTATTAAGGAAATTGGCCTTAGTTCCATGGTTAAGTCAGTAAGGTGGAGCCATGCATGGCATCTGAGAGAGATGCCAGTGCTTGCCTCCCCTTCTGCAATATCTTCTATGGTGTGTGCAAGGCACACAATGAGATTTGCAATGCACACACAGATGTCATCTAGGGAAAAAAGTCTGCTTCTTAATATCGCTATCAGGCATTCCTTCTGAAGTCGTCTTTGCTTCCTTTTCTAAGTCTTCCTGAATTCACAATATAAAACAAACAAACAAACAAAAAACACTAACCACCGAAGCCTGCAGTGTTAAAACAATGACTGAAGATTAAACACAAGCACTGCAGTATCACCACGAAGAGAGAGTAGAATGCATGTTCAGCAGATAAAATCAAAACCATCACAATTTAATAAAGAACAGATAAAATCCTTCAAGCAGGATGTAAATCCTCACAAACATCTGTTATTTGAAGGATTTTATTTGTTCTTTATTAAATTGTGCTGGTTTTATTTTGATTTTGTCTGTTGAACACGCATTCTACTTTCTCTTCATGGTGATATTGCAGTGCTTGTGTTTAATCTTCATGAATTCACAATATGGTAGACATGGACTTTACTGCCATGAAGGTGAGAAGAGAAGAAGAGTAAACATGCTTTTCCAAAGTGGTCCAGGGCATGAAATTCTATTATGCATAGCCACAGGGCTTTCCAGAGTGGCAGTCTTCCTAACACAGCTTCAGCCAGTATACCAGTCCTGCCCATGGGAGGCCAGAAGATTCTGCCTGGCCTCTTTGGTACAGGTACCACCACATGCAGTTCTTCCAAACTCTGTGCCACCAGCTGATTAATTTTTTCAGGTCATGGAACCAAATATCCTGGTGGAGGCCTCTAAATTTAAATAAAGATGGGATTTTTGGAGTCCATCCTGCAATTTAAGAATTTACCCAAACTTGGGGTCCACTGGTGTATAGTTAGGAATCCAGCCTCTTTATCCTCATCCACTTCTGGAGCTGGAGACTAAGGAGGTGACTCAATGTTCTTGCTCTTGCACTTCCTAGGATGACTCAGATGGTGAGAGTCTGAGGAGGAGAAATCTGTATGACCAGACTTAATCTTTAATCATGGTCTGTGGCCTCCCATCAGTATGTCCTGTACAGCCGAGGGGAGATGGCTGACAGGTCAGTGTAATGACAGCCCATTGTGCCTACAGTCACTGGCCATATCAGAGAGAGTCATGTAGGCAGGCCTGCATAGTTAGTGTGGGCGCTGACCTTGGGCGCTGACCTTAAGCCTGACTGTCTAGCCGACAAGATTGCCATCAAGCAGTCTATGACAGAATGGATTTCAACCCCAACTGCACTTTTTACCTTTGGTGTTGACATTGATGCTGGGTGTCTCAATACCAAACACTGAAAAGCCAGCTCTGAGGATGGAATGGTTGGCCTGACATAGCCAGGACCATCCCCCAAACCCTGGGAGATTCACCCCTCAATGCAAACATCATAGGGAACCTCAGCACAGAGGTAGTCTATGTCGACAGTACTGTCAAGGTCAAAATGGCCAAGACTGTGACCTGAGACCCTTACTCCAGGGCCACAGTTAATTCAGACAACTTCACTGACATCAGCTCCAGCAATGAAAGATTTGATTTTCAGCTGAAGGGGAAAATAACTTGGAGTGATCTCAGTGAGGGAAAACCTCTGTGTAGCAGATAAAAAAAATTCTAAGGCAAAGAGCTCTAATCTCCCCAGTACATGAAAAGAGCTGGAAACACATCTGCTGCATAGACAAACATGCATATCCCCATTTTGTTTCTAAGAAAATCCTATGGTAATGGGATGGAAATCCCACTAAAGAGTGCAGTACTCTCTAGCTAAGCATTCAGATCTGAGACTCTCTGTAGCTGAGCAGCACAATGCATTCTAACCAGCATGGAGATGTTATTAAGCACAGACTGTAAAATCTGAGCCAATTGTGGATGATGACTCACCAGCATCTGATACATGCCTCCATTGCCTGGCAATGATATGGTTATTGATTAGATATTCTTCACTGGAAAAGGGGGAACCCCACAAGGGGTACTGTGGGGTTGCTGAGTCAAGAAAGATGGGAAACAAATGGTTTCATTTAGTGCGAAGGGTAGCCAGATAGTTAAGACTAATAAGAGTAAAATGAAACATCATATAAACACTGCTTTAGTTTCTTACCAATGTTCATATAAACTCATTACATAGCATGAAATGTGGGCACCTCTCATGGGTTTATACTGTAATCACCTTGGGGACCCCAAAATTATTGTATAACAATACGAACTCCTTATTAAAGCCATGTGAGCTTTTCATTTCAGTTGCTGTGAATAGCCACACCTTCAAAATGCCTTTAAAGGTTAAGTGTAGCAGCTGGATGTAGACTGTATTACATATGTGACAGTTTCCTAACCTCCCTTTACCACATTCATGTAATAGCTTAGGTATTTTCCCAGAAGGTTTCCCAAAACTTTGCGTTAAAATAGGTGCACAGGTCCATGGTAAATATTAGTAATGACATGTATCTGGGAAATGATGCTGTATAGCTAAGATGCTGAATGTTCTTTACCTCGTACTACCTTGTCCCTTTTTGAGCCTATCATTCTTCTAATTCATCTGCTCTATCTTTGTTGAGTGTGACAATATAGTCAACGACTAGACAAGGGATCCTAAATAGCATACTCTGTCTCCAGTTATGTTTTAGATTAACCAGCCTTGTGAGCTTACTAAGGCTTTCTTGCTTTTCTGCCATATAATTGCTTGCGTAAGTGTAGCATTATAGTACTCTGAAAGATGAGTGCATAATTATTGTTCTGAACCATAAAGTTATGCAAGAAAGTGTGTGCCTCTGATCTTTAATTCACCCCACTAGGTGACCAATGACGTTGCTAATCTGTAACCACTGCTCATTTACTTGTACCAGAATTTTAATCACCTCAAACACTTTTTGCTATTTTGCTTGAGAGAGAAAGAGAACACTTGCATAGAGTTTAAAGATCCATTGCTATCTGTGTGTTTAATGCAGATGTTATTAATCTGTGACTTCTGATTATTTGTGCCAGATTCTTATTCATTAAAGCACTTTTTGCTGCTTTTGCTTGTAAATGAAAGGAGTATTTCTTTTGTTCTGGGTGTCTTCTTGCTCCATGCATTAATACAGATGATTTTCCCATTGGCTGATGACTTTAAACTTTTAGTTTTATACTGTGCAGCACAATGTAGCCTAGTCCTCTGTCTGGATGAGTTTCTCTGAGTTGCACCTACCTGATACAGTTATTAACTAAATTTGACTTGATTTTATCTAATTTGACCTTCTTTTCATCCCAGCAGGCTGTGTATAGCAGAGAAGGTCGCCATGGACTCCATAACCACAAGTAGTTGTTTGTTTTCAAATTAACCCCGTTTGGTCCCCTTTTCTGCTATTTTTCCACATTAGTCTTCACTTTTCTTTGGCATTGTTGCAAAATGTTGGTATCAGTGGTGCTACTGCTATTGATTTTTATAATAGTTCCTTGTTGTTGCTCTGGGTTGTGTAATCCTGCTGCTATGCTCTTGCATGCTCCTGCTGCTGCTTTTTATAATTATAATAGTCCCTTGTTGTTCCACTAGGTTGTGTGCTCCTGATGTCTATAATAGCTCTTGTCACATTGAGTTGCTTACATCTGATGCGGCTTTTATAATAGTTTATTGTTGCTTAAAGCTGTATGCTGCTGCTGCTGTTTATAGTGGCTTTTGGTGTTTTATTGGCTTGCATGCTCCTGCTGCTGCTTTTCATAATTATAATAGTCCATTGTTGCATTGGGTTGCTTACTTCTGATGCTTTTCTTATAGTAGATCCTTGTTGTTGCTTTGGGATGCATGCTGATGCTGCTTCTGTTTATAATCACTCTTGTTGTTTCATTACATGCTCCTGCTCTTGCTTTTTATATTTTAATAGTCCCTTATTGTTCCATTACGTTGTTTGCTTCTGCTGTTTATAACAGCTTTTGTTGCATTGGGTTGCATACTTCTGATGCTGCTTTTATAATAGTTACTTGTTGCTTTGGCTTGCATGCTCATGCTGCTTTTCATAAATATAATAGTCCATTGTTGCATTGGGGTGCCTACTTCAGATGCTGTTCTTATAGTAGATCCTTGTTGTTGATTTGGGTTGCATGATACTGCTGCTGTTTGTAATAGCTATTGCTTCATTTGCTTGCATGCTCCTGCTCTTGCTTTTTATATTTTTAATAGTCCCTTGTTCTACTAGGTTGTGTGCTCTTGCTGTTTATACCAGCTTTTGTTGCATTGGGTTGCATACTTATGATGCTGATTTTTAGTTACTTGTTGCTTTGGGTTGCATGTTCTTGTTGTTTAGAACAGTTATTTATAGTTGCTTTCGGTTGCATGCTTCTGTTGCTGCTGCTGTTTATAATGGCTCCTTGTTCTTGTGCTCAGTTGAGACTTCTCTTGTTCCATGTTTATAATATCTCCTTGTTTTTCAAGCCAGTTCACAGGTACCTTGACATCTATGTTGACACTGTGCCCAATATGACAGTGTGTGTACAGCTGTCATATTTTGTCATACAGCGAAATTGTATGCATTACAGTGTGTACTGCTCTCATACCATGCGTATAACCCCTGTACTTATTGCTTCAGTTATAATTGTACCAGGACACTTTCCTTTCTCACTTTAGAGATTCTACTGTGCACTTAAATTACCAGCTTAGTTCTATATAATATTTATGCCATATCTGCAAATCATCTATAGCTCAACCAATCAACTTACCTGACCGATGTGAAGTAGTCTACTTTTATCACCCACTGTTGACATCATTATAGCATCTGGTATAATTACTTGGTGTAGAAACTGCATTGTTGATATGACCTGTGAGAGGTGTTATCTTTACCAACTGAAGGCTAGAATCAGAGAAAGGAAGCCTCAGCCAAAGATATAACATATCACAACCTATATCACAGCAAGAGCAGCATAATTTCATTTATTTCATGAAGTCACAAGGCTGCAAACCATAAACCTTCCACGTCTAAGTCTGCACATGCAAGTGGTAATGTCCTAGTAATAGATGATAACATTGTTAGGCACACAGATTTGGCACTCATCAAGCTGGACAAAAACAGGGTGACAGCTCTCTGTCTTTGTGGCCCTCACACCAAGCAAATAAAACTACAAACTTGTGTTAGGCCATGTGGGTGTGAATGATTAGGGATACTCAGTCCAGATGCACATGCAGACAGACATGTTGGATATTTATTTATTTATTTGTTTGACATTTCTTTACTGTGGTGATCCGACTGGGTCTACAGAACCCATTTTCAGTAGAGGCCTGGGGTGAAAAGCTCCACATACAGTACAATACAAGTGACATGAGGAATACTATACCAAAATAAGTTGATAGAACGTAAAATAGGTTACAAGATATCCTACACATTTAGATAATGCTATAGAGTTATATCATTATAGACTATTTTAGTCATTCTATCTATATATACACTTAGCCTATAAGTAGATAAAGTAGTATGTATATAGTACAGTGTATAACATCGGTTGTTATAGTACATGAAAAATAAAATGATGGTTTCAGTTAGAAAAATAATAGCAGAAGAGTTAGTGATGCAGAAAGATAGTGGTAAAGTTAAGAATAGAACAGCCTGAGCAGTAGCTTAAGGATATGGTATAGAAACAGAGGAGGAGTTAGGAGAGACATTAGGATTTTGCAGACTGTGAGGGAGTGAGATGTGACAAAAGAAGAAGAAACTGAAGCTAGTGAGGAAGAGCTGAGCATTAGGCTGGATTTATACAGGAGCAGAGCCATGTATTTTTGAGATGATTTTTAGAGAGAGGCTTTAAAGCGTGTTAGGGCAGGCATAGACCTGGTAGTGAATTCCATAGTTTAGAGATGGAATATGCATACAGAGAGTGACCTGTTTTTTTTTTTGTTTGTTTTTGTTTTTTTTTTTAGCGGGTTTTGAGATAGTTAAGAAATTTTTATCTTCTGATCATCGGGATCTATTTGGTGTATAAGGTGCGACTAAGTTGCCTAATGCAGGGTAGGCAATAGGCTTGAAAATAAGGTTGTGCAAAGTAGATAGCTGAATAAAAGCAAGTTGGTCGGAAAGTTCAAGGCAGTTTAATTCTAGGAGTGGTTTACAGTGGTGTGTGAGATATTTAGAGTTTGTGGCAAACTTTGCAACTTTGTTGTAGCACTGTTCCATCTTACTTAGGGTAGAAGTTTGTAAGTTAGTCAGGACAGGGGCACCGAAAAGAAGGGAGGGAAGTAAAAAGGTTTTCACGAGGGAAACTTTGGTTGCTGTAGTTAAGAAATGTTTGTTTCTATATAAAAATCCCAGTTTTTGATGAGTTTTCTTTATATTTTGCTGTATATGGTGGTCGAAGGAAAGTTTATTGTCAATGATTACTCCTAGAGGTTTGGTTTCCTGCACTATTTCTATGACGGTGTTGTCAGATGCCAAGATGTTGAAATGATTGGTGACAGGGGATGTGTTTTTGGGGTGGAAGAGTACTAATTTAGTCTTCTTTGTATTAAGAAGGAGTTGGATATTTTTAAGCCAGCGTTCCACTGCAGTAAAGGACTGATGAGGTTTTGAAAGCAGTTTTGGTAGTGATTGAACAGTACAGATTATGGTGAAATCATCAGCATATTGAATGAGGGTTCCAGGGTGAAAGGCAGTGTGAAGTTTGTGAAAATGTTGGAGTAGGGGTCCGAGGATAGAGCCCTGAGGAACTCCAGTAGGATTATGCAGAAAGGGCGAGAGTTCATTGGACCATTTCACTACTTGTTTACAATCCTTGAGGTAGCTCTGAAACCATTTTACTGTGTTATGTGAGACACCTAAGTTAGTGTGTTTAGTAATCGGGGGGGGGGGTGACAGACTGTGTCAAAGGCCTTAGAGAGATCAAGGAATACTGAGGCTGTATAGCATCCTGCATGTCTGGCCTTGTTCACAATGTCTGTAAAGGACAATAGAGCTGCAGATGTGCTGTGGCTAGGTCAGAAACCATGTTGGCTTTGGGTTAAGATTGTTTTGCAATAGGTATTGCATTATCTGCTGATGGATACCTTTCTTGAGAATTTTGCGTATGGGTGACAAGATGGATATAGGATGGAAATTGGTTAGCTCAATAGAGTTGCCTCCTTTGTGGATGGGGTGATGTGAGATTGTTTCCATATGGTTGGTACTTCCGATTCAGATAAAGACCTATTAATAAGGCTATTGATTGGGTAGGCAGCAGATATGAGGTAGTGTGGTGGAAGATTATCAGCTGAGGTGGAACAGGGTTTTAGTTTTTGTAGCCGTTTCTTAATGATATTTTTGGATATGGGCTGAAATGAGAATGGGGGTTTTTATGACATTTTGTTGAGTAGGGAGTTATTAATGATAGGGTTAGAGGTAGCAAATGGTATAGGATTGGTGCCTAAATAGGATAAAGGGTGGGGGGTCCAGTGTTAGGGGTGTTAGTAGTTCTGATATTGATTTCATGAAATGCTTGCTAAAGTTTTCAGCTATTTGTGATGGAGGGGTATCAGATGATGGTGTGCGGTCTGTATTTTTCCCAGGCTAAAGTAGACTAGATATGGAGCCCCAAAATGTTGGGGGTTCATTTTATGCTGGAGTTGAAGCTGGGTATAGTATGATTTCGTATCTTTTTTGATTAATTTTGTCACTGTTACATAGTGTTTTGATGTTGACATTGATTTTGTTCATTTTTGTTTACTTTCCAGGTTTTCCAGGCTAGGTCCCTTTGTTTCATCAGGTGTTTACATTCCTTAGAGAGCCATGGGGACTGAGTTATTTTTGATTCTTTTCATACGAATGGGGGATAGGGTATTAAGCATGTGAAGGAAGGTGTTATTAAAATATAGTACAGCATCATTAAGGGGGATAGTAGTTTAAGGGGTGTCCTTTCTATTTTATGTAGGAGATTGTTGAATTTATGCTGACAAAAATTTGTTAAATGCCTAATCAATTTTACAGTGTGTACTCTTAGTTGTTGATAGTTTGTTC
The DNA here is from genome assembly GCF_019279795.1 of Protopterus annectens. Lineage (NCBI taxonomy): Eukaryota > Metazoa > Chordata > Ceratodontiformes > Protopteridae > Protopterus > Protopterus annectens. The sequence goes on along the minus strand of NC_056726.1, from coordinate 425,884,420 downwards.
TAATGGCATAAACTGGCAGATGATCGCTCAGGGAAATAGTGTACCTGAAGAGGGATGATTGGTGGGGTGGGATACTAGGATCCAGTCTAGGGTGGATTGTAAGGTAAGATCTTTGCTGTATGTTGGACTATTGATAAGCTGTGAAAAAAAACCTACAGATTGTTACTATTTATGGGGGAGATGGAAGCAATGGTCTGCCAGTCCATATTAATGTCTCTTAAGATTGTTCCATGATTTATTTATGGGATGTCCAGGGTAATATATCTTCCAACACTGGTATACTGTGATCTGGTGGGATATATATTATTATTATTATTATGAAAAATATTTTTGTTGTGTTGAGGTTCAAAAAAAAGAGATTAGCACCTCAGCATTAGAAAAGGTGGGTATATTACTGGTATAGGGTGTGATATTGAGTGCAGAGGGATGTAGAAGGGTTATCCCTCCTTCATTCTTTTTAGATCTATCTTGTCTAGTTATTGCAAAGTTTGGAGGTATTATTTCAGAGTCTTTTACATTGGGGTGTAGCCATGTTTCGGTAAGTGCTAATATGTCAGGTTTGTTTTGATCAATCCAGGCATGTAGTGAGGCTATCTAATTACATATACTTCTAAGGTTCAGTGTAAGTATGTTAAAATCTTTGGTGTTACTTCTGGCATTTGCATTAAAGTGTGGGCCTGGGTGAGGATGTTATGTTTCCACTTTTGAGTAGATAAGTGATGAGGAGTGAGCACCATAGAATATGTTTCTTATACGTAGGTGATGGTACTGATGTCAACTGTGGTTTCATAGGAGGTGAGGAGGCCAATTTGTGAACTGAATAATATGGGAGGGTGTAGGGGAAAAGTTAGGCAAAGATATGTGAGAAGCTGTGTTTATCGGGGAGATGGTTATAGGAGGTTATTGATGTGTATTGATGAATTTGGGATATGTGATGTAGTTGCATAGAGATTGGGAATTAAGAGTAAGGATGTTAGAGAGGTTGAGAGGAGCATGTCTAGTGTGAGGGTGGTTTTACAAATAGTAGAAGTGGTATTTATATGTCCTAAAGAAATATCAAGTGTAATTAGAGATGTATGTTTAGTGATATGTGAGCAGCTTAAGGTAAGGTTGGAAATGTGTCGTCTTCAGGATGGGCTTTGACAGTTTGGTTAAGTGTTTTGTCTTGAAATGTTTGATATGTGGGGGGAGAGATGTGATTGGTCAACAGTAAATTTATGGTGCAAAGTTAGTTTGATGTGTGTGTATTAATAGGTGGAATGAAAAAACAGGAGTAGTAGGAGATAATGTGGTAAGCCTGGAGTTTACTGTAAGATAGTTTGAGGCGGTGTTTGTATAGGGAAGACTGAAGTATAGTAAGATACAAAGAATTATAGTAGGGGGAAATGAGATTCAAGGTGATGGGGAAAGGGGAAAGCAGATCAGCTTGGTTAAATAAGACTGTAAGCTATGAATGTGATGTGGGTGTAGACAGGGCAGATGTTTATATAATTGCATAAGGAAATTAGAGGGAGTGGTTAGCGGGGGATATGAGTAGAAGCTCTTGGTTGGAGTGGGTTGGGATATCGAGGCAGGGAGGGGAGCAGAGTAAGCAGAGCAAATGGAGTGGGAAGAACCAGACTGCATCTATTAGCAGAGTCATATAACTGGAAATGAAAGTAGAGTACAATAATCAGTGTTTAGACTATTATAGGATATTTAATGACAGGAAAGCAAAAGAGAAGGTAAAAGGAAGAGAAATGCAAGGTGCAGAGCTGTAATATAAGGTAAGGTTTACTAGACATCACAGAGATAACGCAAAGCAGTGAGAGGGGGTTCAAAGGAAGGAAGGAAATTTAAGGGGGGGAGCAAGTATTTGCAGAGAAATACAGTTGAACAAGAAGGATGATAGTAAAGGTGGTGCCCAGTGGTGTACAGAGAGTCTTGCAAAGAACATATAGATTACAGGAGAATAATAAAATTAATTTCAAACATTTACTTTATTTCGGTGTGCTGCAGACCAGAGATTTAAACACTGAGCTCTGGGTACGTGTTACTTGAAATTCACATTGGGTGATTTGTAGACATTTACTACCTAGGAGAAGAGGGGAAGAAAGGATAGGTGAATGAGACAAGCAACCAAATGAACAACATAGATAAGGAAAAAAAAGGCAGAAAGGGAGACAAGCTGGAGTATTCAAAGTATGGGAGAGTGCTTACTGTTAATATAGATTACTAGTAAACCAGGTGTAGCTGTTTGTTAAGGATATTTCAGAGGCAGAGAGAATAGTTTGACATGTGGATGAATAGAGTGAGCCTGTTAAGCATACATTACAGGTGCAGATGGACTAACAGTATGCACATATACAGCAGCCTACATTTAAAACACATAGCAGACATTAGAAACAGTACAATTATAGAAGCAGTTTCAAAAATACAGATATTCTTCGTGTTTCACTGTTGCAGTCATTACATTTGGGTAATCTGCTGGCAGGTTGCCCTCAGTCAGCCTGAATAACAAAGTCTTGGGTCCTGCGTCGGTTGCAGTCTCCTCTTCCATGATGTCAGGTCATCAGGGGTATAAAATATGCAGTCTACGCCATTTTAATCAGTTTTTCTTGCTGCGTGGTGCCTGAAGCAGTTCACACCCGAAGCCGAAGCAGTTCACAAGTGCCGGTCGGCCGACTCCTGAAATTTTCATATTCGAGTTTCAGAACCAAAGTCTTCAAACTAAAGCTAAGTACCCCTTTGGGGAAAATTTTTCTTGCTCCTTACCGATGTCAGTAAAAGTTAATAATTGCATTACTTGTGGGAAGCAAATACCTCATAAGGATTTTCATTTGTACTGTATTCCTTGCCTAGGCCCTGATCACAACGTGCCTTGCTGTTGGTTTTGTGCTAAATTTAACCAACGCACTATTAAGTGTCTGTATATTTTTGCTTCTAAATATTTTGGTTCAAGATTTAACTACCCTGAAATGTCGTCGGTTAGCAATCCAACTACTGGAGTTCACAAAAAATGCAAGGAAAAAGACAGAGACATTCCGTCGAGGTTCAAAACCGACAAAACTTCTCCTAAGCCAGTCACTGGTACTCAGTGAGGTGCTTTTGCAGCCCCTGATACCCACTACTTTTGAGTCGCAGGCCTCTACTGAGACCCATTCAGAGTCTGGTATGCCACGAGACTTGCAAAGTATTGAACCCATAGATGTCTCTCCCTTGGATGGGTCCGGAGCTGCTGAGCAGGCACCGGCTTCTGAGGGTGTTTTCAGGCCTCAACATTTTTACATTAAACCGATGCCAGACACAAAAACAAGGTCAAAATCAACTTCTATGTCTAAAAAACCGATGCATGAGCCACGTGCTCAGGCCCCATGCCTAAAAACAGATGATCAACATGGCTGAGGATTTAATTACCTTGATCAGGGGTTCCCAACCCCAACCCCCCCCTGCTAAGAGGCCTAGGTAAGGCACTGATTATGAATCGTCAGATCAAGTTTCTATTTTTTCTGATTCCTTTTCTGATCAGGAATTTTCTGTTCCACCCTTTGAGGATTCTGATGCAGAGGAATCCATCCCATCTGCATCTCCTCCTGAGGATTAGTCTTTTGGAGAGACTTTGCATACTTTAAGGGAACATTTTCACTGGGAGAGTCAGGACTTCTCTGAATCAAAAAAGCAGCTTAGGAATTTCCTTCTTCTTCCTCAGCATAGGCCTTTGACAATACCTCCTGTATTAGACATTGTTGATGATGTGTTCTCGGAATCAAGCATGGTTCCTGATTCCCTGCCTCCGACTCCTAGTAAGCCAGACAGATATTACTGGGTTCCTGACTCCCACAAATTTCTTTTCAAAAGTCCTGCTGCTGATCCAGAGACTATTTCTCAGGGTCCCAAGGGTGTTAAGGCTTCTACAGCCAAAAATCCTACCCCTTCTGATAGAGATTCCAGGGCGCTGGATAGATGGAGTAAGAAGGTTTATACATCTGCAACCTTGGCAATCGGGGCTGTAAACTGCCAGTTTCATATGCTTAAATATCAACAACATGTTATGGGCTTACTGAAACAGAAAATGATGTTGATTTCTGATTGTGTGGAAAATAAAGAGTTACAGGATTTATTGCATTCAGCAGAAAATGTTGGAAAGCATACTTTGCAATGTGGTTTTGATTCCTTGGAGGCCTCTTGTAGGGCCGCCGTTACTGGATCTGTGATTAGAAGGCATGCCTGGCTCAAGAAGCAAAATCTGCCTGATCATGTTAAAGCTAAATTGTTGGATGCCCCTTTGCAGCATGATACTCTGTTTGGTAATAAGGTAGAAGAGGTTTTAAAGAAAATGGAAGACAAAGCTCGATCTATGCAAACTGTAAAAGATTTCTTGCAAGTGCAGCCACCCAGGTTCAGTAGGCACTGGCCTACTAAAAATTGGTCCTTTCCTGTGCCCAACAGAGCCACTCAGGGCAAACCCAGGCGCTCAAAAGGCTCCAGATATCAATCACAGGGTTCTTATAGGTCAAAGCAATGGGGTACCTCCACCTCCAAATCTGGAGGAAACAAAGCACAACCTTACAGTAAACAGTCTCAATGACTTCCCTCTATCATCTCCAAGCACTTATCTTTTGGCAGCCCCCTTGGGGGGAAACTAGCACTTCATGCTCAAAATTGGCAGTTAATCACCCAGGACAAGTGGGTATTAAACATAGTATCCCAGGGGTACAGATTTCATTTCCATACTTTGCCAATTCCAAATGGATGGCCGGATCTGCTACAAAGCAAGTGGGCAGAGGTCCAGAAACAAGTTATGTCCCTCATGGATATGGGGGCTATTCAACCGGTACTAGAAAAGGAAAAAGGACAAGGATTTTATTCAAGACTTTTCCTGGTACCCAGAAAAGACAATTCATGGCGTCCAATACTGGACTTATCGATTCTGAACACGTTCCTGGACATTCCAAAATTCAAAATGCTGACTTTACAACAGCTACTGCCTATGCTAGGCAAGAATGCTTGGTTAGTAACTTTAGACTTAAAAGAGGCATACCTGCATATCCCATTAAGGGAGTCATGCAGAAGATACCTCCGCTTCAAAGCAGGTTTTTTGCATTACCAATTCTCTGCACTGCCCTTTGGCTTATCTACTGCACCCAGGGTCTTTACAAAGTGCTTGGCACCAGTTATTGCATTCTGCAGACAAAGAAACATTCAAATGTATCCTTATCTAGACAATTGTCTCATTCAAGCATAGCACAAGGACACTCTTCTTCAACATCTGACATTTGTAAACTTCTAGCATGCCTAGGGTACACCATAAAGGAAAATAAATCACAACTGGTACCCTCTCAAATAATTACATTCCTGGGTGCAAGCTTGAATACAACTGCCCAGATGGCTTACCTCACGCCAGACAAAGGCAATTGACAACATACTTCAAACAAATGACAACAAAAACCCAGTTATCTGCAAGACAAATTCTGCAGGCTTTGGGGTTCATGGTATCCTGCATTCTACTAATTCCATATGCGAGACTGCATATGAGGAAACTTCAATGGTACCTAAAAAGTTTATGGAGTCAACATTGTCACAGCCTGGAAACAATAATTGCTCTCATTCCCTGCCTACAACAGGAGTTTCTTTGGTGGGCAGAGACATGTCACCAAAACAAGGGACTGTCATTCACTCTACCCCCTGCCACCCAAACCCTAACTACAGATGCATCAGACTATGCTGGGGGGGGCCCACCAGGCAGGGAGATGCATTCAGGGCAAATGGAGCCCAAACGAAATGCATCTGCATATCAACCAGAAAGAAACACTAGCTGTTTAGAATGCTCTGACAGCCTTCAAGGACTTTCTTCATCCAGGACAACTACTGATAAAGATGGACAACACCACGGTTATGTGGTACATAAACAAGCAGGGGGGTACACATTCCTACCCCCTTTGCAGACTAGCCATGGGCTTGTGGAACACAGCCTTGACTTACCAAATACATCTTCAAGCTCAGTTCCTGCCAGGAAAGCAAAATACTCTGGCAGACTACTTAAGCAGAAATCTTATGGACCCACACGAATTGAAACTAGATCCAGAAATCTTCAGCATGTTAACACAGAAATGGGGGAGCCCAGACATAGATCTAGTTGCCTCTCCCCGAAACTATCAGTTGGACAAATTCTGCACTAGAACTCCTCACAAACAAGCATGGAAAGTGGATGCCCTATCCTTCAGCTGGAAAAACCTGTCAGTCTATGCCTTTCCCCCCTCTGCCTCTACTATCCAAGGTCTTACTAAACGTCAGACAGGAAAAACCAAAAATTATACTAATTGCTCCGGACTGGCCTTGCCAGCACTGGTACCCACTTCCAAGGAATATGTCACGCCCTCCTCTGTGGTACTTGCCTCAAACACCTCATCTACTGTCTCAGCAGAATTATCAAATTCTGCACACTCGGCTCCAAACTCTGAATCTTGCAGCATGGCTAATCAACTAATTATTCAAACCACATCTCTCAGTAAGCCTGTAATGGATGTCACTGTGGAAGCCAGAAGGCCTAGTACTAGAAAATCTTATGTTGATAAATGGAAGAGATTATGTGCTTGGAACCAAGCACAAGGAATAGACACAGCAAAGCCCAATATGCCTCAGATTTTACAATACTTAACTGAGATGCTTGACAAGGGCCTATCTTTTTCTTCAATAAAAATCCATGCCTCTGCCATCTCGACTCATTACAACACAGAGCCTCCCCTCTTTTCTCATCCACTGCTTAAACAGTATTTTGTGCTGGAAAAACTCACCCTGCTTCCTTTTGAACCAGCAGCTACCGTGGATATAAAATTTCTATCTTGGAAGACAGCCAGTCACTTCAGCAAGAAGGGTTTCAGAACTACAGGCTCTCATGGCAGTGGAGTCTTCCATTATATTTTACCCGGACAGGATGGCCCTCAGGACCAGTCCTTCTTTTATGCCTAAGGTGGTATCCAGTGTGGCTCTTAACCAGACCATTCACCTGCCAACTTTTTCCCAAATCCGCAAAACAAGGAGGAGCGGATTCTGCATTCATTGGATATACACAGACAACTAAGAATCTACTTAAATAGGACAAAATCTCTGAGAAAGTCTGAGCAACTACTGGTAGCTTTTGCTGCAGGATCAGAGGGGAAGGCTATATCAAAGCAGACTATTTCTAAATGGATAAGCCACTGCATTCGTTTCTGCTATTTGCACCATGGTAAACCTGTGCCCAAGGGGATCAGATCCCATTCCACCAGGGCTGCCTCTTCTTCAGCAGCTTTTCTCAGAGGGGTCCCAACCAAAGACATTCTAGAAGCTGCTACTTGGAGCTCTGTTCATACGTTCACAAAGCATTACCATTTACCTCTCTTCTCTAAATCCAGGGCAGGCTTTGCCACTGCAGTCCTGCAGGGCCTTATAGCTGCCCCTATTGCTGTTTAGTTCCATCTTCCCATCCATAGCTTTGGGATTTTACCCAAATGTAATGACTGCAGCAGTGAAACATGAAGAACATAGTACAGTTGTGTACACTTACCATCAATGTAGATGTTCGAGTGTATTCACTGTTGCAGTCCGGGTTACCCACCTGCCATCCCCCATTCTATACCTTTTCTTTCCTTCACTATACTCAAAAGCCTTTGTGGTGTATTTGCTTTTGTTTGAAGGTAAATTTTATGTTTCTAAGGTGCATTTATATATTTACAGTTTATATATATTTTTGCTCCCCATTGGGGGGCACCTGACATCTGGGGCAAGAAAAACTGATTAAAATGGCGTCGGCTGCATATTTTATACCCCTGATGACCTGACGTTATGGAAGAGAAGACCGCAACTGACGCAGGACCCAAGACTTTCTTATTCAGGCTGACTGAGGGCAACCTGCCAGCAGATTACCCAAATGTAATGACTGCAACAGTGAATACACTCTAACATCTACATTTATGGTAAGTGTACACAACTGTACTTTTCTTTGTGCCGTTTACTGACTTGCTTTCCAGAAGTTGGTAGAGTGCCACTAATGCCTTGCTGTTTAGGGTCTATATTAGAATGACAAAACCTCACTTACACGAATCCCAAAAGGCCAACACATAAACAGCGAACTGCATGAACACTGAACGTCCTTAAGCGTGAAATTCAAAATACCGAATCGCCATAGTTGTCCACACCATGTTTAGTGAGGTAAAACATCAGTAGGAGATTCCCTTATCTGGTATAGCTCCCTAATGTAAATGTACAATAGTTGGGTGCGGGTTAAGGTAAGTGCATATATAGTAATACATTCATATTTATTTTGTTTGGGTAGGTAGTACATAGCAGGTGGTGGAGTTGGCCAAATATGGCAATTCAATATTTTGAATTTCATGCTTAAGGACATTCAGTGTTCTTGCAGTTTGCTGTGTATGTGTCGGCCTTTCAGGATTCCGTAAGTGAGATTTCTGCATTCTAATATAAACCCACTTTTATTATTGCAACTCCTTTCTCAGCTTCTTGGTTAGCCAGCCCGTATTCGTTCCTAGCCTGGTCTGTTTTTGTATCTCCCACTTTTTCCTGCACTCCTCCTTTCTTTTTTTAACTTCTTAGCCCTCTGCATTCCACCACCAGCTTATCTTATGTACCTTATTTCCATACCTGGCTCAGATGCATAGCTGTCCTGCATTCCTCACATATGCTGTTTTGAAGCACTGCTATCCTTCAATTCCATCTGTTTCCTTTTCTTGAGGTGCTAGGACCATGAATAATTCCTTGAACAGTTGTGCTTTCTGTCTTGTCAACTTCCAGGTCTCTGTTGATCTTGGAGCTTTCTCTCACCATTGCTAGTAACTAGTAGTTCATAACGTGGGCCAGCTGTTTCACTGGGGATGACTTTGCAATTGCTGATTCTACCCCAGTGCTATTTCTTTACTAGGAGGAAGTTTATCTGAGTTGCAGGTTGGCCAATCTTGTATGTGATGTTGTGACTGTCTGTCTTTCTGAACCATTTGCTGGCTGCTATCAAGCCATTTTCCAAACAGAAAGTCTAGAATGGCCACTCCTTTATTACTGTCACCCCACCCATGTGGACCCAGGCACTCCATGTATCCTGTTCTGACTGTCCTGATATGTGCATTCAACTCAACCTTTGTTAACACCAATTTGTGTTCTCCTGCTTTATCTAGTAGGCCCTGTAACTGCTGTCTGAATGCATTCTTTCCTTATCACAACCCTGGTGTGGAGCATAGGCTAAGGTTATGAGTATTGCCCTAATATTAAGCTGGAGTATGATTGCCATGAGTCTTTCACTAATTATGATGACATCCCTTACTATCTTCTGAAGCCTCACCCTCACCACAGTTATTACACTATTTCTAGCCTGTCCTCCTCCTGATTAGTAGAGTCTGGATCCCAAGCCAAGTGGCTTTGCTGCACTGCCCTTCCATCTTGTCTCCTGGATGCATAGAATGTCCAGCCTCCTCTTACCATCATGTCATCCACTTCCAAGCTTCATCCTGTCAATGAACCTCCATTGAATGTAGCAGTTCTTAGCTCATGTTTGACAGCTTGATTGGTTTTTACATACAACTTTTGCTCAACATAGCTATCCCATATAACCCAAACTGGGCAACTGGACACTGGCCAGCTTATTGACCCAGGGCTACTGGGCTTTATGGCAGCACACATTGGCAAATGGCACATTTATACAACTCTTCCCTCTAAAGGGCACTGCGTAGAGTCTGTACTGCTGCCACAGACCCATTCTTTGATGAGTTTGAGATGGAAACATTCAGCATGTTTTTGGAGGTGGGAGGAACCCAATAGAGATGCAGGAAAAACATGCAAACTCCAAATAGACATTGAGCAGAGGTCAGGATCAAGCCTTGTGCATGGGAGGGAAATACCTTAACCATTATGCCAGCTGCTTGCTGAAATACCTAATAAACACCAACAGGATGAAAATAACCATCCTATCTACTAGGGAGTGCTAACAATTTAGATCCTGTCATAATCAACATCACCACCTCCTGTACCACTGCTGCTGTATCTCCTTCCCTGGTCAAATCCAACCCTTGTTCAGTTATCTTCTGTATCAAGATTTCAAGCAATAATATTGCCGCAGTGAACATTTTAGAATTCAATGACTTCATAACTTTTTAGTAGGTCTGTCCCTTCAAAGAGGTTTCAAAATTCCATTGTATTTCCAGTTTCTGTGCAGCCTCACTTGGTACCTATACTTCAAAATTGTATACACATCTACTAAACAGCATCGAACAAGTAGTCCTTAACAGGCACAAATATAATATGAAATTCAAAAATAAACCACCTTGATGGTCCACCCCCATTAAATAATCCTACAGCAAAAGAAAAAAATTACTAAACATCTACAACAAATCACAAGAGTCAACAAAGAACTAAAAAACACAATCAGGAAAGTTCAAGATGAACATGAAATTAAAATAAGCAACTGAAACCAAAGACCATTACAAATCCTGCTCTTGCTATAGTAAACAAAAAAAAAAGAAAAATACTAGCTAACAATGCTTTGAGCTAACTTATAAATGACATTGCCTGTACAAACCCCAGTTGTTGAATTTCCAAATTTTTCCAAGTACCTGACCCCATATATGTGATTGTTATTTAGCATCTTAGCTGCCTTTTCCATGGCAAAACAATGCTCCATCTGTAGGCCAGACAATGCTCCTTGTTGCCTAATAGTGTCAAACATTCTCAGTGTCTTCTAAGTTTCTTTAACTTAAGCCTCTCCAGAGGCTGTTCCTGAAGCATGGAAAATGGCCATTGTGATGATACTCCTACAGACGTATAGCCCTAATTGAGGCCTTGACAGATATATATCCATCAGCTTAATATGCAAGTCCATGGAACACATCATTTCAGACTTTTTAAATACCAATATTAAAAACCTTATGGTCCTGAACCCACATCAATTTGGCTTTGTCAATAGTAGGTTATGCCTTTTAAATCTAGTTAATTTCAAAAATCTTGGTGAAGCTGTAGATGGGTGTCTGTGCAGTCTGCACAACATACCTAGAGCTAGCCAAAGCCTTTGACATTATCTCCTGTACAGGTGTTATAAATAAGATGAGACCTAAACATTGACCCTTATGATGTGAGATGGACAGCAAACTGACTATCTGACAGAACATATAGCACATAGTTAAAGTAGCAGGAGTCACCTCGGAAAGCAGTAGGGCAGCATCTGTTTCTCCAGTCTTCAAACTACAAACCTGTAACTTTAGTTGATTACATTTGCTGATGACTGTAAAATGGATATTGTAGATTACTCACCCTCCAATACTGTGACACTGCAGAAAGAATTAGATCATGCAAATCAATGGTGTGAAATTAATGGACTCAAGTTAAATGCAGAGAAATGCAGCATTGTAACATTTGTTAAAACTTTTCTCGTACCTACAGTATAGACAGCACCCCTCTCCAGATTGGTCAACCAGGATCTCTGTATGTTTGTAAACAATTCTTTCTTTCCTTTTGACCACCTTATCACAACAGTGGTGGAGATAATTTTATTTGGTCTAAATACTAGCCAGCAGCCTCATATCAAGTTCTAAAGAACTCATTGTTCCTCTACATTCAGCCGTCGTCAGATCAATTATAGAGTGCAGTGCCCATTTTGGTATGTAGCTATCCAAACATATCCCACAACTATAAAGATCCCAGCAATTCCCGATGAAAGACCCTACTCTGCCAAGATAAGCTTGAAACTCTATCCATGCACTCTGCATGCTATAGGCTCCTAATTGGCAACCCCTGCCTAGCTTTTAGTGCCTTAAAAGACCCTACTTCCTTCCATTGCAACTTCACAAAATTAATGGCTCCACAAAACACCCTTATAAAGTATCTAAATCTCCAACAGCAAATAAATAGAACCCACTTGGGGAATATATTAATCTTCCCACACTCACACTGTCTATGGAATACACTTGCCCTATATGTAAATTACCTGTACATATTAAACAGAATGATGACCTAATCTGCCTTTAAAAAGAATCTTGTCAGTGTCCATAAATTCTTCCCTGACCACATCTGTTTTGCCCTCTTGGTGGCAGCAGATGCCCTGTGAGATGCCCTTGAATTGATTGTACCTGGTACTCTCTATGATACTGTGATAAGGTACCCGATCATAGTCTCTATCTGACTAAACAGGCTCTGCTGTAAAACAGACTGCTGAGTGGGAATAATGCTTTTCTTTGCTATTCTCATTATATGGTTTATTATATTACTTGCTGTTTGAATGCAATGTTTATTTTTAGTGCATTGTTTTAAAGTATTAACAGTTCTGGTTAAGTGAATGCAAAGGTTTGTCTCGTAGAAAGTCACAGGATTTAGAAACTAATTGCTTGTGAAATGAAGGAGGAGCTAGAGACCATTATTTGTATTTAAGGAGAAAAACATTCCAAGATTTTCAAGAGAAATCTGATTGAACAGCTTCTGCCATAAAACAGATTGTTCTGAGGGAATGATACTTTTCTTGGTTTATTTTCTTTATATGTTTTGGTGGAGTATCAATACAAATACATACTGATGACGCCATCAGATGTTGGTTTGGTCTTTGGTTTTCTTAGCTTGTTAGCCTCTTTCTATGAATTAAGAAAATGATTCCTAAACACCAAATTCAGCTGTAGTGGCAACTAACAGAATATGCACTGCTTGGTTGCCTCTTTTCCCGTTCTGTGGTCTGGTATGTGTTAAGACTTTGTGGTGTCATTGTGGTGTGGATCCAGAAAGTAACAGCAGTGTCTGTTGCCCTGTCAGGTTTCCCAAGAATGCCCGTCAAACATAGCATTTTTTAACTCATGATTTTTATAGCGATGAATTAAATCATTTTAATTGAGCTTAATATAGTAACAGTGTCTGTAAGCCACGGTGGTACAGCAGTAGCGTTGTTGCCTCACAGCAAGAAGTTCTCCTGTTCGATTCTTGGCTGGAGTGCCTTCTGTGTGGAGTCTGCATGTCCTCCCCGTGGTCGAGTGGCCTCCGAAAGACATGCATGAATGGACGTGCCTTCACTGAAGGTTGGGCGTCGGGCTGGCAACTCGGCACCATAAAAAAATCAACTGACAATCATTAGTGGACCGGATTTCCGCTGTGGTGACCCCTAACTGGGAAAAGCCGAAAAGACAAACATAGTAACAGTGTCTGTACAGTGACAAATGCTGTAAGAAGTAACTTAGATGCACGCTCATCTATCTACAGGGCTGGTGAAGTCCCCCGGGGGCTCCCAACTTGACAAGTCCTAAGTAACCCCTTGTCACAGTCACCTCTTTTAAGCAACTTTAAAGTTCATGGTGCAAACTTACTACAGACTGACCTGTAGCTACAATATTCTTACATTGACAAGCCTGTGTACCGCACTATTTTGACCCATCTCACAAAGGAACATTCATAGTGTATGACATTTAGTTGCAACAAAAATACATTACAACAACTCTATGTACAAAGTTGGACTTAAGTGAAATGGTGCCCAAGACACCGCCTACTGTTTCATCCCCCCAACACACACATGCGTGAGCACAAACATCCTCCAGTACTCCCCCGTCTTGGGCTCCCTGCATCAACCACATTACTTTTTTCTTGCTTTTCTCAGATTTTGCCTTAACTCTCTAACTTTTTAAAGAAGCTATAACTTTCTATATGCTCTGAAGTACAATATAAAGTTTTTTTTGTACACAACCTTTTCATCCAGTGATGGCTTGAACAGAAATTATGATTAAGGAAAAAAATCCAGTATTGCCATTCAACTTTAGTTTTCCTTGCATCTTTTTGATACACCTTTTCTGACCAATACACAGCAGCAATGTCCACTTACAAAATAACTCAAGCTGGGTCCTCAAGAAGCCATAGGGTTGTAGATGCTCTGGGATGCATTTTAGGGCATTTCCCAAACTTTTATTCCAATGGTGGCCTAAGCAAAATCATGAGTAAATGAGTTTGTTTCATTTTTTTTCTTTCAAGGAAGATATAAGTTGTGCCCAAGGCTTCATGTTCAAAGCTGACAAAGTAGTGGTTCATAATAAACAAGCCAATGCACAGATCTTATCTGAGAATACTGCCTTACCTGTCTAACCCCCCTCCCCCAAAAAAGACAGTCACCACCTTTGCATCCCTCTGGTGTTCGATTGAGATGAAAGCAGAGATTCAAATGGCCACAGTCAATGTATTTCAAGTGACTGCTCTCATAAATATACATAGCATGCCTGCTTACTCCTCACTCCTAATCCCCAAAGGCAACCCGCTGTGTAAGTGCCTGATGTGTGAGCAACCCGCTGTGTAAGTGCCTGATGTGTGAGCAACCCACTGTGTAAGTGCCTGATGTGTGAGCAACCCGCTGTGTAAGTGCCTGATGTGTGAGCAACCCGCTGTGTAAGTGCCTGATGTGTGAGCAACCCGCTGTGTAAGTGCCTGATGTGTGAGCAACCCGCTGTGTAAGTGCCTGATGTGTGAGCAACCCACTGTGTAAGTGCCTGATGTCTGAGCAACCCACTGTGTAAGTGCCTGATGTGTGAGCAAACCGCTGTGTAAGTGCCTGATGTGTGAGCAACCCGCTGTGCAAGTGCCTGATGTGTGAGCAACCCGCTGTGCAAGTGCCTGATGTGTGAGCAACCCACTGTGTAAGTGCCTGATGTGTGAGCAACCCCTGCTGTGTAAGTGCCTGATGTGTGTGCAACCCACTGTGTAAGTGCCTGATGTGTGAGCAACCCACTGTGTAAGTGCCTGATGTGTGAGCAACCCCTGCTGTGTAAGTGCCTGATGTGTGAGCAACCCGCTGTGTAAGTGCCTGATGTGTGAGCAACCCGCTGTGTAAGTGCCTGATGTCTGAGCAACCCACTGTGTAAGTGCCTGATGTCTGAGCAACCCACTGTGTAAGTGCCTGATGTGTGATTGTGTGGAAAGTGAAAAAAGATAATGATTACGGTAATGCATTCCACTTTGTTGCTCCCAGACAGTACACTACCCCTACACAAACTATGATAACTTATTTGTACACCTCTGAAGTCTGTGAGAAAAGTAAAAGAAACTATGACCACACTGTCCCCAGTCCAAACACAAGCTATAATGGCCTGCTGCACACACCTCTAAGGTTTGTGATGAAAATTAAGTTGTGACCATACAATCCCCAGCCTCCCACAAAACCTAAAGAACCCTTCTGTACACATCTGAGCAAGGCTAGGTTTAGAATGGGTGCAGTTGAGGTCAGAGGCCACAACTAAGTCCATGTCAAAATCCATTTATAAAGTATGGGATGTGGGGCCACCTAACGCCTTGAAGATCTAAGTGTCTGAATGTTGGCAATACATTGTGCAACACTGGTATTGCCACACCAGATCAGAGACTGTTGTTTAGCAGTCGTCAAACAGCAGCAGGGAAAGTCATTTTATTTACCTCATTGAGGAATAATGCACACCTGTCACTGTACCTGATTTCACAGATCGTCCTGTCCTGACTTTCCCCTCATAATTTTGCTCTCTCCCTCATAAAAAGTTTGATTTGCTGGCAAATCATTTAGGGTTACAGAGTCAATATATCCAGAGATTGGAGTTTAATTCTACTAATTGTTCAAAAATGTGTATTGATGCAAAATGTTATTCTATTAACTTTTTGGGTAGATTAGAGTAATATTTAAAATGTGTTCCTGAATTTGAGACTTTATTCTGCTAGTATTTGTGGCTTTGCCTAGAATTCTTCAGCAAAGAAATGAGAGTTATAGTATCTGGTGCTCTGTCAGTATTTATAAAAAATTCCCTGAAAGTGAAAACCATACATGAAGACTGGAAGTGTCAGCATTTCCTAAAATCCAAAGTTTGCACTGAGATCAGTCACTCTGGGTTGCTGATCTCTCTAGTGCTTACGTTGCTCATGTTCATTATCAGCTTTATCCTAACGGTCATATCTCAGCCCTGTTCAGTTAAAGAATGGAATCAGAAAATTGATACATTTATTCTCATTTTCCCCCAACCAGCAGCAGCTTTTGTGGGCCCCCCCACACAGTCAAGGATGATGAAGGGACACCCTCTGCAGCCACATGCATTGCAGATATCTAAAGCTGCCTGTGTTGTTAGTTTTAGTGGAAACGATGCCCAGCAGTAGGATTTAACTAAACCAGGAGCACAATGTCAGCGGTAAAATATTTAATGGAATTGTGAAGCCTCTCATTTGACAAAACACGGTTACTATAACCAGAGATATCTTTCAGAGCTGTTATTACCCAGCTGATATATATTTTTTTAAAGTACACAGGATTGTTGTACTGGCTTTTGTTGGTTTGATAGACATGTTACAGAATATCATGATAAAATAACTTGCTGTGTTTGGGGGGCCCCCAGCGACTGCAGGGTTCGCTGGTGCCTAAAGCTGGCTACCAAATTACTAAAAGAGTAGATACCAGCTGAACAAACCTTGGAAATACATCTGCAAAACAATCAGCAGATGTACTCGTATTGGAACTGTGAACCTGTCAGAAAAGTACAGTAATGTGACAAATACTAAGTTAGTGGATTCTTTTTCACCTCCTAAATTTTTGCCTGTTTGGTGCTAAAAAATAAAAACATTCATGAAGCAGTATGTGAGCAACTATTCTCTTTCCTTTTCAAGGCAGCAACTGAAGAAGTAGGACAGGATCACGTGGTATGTCATGTAGCCTTTTGGGATACTGAGATACTTTTCACTATACATAGCATCCCTCCCTTTTAAGAGTAAGGATGTTAGAGAGGTTAAGAGGAGCATATCTAGTGTGAGGGTGGTTTTACAAATAGTAGAAGTGATATTTATATGTCCTAAAGAAATATCAAGTGTAATTCGACATGTATGTTTAGTGATATGTGAGCAGCTTAAGGTAAGGTTGGAAATGTGGTGTCTTCAGGATGGGCTTTGACAGTTTGGTTAAGTGTTTTGTCTTGAAATGTTTGATATGTGGGGGGAGAGATGTGATTGGTCAATAGTAAATTTATGGTGCAATGTTAGTTTGATGTGTGTGTATTAATAGGTGGAATGAAAAAACAGGAGTAGTAGGAGAGAATGTGGTAAGCCTGGAGTTACTGTAAGATAGTTTGAGGCGGTGTTTGTATAGGGAAGACTGAAGTATAGTAAGATCCAAAGAATTATAGTAGGGGGAAATGAGATTCAAGGTGATGGGGAAAGGGGAAAGCAGATCAGCTTGGTTAAATAAGACTGTAAGCTATGAATGTGATGTGGGTGTAGACAGGGGCAGATGTTTATATAATTGCTTAAGGAAATTAGAGGGAGTGGTTAGCGGGTGATATGAGTAGAAGCTCTTGGTTGGGGTGGGTTGGGATATGGGGGCAGGGAGGGGAGCAGAGTAAGCAGAGCAAATGGAGTGGGAAGAACCAGACTGCATCTATTAGCAGAATCCTATCACTGGAAAATGAAAGTAGAGTACAAGCAAACCACATTACCTAGAGTAGTAATACACTGTACTATTCTATTCTGTCATCATCACAAGGCAGTATATATATTTCTGTGAGAAAGATTCATGCACGTATCTGCAACAATACACTAAATCATATGCAATAACAATATTGCATAGTCTATGCAGTCATAGCATGTAATATAGAGGATTATAACACTGATGTTATGTGCCTGAGAAATAGCTTGGTATCTACTTCTCTGAAGACCAGGCCAACGCAAAGGGACTCTGGCTGACAAAGTTCGCAGACGATTGCAAGTTGGGAGCCATTATTAACTCGCCAAGTGATACTGGCATCCTACAGAAAGCCCTCACTGAGACCAACGACATTTGTCAGAACCATGCCCTTAAGCTCAATGCCAAAAAATGTTGTAATCCCCTTTGGGAACAACCTGGTTCCCATGAATTACCACATGATTGGTAGTCCACTGAACACAGAAGGAGTTATAAGAGATCTGGGAACACAGGTTGACAACAACCTCTCTTTTGACCACCACATTGCCACTGCGGTCAGAAAGTTCATATATGTAGCACATCTCATTACTAAGCGTTTTGCATCCAGGAAGAAAGAGGTCATTGTCTCCCTCTACTGTTCCCTCATTAGGCCAATCATCGAGTACAGTGCCCCATTTGGCATGTATCTCTCTAGACACCTGCAACAACTGGAGAGGATGCAAAAGTACCTCACAAAGAGGATCCTAGGCCTTAAACACTTGTCCTATATGAACAGACTCAAAAAACTCCAACTATTCTCTGTCTCATATCGCCTACTTAGAGGCAATCTCTGCTTGACTTACAAATCCATGACTGACCCAGCTCTGTTAGAAATGCTACAGCTAAAGGAATCCCAATCCCTCTGCACCACATGATCCAGAGACCTCAACCTCATTACCACAATCAACAGAACAAGCTGGTGGGACAGGCTCATAACCCAGAGACTGCCCATGCTATGGAATTGACTTCCCATACATGTCAAACAGAGCACCTCACTGGCCCTCTTCAAGAGAAAGCTTGATGAGTGGATGGGAAATAGAAAATTCATCCCGGGGATCACTCCAGTGGCTCTACTCGACAGAGGCACTGGGAACTAAGGTCAGGCAGCACAATGTCAGGGTAATCCTATGGGCTAGGCTTGTAAAGGCTCTAGGGCCATTAGCCTAGTACACACCTATGAACCTATGTCAAGAACTTCACCTCAAGAGCAAAGCTTGAGAGGTGAATCTTAACTTTCATAGATTCATACAGAGTTACTGGTAATGTAGTCCACAGGACATTGAGGAGCCTAACTCAATTTCCGAAATACATCAGAGCAATGTCTAGTAAAGTGACCAACTCAGAGTCGCACAATAGGCTAATACAGGCTGAGGGGATCAATTTCTGGACTTCAGGAAGCAGCTCGTTGACAGTTCATAGCCTTAATCCTATGTGCTAACTGCCATCCATGTCAAGGGCAAATATCTCTCCAGGTTATGATCAGAAAGACCCAATCATAATTTGTATTGCATGGACCTTTACCTGTCCCCATATACTATAAATGTTAGAAAAAAACAGTGTAGTAGTAGTAAGTGCTTTATAGCTTAGAAAGCCATAATAGGCCACTGACACAAACTGAGAGGCCATCCAAGAAGAGCATTGAGAAGCTGGTAAACACTGTTCAGACTTGTTAAAAAAAATATCCAAACAAATTAAGTTCTAACTACTCCCTGTGACTGCTGCGCACTGTTTAGTTCAAGACTTGTGCATAACTGTACTGAGAGGGTGCATAGCAATTGTTAGACATCTCTCTGATATCATAAAGGTTCTTAACAAGCTTATCTTTTTAATAATTTCAGAGCATAACTTTGGCACTCCATCCATGCACTTAATCATTCCATTTGGATAGTGTTGTATGGAGTCTCTGAAATCTGTTACTTTACTGTCAGTAGCAGATGATGATGGTGTAGTCACATCCTGTAGTAGGCTAGCATCAGCTACGACAGCACTATCCGTTCTTGTAGGTGAGGTATATGTTTATACAATGCTGCACTCAGGTTAGGTGTGACATGTACACTTAGTAAGAGGTTTTGGTTTGGCAATTTTCACACTTCATGATTTGAACTGCCCCTTACTGGCTTGACAGTTATGACACTTCATGATTTGAACTGCCCCTTACTGGCAGTTTTTCAGACATTATTTTTCTGAGATGAGAATAGTCCTGTTTTGTATAAGTGCCTTTGTTATGTCTATGTTATGTCTAAGAACCAGGTCTTCCATTGCCTTGATACTGATTGCATGCCAATCACAACAGCTTCCTGTTACCCCAAGTGTTTATCAACTGCATTCTAGATTCTAAGTCTCTCCAGGGTTAATGTAGGCAGTACTTCTGAGATGTCTGCCAAGCTGATTGCACATCTGAGATTTTCTCTTATTAAAGCCAAAAAGATGATATAGCTAGCTTTAAATCAGACATTGTCAGTAGTTTATTTCTTGCTTTGCTAGTTTTGATGACATGGATAATTATCAATCAGCAGTAAATTGTGTAGCTCCCTCGTCTCAGTCATTAGCTCTGTGCCTAAGTTCAGCTGCACATGCTTCAACAGATTCCCATGAATGCTGTTTTCTTGTGAAAAATAAACACATTTGTTTTAAGCTGGAATGCATCGTTAATGCCAACCAAACCAGATTGCTGTTCTTTAGTAAGATTAAAGTATTAGATATTGTAATTACATAATTCTCAGCCAATTAAAGAAATGTTCAAATTGTATTTTTTTAAATGTTCCTAGTTAAAATTGAGCAGTGTTTTAAAGGCTGAATTTCTGCAGCTATTGCTTCCACTTTTCTACCTAATTACCTTGTAGTACCAAAGTAGATGGTGGAGTGAGTAGCAAAGTAGACCATGATAAATGATTCAGTAGCTGTACACAAAAAGAAGTGGATCTTGCTTAAAAGTCTGGGATTTTCAGCAATGCTAAAAAATGGTGGCTTTTTTGTCTGAATTGTCTTCATTTCAGCTTTGTCAGTTGAGCTGTAGTTCTTGAAATTTGTTTTTCTTTTATTGCCTTTTGAAATTTTTTTGTTACTGTGTTCAGTGATTCCATTCACTTTATAATGGTACTTAATGGTACCTGAAACTGAAGTTTATCAGTTAACAGACCTTGTTTCATGATTTCATGTCCTCATTATGCTTAGTTTTAACAACATTCTCAACAATCTAAGGGTAATTTTTCAAGTCATTGTCTTTAAATACAAGTTCTTTCAGTGCTAACAGTGTAGCAGAATATGTAATTTTCCAGTCATTACAGTTAGAAGCTGTCTAAAACCACAGTGAAATCCTGCGGTGAATGCTAGAATCCTGCTTACCATTGTGCACTGTTCTAGGCTACTGTGTTCAGTTTTAACTTGTGCAATGTCTCTGCCTGGTGATTCGATACTGCCCACGCTGGGCAAAATCTCAAAAAAAGTATTAGTGCGCTAGTCTTCATCCACCACCAAATGTATCACTTTGTAATAAACGTCATGGATTCTGGCCTGCGAGGAGTCCTCTGACTGCTCCATGCACCCTAACTACCACATTCTCTGCAGTCCTCATTGATTTAACTGGAGCCTTTGACATGGCTGACCACTCCATCTTTCTAACTCACCTTGTGGACAGTGGAATCCATCCACTGGCCACACAATGGTTTCAAGATTGTCTCATTTACAGAACTTTCCAAGTAAAAAGTTACATTTCCCTCTCTCTACCTACCCACACAGGCACTAGTGATCTTTAACGGTTCTATACTGGCCCCTCTGTTCTACATTTTCATAAACAAATTCCCACTTGATGTACATCAATTTCATCTCCTATACACTGATACATGGCAATTTATAGATCTAAATCACCTAGATATACAAAAGCAACTAAGTAATTGGTACTGAATCACAAAAAAGTTATGATCTTTGACATTCACAAAAGACTACCAACATGCACAAAAACACTAGATATGGCTGATCGGTACAGTAACACCATAGATACTGTAACATCCTTTAGATATCTAGAGATTTGCATGACCAGTCCCTCAATTTTATAGAACACATCAAACAACTCAGGCTTAAGGCCATCTACTTGCTATTCTTGTCACAAAAATTATCCTAATCCCCCACCAAAGCTACCATTAGTAAAGTAGACCTACTTACCAAGCTGTAATATGATTTACCACTTTTTGCCACAACCTGACACAAAAATACAGCAACACTTAAGTCAGTCTTTAAAAAAATCTGCTGCTTCATCAACTCCATGTACACTATTCAAAAGGTAAATGGTTATCAGTAGAAAGCAACTAAACATGCTGCTTTTGTGACTGTAGAGTTGTCTGGCTATATCAGGCATCTGCATACACCCATTTATAGTTAATATAAGTGGGTTTTTTTTCCACTGTGTTTTTGCACATTTACCACTTTGTGCATTAAACTGCAGCTTCATTAAAATAGCTGATATTGTGTGTTTATTGTCTACTTGTTTGTGTAGCTAATAGATCCTCCTTTTTGTTATACTGATAGTTGTTTGTAAATTCATCAGCTTCATCTAGCTCATAAAATGTTTTTCCAGTGAGTAAACACCGTTTCTCCTTGTTTTACAACTTTTCTCACACTAAAGTGCATTTTTCAGTGTAAATGTGTTTATTCAGTAGCACTGGAGTAATCTGCAGCTGTTTTGAGAGCTAGACATTGATGACTGAGCTCCAGCTATATTTTTATTGCCTTGCATTTTTTTTTTACTTTTACCACTCAGTTTAAATGCTGTTGGTAAGTCATTTCCTAGCTCTTCCAACAACTTCAAAGACTTGTTTTATTCTAATATTCTGTCAGAGTCATTTAAAGCAGTTTCTTGTAAGTGCATTATTTTGTTCTTTAAACAGTTTGCTTTAGGCCTGTGGGCTACAAGATATTGTGTCTGTATTAACCGCTGGCTTGTTACATTTCTGTTGGATTTTTTTCCCCAAGCCTCTCTTCTTGGCGTTGGTGTGGTTTTAAAAGACAGAATCTTTGTTTTCTGAACCTCATGTTAATTTGAGTTCCACCAAAGCCTCTCCTTCTGCTCTTTCATTGCTGTTGTCAATAAGCACTAAAGTGTCAGTTGTGTAAGCTATTTATGTACTGCTTCATTCCCATTGTATTCCATAGATGCAATAATACTGAATGCTCAAGCAGTATTGCTGTTGGACTTCCAAGATGGCTGCACACTGATCAACAGCTTGACTTCAGCTCTCTGAGTGTGAAAACAGGAAGTGAGAAACTGCAGCCAGAAATGCTGTCAGTGTGAGTAAAATTCACTTACTGTGTAGTAAGTACACTGCCTGGATGCATGCAAACCATAAACTAAAGGAGGCTGAAAAAAAAATCGACTAGAAAAGGTCAAAACACTGCAGCTGTTCAGTAAAAAACAGTTCAAGCTCCACCTTTGGTGTAAGACATGGCTTCCAGTAACCTAGAGGAAAAATAAGTCAAATGTACTCAGAGCTGATCAAAATAAATGAAACACTAAAAGAGTATATTGATGCATATAACAAAAGACTGGAAAAAATGGAAGGAGCTTTAAACAAATATTCATATGAGCTAATAAAACTGCAAAAATCAAAGGCTGAAATGAAGAAAGAGATGGCCAAGTATGAGTCTGCTCGAGAAGAGATGTTTCAAAAAATGATAGAATTAGAGGATAGACCATGTATGGAAAATCTGAGATTGTCTGCTCTACCAGAGAAACTAGATGGGACAGACTGCATTAATTCTATGAAGGCATAAATAAGCAATTGGATTGGTATTCCACAGTAGGAACTGTTAACTGAAAGGGCACGCTGGTTGTATGCTCCAAATATGGCCATGGGAAAGCAGACAAGACCTCCAATAGTAAAGATGCAAACCTGCCAGCAGAAAGAGTTGATCCTAACAAAACTGTGGCAAAAGGGCAAAGTATTAAACATTGAAGACAGCAGAGTGCTTTTGGAAAATTACTATTAACTGTACACCAAGCAGAAGAAAAACAAATTTATTCCAGTAATCAGGGAATGTTGAGAAGCAGGTGCGAGATTCAAACTGCTGTATCCAGCTGTCTTCAGAATATTTTCCCTGGAGGATCAAAGACATTCTTTGATGCAGAACAGGCTAAGGAGGAAACGCAAAAGTTTGCCCAACAAAAGATTGAGCCATCAAGCAGAAGGGGATTTTGCTTCTCATTCTTTTGATAATAAAGCACACAGAGAGACGTCAGTGAAACCTTTTCCACTGTTCCAAAGGGAAATGCTTGAGATACAGAGAAAAGCACAGCAGTTGACCAGAAGGATCAGGATCACCAAGAAACTGAACCAGAGTCTGGATTTGGGAGATGGAGATGAACAGTAAGAAGATCAGAAACAGGGAAATTAATCAATAAATGTGAAACTGCAATGCGTCAATCACATTTTGTAAAATACAACTGTGTGAGTGAAAAGAATGGACTTATGTTGACTTGTTAAACTTGTCTGGAACTGAAACATACTTGCCTCACTTCATGTCATTAATGTGTGGCAGGACCCTGAGGGGAGGAGGAGGGAAAGAGGTAACTTGAGCAATTTTTTTCTCAACAGTATTTCTATGAAACGTATCACAATGTAAAGTGCATATTTTATAGAAAAGTATTTTAGTTCTTGTATATAATAAAGGTATTAACATAAACAGATACCCCCTTTTCCTTCCTCTTCTCTTCTGTTTTTGGTATTATGAAATGTAGGTATTATAGTACAAACAGAAGAGCTTGACAGGCATGTTTAACTTAGTAGGCTGTAATCTTGATTTGTTGAGGTGAGTGCAAAAGTACATGGATCATAATATATATACAGATGATATGTTTTCTCTTACTTCTGCATAGGCGAATGTCTAGATTAAGACCCTTGGCTTAGTCTAATAACAAATTTTAAGTGGAAATAAGTAAATATGAAAATACTGAATATAATGAAAAGTTATCCTTTAGCAATAAATGTTTCAGCTTGTCTTACAGGCTGCAACAGAGGATAATTTGTCTTGTTTTCTCTTACTTTTCCATGGAGGCAAGCTGATAATAGTTCAATAAAAATAGAACACTGGTTTCTTCATGACTAAGAGTTGATAATTTCTGACAGTATACAAGTAGTTTTCACATCTGGGGAGAGGGGAATAAAGTTAAAGAAAAACATAAGACACCAACTAGTTTAAGTAGAAGAACATATAATAACATGCAGCTTAGCATGGATAACCTCAATTTCAGGTTAACTATGGCCTGTATTAGCAACTGTCTATTTGGCACAAATGTTCCTATTGAGAAGACTAAACTTCATTATTTGAAGATGTACATAGTTATATGTGTTTGTCTTAAGTTAGTAGGTTGTGTGTTCTTTTAGTGTGTTTCATTTATTGGTTAAGCGTTTTTGTTAAAACGAAGTCTTGTAAAATGTGACACAAGTTCCAATGTTGATGATAAGAAAAAAAACTGTATAAAGGATTAACCTACCAAACATTAATGGGTGCATGTATCATAGAAACTGGAATTAGACATTTATTTATCTATTTATTTATTTAACATTTGTTGAATGGGAAAGTCCGACTAGGACCGAGCCTATTTTTAGCAGAGGCCCAGGGAGAAATGCCCCAGTTGCATGTCTTTGGAATGTGGGAGGAAACCCACACAAATGCAGGGAGGACATGCAGACTCCACACAGACAGCACCCCAGCCGAGAAACTGGAGAACCTCTTGCTGTGAGGTGACAACATAAACCACTGCGCCTCCCATTCTGCAGAGCACCCATTGGGACAAAGGAAAAGAGGAGTACTTAAATTGCCAGAGAGGAGCCCCAGTAGTAATAGAAGAGGGAAAAAAAGATAATGGCAGATTTGTAGTTGTAAGGGGTTAATGACAAGGGATGAGGATTACACTGTCATTTATTTATATTCCACCTCAAACTGCTATTTTGAAGCTTAGAAAAGTTGTGGGAGAAATAAATAACTTTCAACAGGGAATATTACTTATAGGTTGGGACTGGAATTTGATTTGAAACAATGAGAATGTATCAGGGGACCTAGAAGGCAAAATATAACAAAAGAGGGTAGATTTCTGAAGAAATTTATGAAAATTTTTGTTATGAAAGATGTGAATTCAGTAGCAGTAATTTGAAGAGAATTTACATATTATCCACAAAGGTACAATAACTGGACTAGATTAGACAGAAATTATATTTTACAGGAACATGTCCATTTAATTGATCGCTTTGGCACACATCCAATAACTGTTTCGGATCATGCACCAGTAACTCCTAAGATAAAAATGCAGGATAATGAAGTATAGATGAGACACTGATGCTTCTTCATCTACCAGTTAAAAAGGAATTTAAGGAATGGGTAGTGGAAATTATCCAGGAGTTATTGGGGAAGATAGAAAGTACTCCAGAAGATATAGCTAGTGAGTGGGGTAAAATGAACGTGGATTTTAAGAATAGTGATCTAGTTAAGAAGTAATAAGAATTATTTAAAGGGGCTGACAAAGGTTAATATATTACAAAATAAGGGGAATCTCACAAAACAGAGGAAGCACAATTGCAGACTGATAAAGAGAAAATAAGGGAGTACCTGGATAATATGCATGAGTATAGAAAGATTGCTGTTCAGCAACTATTTTTTTGTATACTCCAGAGCAGAAAACTTTTGGCACAACAACATAGGCCACAGAAAGTAGAAAGGGTTGTTGCCAGATTTAGGGAGCCTATAGCAAGAAAAATAACCAGATATCCTGCAAAGGTATTGGAGATATTTCCGAAATTTTATGAAAATTTGATTAAAGCAGAGAAGTGGGGAAATCAAGGAAAAAGCACAGATGGAAATATTTATAGAAGACTTAAATATACTAAGGTTAGAGGTAAAGAGGCTCAACAACTAACAGTTAAAATAGGAGGAGGTCAGATAAAAATTATGATATAGAACCAATCTACAAGAATGTCTTCAGGAACAGATGGTATTCCTGTGGAAGTTTGGAAGTTAGGAGTGAAGAAAGCAATAAAAATCTGGAAGATTTTGTTTAACAGTATTTTAAAAGGAGGGGATGTGCCAACATCCATGAAAAAAGCTGTGGTGGCTGTAATACCTAAAGCAGTAAAAACCCATCTGATCTAGCTTCATATAGGCCCACCTCAATTCTAAACCATGATTATAAAGTGTTTGTCTAGAATTACTAAAAGAATGGCAAAGGTGATGCCAAAATTCATAGCTATGGATCAGTGTGGTTTTGTGGAGATGAGGCAAATGTTTGACAACATTAACAGAACAATAATGATCCAGAGGGAAGCAGAATATAAGAGAATGCTGCTGTTATAAGTATGTCTTGATGCATTGAAAGCATTTGACAGGGTAAGCTGGTATTTTATTAGTAGGGCAATGAAGCATTTGCATTTCCTGAAACCATAATAACATTGATTAAAATATGAGAGATCAGAGGCAAAAGTCAAAGTGGGAGGTTTCCTCTTCATAAGTTATGTCTGAACAGAGGATCCACGCAGGGGTGTCCTTCCTTCCCCTTTGTTATTTGTGTTATATTTAGAGCCATTGGCAAAGAAAATAAGGGACTCAGAAATTCAAGGATATAATTAGTATAGTGTTCAGGAAAAGTTGACATTATTTGCAGATGATATTATTTTGTACCTGATGGAACCAGAAAAGGACATCTCAGTGTTGTGGAATATTCTGAGACAATTACATTTTTTTTTCTGGGATTAAAATTAATGAAGATAAAACAAAGGCTATAGCTATAAACTATATACCCACTCATTAATTGGTTCTGCAACACTCATATTTATGGGGACATGATAAAGTATTTAGGAGTATGGGTTAAAAAGAATTTTATTATGGCAGCTAATAATATCTAGGAAAAGACTAAAAAGATAATATAAAAACTGAGAAACTGGAAGCTCTTGCTTATAGATACAGATAGCAAGTTTTATATACAGGTCAGGCATATTTTTATCAACCAGAGAAGTTGTGGACAGTAAGTAATAAAGACCTGAAGGGGAAGAGGGCAAGAGTTAAGTGGGATAAGTTGATCCTTCCAACCTAACAAGGAGGTTTAGGATTACCTAATTTGAAGGGATATTTCAAAGCTACACAGTTAAGGCTGTTATACATAACACAATTTATAAAACTACAATTCAAAGTGGAAAAGGATGATGATGAAGTGGGGGGGGGGGTAATTCAAGAAATAAGGAAAGAATGGGATTTTGGACGCAGACCCTTGAGGAGAATAACAACAATCATACAGAATATTATATTCATAAAGTAGCAGAAAGTATATTAAGAACTAAGCCAAACATGGGAATAGAGTAAAGAGATTCAGCCAATGGGGATGACTGCAGTTATGGCTGCAGGGAATAAACAATTGGGGGTGGAATTTACTGGGGGAAGCTGGCAAAGGAACCAAGGTATTGGGAACAAATAATTAGAGAAGGAAAGGTAATAGACTGGGAAGAGGCCAATAAGACATTTGGACTGCAAGCTAGTGATTGCCTTCCCTATCAGGGGGTGATATCTGAATATAGACAAGGGAAAGAGACTGGGGAATCTCAAGTGAAAGACCAACACTTGTTGAGTTTTTAATTGACTCTAGACTAGAAGCCACTGTAAAAAAGGGAAAATTAGTATGGTATATAAAATATTGCATAATAACTATTGGAATCAATCAGAAGAGGTTAGAAAACATTGGAAAGAGATATTAGATATGCAATTCACAAAGAAACAATGGGGGACATATGCATAGCTCCTAAATGTGCAACAAAGTCCAGAAAATGTAGGATTTTTGCCTGGAAGTTTTTGCATAGCTACATTTATACCCCAAGAAGGCTCCAAAGAATTTGTCCTCAGGTAGATGGCAAATGTTGGAGGTATGATGAGGGAAGAAAGAGGTAACTAGGAACATAACATATGTTTTGGAAGTGTAATGAATTGGCAAACTTTAAAGACTCTCAAACAGAATCCATAGCCAATCCCATCAAACTAAAAAACTTCCTATATCGCCATGCAACCTTAGGTCCTCCCAAGCCTTCTCTTACTCATGCAATAAACCGACAATCAAAATTAATCCCCACACTTCTCAAAGACAAACTAAAATAATTCACAAATTAATCAAACTCTATCTGCACCTACTCCATATACTCACTTGTAGTGGAGACATACACTCCAATCCAGGACCCAAAACATCAGCCAACCCAAACTCAAATCAGCTACCACAGAACTAACTCAACTTTCCTCTTCTTAAACATTAATGCAAGAAGTATACTTAACAAAATTCAGGACCTTCATGCCCTACTAGCTCTATACAAACCAGAAATTGCTGTGTTAACTGAAACATGGCTCAAACCACACCACCATAATAATGAGATTACTGCCCCTGGTTATAATATTATCCGAAGAGACAGACTAGAGAAAAAGGTCAGAGGTGTTGCAATATTATTCAAAATCATCTCACCCTAGAACAACTAGATTACAATACCCAAGAAGTCAAAGATGTGGCACTAATCCTTGCCAAATTAAAAATAAATTCCAACAAACACATAATTATTGCAGGTGGCTATATCCCACCAGGCAATAACATCACTGTAATGGAAAGCCTGCTTAATTGGATCTCCAGCTCCCTACCACATGAAACCATCCTATTAGGGGACTTCAATATTGACTGGCTTAACTGCTGTAGTCGTCATCCCTTTGCCTTTATTAACCTCCACAGCTTTACCCAGACTATAACCACCCCCACTAGAATTGACAAAACATCCAAATGCCAGTCCATCTTAAACTGGACCCTGGTATCTGACCCCACTCTTGCACAGCAATCTGGCTGTCTTCCAGATACCCTAAGCGACCATCATCCAACCTACCTAATTAGGAACAGATCCCAAACCATCAGCCAACCTATCCTCAGAGTAGTTCAAAACAAAAAGACCTTTATAGCTACTGACTTCATCAATGCACTAAAAAACTGCAACTAGACTCCCCTAAAACAACTATCTCTAGACAAAGCCATTGAATATTTTAACACAACCTTCATAAAAATCTTAAATCATCATGCACCCCCCCCCCAGAACAATTAGAAGAAAAACTAAGTATGCCAATGGCTAAGAAAGGATACTAAAACTATAATGAAAGAAAGGGACAAGGCCTGGATTCAATATCAAAAAAACAAAACCACTACTTTGAGACAAAACTATCTAGAGCTCCTTAACAAAGCCAAAAAAACAAATCAAGCTAGACAAATCAAGCTACTATAAAAATATGCAAGAAAAATATGCTCACAATCCCCAAAAATTCTGGGCCACAATAAATGGTATACTACACCCAGGAAAGTCCACTACTCCAACTCCTGTGCTACCAAATAACCATGAAAACATCCCCACTTAATTTAACAAATTCTTTATCGAAACAGTCCTAACCCTTGCCAATGCCCAAAACAGCATTATCAACCTCACACCAATAACTATACCAACCCATCCCAATATACAAAACAGTACCCCCATTTTTCACCTTCACTCCCTGTCCACCAAGATGATTTCTAAACTCCTTAGGAAACTTAATCCAACCACTCTAGCAGCTGATATGCTACCAACAGACTTCCTTTAGATATCAGCTGAAGCTATAGCATATCTTGTCTCTATTCTCATAAATAGATCTCTATTATAATGCAAAGTTCTTACCTCATGGAAAACATCACATATTATTCCACTGCACAAAGGAGGTAACTCCTTAGAGCTCACCAACTATCGCCCAATAGCAATCCTATCACCTTTATCCAAAATATTAGAAAGTGTTGTTCATAATCAACTAATGCAGTACCTCCAAAATAACAACCTACTCTCCATATCCTAGCATGGCTTTAGACCTTCCAATAGCACCACCACAGCATTACTATCATTCACCAATATAGATAAGCACCATAGAAACAAGGGTCTATTTGTTTCTTCCAAATTCTTAGACATCAAAAGCCTTTGACATGGTAACTCAGTCTTCTTCTTGAAACTCTCTCTACCCTAAATATAAGTTCCCCCTTTATATCATGGTTCAACAGCTACTTATCTGGTCATCAGCAAGCAGTCCTATGGCAGGTACAACTGTCCCCCCTCTTACCAGTTACCATAGGAGTGCCTCAAGGATCCATACTTGGCCCGTTGCTGTTCTCTTTATTTACTAACAAGATCTCTTCATCCTCAACTACTGCCTCAGTAGTTCAATACTCAGATGACACCACCCTTATATGTGCTGACCCCCCACCCTAAGTGAACTACAAACCCTAACCCAAAAATAACTTCACCCTAACCAAAACTTAGTTTACTAACATCAAACTACTACTTAATCCAAAAAATAAAAACAAATTCTTTTCAGCCCAGGCAAATCTCCTTCCCTAAATAGTTATTTCTCCTTCTACTCTAAAGAAAACATTCAAATTAGTCCAACCACACACACTAAACTGCTAGGTGTAAAACTAGACAATAACCTGAGGTTCAACATCCACATAGCACAAACTGTCAAGAAAGTTAATAAAAAACTTGGGGCTCCTCTACAGGAACAAACAGTTTATGACTAAACACACCAAAGCAACTATCACAAGGACTCGTCTTCAATCCACCCTCCTCTATGCCTCTCCCATGTTGACTAATCTCTACCAAACCGATCTAAATAAAATGGAATCTTGCTACAAGATTGCTAAGTTTGCTACTGAAGACTCATATAGGTCTCACCACTGGCTATCCCTTAAGCAGCACTACTGGCTTGAGTTGCCTCATATATTTCTACTCAATCAACTCTCTATGGCACACAAACTGTACTACCTTCCTGAGAAAACCCCAGCACTTCAGCATCTAATTCAGCCCCACATTCCCTCTAGAGTTTTAAGATCTAGTAACCAGAACTTCATAAATGTCATCCAATATAGAAATAATGCCGGTAAATCCCTCTTTGCCAGCATCATTGCTAAAAGCTGGAGCACACTACCAAGCCAAATAACTTCTACCACGTCCTTTATTCATTTAAAAAAACTCCTGAAAACCCACTATTTAAGTGACTGGCTATGTTCACGCCACTCATCAGGCTAACCCGAACTAAGAGAATGTTTCTGTGTATAGCTACGTATAAACATGTTCCCCTGAAAGCTTGTGAACCTGTTGATATTTATTTGACAAAACGTATATCTGTAAAAATAATACAAATGCTGTTTTAAGTTATTATGTACCACAATGATTATTTACTGTAAGAATTGTTACTCTAACATATTGTGTATGTTTGCTATAAGTATACTCTATTTTTTTCTCTTCTCTCATGTACTATATTGTATTGTGGAGCTTTTCTCCCCGAGCCTCTGCTGAAAATAGACCTGTGTCCAGTTGGGCTTTCCCGGTAAACAAATGTAAAATAAAATAAAATAAATAAAATTCTGTAACAACACTGGGTGAACAAATGAGTGTAACTAAAATGATTTTGGGAGCTGGGATACAGGATCTGAACTGCCTAGACAGAGTAAGGCCTTGTTCATAAGTGTTTACTAGGCTAACAACCAAAAGGGCCTTTTTAAGCCTAGCCATGCATCCCAAATCTCTGACAAGTTCTGATACCCTTGATAACTGTAAGCAGGGGTTTGGGAGATGAACCATTTACAGGTTACCTGTGTCCATTAGAGACATAGGTGCCAAACCAGGGATGAATTTCCAGTTTCCCATCCAATTGTCCAAGTTGCACTTGAATTGGGTTAGGGAGGAAATCTGCTTCACATGGATGGGCAAGCCTGTTCCAGAGAAGGGGTAGTCTCAGGGATATATACCTGTCTCTCCAGCAGGACTTATTTATACCACAGGCAAGGTTTAAGTCTTTAGAATGGATAATCCTGGTGCTGTTATGTTTTATGGATATACAGTAGGTCCATCAGAGTGGAGTCTGACAATGCCCTGTATGTCAGGCATAAATCTCCCCTCAAAAGCCTGTAGGAGACAGAATACAGGGCTAGAGCCTTGAGGCGGTCTGCATAAGACATTTTACTTATGCCCTATATTCTTTTAGAGGAACCTCTGTGGAGGTTCCAATTGTTGGATATGCCTGGTAGGTACATACCAAAGGGGGCATTGTACTCAATAACAGGTCTGATGAATGCCAAATACAGTGGAACAGTGACTTCCTTGGATGTAGATGCCATACCTTTGTTTATAAGTTGTGCAATATAGAATGATTTCCTCACCACTGTGGACACATAATGGTTGAAGGCTAGATTGCTATGTATGTGTGTCCCTAAATCCCTGATTGCTGAGTCAATACTAAGGGGTGTGTTGTCAATATGATAGTTACCAGGGATGGATGACTTCCCAAAGGATACTATTATACATTTCTTGCCGTTTAGTTTTAGTTCATGGCTATGACACCAGTTGTTTGTGTTAGTCCCTCCTGGAGAACATTTGTGTCAGTGTGAGATTCAATGACAGCTCCTAATTTGCAGTCATCTGCAAATTTAGTCAGCCAGAGAGACCACTGACATAAGCTTTGACTTCTGATAAGTAAATGCCAAAAAGGAGCAGTCCAAGGACTGATCCCTGAGGGACTCCACTTATGACTGGAGGGGTGGACTCCCCAATTCTAACTTCCTGGGTCCTGTCTGTGAGCCAGTTGTCTATCCACTGGGTGATATACAGGTTTGTACCTAACCTCTTGAGTTTGTCAACAATGCCCAAGTGGGCAATTGTGTCAAATGCCTTGACCAGGTCAACGGAAGTAGTTTGAACAATTTTTCCCTCATCCATTGCTTTGGTGACCTTCTCAAAGAAGTCCGCCAGGTTGAGTAGGCATGATCTGCCCTTGACGAAACCAAACTGGGTTGGGTCCAGTGTCTGGAGGTTTACTATATCTCTATTGATCATCTCCATGACAATTTTTGTTAAATTTAATTCTGGTGGCTGACAAAAAAACAATTACCAGAAAATGGAAATCAAAATTTAAACCAACTATACTTGAAGTAGTGAACATTGGAAAAGCAATAAAATAACAGGAAGTCAGATTTTTAGAAAAGGGTATGAGTAAATTTCATAGAAAAAAATGGAAATTGTGAGAACAATACATGCAGAAAATGTACTGGAGGAGGAATAAGGTTTAAGAGAAGGCAGGGACTGAATAATTTATGTAATGTTGCCTAGATTATACATTGCATATATATTGTCATATATCCCATAATGTTTGTAAATGTGAACTTGCTAATATGGTTGGATTACTTTTATATAAGTAGATTTGCCTGTGTCACAAGTGATAATTCAATAAAGATGTTTTAAAAAAGCAGTATTGCTTTTGAGTTAACTTCCCTTACCATAAATTGTCTCTGGAAACTCCTCCGAGTCTCATCACATTTGCTTTTACTGCTGGAAACAAATCGATCAAACTGGAAGGTTCCTCCCTTAAGACCACTGAAGTTCTTATTTATTTATTATTTATTTGACATTTTGTTGATCTGGAATTTCTGACTCAGCTTGTGGCCTTTTTCAGCAGAGGCCTGGGAAGAAAAGCTTCACAAAGTATTGCATACACCATAAAAATGTTTACAAACAATACAGTATGCATGAGGTAATATAAACATGTATTATAATGCTTGGATTCACAATTGTAACATGAGAGTCTAAAGGTAAAAGGAAATAAAACCAAATGTTAGTCTTTCATATATCGCCAATACAGACTTCACCATATAGATGGGAAGTAATGACAATTAACTCAGAGTTTAAGAAAAGAATATAGAGGTACTTTATGTCAAAACTTAGTTCTTACAAGAAAAAGAGCATGTACATCAGTAATCAGAAGCAGAGGAGAAGTTGATAGAGAGAACAGGTGATAGAAAAAGTATGGCTATGGATAAAAAGAGGGAAAATTAGAGATTTTTTTTTTAATTTGTAAATACGAGAGGAGAGTAGTAGTAGTTAGAATCAAGTGAAATCTGAGAAAGGGGGAGTAAGCTAAGTGGGAAAAGAAGGGCGGGAGGTAAATATGAGTAGTGGAGAAATTGAGTGAAAAAGGTATTAGGAGTTGCAGTTCTGTAGCGAGAATTACATACAAATTGAGAAGGGGATGTATGCAAAGAGGGTCAGGTGATTAAGTTCACGGTGGTTGTGTACAGGAGCAAGTCTAGGTATTTGTAAAGTGGACTTTTAGGGCAATTTTTAAATGGGAGGCGGTGTGTAATAGATCTGATTGTTAAAGGTAGCTTATTCCAGTGGATAGAGGGAAGATAGTTGTAGAGGGTCTCACCAATTGATTTTTTTAGGTTTATAGATGTCAAGCAGATTTTGATTGGTGCTTTTAAGTTTGCTGGTTTGGAGGTAATAATTTAAGATGTTGGAAATGTTAGGACAGAAGGAGGGTTTGTAGAGGATGGAGTGGATAATATTAAGTTGATAGAAAAGAAATTGACTGTGGAACTCAAGCTAGTTCAGTGTTTTCAAAGCCAAACAGTGATGGGATTTAGGCTGAGTGTTAGTGGCCAATCTAGCTATTTGTGATATGTATTTTCCATCTTATTCAATAGTGTTGCCTGTAGGTTAGTGAGGATTTCGGAGCCATAGAAGAGCAAGGTAGGAGATGAGCAAGAGAGAGTAACTGTCTTGCCTCTGGTGTGATATCTTTTGTCACGGTGTACTGTAGTAAGCCAAGATTTTGGTTAGTATTTTTGATACAGTAATTTATATGAAGGTTGAACTTTAGTTTATCATCATTTATGACCCCTAGTAGTTTGGTATGGGATTCAACATTGATGGTGGTGTTGTCTAACAAGGTGATAGTGAAGGCTGAGGTGTTAGAGTGTGATTTAGACAGAAAGAAGTAGTTTAGTTTTCTTAGCATTGAGTATTAGCTGGTTATTGGTTAGCCAGGTCTCAATATTTGCAAAAGTTTGCTGGGTTTTGGAAAGTAGGTCTGAGAAATAATCAGAGGAGGTGATGACTGTAGAATCATCTGCATGCTAGATGAGAGCTGAGTTGGGGCAGGATTTATAAAGATTGCTAGTAAAAATGTTGAATAGAAGAGGTCCTAAGATGGAGCCTTGGGGCACACCTGTGGTGACTGGCAGAGGAGGGGACAGTGCAGAAAGCCATCTAACAGATTGTTGCCTATTAGACAGGTAGCTGCTGAACCAAGAGATAGTGGATGGGGACAGATTAAGTTCTGTTGGTTTAGAAATGAGCAAAGGATGAGACACAGTATCGAATGCCTTGGATAAGTCCAGGAATAGGCAAGAGACTAGTTTGTTATTGTCTCTGTATTACGCAACTGAATTGTTAAAAGCAATCAGAGTGGTGGAAGTACTATGGTTCAGTCAGAAACCATGCTGAGTAGGTGTTAAAAGGTTTTCTAGTAATAGGTGGTGTAATAATTGTGCATGGACACATTTTTCCATGATTTTTGAGAGTGGAGAGAGAATAGTTATAGGCCTAAAGTTGGAAATTTCTGTAGATTTTCCTCCTTTATGGATGGGGATAGTATAGATTTTTTTCCAGATAGATGGAACAGTAAATTCAGACAGTGAGTGATTTATCAGAATAGATATGGGGTACGCAATGGAACAGACAGCCATTTTTAGGAAGTATGGTGGCAAATTGTCAGCAGATGCAGAGCATGGCTTTAGGTTCTGAAGAAGTTTTTTTGATATAGGCAGTTGATACAGGTTGAAGAGAAAAAAATGTTTTTTTGGGGATTGGGGTGTTTTTCAGAGTGAGGGCTAGATGAATCAGAAGCAAAGGTGGAGTTAGGAAGAGATCTGGAGCTAGAAGGGAGTAATTTACTGATGGTGTTGATGAAAAAGGAATTGAACTGGGTGGCTATTTCAGTGGGAGACAGGTTAGGATCCGGGTTAGGAGATGGTGGGTTACCTGGATGGTAATATGTCCCTAGGGTTACTATTGTGATTAGAGGTGGATTGTGAGTAGAAGTTTCTTTTATCAGATACTATCAGTTTTTTAGTTTTGTTTCTAAGTTCTTTATATTTTTGTAAGTCTGAAGGAGATATTGATTTAGTCCATTTTTTCCATGCAAGATCTTTGACACGAATAGAGGAATGAGTGGTGTTGGTAAGCCAAGGGGAGATTTGAGATTTAACTCTTGTTGTTCGAAGAGGGGCAAGAGTGTTGAGAATATTTAAGAAAGTTGAATTGAAATGTTGGACAGCATCATTAAGAGGCAGTGAAAAGAGTGAAGACCAGTTAATGGAGGATAGGAGGCTATTTAAGTATTCTGGGTTGAAGTTGGTCAGATTATGGAAAGTTTTATATTTGTGAGTACTAGAAGTATGGGAGGTGTATCTAAGTACAAGGATAGGGGCATGGTCACTAAGAGAATCAGATAGTGATTCAGGTTTATGGTATTTATTGGGATGAGATACTAGTATCCAGTCGATAATTGAGTGCGAGTTTGAGAGTTTATTTAGGTGGGCTGGAGTTGCGATGACCTGTGTGAAGCCATAAAGGTTTATACTTTGACAAGGGGAGTCTGTTTTAAAGGGATGCCAATTTATGTTGACGTCCCCTAGGATGGTTGTTTCTGTAGTAATGTTATCTGAGAACCAAGATACTATTTGTTCAAGGAGGGAGATATTATCGCCAGGAGGTATGTATATGGCAGCAACAGTTAAGGTAAGGTGTTTGTTGAGAATTACATTAACTGACAGAATTTCATCGGGGGGGAAGAAGGTAGAGAACTGTTAGAGGAGGTTACTGTGAGATAGTCAAGGTAAAGGATAGATAGTCCTCCACCTTTTCTATTTATTCTATCCAGTCGCAGTATGTTATAGCCAGTTGGGAGAAATTCATTATCTGAGCTATGTGGTTTGAGCCAGGTCTCTGTGAGAATTAGTAGGTCTGGGGAGTGCAGGTCTATCCATGCATGTAATTCTGCAGTTTTATTCAGAATGCAATGCATACTTAGATCATAAAGCTTGAGGTGCTTATTAGTTAGGGTGGAGTTATAGTTTGGAGTGGGGTTGCAGTGGGTGTTAGTAGATAAAGCGGGTCCTGGGTTAGGGTGAATGTCACCAGACTTTGTAGTGCACTGTCTAGAAAGTTTACCCTTTTTGCATATTTCTGTCAAATTCCACTCATCCTAGTGTTCTAGTATATAGATTCTTCCTGCAAATTAACTTCATTAGCGCTCATTTAGTATCATTCTTCTAGTATATATGCATTTATTGGTATTTGTGTCAGAACTGCATTATTTTTAACTCTAGTGAGAGTAGATCTTTGAATTGTACTGTGCTGTTGGCCAGTATGCAGACAGAGATTGTTGTTTTTACTCAGATAACACTTTAATAAATCTCAAAAATAAATCAAATAAATAAAACTGCTTTGAACTCTACTAAAACATCTTCAACTGTAGCCCATGACAGTTAGCATCTGAACCATGGACATGCATTTTCCAATTCTCTCTGTGGCCAGCTTGGTGGAAATGGGCACCCTGCAATGATGTAGCAATTGTCTTATATTTAATGACAATCATCTACTACTTATGCTGTTACTGTGTGACAGATGCAATTATATAATGCTACTGGAGGCAAAGCTCTCCCATAAGACCACCTCATTTAGCAAACCGGTTGTCAGTAACAAGCAGGATCAGATTATACCCATCTTACTCATTACAGACTAAACACAGACCTACGTATGCTGAGGCTTTTAAAATTAACTTACTGAAACCACAAGGCTTCCTAAATGTATCCTAAGCAATCTAGCAAGCACACAACTCAGGCAGCACCTATCATGAAATGTGTGTCTAAGACTAAGTGTATCTGCTCAAAAGCCTACAAGGCAAACCTCAACACCATGCAATATCTTAGTCATATGTGACTTCATAGTGAAACACTGATGCACCACTCACCACACTGTGCAAGGAGAAGGTCATGATCAGTTACCTGTCAAGATCCATGAGTCACCACATCACACATGCACTCAAGCCATTGCACTGCAAGTACACATATGAGACAGTCATAGTACATGTGGGTGTAAATAACTTGAGATATTCCTACACAAGCAATATGAAGGGAGACATTATTGAGGTCTCCGAATGTATTTCCGAGGCAGCTATTAGCTTAGCCTTGAGCAGCATTTTACCATCAGTGTGAATAATACCACAATACAAACAAAAGGTTATGGATTTCAACAGCTGGCTTTGCTTCTGGTGTCATTCAAATGGGTGTCCGATGTGATTATTAACAGTCCAACCTGCTTTAGCAGAGATGGCCTGCACCTCTTTCCCAAAGGCTTTTATATATTGGCCAAAACTTTTTTCCATCCCCTTAGTGCCTTTTTTGACAATAAGTCTCCAAAACCATCCAACATAACAAATCAGAATCTGGATAATGTAAAGGTACACAAACCTGAAAAAACATGAATTGCACCACAAACCAATAAAACAAAACGAAGGAGAGCAGGAACCAGAATACCTTACTTTATTGACAGATTAAGCACTTTCATCCCTGTACAATGGACTTCATCAGAATAACACAAGACTGAAACCTATACCTTTGATCAACTACATGACAAGAACAATTGGGGAGTTAATCATTTCAATTAAAAAGATTTAAAAATACATAATTTTTTAATAACAAATGAACGGCACCACATCTTAAAAAAAACACTGTTAAAAAGTCAGGGTAATAAAAATAATAATAAAAAAAAATTCTGCCCCTGTTGTTAAAGCAGTTTCAAACTGAATGTCCACAGTGAAACAATGCCTAAATGGCAAACATGGCTTTCAGTTTCAGCACACTACTAATGGATACCATGTACTTTAGTCCTGGGAAGACAGTGGCATTACACTTGCACTGCCACCTAAGTCCCTTGTATTCAAGGAATTCATCTAATGGACCACCCCTCTCTTCTAAATAAACACAGTAAATGGCAATGAACTTGAAAAAATGGAATGGATGGTTTTTAATGTGTTTAAACAAGGAATTTCTTTCATCCCTTCTCTGTATGTCATATTGGTGTTGCTAAATTCTGCTTCTCAATGCACTTTTTGCTTTACCAATATAAAAACATTTGCATATTTGGCACTTGATCACATACAGCCTTTTTACTGTCACAGCTAGAACAGCTAGCCAGCACACCCACAAGGGTCTCAAATGTCCTGGACATAGTACTCACTAACGTTATGTCCTCCCTGGTAAGATCAGACCATAAATCAGTCTTGTTCAATGAAATTATAAGACCAGATACCCCATCAAGCTCAAAAATGCTTAAGAATTTTTCTAAGACAAATTACCTCCTACTGAGTGATGGTATAAGAAGTTTCAAAGCCCCCTCAAATGCAGGTAACACAAACTGCTATGCAGAGGTGTACACCAATGCCCTGTATAGCCACTTTAACAGTTGTATAGAATCGGGTGTACCTGATCGGATTAAAACCAGATCATGCCAAAAAAACAAGCCACCCTGGTGAACCCCTAGTAGAAACAGGCTATACAACTAGAGAAAGAAAGTAATGTCCAAGAACAAGAGGGAACTGGCTCATCAGATGAAGAAATCCCTCTGTAACTTAAACAAATTAGAGATCTTGTCAACTCCTCCAAAGCTAATTACAAAGCAAAATAGCCTCTCTAGCTAAGGATAATCACAAGGCATTCTTTAACTACTTCGAACTGGTAGTGGATGGCACCACCCATACTCAACCACAGGTAATAGTCAACATGCTAGCTGACAGATTTGGAGAGAATTTTACGCTCCTGTTCTCTCCAGTCATCCCCCAAAGTATACCTGCCACCATTCCTCTGCCTGTTAACTAAAGAGAGTAGGTCATCTCGGTGCTCTCCAAAAGCAAACAAAATGGCATCAGTAGGACCAGACAATATCCCAGGTTGACTTTTAAACAACTTAAAAAAAATGAACTAACAGACTCACTTGTAACCCTGTTTAACCACAGCCTGAGAACTGGCTATGTCCCAATGGAATGAAGGACAGCAGCAGTAATCCCTCTGCACAAATGGGGAACCATCAACTGACCCTGGGAATTATAGGCCCATAAGCTTGACTAACCTCATCTGCAAGCCCATGGAAAGAATCATTGTGGACCTTATTAACAAGGACATAGGTAGTTTCCAAACTCTGTACACAACCCAGTTTGGATTCATTAAAGGTAGATCATGCCTTTTAAACATGGTTGACTTCAAGAAGGTCACCAAGACCCTGGATGGGGGAAGAAAGTGCATAGCACCTTTCTTCAACTAGCTAAGCCATTTGACACAATTCCCCACTCAGGTATTATAGAGAAACTCTTCCAATTGGGAATTAACTCCTACATTACCAGATGGGTAACCAACTGGCTCACCAACATGACACATATTGTTAAAGTGGGTGACTTCACCTCAGGCAAAAGACTAGACACCAGTGGCATACCTTAGACTTCCTAACTCCCTCTTCTTTACCTGCTCCCTAACTTCAATCAGTTTCTCTCCCCTGACTCTCTAACTATGCAGAACTCTGTTGTTGTTTTCTCACTAAACATTGCAATTCCTTTTTGTATTATACTAACTTACCTTGAATATGTCTAAACACTCTGAAATTTTCTCTGTTAAATAATAAGTTGCATCTACTTTTAACCAATGCTGTCACATTATCTCTAATTTCATATAATTATTTAAACTGTAGATGCTTTGTATTATTTTGAAGCTTGTCTTATTATTATTCTTAAAATGTCTTTGTAATACTTTGGAGCTTCTGTCCCTAGGACTTCACCCCCTGGTTTAAGTAATAGGATTACTTTGAATGTTTTATTTGCATTTGAAAATCATGAGGATTTGCTTTGAGTAGTAACACTCTATTCTCCTATATATATATATATATATATATATATATTTATATATATATATATATATATATATATATATATATATATATATATATATATATATATATATTATTTTAATACCTCTCAGCACTCCATACTGTTTATTTTATTTATTAGTCTCAATAAAAATGAATATGATTATTATGATTATGGGACTGATTTTAATAAGTTCAATTGATATATTTAACTAAGCTTTTTAATAATGAATTGAATAATTTTATGATATTGTAAAGGTTTATAACAAATTATTTATAGGGTTTAGTTAAATGCACAAAAAAATGAGTAAATCCCAATAAAACCAGAGTAAAAATACAAATACAAACCAAAATAACACTGGATGCACAATAAGAGGTACCAGTCAAGAATATTTTTAGTGCTGTGTATCTAGTGTTACTTTTGTTTGTAGGGTTTAGTTAAAGCTGATCTGCATCAGTTAATAAAGGTGTTTTATTTGGGCTTTAACAATGCCATTGGATGTTTTTGATCATGTGATCTATTCAGTTTATTATGTATCATTATTCTGAAGAAGCCCTGATATTGTTAAGGATGAAACCACTAATTTTTGTATATATTAAACACTTCTTGACATTGAGGTGTCTCCATTGGCATTTTGATGACAGTTTTTAAAATTCAGCTAGTCAGTTAGGGAAAAAGCAGTCAGCAAATAGCTGGATTTTAAGCTCTGTTCACTTGCAGAGCAGACAGCTACACTTGTTGTTTTCAAGCCCTCAATATTCTCAATAGCCAGACAACATGTTTTGGCTTTGGTCCATGTTCACACTCTGTAACCAGATAATACATTTTGTTTTTAAACCCTTTAATTGCCAGTACCAACACAATATGCTTTTGTTTCTATGAAAAAGTTTTGCAAAACTTCAAGGCTGGAATTGTACACCCCTAGTATATTTCATAGCAGGTAGGAAGGTCTGGTTACTTTTTTTTAAAAGGACTGCAGTTTATTACCTATGTTTAATTATTTGCTTGAAATCCATTTTTCGGTGGTGGTGTACTAATTCTTTTCACAAACAAAATTCACAGCTTGGTCTTTGCAGTTAGGGTGCCTTGCCAGAGCCCAGCTTATTTTAGGTGATGTTATTGTAACAACACTATAGTAGAAAGTTGTGTTCATAAGAGTGCAACGTAGCCTTTTATGGATACTCACTCTAATAGATCACATTTTCAACAAGGATATTTGCAGCCCTGATTTTTTTAATATTTTAAACAAGCTGTGCTACAAAATTAGATACAACTTGTAGGATATTCTATTTCCACCATTCTGGTAAAAGGGTATAAGCAAATAGTTGATGTGTTTATATATGTACTCCTTCAGAATCTTTTGATGTCATTGCATCCTTCATTTTTTTTGTGCTGCAACAGGCTTTTCACTAAGACAAAATGCACCCTCTTAGTTTGTTAGTGATTTATGAATCCGTAAAAAGGTGTCAGATGCAGAGAATGCATATTGCAAAACAGATCTGCTTAACTATCAGATAAAAACTGTCACAAAGAAATTAAGCGAGTATGTCAAACTGTGCATATATCCTTGCAGTCATTTAGAAGACTTTTAAATGCCTGCTGTAGTAACGGAAGCCCTACGGACTGGTGAGAGAGAGAAATGATAGGCAGACAAAATTCGGTAAGACTAGGACATCAGTACTGTTTACAGCTCACAGCTGCTCATCATTTGTTTGAGTTTGACAGCCTTTAAAAACACATTTAAGCACAGATGTAAAATGTAGGTCATCTCTACTGCAGCAAAGTGTTTTGCAATCTTCAGAGAATCTACTTCCACATAATGAAACATAGTTAATGGAGTCACGACTGCAGACCTTTACCTCCAATCCAGTTTGCACAAAATAATATGCCTCTCCACTAACGCAGATGTTTTACTTCTACAGAGATCACTGCTCAACAGTTTTACTGGGGAAAAAATGTAGAGAAATTATTTACTGTAGTCTTCATTTATTTCCTTTCTGCACTCCTGAAAATGAAAATTGACTGTGAGTAGTTAAAGAATATTTTCATAACAGTAAATGTAATTTAGCTTTTACTGTAACTGGTTCATTTGCTCACAAGTTATGTGAACTATCTTTTCATCCATTACCTAACAGGGTAAATGGAAAAGGTATCAAAAGTTTGGAATACTCAGCAATCGCCATACATTTGGGAAGTCAGGGGAAACTAGTATGCAGAGTTTTTTCATTTGCTGACTGGCTAGGTGGACTAGCATGAGGACCATTTTCAGCCACAACAACCCAAGCTATTTGGCAAAGACAACACAAATATACCGCAATGATATTTATGCATAAAAAAATACAAAATTGCAGATTTATATAGTTTACTAATCAAAAGACTGAAATTTATATGGTCGACAGTCATAACGTCCAGAGTCATTACACTGAACATTCAAAATACTGAAACAAAATGTCAACGTTTAAATGGTCGAAAACCACCTGCAGCGCTGACAGTAGTGTTTTTGCAGGGGGGAAGCCCCCCTGCACCCTCCCACTCCCTGCTACTTATATATTACAACTCCGAGATCACACTACAGTGCTGACAAGGGTATATCCTTGCTCTGTTCTCAACATTATGTCGACAGGTAATTTGCATGCACTTCCTGTTGACCAAATGAACCACTTAATATTCATGTGTCGACCATATGAATTTCAACCATTTGATAGTAAACCTATATATATATATATATATATATATATATATATATATATATATATACACACACACACACACACACACACACACATATATATATATATCTATATATATATATATATATATATATATATATATGTATAAAATGAGACTAAAGCATACAGTCATTATCTATATATGCATAAAGAATTACATGTCAGATTAGAATATTAATATATTCAATGAAATCAAAGCTGTGATTTAAATTGTTCAGGGGGAAAAAAATATTTGCTCATTTAATACAGTGTTGATATTGGCCGAGAGTCTCTGGGTTAACAAGTGTCTCTAAAACATAGGCATTTATTTTGTTTCACCAAAAAAAAAAATTCAGGTTCTTTTTTGAAAACAGCAAAATTGCTTGTTTCACAAATTTTAGCAGGCAACAGGCTGGCGCTATTTAAAAAAAAGGCCTTTTGAACAGTACAAAGTTTGAAAGTTGATCTCCTCATCTGAAGGCCATTATGGCCTGTGACAAAGGGAAATACTACCAGCCTAGCTATCTGGAATTTTGTAAATAATTCTTTGTCATTTGTAAATATTCATATGATTTATAAAGACTTGTGTGTAATGTACTGAGCTAAAATGTAACCACAGCATGCCCCATTGGAATAGAACAGAAATGTACCTGCACTATTGTGACTGTTTATAGGTTCATAGGTGTGTACTAGGCTAATGGCCCTGGAACCTTTTCACGCCTAGCCCATAGGATTACCCTGGCATCATGCCACCTGACATTAGTTCCCAGTGCCTCTGTCGAGTAGACACACTTGAGTGATCCACTGGATGAATTTTCTAATCCCCATCCACCCATCAACATTTCTCTTGAAGAGGGCCAGTGAGGTGCTCTGTTTGACATGTATGGGAAGTCAATTCCATAGCATGGGCAGTCTCTGGGTTATGAACATGTCCCTCCAGCATGTTCTGTTGATTGTAGTAATGAGGTTGAGGTCTCTGGAGTGTGTGGTGTGGAGGGA
The DNA here is from genome assembly GCF_019279795.1 of Protopterus annectens. Lineage (NCBI taxonomy): Eukaryota > Metazoa > Chordata > Ceratodontiformes > Protopteridae > Protopterus > Protopterus annectens. Next base: position 425,839,474 of record NC_056726.1, on the reverse strand, counting down.
TTGGGATTTCTTTAGATGTAGCATTTCTAACAGAGCTGGATCAGACATGGCTTTGCAAGTCAAGCAGAGATCGGCTCTAAGTAGGCGATATGAAACAGAGAATAGTTGGGAGTTTTTTGAGTCTGTCCATAAAGGACAACTGTTTAAGACCTAGGATCATCTTTGTGAGGTACGTTTGCAGCCTTTCCAGTTGTTTCAGTTGTCTAGTGAGGTATATGCCAAATGGGTCATTGTACTCAATGACTGGCCTAATGAGGGAAGAGTAGAGGAAGACAATGACCTCTTTCTTCCTGGATGCAAAACCCTAAGTAATGAGATGTGTCACATAGAAGGACTTTCTGACCATAGGTTCATAGATTAGTACTAAGCTAACTGCCCTTGTGAGTCATTTTAAGCCTAGCCAATTATCCCTTGTGAGACTCAAACCCTGCACCTTGTGTTTGTAAGGCAAACACCTTAACCATTAGGCCACCCAGTGACAATGTGGTGGTCAAAAGGGAGGTTGCTGTCAACCTGTGTTCCCAGATCTCTTATAACATCTTCTGTGTTCAGTGGACTACCATCGATGATGATTAGATGTATATGTTTAATGGAAACTTGAACACAGGAGGTTAACATGAAAAGAAATTCAGAGAAAATAGTTGAAATTAAATTATTTCATAACCACATAATAAAAGATATATCTCTCAGTTTCAGTGCAGTAGCAGACACAATGTCTAGAGATAGAAGGTTTTTGTATTGTCTTGAAAGAGACATAATTACTAGGTTTAAGATGTAAAAGTGTTTGATTGTTATATGACTTCCAGGAACTGCAAACATCTGAGAGATAAGTCTTTTTCACAGAGAGATGCTACAATTCTGGTAGCTTTTGACAAAGGGGGTTTAGCTTGGGAACTGAAGTCAGGTGACAAAAAGTGATGTCATCCAAGCTAACCCAGCAGTAATATTTGATATTAATTTAAGAACTCTCTCAGAGAGAGAGATATTGTGCATTTTGTATTTTGTCTTTGAACTGAGAAGAAAATCCAGTCATCACCACATCTGCACTTGCCTGGTTGTAAGTAATTTTTAGGGCATAGTAACTCTTTTAGATTCAGATAGGAATATAGTAAAGTGTAGCTTAGATGTTTTCTTTATTTATTTGAGACTGTCCTGCAATGTTGTTTTAATTATTTTCTGTGATTTTGAACTCTGATGTTACTGATTACTTACTGAGTATTGTCTTGTTCTTTTAGCATTTGTTATTAAATATATTTAAGTCTTTTAATTGTGGCTGGTCTGTTTAGAGATATTTAAGTTCTTAGAGTACTTGCCTGTCTATTTGGTGACACTGTACAGGCCACTCCTAAGTAGCCTTGCTCTTGTTCAAACTACCATTTGTATTAATAGTAACATTGTACAATAGGTTGGGTACCCTTTGTTAAGGCCCTTAAAGTAGCTGATAAGAGTTGGCTGGTATCAGTGAAAACTACTTTATAGTCTGGGCAGAAGGGGGCATAGCTAGTAAACCTAGGCCAGCCTTTCCCAGGTGTGTGTGTATTTGTATATAAATCAAATATCAAGGAATGTGTGTGTCAGCTACTTGGGCACTAGTTGGACAGAGAGGGTACTGGAGATCTTGGTTTGGCCACTCAGCTGAGATCTCAACCCTATAGCTGTGCCAGTGGAAAGTCCTACTGAGGATCTGGAGAAAGAGGGAGAAACCAGCCCCAGACTGACTGTGATCTATGTGTGCTCTTAAGGGAAATTGCACTTTACTTTGTGTGTACTTGTCATCCTCCCAGCGTGTACATTCCCCACTGTTGCCAGTGGTGAGGATTGAGGCTTCTTGATTACTGGGCAAGTGCAGGGGCATCACATATTAATTGGTTGGCAGTGGTGGAACAGTCATTTCCCATTTTAATTGACTTATAGTGGTGCGGATATTGAATTCCTGTAGCCAGTAAACAGTGGTCACTAAGAAATGTGTTTGTACTCTCAATCAGCCACACAGTGAACATTCAGAGTTTCATATTGCAATTGTTTTATTTTTTGTTAGCTTAGACAGAGAGAGCAGACAAGCATGTCAGCAGATGAGTATGGCAAGCTGACAAGGAGCCAGTTGGCTACGATGTGCCAGGTTAAAGGACTGGTGCATGCCAGCCTGCCTAAAGCAGAAATTATTTCAACTTTAGTCACAACTGCATTACAGAACAGCGATCAGGAGGACAACCAGGCTGGCCTTGGAGATGTACCACTCTCAGAAAATGGATAGTTCAACCTTTCCACAGAGGACTTAAAAATCTGTCTGGAGTTAATAAGACTTGAACTGGAGGCCAAGCATTTGGAAATAGAAGCAGCAGAGAAACTACTATGTCTGGAAGCTGAGGAGAATGCCAGGCAGATGCAACATGAAAAGGAGATGCTGACTCTTCACCAGGGTCATCGAGGTAATGGGGAAGGGAGTAACCAAACCCCAGAAGCAGCAAAGGTCAATAAATTTCTTCCACAATTTACATAGCAGGGTAATTTTGGTAGTTTCATTCATATGTTTGAAGGGATATTTAAACAGTATAATGTTGACCAATGACTTTGAGTACAGTTTCTGACCCCCTTACTCCATGGTAAAACTGTAACTGCTATTTCTAAATTGTCTGATACTGGTTGCTTAAAGTATAATATTAAAAAAAACGACTGTCTTTTAGAGTGCTTTAAGTTAACACCTGAAGCTTATAGGAAAAAGTTTCATGAGCATAGATGCAAGGCAAATGAAAGTGTGTGTGAATATATTGCTGAACTAAGCACTTATTTTCATAGGTGGGTAAGTGGATGTCAGGTCACCACTTTTGAAGGGCTGGCAGACCATTTGGTGAGGGAACAAGCCCTTAGCACTTTGCCTGAGGACCTGAGAATCTGGATTGCTGATAGACAATGCAGTACTGCAGATGAGTTGGGCAAGAAGGGAGACCTATGCTTCACAAGCAAGGCATCACTCCACAGGAAAGGGACACTCATGGGAATAAGGGAGCCCATGGTGAGCAGCCCAGACTGCCCCAACAGAGTCTGCCAGTAGCAGCGGAAGCCACTCATCCAGGTACACATCCAGGACCAAGGGTTAAATGTTTTAAATGCAACCAGTGGGGTCATGTAGCATATAGATGTCCATGGAGGCAAGGTGGGGAACAAAAGGTGGGAGAACCAGTAAGTGGGAATGACAAAATGCCAGCAGTAAGTTTTCTCGAGACAACACGGGTGGGTACCAAACTATCACAAGAGGTTATATCCTATCTTAGTGGATGGGAAAGGTTACAAAGAGAGAATTGAGACAGGCTCAGCTCTCAGACCATACATTACAAGGCCTGAGGGAGGTATCCAGTGAGGCACCTGATTCTCAAGGAAAAGGGGAATCTGTATACTGGGACAAATGGTTACTGTACAGAGAATGGACCCCTGAGAGAGGGCTAGAGGGTGAGAGAATACACCAGTTGGTAGTGCCCAGATCCTACCATCTGGCACTCCTAGCCATAGCCCATGATATTCCCTTTGCAGGTCATATGGGCATAAAGCATACCAAGAGATGTATTATACAGAACCTTTATTGGCCTGGGATTTCTAGAGATGTAAAAAACACAAAATAAACTACTAAAATAGAAAAAAAAATGGCTTTAGAAAGCGCTTTTCGTTTAATAAAATCAAATTTCTTCAGATGCAAACATTCAAAGTACAAGTTTCAGTTAAATAAAATACCAGGAAGTGCTTGAACCTGTCAGCTGACATGCTGTGATGACATCAGCAACAATAGTTAAACCTTCCTGTTCTACACACTACATTTTTTTTCCTATTTCTAGAGATGTAACAGAGTACTGCAGGACATGTGAGTAGTGCTAAAAGGTAGGCAAGGCAGGAAAGAAGGTGAAAGCTCCTTTGATGCCTTTGCCTGTGATTGAGGAGCCATTTCAGAGGGTAGCTATGGATATTGTGGGGCCTCTGAGTACCCCAAATGCCACATGGAAGAAGTATATCATAGTGGTAGTAGATTATGCTACCAGATACCCTTAGGCAGTGGCACTATCCTCCATTGAGGCAGAAACGGAGGCAAATGCTTTGTTAGAGATTTTCAACAGGGTAGGTTTTCCAAAAGAAATACTGACTGACAGAGGTGCCAATTTCACATCAGACCTGCTGGCTTGTCTGTGGAAGTACTGTGGGGTGAAGCACCTAAAGACCATCCCCAAACTAATGGTCTTTTTGAGACGTTAAACTCTACACTCAAGACCATGGGACCTCTAGATTTCATTCAAGATGAGTGGGAGGGTGTGTGTGAATCCCACAAGGAGTCTGTTGTGGCATATGTCCTAAACCTCAGGACAACGCTCAGGGAACTCATGGGCTTGGTCCAAGAGAACCTGGCAGAACCCCAACAGCAGAAAAAGATTTGGTATGTGAGGAATGCTCAAGCCAAAGAGTATACTGTAGGGCAACAAGTAATGGTTCTCATTCCTGTCAGACACAACAAGCTGTAGGCAGCTTGGGAGGGACCCTTCAAGGTGGTAAGGAAGGTCAATGATGTTAATTACATAGTAGAACTGCTACACAGGAGGCAAGGGCATAAACTGTTCCATGTTAACATAATGAAACCTTACCATGATAGGGAGGCCCTTGTGCTGAGTATTTGCAGTGGATGGCAGGAGGAGCCTGAGGGGATCTGCTGACTATCTCCTCAGTGAGGCTTGGACTTACACCTCAGTGGAAGGGGTAGCAATGTCCCAGCAGCTATCCCCTACCCAGGTTCAAGAAGTCTGAGCAGTGTTACAAGAGTTTGGGGACATGCTCACTGGGAAACCAGGGTACATCCACCTGGTGTAGCACCATGTGGATGCAGGATCCCAAAGGCCTATTAAGCAGGCCCCTCATAGAGTGCCTGAGAGAGTCAGACTCTGAGGGAGGAGATGCAGCAAATGTTGGAACTAGGGGGTACTACAGGAGGCCAGCAGTCCCTGGGCCTCCTCAGTGGTGCTGGTATCAATGAACGATGGCAGCACCAGGTTCTATGTGGACTACAGGAAATTAGTCACACAGAGTCACATGCTTACCTCGTGCCTAGGAAAGATGAAGCTGTAGAGCAGCTGGGTGGGGCTAAATATCTTATCACTATTGATCTTACCAAGGATTACTGGCAGGTGCTCTTGATTCCCAGTGCTAGAGAGAGGTCAGCATCTGTGGCTCCTTTTGGATTATATAAATTCATGAAGACGCCCTCTGGGATGAAAAATTCCCCAGCAACATTCCAGAGGCTGGTAGATTATATCCTAGCACGAGAAGGAGATTTTACCCTTGCTTGCCTAGATGATATTGGCATCTACAACTGTTCCTGGCAAGAGCACATTCAGCATGTCAGGGAGGTGCTGGACAGACTACAGAGGGAAGGGTTGACCATTAAGCCCAGTATGTGTCAGGTCGGTATGGCAGAGGTGTCTTACCTGGGACATAGAGTGGGGAGTGGTAAGATCATGCCAGAACCTGCCAAGGTGGAAGCCATTCAGGCATGACTTGCCCCTGTTACCAAAAAACAGGTGAGGGTATTCTTAGGGACAGCAGGGTACTACAGAAAGTTTGTTCCCAATTATAGTACCATAGCTGCTCCTGACAAGGAAAAACAAGCTAGATAAGGTAGTGTGGACCCCTTCATGTGAGCAGGCATTCCTGAAGCTTAAAGGAGCTTTTGGAGGACCCACTGTGTTACTCCAGATTACAGCAAAGAAAACATGGGGGTGGGTGCTGTACCTAGCCAGATTTCTTCAGATGGAGAAGAGCACCCAGTGATTTATCTCAGTCATAGGCTCCAACCCAGGGAAGAATGTTATGCAGCTGTAGAAAAAGAATGTCTGGCTATAGTGTGGGCACTGCAGAAACTTCAGCCTTATCTGTATAGAAGGAAATTTACTGTAGTTACAGACGACAATCCCTTAACATGACTACATTGAGCCTGCCAGAAAAATGCCAAGTTACTAAGGGTTGCAAGCATATATGATGGTGCAGCACCTCAGTAGGGTTAGCAATGCCAACGCAGATGGGCTGTCAAGACAGGGAATGGGGTAAGGTATTCTCAGATAGGCCCAACCATCTAAAGCAACATTTCTCAAGGGTCACTTGAAAAACTAGCTTGAGTTTTCAGGGGAAAGAAGTGTGACAAAGGGAAATGCTGGAATTAGGGGTAATCCTGGAGTCTAGTATTCCCTGGGCCTCTCCAGTGGTGCTGGTACCAAAGAAGGATGGCAGCACCAGGTTCTATGTGAACTACAGGAAATTAACAAGAGTAAGATGTTTACCCCACGCCTGTGACAGATGAAGCCCTAGAGCAGCTGGGTGGGGCTAAGTATCTTACCACTATTGATCTTACTAAGGGTTAGTGGCAGGTGCCCTTGACTCCCAATGCTAGTGAGAGGTCAGCTTTTCTGACTCCTTTTCGCTTGTATGAGCTCACGAAGATGCCCTTTGGGATGAAAAATGTCCCAGTGACTTTCCAGAGGCTGGTAGATCATATCCTAGCAGAAGGAGATTTTGCCCTTGCTTACCTAGAGGATATCGCCATATACAGCCATTACTGGCAAGAGCACCTTCAGCATATCAGAGAAGTGGTGGGCAGACTACAGAGGACAGGTTTGGCCATTAAGCCCAGTAAATGTCAGGTAGGTATGGCAGAGATCTCCTACCTGGGACATTGAGTGGGCAATGGTAAGATCAGGCCAGAACCTGCCAAAGTGGATCCATTCAGGCATGGCCTGCCCCTATTACCAAAAAGCAGGTGAGGGCTGTCTTAGGGACAGCAGGGCACTACAGAAAGTTTGTCCCCAATTATAGTACCATAGCTGCTCCCCTCACAGACCTGACAAGGAAAAACGAGCCAGATAAGGTAGTGTGGACTCCAGCATGTGAGCAGGCATTCCAGAAGCTTAAAGGAGCTTTGGCATGACCCCCTGTGTTAGCCAGTCTAGATTACAGCAAAGAATTTGTTGTACAAGTGGATGCTTCAAAACATGGGGTGGGGCCTGTACTCAGCCAGGTTTCCTCAGGGGGAGACAAGCACCTAGTGGTATATCTCAAGTGTAGGCTCTAACTCAGGGAGGAATGCTATGCAGCTGTAGAAAAGGAATGTCTAGCTGTAGTGTGGGCAGTGGAAAAACTTCAGCCTTATCTGTATGGAAGGAAATTCATTGTAGTTACAGACCACATTCCCTTAACATGGCTACATCGAGCCAGTCAGCAGAATGCAAAGTTACTAAGGTGAAACCTAGGGTTGCAAGCATATATGACAGTGCAGCACCACAGTGGGGTTTGCAATGCCAACTCAAATGGGCTCTCAAAACAGGGAATGAGGTAAGGTATTCCCAGATAGGCTCATCCCTCTCAAGCAATGTTTTTCAAGGGTCACTTGAAAAACTAGTTTGAGTTTTTTTGTGGGGGTGAGAGAAGTGTGATAAAGAAAATACTGCCAGCCCAGCTATCTCGAATTTTGCAAATAATTCTGTCATTTGTGAATATTGATATGATTTATACAGAAATGTGTGTAAAGTACTGAGCTAAAATGTAACCACAGCATGCCCTATTGGAATAGAACAGGAATGTACCCTCACTATTGTGACTATTTAGATGTATAAACTGTAACAAAGGAGGTTAACTTGAAAAACAAATTCAGAGAAAATAGTTGAAATTCAATTGCTTCATAATCATGTCACAAAGGAGATATTATCTCTCAGTTTCAGTGCTGTAGCAGACAATGACTAGAGCTAGATGTTTTTTGTATTGTCTTGGAAGAGAAGTAATTACTAGATTTAAGATGTAGAAGTGTTTTATTGCTTTATGATTTCCAGGATCTGCAATCATCTGAGAGAGATGTATTTTTCAGAGAGATGCTAAATGTTCGTGATATATTAAATAAAAAGGAACAGAGTTCAGTGGCACAACATTTTTTGGAAGCACATGGTAGTTCTGTTCATGGGTTGCAAGCCACAATTTTAGAAAAAGTAGAGTGTGTTTTTTTTGGGGGGGGTGTCAGCAAGAATAAACTTCTTTTTAAAGAAAAAGTGCATATATTAAAGTTTGATACTTTGTTTCCAAAGGGGATGAATGTTGATTTTAATTGGCATGTATTACTTTAAATGCTTTTTAAGTGTTTTATGGTATCAATTGATGACTTTATTGTTTAATTGCCTATTTAGTAGCATATATAAAATAAGTATGTGATGTGAAGTAATTGTGTACTCCATGAAGGCAGTGTATGCTGAGACGTCAGAGAGGAATACATTTTATTCATTGGGATCCTAGTCTTTGTTCTTCGTTGTATTTGCTGCTTTGCTATTGCATTTGCTGCTGTGGGATTATGGCCAGTGATTCCAATGTGGATGTGCCTAGGATTTTTAGAAATTCTACCATGGATACTTCTCATCGTTTGCTGGACAATTATGTTATACACCCTTGTGAACCTAACCGTCAGCAACTACAATCTGGACTTGCTCTTAATAGTAATATCAGAATAACAGAAAACCAGTCCACTGTGTGGGATAAATGGGAAGCTGAAAGAAACCACAGGTTATTTAATCTGTTTTCAACTATTGGCAGAAGGTATAACAATGCTGTGAATCCAGAATTTAATAATATGTGTGATAAACTTGAGCAACTTATGAGAAAAGAAACTGCTGTTTTTTTTTAATATTTAGAGCCTGACCAAGCACTTAGAACTTGATATAACTCCTAGAGCTTATAAAGACCCTGCTACACCATTTGATTTAAAAAATGAAAATGACAAGTTGTTTTATAAGCGCTGGGTTGCAGCAGCACATAAATGCACAATAGAGTGGATCTCTCTCCTTGTAGAGAGAGATAGGGTGAAACAAACAGCGTTTCAAACTGAAATCAGCAGTATGTGCAGTAAATTAATCTGTACTTCTGGCTCTGAATCTGTAGACAAGTTGCTTATAGACATTAACTTGAAATTAAAATCATTTGAGGAAGAAATTTTGCAGAGAAAAAAGAAAAAGTCAGAGATACCTGTGACTCTGACAATGGTACTGCCTTTGGGGGAAGAACCAATCGGAAAGTAAATAGAGGTCATGTGAGGTTTCAAGGAAGTGAACAAGGTGAGGAACGGTATTCCTTCTCCTCTGTTGGTACTATTTATAATACATCAACAGGGGAAAATGAACAACATGAAGGGGATGAATATCCAGAACTGCCAAGGGCACAAAAACCTTCAGAATTTTGCCAAACCTTTCGGAATGGGCTGAATGGCTGAATTGAAGAACCACCAAACAGAAAAAGGCAGAGAGAGAACTCATTTCCAAACCAATGGCATTCTAATCCCCCTCAAAATAATTACTACAAACTAACCAAGTGGTGATATGCTGGCTATATTGTAAATCTGTCCGGGTATGTATTTTCAAGCAGTGAACTTTGTGTGTTGAACTGTGGTCTGAAGTTTGTTCCCAAGCTATATGAAGTGAAAAAAGACATTTTTGGACTGGTTAGGAAATTACAATTGAAATGCATGTTTAATAATTTAAATAGTATTAAACAAAATGAATGTATTAATGCCAGTGATTCTAGTATGGAAGATAATTATTTTTCCTGTGCTACTGATGATGAATATAATGCATACAACTTATTCGATACTAGCTGTGTTAAAACACACAGCAGTTATGTTCCAGGTTTTCTATGCTGACATCAGTTATTTTCATAAAACAGAAGATTTTTTTTACCGAAACTGAATTAAATATGTTTTTAAATGAAAAACAATGTTGTTTACAATTTAACTAGAGAAGAGTGGTCAGCATTATTAACTATAACTAAAAATGGACAGCTGGTTTTTAAACCTGCTGACAAGGGAAAAAACTAGTTGTGATGCATATATCTCAGTATCTGAAGATGTGCCATGAACATTTGGATGACAATTCAACTTATTCAAAGGTAGACACAAGTCATTATTTGGGAGCCTTAGTTGAATTTAAATCTTTACTTAATAAAGGTGTCAGGTTAGGTTATTTAACTGCTGATGATGTTCAGAAGAAGCTAACTATGAACAGTCATAGTATTGCCACATTTTGCTGTTTACCTAAAATTCACAAAAATATACAAGCCCCACCGGGGCACCCTATTGTTTCAGGTAGAAATTATTTCAGGTACAATTTGGGAAAATTGCTGCATTTCCTGTTGCTAACCAAGGTAGTTTTATTACCTGCTTATGTTAAAGATATTTTAGATTTTTTAAGCAAGTTAAGTACAGTACAAAAGACTAATAAGATGTATTGGGTGACTCTAGATGTGAAAAATTTATATACTAACATTAAACACTGTCATGGCCTTGAGGCAATTAAATTCTTCATGGGGGAGTCACCCACTACAGAATATATTGTACATTTAGTACATTTTTGTTTGAAGAATAATTGTTTTGAGTTTGATAACCAGGTTTATCATCAGAAATGTGGAGCAGCTATAGGGGCGGCTTTTGCCTCCCCCCATATGCTAATTTAACCGTGGGCTTATTTGAAGTTGAATATGTTTATAGGAAAAGATTTTTTTGTCAATATGTTAAATGTTACTTTAGATTTATTGATGATTTAATTTTTTTATGTGAAGGAGGGGAAAAGGAAGTGCAGATTTTTTTGGATGAATTACAAGTAAACAGATTTAATTTCACATTTGATGGCATCCAAATAGGGAAGGTGGTGTCCTTTTTGGATGCAGATTTGTTAGTTAAGGAAGATGGTATACTAACCACAAAAGTGCATAGGAAAGTTCAGGGGGACATATATTATTTGAAAGCAACAAGTTGTCATCCTGGGCATATGATTGATGCCTTACCTTATGGTGAATGCATACATCTTTATAGACTATGCAGTGATGAACAAGATTTTTTAAGGGAGATAGGTTATACTTTCAGAATGTTTAAAAAGCGTGGATATGGTGAAGATATAATTGCTAAGGCATGGTCTAGATCCAATAAAGAATATATAGGAAAAAACAACAGAACATGGAAGGGAGTTTCCAAATTAAATAACAATATTGAATCTGGTTGTGAAATGTATTTTGTAACCACATATAGTGGATTTAGTAATAAGTTTTATGAGATAGTACCAACACAGTGGCAACTGTTATCAAATTTAAAGGTTGGAAGCTCATAGATGCCTAATAAACTTGTTGCTTCATATAGAGTGGGTAGGAATATTAAGAGCTTTTTGGTGAAATCTAGGTTTTGCAGACCCAAGGAGGTCTTATATGAGTCATTAAGAATAAAAGGGACAGTAGGATGTCGCAAATGCAAGGCATGCAAATTTATTGTGCCTGGGCGGCCACAGTGGTGCAGCGGTTAGCGTTGCCGCCTCACAGCAAGAGGTTCTTCGGTTCGATCCTTGGCTGGGGTGCCTTCTGTGTGGAGTCTGCATGTCCTCCCTGTGGTCGTGTAGGTTTCCACCAGGTGCTCCGGTTTCCTCCCACATCCCAAAGACATGCTGTAGGTGGAGTGCACACTCTAAATTGGCCCTAGGTATGAGTGTGTGCATGTGTGCCTTCTATGGAAGGTTGGGCGCTGGGCTGGCAACTTGACACTGTAAAACTCCACTGCCAATCGTGAGCAGACAGGTGATCCGCTGCGGCGACCCCTAACCGGGAAAAGCCGAAAGAAGAAGAAGAAGAAATGGTCGAAGATTTGAAGTTTGTGGGAATTATAGGTGTGACACTGAGAGCATTATTTATGCCCTCAGATGTCCTTACAATAAGTTTTATGTGGGTGAGCCCAAAACAGCTTTTAAAATAAGGCTATTAGAACATGTTTGTGATATATTAAATAAAAAGGAACAGAGTTCAGTGGCACAACATTTTTTGGAAGCACATGGTAGTTCTGTTCATGGTTTACAAGCCACAATTTTAGAAAAAGTAGAGTGTGTATTTTTTGGGGGGGGGGTGTCAGCAAGAATAAACTTCTTTATAAAGAAGCAGTGTATATATTAAAGTTTGATACTTTGTTTCCAATGGGTATGAATGTTGATTTTAATTGGCATGTATTACTTTAAGTGCTTTCTAAGTGTTTTATGGTATCAATTGATGACTTTATTGTTTAATTGCCTATTTAGTAGTGTATATAAAATAAGTATGTGATGTGCAGTAATTGTGTACTCAAAGAAGGCAGTGTATGCTGAGACATCAGAGAGGAATAAATTTTGTTCATTGGGTTATTGGTCTTTGTTCTTCGTTGTATTAGATGCTAAAATTCTATTAGCTTCTGACAAAGGGGCTTTAGCTTGGGCACTAAACTCAGGTGACAAAAAGTGATGTCATCCAAGCTAACCCAGCGGTAATATTTGATATTTATTTAAAAACTCTCTGAGAGAGAGAGACTGTGCATTTTGTACTTTGTTTTTGACCTAACAAGAACATCCACTCATTACCACATCTGCACGTGCCTTGCTGTAAGTAAGTTGTTTAGGAAATAGTAACTCTTTTAGATTCAGATAGGAATATAATAAAGTGTAGCTTAGATGTTTTCTTTATTTATTTGAGACTGTCCTGCAATGTTTTCAATATTCCCTGTGATTTTGAACTCTGGTGTAACTGATTACTTACTGAGTATTGTCTTGTTCTTTTATTATTTATTATTAAATATATTTAAAATGTTTAATTGTGGCTGGTCTGTTTAGAGATATTTAAGCTTTTAGAGTACTTGCATATCTGTTTGATGACACTGTACAGGCCACTCCTAAATAGCCTTGCTCTAGGTCAAACTACCATTTGGTTTAATAGCAACATTACACAGTAGGATTGGGCACCCTTTGTTAAGAGCCTTAAAGTAGCTGATAAGAGTTGGCTGGTGGCAGTAAAAACTACCTTACAGTCTGGACAGAAGGGAGCATAGCTTTTAATCATGTACCAGCCTTTCTCAGGTGTGTGTGTGTGTGTGTGTGTGTGTGTGTGTGTGTGTGTGTGTGTGTGTGTGTGTGTGTGTGTGTGTGTGTGTGTGTGTGTGTGTGCGCGTGTGTGTGCGTGCGCGTGTGTGTGTGTGTTTGTATATAAATCAAATCTCAGGGACACTAGTTGGACATAGAGGGTATTGGAGATCTTGGTGGGGAGTCTTATAGGGGATCTGGAGAAAGAGGGAGAAACCAGCCCCAGACTGACTGTGATCCCTGTGTGCTTTTAAGGGAAATTGCACTTTACTGTGTGTGTATTTGTTATCCTCCCAGTGTGTACGTTCCCCACTGTTACCAGTGGTGAGGATTGAGGGTCCTTGATTACTGGGCCAGTGCAGGGGCGTCACATGGCCTTTGAGAATAAATGAGGTATGTCACACTGAGATCATGTTTCTTTGATTGGGTTTCAATAATTTTCAGTTTGTAAGTTAATATATTAAAGAAAATATACACCTAACAGTGACGGGTTACCATTGTTTTGCATTATTGATGGACATTTCAGGAAGATAAAGATCTTATTTTCATTAGTTTGTAAAATGGCAGTGTTATGAGGTGAGAGCTGGGCAATTAAGTTAGGTGCATATTCAAATCTTGTGAGCAGTGCTTTGATTACTATAGTGTGTCTGCCATCAACAGTAAACATATGTGATATTTTATATGGCATTTTCAGTTGGTTCAGTACCTTTGTGGACTCTACCTCTGTATGTGTGTATACATGAAGTGATAGAGTTTGATCATGTGAGATGCCCAAACATCTCTGTTAAGTAGTGTATTTAATGGTACACCAGCTGGGTCTATAATTAAAGAAGGTTGGCAGTGACTATATGTTTGTGTTTGTGTTTACCAAATAACATGACAGTTGATTGTTTAGAGTTGACTATGAGCCTATTTGTAGATATCGAGTTCAACACAGTGCTAAAACCCATCTGCAGGGCTATTGTTAGGTTGCCTAAGTTTTTTTGTGTAAGCTAGTTATAACAATATCATCAGCTTACAAGATATGGTTACTGTTAAGATATTTCTTGGGAAGGCCCTTTGTACATGTGGTTGAAGACTCACTGATTCTGTACGGGAAAAGGTCAAATAGGATTAATTTTTTTCATGAAAAAAAATGAGGCCTAGATCCTTACAGAATGTAGGCAACAAAATATAAGGAGAGGTGTGTTAATCTGTCAGGGTAGTTTAGAGATTTAAGACTGTTGATTTTCTTAGTTGGAAGTCAGTAGGACTTTTCAAGTTGGGTTACTTGCTTAGATTTGTACATAGCAAAGGAGGCATCGTTTCAGTGATCGCTTTAATAAGGGGAGAATGCAGTAGTATGATGACCCCTTTGGACCTAAAGAAATACCTTTCAAGATTAATTAGGTCAGAATGAAGGGTTTTCTGAAGTCTAAGGAGACATAATGATCAAATATAAGCAACTTGTCCACATATATACCTGGGTGTCTTCTAACCATCTCTGTCTGAAGGGGGATATTATTTATAACATAAGAGTATGGATTTTTTTGCGGGGGATGCTGAATATTATTATACTGTACTTTGCTTTTGAGACTGCTATATATTCACAAAGTAAACACATTGTCAAAACTCTTTTTGGATCATATTGGTATCCTCAGTAGAACAAATAATATAGCCCAGTGTGCAGTCATCAGCAAATTAAAAGAAAAGAACCACACACACACACACCTCTGGAGCAATGGTCTGGATGTCTGCAAAATAAATACCAAAGAGTTGTGGGTCTAACAGGAAACCACATGGAACTCCACTAAGTAGTTTTCTGCACCAACACAGTACCAGCAGCTTTTACTACCTGGGATGTCTTGGATGGCCATTTAACAATGCAATGAATGACATGAAGGTTAGCATTGAATTTTACTAACCAAACTGACAAAATCCCTCGGAATCAGAAAGCAAAAACCAATGGCAGCACCAGAACAAAATAAGAAAGCGTACTCCAAAGTTTAATCAATGCTTTTGTCAACAGACTTCTTCAGAAAACAAAATGCATATCCAAAAACATCAATTTATATACAGTTAAAACTTCCAAAAACATCAATGGTAAAAGAATAAAAGAAGATAATTATGCACTTAGGACAAGGGATGGGAATAATGCTTTATTCAGGCATTCAGTTAAGTGCCAGTGTTTTAAGAAATGTACTTTTACAATATTGGAATATACTCACCAGGATAAGAGAGGTAGCATTGAATTTTACTAATGTTTCAGTCATAGCAATGTAGGAGGATAGTGTCAAAGGCCTTGTCTAGGTTGAGGTAAGCAATGTACATTGTGTGACCATTGTCTACAGCCTCAATGACATTTTCAAAGAAACTTACCAGGATTAAGAGACAAGATCTACTCTTCACAAAGTCAGGTTGGTTTGGATATAGGGCATTTAGGTTGCCTATATCAGGATTAAATGCATTCTGTCACTTTTTCCATGACTTTTACATACAAGGTTGGTGAAGCTGATGGGTCTGTAATTGGTGAGATCTATGGAGAGGCCGCCATTGTGTAGGAGCACATGAAGTTCCTTATGCATGTTGAGGTTGGGACTTATGTCCTTTTGCCTTTTCTATTGCATGGTACATATCTTTCCTGTTTTTTTTCTAAGTATTAAGACATCAACCTATTCAAGTATACAGCTATATATAAAACTTTGAAAATGATGTCCATTGTTCCTTAAAATGGAGCTCACATGACTTTGTAGTCTCTTATGCACAATCAAATGTATATTCATAGTCAGTTTTAGAATTATGAATAAATACTTGGATAAACAGCTACTAATCTGTTAAAAAAGAAACATCACTCAGCAAGGTCACAAACAGTTCCACACAAAGCACAAAATGAATTTCAGTTCTTGATTTCACAGTTAGTTTCTAGACACCACAGATGTGCATGGCATTATCCCTTTTTACTAGAGGAACAGTGATTAAAGATTGTACAATAAACAGTTGACACTCATTTGTGTGGGTTACAAAAAGGTTGACATCAAAACTCACTGTAACAAAAAAAAAAAACATTTTCTACAGGAGGCTTCATCCCTCCCAGTATGAAGTGCTGTGCTCCCACAATGCAGCTACTTTTATTAACTAAAACATTGGGCCAGTGTAATTCTGCCCTGATTTTGAAAAACTTGCTCTCACTGTAAGTGACTACTTCAGTGTAAGACCTATCTTTGAGCAGACTTACACCGAGATACCCAAAGACCTACTTTCAGTGTAAGTTGTCTCTTTCACTGAGAGCAGATCTTTTGGAATCCTGCCCATTGCGGTACTTAAGAAAATTCTTGAAGACACTGCAGTTCTCATACCCAGTGTGTAAGAAAACAAAATAACAGCTTATTGTTCACACATATGCATGACAAACAGTTATATATATTTTTTCTATAAATATCTTAAAACTAAGCATCCAAATTTACAATCAGATATCAGACCAAAACCAAAATATAACTGGCCACACTCTTCCCTCTGTAAAGTATCAGTTCAAAAAATGAACAGAGATATTCACCCCCAACTCTGGTCCCACTGTTCATAAAACCATCACTTCCAACCCCAAAATAAACCAGTTACCTAATACATCTCAGCAAAAAAAAACCAGAATCAAAACAGTGTTGATGAACAATTTTTTTTTTATGTTTGGAGAAGGAGTTTACCAACAGACCAGTGGGGTAGCGATGGGTGCACATGTTGCACCAGTGTTGGCTAACCTGGTCATGTGTTGGTGGGAACTAGAATTCCTTACTTGCTTAGAATTATTTAAGTATGTTTGTTATTATAAATGATATATTGATGATTTGTTTTTCATCTGGGCAGGAAATAGTGAACAGTTGGCTGAATTTTTTAGAGAACTCAATGAGACTGTGACTTGGCTCAAATTTACCATAGGTAGTGTTGGTATGGATGTTAATTTTCTCGATGTTAAAATCAGCATTGATATTAATAAAAAAGTATTTAGTAGTAACATTTATCGTAAAAAAAATTTACTAATAATTATTTACATTACGAAAGCCATAAGACTCAGTAGGATGATTAGTGAGGAAGACAACTTTGTTAGTGAAGTCAGTTTTCTCAAGCAATTATTCATTGATAGAGGATATCTTTGTAAGGATTTGGACGAAGTTATTACTTCTATTACAAATAATAGCGATACCAGGTTTCTACCTATTTTAAAAGCTGGTTTTCATACTAATGTTATACATCAACGTAATGAAGCCAGTGGTGCATAGTTAAAATATGCCTTTCCTGTACCTATGAGTATAGCTGGGCCATTGACTAAGGAAATTGTTAGCAAAAACTGGAAAATTATTTTGGGTAATGAAGAACTTAGTAAAATAGTAGGTGCCCAGCCAAGATTTATAAGCAAAAAAAACAAAAATCTGAAAGAATTGTTGGAAACTGGACCTAAAATTGGTAAGAAAAATGACAATTTTACTTGCTTTGGTACATTTCCATGTACGAATTGTACACAATGTAGGTTCATGATGGGGGTACACACATCACTTTAAACACTTAAATTATATGTTGACAGCAAAGGGGAGATTTAACTGTCAAAGTGAAGGGCTTGTGTATCTTGCAGTGTGTTCCAGCTGTGAGAATTTCTATATAGGCAAAACTATTAGAAGACTGAACCACAGAGTCAGGGAACATGTTTTAGCCATTAAAAAGAAGGACCTAAGTAATGCTTTAGCTAAGCACTCAGTGAAGTGCACAAATTTTAAGAAATTCACTTTTTTGTAGTGGAAAAAGTCAGTAAGGAGAAATTTGTAGGTTCTTTTAATTATGTTTTAAAAAATATAGAGCAGAAATGGCAGATTTTTCTGAGGGCGGATAAATGACAAGATTTCTGTAAAAAGTCATTTAAATTATGTGAATAATTGATTTTAAATACACATGTTTGTAACATGTTTATAAGTATATGTTCTAAGTCATGAGTATTGGAATGATGTATTATTTATGTATTTAGTTGATGACAGTTTAAGTGTATGTATATGCTTTCTAAGTGTATGGTTAGTTTTACTTTAAAAGACTGAGTATTAATTAAGGTAATGATGTCATGATTAATTAGTTTCATAAATGGCAATGGCTGTAATTGTTAGTTCTGAGGAAGTTCTGTAATAAATGGTACAAAAGCATTCAACTTTACTTTGGCTCCAGTTTGGTTTGTTTTATTAGCTGTTTTCTTTACATGTTTTTTAGTAAATTAAAAAAGCAATTTTCTCTGACAAGCTCTATTGTAAATACCTCTAAAAATGTACTCCTTACTACTTTGTCCAAATTCATACATTTTCAAAGCAAACAGTGCAGATCAGTCTTTGGCTTACACTAAAAATTTAAATCTTTTGTAATTATCAACAATTAGTACTCAGAAAAAATCTGTTTAATTTTTACGACCTTTTCATAGGATTTATCATTAGGTCTTGCATATGAATCAGACAAATTTATTCATGCTTATAACAATAAGTAATTTAGTGATACGCCCAAAGCTGGATCCAGCACTACGCTACTTAGGAAGCTAGCAGGTGGGCCCTGCTTCGATTTAAAAATATAAAAAAATCTGCCTTCCATCAATAGTTTAACCTTTAAAATATAAAATGCCTGCCAAATTAAAAAACACAACATGTGCTAGAAACCTCAACATTAGGACGACATAATGTAAATTAAAAACCACAAGATGTAACTGCTCTGATCAAGAGACCAAAACTCACAAGTCCAAAGTGTAATTAAGCGACGACATAATGTAACACACAATGATGTAGTTATGTCCAGACACAGGAAATATGAATAATTCTCTTGGCGTGCAAATCTAGCGCACCCGCAGGTGTAGCTGAATTGTGTATGGCTTCCTTCCTACCTGACTCTGATGACACCCCTATTTACACCCAACAAACCAAGGTTGCAAATAATAACAGATTTTATTCTAGATGGAAACTCTAGTCTTAACAGACAACAGCACAGTAGCAAACAAATTATTGCAGTAGCACAAAGTTTAGCAATAAGGCAATATGAGGTATACATAGAGTAAAATCACACCTCCCAGAACTCAATAAGAGAGGTCTTGTCATTCAAATATGAGAAAAATGCAATGTCATTAAGCAGTAAAGATTCTATAATGCAACAATACTAACAGCAGCTATAACCTTGATCAGTTCTAATCAGACCAAACTGTGAAAACACTCTGTTATACCCTGCTCACTGGCCAGTGATTACTTACAGTCTTAATGCTGGCATGATGGGCCCAAAGTAGGAGCTCATATGAAATCTGGGTATTTGTAATCCACAAAGCATTGAAGGGGAAATCCACACTGAGGGGTGAGTTACATGAGATCCACAGAACGACAGCCAGTACTATTTCGAGATAAAGTCAAACAGTTTCAGTTCAGAAAAGGAAAAAGGGGAAAAAAACTTAAGCACACAGTCCCAGTCAAAGCTATAGCACAATACTATGAAAATATAAAATGTCAGCCGAAGCCTCTCACCACTCTGTCGATAATATTCTGGATATAGGCAAACCAAACAGAACCATGTCAAAAATCGAAGTTTATTGCTGCAAAGTTTTCAGGTTAAAACACCCTTCCTCAGTGCTATTTAATTACAATTAATTCATACAATTCAAATAGGAACATCTTAAAAACACATGATAATCAGCCAGCCTATCAGAAAACATCTATAACCCACCCCCCCTTTTTTCTTAAAACACAAGATCTAAAAGTCAATTAAAAATCAATGAAGCACACTTTAAAGAAAAGAGTATATTAAAACTATATCAAGCATCAAAGTATTAAAGTACTATAATAATAAATCACACATTTTTTATTAATATAGGTTTTATACTGACTGCGTTATTTAAACCTGGTTTAGAGTCAGCCTGTAACTTTACTATCCATTCATATTCTTTTATTTCTAGAATGTTATTCATATCCACACCTCTATTTCCCATAAGCACAACATCTATTACTGTAAATTTGAAACAGTGTTCCTGGCCATTTTCTGTTATATGTTTACTTAAAGCATTTGTACTAATTTTTCTTCTAATGTCGGACTTGTGTTGCACTATTCACTCTTTCAATTTCCTAATAGTTTTGCCTACATAAAATGATGAGCAAGCCATGCAGGTAGCCAGATATACTACCTGGGTGGTATTGCAATTTGCTGAACAGTGGAATCTAAATTCTTTACCTGTTAGCGGATGTTTAAAACTATTTTCTCCTTCATAAATGTCATTACAGCAACTATAGTTAAAGCATTTTCCAGTGCCTAATTTCTTAATCTGAGTCTTCTTAATTCCTATTCTAAAATATTTATAACATAGTTTCCTTTTCAAACTTTGCAAATTTCTATAAGCAAGGTAAGGTCTTTCGCCTATAATTTTTTGAAGTTCAGGCATTGCTATCAAAATTATCCAGTTCTTTTCTATAATTCTCTTTACCTCCCAAGTGTCTACATTAAAAGTAGTAACATATCCAGTTACACTGTCCCTTTCTTTCCCTGATTTTATATGTTGCATATCACCCATTTCAAAAATTGGTCTATATTTATTGTGTCTTTCCTTAATTACCTCCTCACAGACTTCTTTTATAGTCTCCACTCTATAACCACTTTCATAAAATTCTTCCATCATTGTCCTGATTTGTTCATCATCATCATCGTCATCATCAGAAAAGGACAAAGGAAAAAAAACTAAGCACACAGTCCCAGTCAAAGCTATAGCACAATCCTAATCAATTGAGCATACTTGCCCTAATCAATTGAGCTTTCAATATGCCTTTAAAGGTGTGCGGTGCATGCATGCTATACCTATTCACATAACGATTCATATACACTTCCTTGTATACTAGTTTCAATTTTCTCATTCTTATTAGTCAAATCAACATCCAAAAATACAATTCTATCTTTTGAACTTGTCATATTAAATTTCAAAAAGTCTGTAGTTGAATTTAGATAAACTATATATTCATCTAACTCTTGCATGCTGCCATCCCAAATTAGGAAGCAGTCATCCACAAACCTTTGATAAAAACAAACCTTGCTATTCAAAGTATTATGTTGGCTGCATATAAATAGCTTTTTCCATTCATATAATACCAAATTTGCGTAGGTATTTGCCACCGGGGTGCCCATAGCTACCCCGGCTAACTGTAAGTAAGGTTCATTATCAAAAAGAAAAGTACTTTTAGTCAGTACAAGCTCTAATAAGGCAGAGATATTTTCAGTTTGCCTAGCTTAAATTTTATTTCAGTATTTAGGAAGTTTCATATCGCTTTTATTCCATAATGGTTAAGTATAACTGTGAATAGGGACGTAATGCCCAGAGTAACAAATAAGAAGTCTTTAGTTTGCTGTTTAAGATACCGTTTATATAGCTTACATAAAAATTCAGTTGTATGTTTCAAAATACTAGGACATCTCACTATATAACCACATAGATGCCTTCGCAAATACTTAGAAATGGGTTCTGTTATCATTCCACCCCCCCCTGAGACAATAGGCCTCAGGGGGGGGATTCTCTACAGATTTATGTATCTTTGGGATACCATATATTTGGGGAACTTTCAGGCATGGGCCCGTAAAGTAGATAAATTGTTATAACATTATATCATTTGATAACTGTAGATCATAGATGGCCATATTTATATCTGAAATGAATTTTTTAACCTCATAAAAAGTTATCCTTTTAAATGTTCCCACATCTTGTAGTAGACATTTAAAAGAAGTTATGTACTTAGCTCTATCCATTAATACTGTAGTACCCCTCTTGTCTGCTTGTTTAATAATTACATCCTCATTATTAACCAGGTCTTCCAATGCTTTATGTTCTTCATATGTCATGTTGTACATTTTCCTAGACCTTGGCCTGGAATATAGATCCCTTTACTCACTTTCAACAATATTGCTAAAAAGCTGTTACAACCGGACAGCTTACAGGCATAAAAGTACTTAATTTCTTATACATCGAACTATTACTAGTTTCATTATCTTTGAATATTAATTTTAAATTAACATTCCGCACAAATAATTTCAAATCTGTAATTGCTCTAAAAATATCATCTGAGTTATTAGGTATAAACTTGAGTCCTTTCCCTAAAAGTGATAGTTATGCTTCAGTTAAGTCACATTTAGATAAATTGACAGTACCTTGTCGTATATCTATTATCGTCATGCTGCTTTGTTTTAAAATGCAGGACTGCTGTTTTTCCTCTTCACTGCATGTATTACATCCTATTGTTGATGATGCTGTAATGAACGCCCCCTTGGTGGAGCGTTCTGTTGTATTGCCACTTTTTCTGGCAGTTTTAGCTGAAAACGAACAAGTGAAGATGTAATCGAGTGGCTTATTCTATTTCCATTTACAGACATCTGAATAACATCCTGCTGCTCTCGGCCATCCAGCACAGCAGCTTTTGGTCCACTTGTTGCTTCCCCTTCACCTCCTTCTAAAAACGCCCATGTTACACTGCTCGCATGAGTTACTACAGGCAGAGCGAGGGGCATCTCCTGATAGGAGGATGTAGATGGTTGTGCCGATGTTCCTCCATTTCTATTGGATGGTTGCCATTTGTCCACTTCAAGAAATTCGAAGGTGTCCAATTCAGTCATCCAACTTTTCTTTCTTATATTTAGATTTTTTGAATCATCTGGCCTCGGCCATGAGAAAATATGCCCCTGCTTAAAGTCACTAACATCACAAAGCAACTTATGTCTTTTTTTAGCCTCCAGTTTAATATCTATCAGATGCATACAATCCAATGCATTCTGATAAAGGTTCATTGAGTTGGTGAAGCAGGGCATATCAGTTAAATCACTTTCTAGCTTAACTATGTTTTCTTCCAAATCTTTTGTATACTCTCAAAGTAAGTGTTCATTAGGCATATATAATCTGCGCTCAATTTTAAATTGAGTTGCTGCCACTGTTTCAAAAGGTCAGGAAAAGTATTGGAGTATGAGAGCATTTTTAGAATTCTAAGCCCTCGAGGAACAACACCCAGCTCCAAATAAGGTTGAAAGCTTAACCAAGACATTGGAGCTGCTTGTATATTTGCACCTTTTTCTCTAAGATTTCAAAAGTTCTTTCAAATGTTTCCACAGATTGGTCAGCGGTTGAAAGAAGGTAATCCACTGTTACAATTGACATTTGATGCACCTGTACTTCTGGGAACCGCTGACCAATCTGTGGAAACATTGGAAAGAACTTTAGAAACTTTAGAGAAAAAGGTGCAAGTATACAAGCAGCTCCAATGGCAGCAGTTAAGCTTTCAAGCTTATTTGGACCTGGGTGTTGCCTTTATCAGAATGTGCTGGATTGTATGCATCTGATAGATATTAAACTGGAGGCTAATAAAAGGCATAAGTTCCTTTGTGATGTTAGTGACTTTAAGCAGGCCATATTTTCTCCTGGCCGAGGCCAGATAATTAAAAAAAAATCTAAATATAAGAAAGAAAAACCGGATGAATAAAGTGGACAAACAGCAACCATCCAATAGAAATGCAGGAACATCGGCACAATCATTTGCATCCTCCAATCAGGAGGCACCCCTGTCTCTGCCTGTATTAGCCCATGCGAGCAGTGTAACATCAGTGCATTTAGAAGGAGGTGAAGGGGAAGCAACAAGTGGGACAAAAGTTGCTGTGCTGGATGGTCGAGAGCAGCAGGATGTTATTCAGACGTCTGTAAATGGAAATAGAATAAGCCACTCAATTACATCTTCACTTGTTCCTTTACAGCTAAAACTGCCAGAAAAAGTGGTAGCACAACAGAACGCTCCACCAAGGGGGCGTTCATTACAGCGTCATCAACAATAGGATATAGTAAATGCAGTGAAGAGGAAAAACAGCAGTCCTGCATTTCAAAACAAAGCAGCATGACGATAATAGATATACGACGAGGTACTGTCAATTTATTTAAATGTGACTTAACTGAAGCATAACTATCACTTTTAGGGAAAGGACTCAAGTTTATGCCTAATAACTCAGATGATATTGTTAGAGCAATTACAGATTTGAAATTATTTGTGCGATATGTTAATTTAAAATTAATAGTCAAAGATAATGAAACTAGTAATAGTTTGATGTGTAAGAAATTAAGTACTTTTATGCCTGTAAGCTGTCCGGTTGTAACAGCTTTTAGCAATATTGTTGAAAGTGAGTAAAGGGATCTATATTCCAGGCCAAGGTCTAGGAAAATGTACAACATGACATATGAGGAACATAAAGCATTGGAAGACCTGGTTAATAATGAGGATGTAATTGTTAAACAAGCAGACAAGGGGGGTACTACAGTATTAATGGATAAAGCTAAGTACATAACTTCTTTTAAATGTCTACTACAAGATGTGGGAATGTTTAAAAGGATAACTTTTTATGAGGTTAAAAATTTCATTTCAGATATAAATATGGCCATCTATGATCTACAGTTATCAAGTGATATAACGTTAGAACAATTTAACTACTTTGTGGTCCCATGCCTGAAAATTCCCCAAATATATGGGATCCCAAAGAATCATAAATCATTAGGGAATCCCCCCCCAAGACCTATTGTGTCAGGGGGTGGA
Source organism: Protopterus annectens (assembly GCF_019279795.1). Lineage (NCBI taxonomy): Eukaryota > Metazoa > Chordata > Ceratodontiformes > Protopteridae > Protopterus > Protopterus annectens. Next base: position 425,814,990 of record NC_056726.1, on the reverse strand, counting down.
TGGATAACAGAACTCATTTCTAAGTATTTGCAAAGGTATCTATGTGGTTATTTACAGAGATGTCCTAGTATTTTGAAAGATACAACTGAATTTTTATGTAAGCTACATAAATGGTATCTTAAACATTATGCATTACCAGGCTATAATTCATACCACACCTTTTGACCACCTAACCTGGACTGAAACACTAAAGGTGGAGGCATGTCCATATTCATTAAGAATATCCACACCTCCAGGCTAGTTGCTCAGCATAATGCATCCGAGATTATCCAAGTGCAACTAACTATGGGCAAGACTGCAATCCAAATTGTAACTTGCTACAGATCCCCCACCATGCCCCAGGATTCCCACTCCTCATTTCTTGATACACTGGAAAATATTAGGGTACAACCCAACCCCCTCATAATGGGTGATTTCAACTACTCCACCATTAACTGGGAAAACTACTCATGTACCATCTCTTTTCCTCAACGTTTTCTGGAATTCATAAATTCCAATGCCTTGGATCAGCTTATCCACACCCCCACCAGGGGCAGCAATATCCTAGACCTGATCATTACCAACATGGGTGACTGGTGTTCTACACCAGATGTCAATTCCTTATTGGTCAGATCCGACCACAAGCTAATCACACTAGACATCCACATCCCGCCCCCACCCCCATTAGGGAAACCACCATAAAAAAGTTCTCCAAAGTCAACTTTATGCTTCTTAAGACAGAAGTGACAAACTTCACGACACCCATGCAGACGGACAACAGAGGTACGACTGCTGAATCCTACACAAATGCACTTTATAAGCACTTACACAAGTGCATGGATCATGCTATCCCTAACAGAACCAAGATGCTATCCTTCAAAAAAAGGAAGCCAATCTGGTGGTCCCCTGCCATAAACAAACTCTACAACAGAAGAAAGAAACTGTTGCAAAAAAGAGTAAAATCTCATGATTGGAAGAACTCCCTGGTCAGCCTCAGTAAGTAACTGAGATCCCTCATAAAATCCTGCAAAGCTAGTTACGAAAACAAAATCCCCACTGATTCTAAAGACAACCACAAAGCATTCTATAGCTATGTCAAGAATCTCAATGGCAACACTCAGATCTGCTCTGAGTTACAGCACAATGGCACTAAATATACAGAACCAACTGATATTGCCAACATCCTGGCAGATAGGTTCAGTGCTAAATTTACCCCTATCTCACCCCCCTAAAGGGCCAATCTCTATACCGGAAGAATGCAAAGTTCCTGTAATCATGGCTGCACAGGTAAAAACCACACTCTCCAAAGCCAAGAACACAGCATCCATGGGACCTGACAACATCTCAGGCTGTGTTCTACATGAACTACAGAATGAACTGGCACCCCAACTAAGCACCATGTTCAGTCATAGCCTCACCTCAGGCTTTGTGCCCACTGAATGGTGCATAGTGATGGTTATCCCACTCCACAAAGAGGGAGCCACCACGGACCCCGGGAACTACCACCCCATTAGCCTAATGAGCCAGGTCTGCAAGGCCGTGGAACGTATCGTCATGGAACTTATAAACAAAGACATTGGTAATCTCCAAACTCTGGATCCTGCCCAGTTCGGGTTTGTAAAAGGCAGATCATGTCTCCTAAACCTGATAGACTTCTTTGAAGCAGTCACCAAAGCCGTAGACGAGGGTAAGGTGGTTCACACGGCCTATCTAGATCTTGCCAAGGCTTTTGACACCATTCCCCACTCTGGAATTATAGATAAACTCACTAAAGTAGGTATAAATCCCTATGTCACAAGATGGGTTGCCAACTGGCTCACTGACAGAACCCACACTGTGAAAGTAGCAGACTCCAAAACTGACTTCAGGCCAGTGACAAGTGGTTCAGTCCTGGGTCCTCTCCTGTTTGGTATCTACTTTACTGAAGTACAGGCTAACACAGAAGGTCTTTGGCTAACAAAGTTCACAGATGACTGCAAACTAGGAGCCATAATCAAAACTCCTAACGATGTGGACATCCTACAAAAGGGCCTCACTGAGACAGATGGCTGGTGTCAAAGCCATGGCCTCAAGCTCAATACCAAAAAGTGCATTGTCATCTCCTTTGGTAAAAACTCTGTACCCATGAGCTACCACATAGGTGGTAGTCTACTTAACACTGAAAGCGTGATAAGAGACCTTGGGACACAGGTGGACAGTAGTCTCTCCTTTGATAATCACATTGCCACAGTAGTCAGGAAATCCTTTTACGTGGCACACCTCATCACAAAAGGTTTCTCATCCAGGAAAAAAGAGGTCATTGTTCCCCACTACTCTTCACTCATTAGACCCATTATAGAGTACAACACCCATTTTGGTATGTACTTCACAAGACTTCTACAACAACTGGAAAGGCCACAGAAATACCTCACAAAGAGGATTACTGGCCTCAAGCAGATGCCTTACGCAGACCGTCTCAAAAAACTCCAGCTTTACTCCGTCACATATCGCCTACTCAGAGGCGATCTCTGCCTAACATACAAAGCTATGTCAAACCCAGAGCTGTTGGACATGCTCCACTTAAAGAAATCCCAATCCATCCCAGCTACATGCTCTAGGGACCTAAACCTTGTCACCACAATAAACAGAACATGCTGGAGGGATAGATTCCTGTCCCAGAGACTTCCCATAATCCGGAACAAACTACCTATCTATATCAAACAAAGCTCCTCATTAGCACTCTTCAAGAAAAATCTTGATGATTGGATGGGAAATAGGACATTCACCCCAGGGATCACCTCTGTGGCTCTGCTTGACAGGGGCACAGGAAAATAATTTTCTTGGGTGGCGAAAGCCAGGGTCCCTTCTTGGCTAGGCTTATATAGGCCCTTGGGCCAATAGCCTAGTATCTACCTATGAACAGCAAACTAAAGACTTCTTATTTGTTACTCTGGACATTCGTCCCTATTCACAGTTATAACTAACTAGTACGGGATAGAAGCAATATGAAACTTCCTAAATACTGAAATAAAATTGCAAGCTAGGCAAATTGAAAATATCTGTGCCTTATTAGAGCTTGAACTGACTAAAAATATTTTTATTTTTGATAATGAACCTTACTTACAGTTAGCCGGGGTAGCTATGGGTACCCTGGTGACAAATACCTATGCAAATTTGGTATTATGTGACTGGGGAAAAGCAATTTATATGTAGCCAACATAGTACTTTAAATAGCAAGGTTTGTTTTTATCAAAGGTTTGTGGATGACTGCTTCCTAATTTGGGATGGCAGCAAGCAAGATTTAGATGAATATATAGTTTATCTAAATTCAACTACAGACTTTTTGAAATTTAAGATGGCAAGTTCAAAAGACAGAATTGTATTTTTTTGGATGTTGATTTGACTAATAAGAATGGGAAAGCTGAAACTAGTATGCAAAAAAGGAAGTGCATATGAATCGTTATGTGAATAGGTATAGCATACATTCACCACACACCTTTAAAGGCATATTGAAAGCTCAATTGATTAGGGCAAGTATGCTAAATACAGAAGAAGCAATGTTTGATGAACAAATCAGGACAATGATGGAAGAATTTTATGAAAGTGGTTATAGAGTGGAGACTATAAAAGAAGTCTACGAGGAGGTAATTAAGGAAAGACACAATAAATATAGACCAATTTTTGAAATGGGTGATGTGCAACATATAAAAATCATGGAAAAAAAGGGAAAGTATAACTATATATGTTACTACTTTTAATGTAAACACTTGGGAGGTAAACAAAATTATAGAAAAGAACTGGATAATTTTGATGGCAATGAGTGAACTGCAAAAAATTATAGGAGAAAGACCTTACTTTGTGTATAGAAATTCGCAAAGTTTGAAAAGGAAACTATGTTATAAAGATTTTAGAACAGGAATTAAGAAGAGTCAGATTAAGAAATTAGGTACTGCAAAATGCTTTAACTGTAGTTGCTGTAATGACATTTATCAAGGAGAAAATAGTTTTAAACATCCGCTAACAGGTAAGGAATTTGGATTCCACTGTTCAGCAAACTGCAATACCACCCAGGTAGTATAGCTGGCTACCTGTATGGCTTGCTCATCATTTTATGTAGGCAAAACTGTTAGGAAATTGAAAGAGCGGATAGTGGAACACAAGTCCGACATTAGAAGAAATATTAGTACAAATGCTTTAAGTAAACATATAACAAAAAATGGCTAGGAGCACTGTTTCAAGTTTAGAGTAATAGATGTTGTGCTTATGGGAAATAGAGGTGGGGATATGAATAACATTCTAGAAATAAAAGAATATGAATGGATAGTAAGGTTACAGGCTAACTCTTAACCAGGTTTAAATAATGCAGTCAGTATAAAACCTATATTAATAAAAAGACAGAAGGAAAATTTGTGATTTATTATTATTATATTACTTTACTACTTTGATGCTTGATAAAGTTTTAATATACTCTGGTCTTTAAAGTGTGCTTCATCGATTTTTAATTGACTTTTAGATCTTGTGTTTTAAGAAAAAAGGGGTGATGGGTTATAGATGTTTTCTGATAGGCTGGTTGATTATCATGTGTTTTTAAGATCATCCTATTTAAATTGTATGAATTAATTGTAATTAAATAGCACTGAGGAAGGGTGTTTTAACCTGAAAGCTTTGCAGCAATAAACTTTGATTTTTGACGTGGTTCTGTTTGGCTTGCCTGTATTTGGACTATTCCTGCATTATAGTATTGGCTTGATGATATTCTGGATGTCAGGCACCACAATTCCACTAATAAGAAGTGTAGAGATCACCCAACAGCCATCTGGTAATCAAAAATGGCTTCTTTATAATAGGCCCAACAGTATTCCTGTCCTTGCTGATCAGATGCAGGAGTGGGACTACTGGTTCCAGACTTCTCTCCTAATTCCACAGATCACCATTGACCAGGTTTTCCAAGGAGGGAAAAATGCGATCTGCAACTTCACTTCCCTCCTCCAGACACTAGACACATCCAGTGTTAATGCAAGGCTTATTCATTCACCCTGTGTTTCAGTCTGATCTCTTTCACTTTTGTTTCTCTCTTTTATATCAAATGAAAAGGAGCACCACCTTGTGGTGTATTGGAAAACTGCAGTCTGTTAATCATAACAGTGAAATACAGTAGGAGCTACACTCTCACCCCTGTTGAAAACTTGGGTCCTCCCAAGTCAAAGGTAGATTAGCAACAATATATATATATATATATATATATATATATATATATATATGCATATGCATACATACATACACAAAGACTAATGCCCCATCAACTGAACAGTATTTCTGCATTCAAAAGGTACATCCCACCAAGGGTGATCAACATTATGCTTAACTTGGGATGGGGTGTCACCAATTGAGCAGGAGGCATAGGGATCATGGGCATAGACTCTCCGATGAGCAGTGGTCACAGGCTCCTGTGTACTATGTCCCAAACTGTCATATGCAAGCCTCTGTGGGGGCCGAATCAATCTCTGAGGCTTTGATTCAAAAGAGACAACTGTAGAACTCTGCTCTGAGGGTTGGTCACTCATATCACACTCACTGTCCAGTTCCTCAGTAGGCATATTGAATACTTCTAAGATTTCCTCTCTTATAACTTCACTTTCTTTCTCCATAACTGTACAACTGTCCTCAGCACCATTATCCAAAGTTTGCATAGCAGGACCTCCATCAGCATCCGGCTCTGCAAGAGGCACAGAAACATCACTCAGTCTATTGTTGGTGCTGGACTGTTCAAAGTGACAAGGGACAAATTCCGGTGCATTTACACCGAGATTGCGGTCCATGTGGTCTCGAACATCATCATAGAAAAGTCCACTGAAACCCAGTCATCATCACTGTCCTCTCCTTCAGCAGGAGGAATCATAGGCTCTTGAACATTTGGAAAAATATCTCCTCTCCGCCTTAGTCTTCTGGATCACCTTGAGTTAGGATTTCACCCAGCCATTTTGGGTTCCAGATTCATAAGTCTCACTGATTCTGCCAAAGGTATTAAGTTTTGTGGTGCCAGGTCGGATGGGTCCTTCTTTCCCCTCAGGGCAGACTTGGTAGACAGGGATGTTAGGTTGTTGAGAACAAATTATGTAGATCTCAGATCCCCAATGGTCAGCTAGTTTGTGCTTTCTTTGCAGGCCCAAGTTTCTCAAGAGAACTCTGTCCCCTGGTTGCAAGTCATGTATCTTCACTTTCTTGTCATAGTGAGCCTTGTTTCACTGATGTCTTTGTACTGTCGATTGTTCAGCTAGCTCATAGGCCTGTCTGAGGTGCTTTTTGAGTCTCTCCACATAACTGCCATGAGATCATACTGGCGTATCATCAGCTGTGACTCCAAAGGTTAAATCAACAGGAAGACGAGCTTGTCTTCCAAACATTAAGAAGTAAAGCGAGAATACTGTAGCATCATTTTTAGTGCTGTTGTATGCATGCACCACTGTTGCTACATGTCCACTCCACTGACTCTTCTTCTCAGCAGATAGTGTTCCCAACATGTCTAGTAAAGTTCTGTTGAAATGCTCAGGCTGAGGATCCCCTTGAGGATGATAGGGAGTGGTGCGGCTTTTCTGAATTACCAAAAGAGTGAGTAGTTCATGAACAAGCTTGCATTCAAAGTCATGCCCTTGCTCAGAGTGCATCCTTTTTGGCAGGCCATAGTGTACAAAGAACTTTTCAACAAATAGTTTTGCCACTGTAATAGCTTTCTGATCCCTAGTTGGAAATGCTTGAGCGTATCTAGTATAGTGGTCTGTCACCACCAGCACATTACTGATCCCACCTTCGTCCAGTTCAATGCAAAGGAAATCTATACAGAGCAGTTCCATGGGTCCATTACTTTCCATTTGACCCAATGAGGCAGCTCTGGTGGGCAGAGTCTTTCTCTGAATGCAGCAAAAACATGTACGACAATAATCTTCAACATCTTGTTTCATGCATGGCCAGTAGAATCTGTCTCGTACAAGTCCCAGAGTTCTGTCATAACCAAGATGACCATGTTCATCATGCAATGACCAAAGTACTACTTCTCGATACTTTTGAGGAAGCAACAATTGCCATTTTTTACTGCCAAGTGCACTAGGAGATCTTCTGTACACTAGTCCATTTCGTATCTTGAGTCTGTCCCACTCTTTAGCCAAAAGTCTTGCCAGTGGATGAATATCTGTGTGAATCATATAAACTTGTTTCCTCTCTAAAGCAGCTACCAGCAGCTGAGCTAAGGGGTCTTCTCTTTGATTTCTCCTGAGGTCATTGTTACTCAAAGCTGGTAGCAATGAAGCCTGTAAAGTGACCAGATTACAGTAAGCTTGGGGTATGCTTTTTGCAGACAGCCCCAACTTCTGTGCCCAACATTCAGTTTGTTGGTAGCAGGTTACAATCTGGCACATAGCTCTCACCCCTGGTGCTGGAATTTCCACCCACTCATATTCGGGGTGTAAATTCCCATGAGGTCTTCTGGACAGACCATCAGCATCTCCATTTTCTTGTCCTGGGCGATATTTTAAACTGAAGATGTAGCTGAATAAAGCTGCTATCCATCTGTGGCCAGTAGAATCTAGCTTTGCAGTAGTCTGGATGTATGTCAGAGGGTTGTTGTCAGTCTGAACTTTGAATTCAGCCCATAGAGGTAATCATGCAGCTTGTCTACTACAGCCCACTTTAAAGCAAGGAATTCCAACTTGTGTGCAGGATAGTTCCTTTCTGTTGGAGATAAATTTCGACTGATAAAAGTCACAGATCTCAGTTTGTTGTCATGCTCCTGGTAAAGAACTCCTCCTAAACCATCTCTGCTAGCATCCACATGTAATGTGTATGGCTTTGTTGAGTCCGCATATGCCAGCACTTGGGCATGTGTTAGACAATACTTAAGCTGTTCAAATGCCTCTTCACACTGAAGAGTCCAACGACTCTCGATGAATTCTTTAGAGCCTCTCGGTCCCTTTGGCTTCTTCAGAAGGATGTCTTAATCTGTTTCATCTGCTTCCTCATCATTTCGGAGCAATTGATTGAGTGGTCCTGCTATCTTTGAAAATCCTTCCACAAACCTTCTATAGTAACTGCAGAACCCAAGAAAAGATTGCAGCTCTGTGATGGTTCTGGGTCTGGGCTAAGATGTCACAGCTTCACCTTTGCTGGGGACTGTGGATATTCCATTTGCAGACACTACATGTCCCACATAGGTCACTGAAGGTTTTTTGCATTTGTCCAGTGACAACTTCAGCCCTTCCTTCTCAATTCTGTCCAGTACTTTCATCAGTCTTTCTTCGTGCTCCTCTAGGGTGTTCCCAAAGATGATAATGTCATCAAGGTAGACTAAGACTTCCAGGAGATGCATGTCTCCAACTGTTCTTGCCACGATTCTCTGGAAAGTTACCAGTGCATTCAATAAACCTTGAGGTAGGCGGTCAAACTCAAAAAATCCCAAAGGAGTGATGAAGGCAGTCTTCTCTTTATCTTCTGGGTGCATAGGGATTTGATAGTATCCACTACTTAAGTTTAGCACACTGAACCACGTACTGCCCACCAGGCAATTTCAGTCCAGGGTGTTGTGCACTGGTCTGGAATGGTTTGCTGATTCAGAGTATGATAGTCAACACGCATGCAAATTGACCCATTCTTCTGCCTGACACCGACAATAGGAGAGGCATATGGACATCTTGACTCTCGAATTATCCCTGCGGCTTTAAGTTCTTCCAGATGTTTTCTCAAGTTCTCCAGATCTTCTGGGGCTACCCTTCTGGAACATTCTCTGAAAGTCTGGTCTTCTTTTAATCTTATTCATTGTTTTGCACTTTTCACACAACCCACATCCAGCTCACTTGTGGAAAAACACTTTTTCTTCTTCATCAACATCTCTTTAGCTCTGGTTACTCACTCAGGGGACAGAAGACCACCTCCTAGATCAATATCTTCCAGCTTCAGCTCATTGACACTGCTCTCGTTTCTTGTCAAAACAGGAGCAGGTAAGGGAGTGGCAGCATAAACATTTCCCAAATGCCCTTGTGAACGCAGGACAATGTGGGTACTTTCTTTATTCTTCAACCCCACAGGCAAAGTATCATAAGGATGCTTCAGCTTGTCAACAGGCCAAACTTCGGGGACTAATTCCAGCCCCGGTGGCAAGTCTATTTCTGGATCCATTTCCATCATGAGATGAGAAGAAGCTGCTTGTCCACACATCTTCACTTTGGCCCTCAAGCAGGTGACCTGACCAGGATGAATTATATGTTCTTTCCCAGGAAGGGTCCATACATGACCAATTTCATCTTTCTTACAATCCTCCTCCTTCTGAAGGGCACAAAAGGCTGGTCTCAGGAATGGATGCAATGTTGGGTGTTCATGGGTCAACTGAGGTGTCAGCATTCTTCTGACGAGGTCAGTATCTGTCCCCACTAAAATAGATGCTGAATCCTTTTCTTTTGGCCTGGGGCACACAACAGCGAGAGTTTCAAAAACTTCTGATGACCCAGCAACTGAGTTGGAAAATTCTAACTTGAGTGAGACATAACTATCACAGGGAAACTTCGTGTCACTTAGCCCCCAGATCTCCAAGTCTTCTAACTTCCCAAGTGGCAAATACTTTAAGTATTTCTGGTAGAAATCTCTGAACAGACTGGTGATTTGTGCACCAGTATCTAACAATGCTTTACTGTACACACCCTCTATCTTCACTGCCATGATAGGGGATGGTCCCACTAGGCCATAGGGCAGTTTCTGTTTCCAGTGTTGTTCAGCCGTATGGCAGTCAGCATGTTGTTGAGGTACAGTCGGTTGGCTTCGCCATTTTAAAGGATGGAACTCTTTCATAGTAATCCTTTGTGGTTTTGGATGCTGAGACTTTTGCTGAGATGGCTTTCCAGTTTGGTTGTTCACCTCAGATGAACAAGAAGTGTGCACAGTGGGTGGACACTGTCGCTTGATATGCCCTGCATCTTCACAGCAAAAACAAAATCCAGTAGGAACTCTGAACATTGGCTTGTTTGTTTCTTCCCTGAGTCACTTCATGGGGATCTCGCAGATGTAATCCTCCCTTCAGCTAAAGTTACCACTGCTTTCTGTAATTCTGCAACTGTCTTGATAACTTGAGCTATGGCGTCGTTTAGGGAAGACACCTGCGCCTGCAACTGTGACACCTCTACATTGTGGACACTCTGGACCATGACTTCCGTTTGACTAGTGAGCACTGCTGCAGGCTCCTGTTAGTGTTCTCTCATCACTTTAGTTGATGTCAAACACTGAGATTTAGCTTCCAACAGGGCTTCCTCTTCCCTCACTTCTTTAACCAACTGAGAATAGGTTAGAGCCTCTTTCCTATCTCTCATCCTCAGTTTCCACATAATGGGATCCATAGCTTGAGCTCCTTGTAAAATTTGACCAATTTGTACAATGGTCAGCTACTTTCGGATCCACCCCCTTCTTTAGGATGATCTGGTTGAGCATTTTATCAAATCACTTAATGTAGTCAGATAGTTTCTCACCAACTTCTTGGGATGTATGTTCAAACTGATACAATAGGTTAGCAGCCCTCTCTTTTCTTCCAAACACAGCCTGCAATACTCCTAAATAGTCCTTGGCTGTGCAATCTTGCTTACTCATCCTTAGGTTGCATATGGTATTCGCAGCTTATCCCTTTACACTTTCAGTTATCCACTGCTCCTTCTGAGTTTCTGGGATATCCCACTCCTCTAGGGCTTGCGAAGCCTGATCCATCCAAGATTCAAAATCTTCCTCTCCCTGAAGTGTGGGTTGTTTGCCAGAGAAGAAACGTAATTTGCAGTACCCAAACCCAGTGAATGGCTGTGTAGGCCTTAAGCGTTTTTCTACAAGACTTCCCAAAGCATTCAAAACTTCAGGCCCTATAGTATTTGTGGGTAGTGAAGCTTCAGTTTCTAGTGTAAGGTTCTGACCTGCTTGGATAGCTTCCACAGGTAGTTGTTCTGTTGCTGAGGTAGTGCACTTCTCAGGGATTACTACATGGACTGCATTCTCGCCTGAAACTGATACACTCAAAGGTATATGCTCATATACTAGAGAATTTTTCAATTCTAATAGGGCCATTGTGCTCTGTTCTATAGTGTCCATGGTGCTGTCTAATAAAAATCCATGGCCTACAACTGATAAGGCTTCTGTGATTTGATGTATTTGCATGTCAGTCCATGTGACACCTGGCAATACTAGAACAAAGCAGTGCTCTGACTGAGCATTGTGCTGCTTGCTCCACTTAGCGGCTACTTCTGGGTTCATCTTGTTGCTGGTGTTGCTTTACACATGTTCAGAGGAATAGGGCAGAGTTCTAGGCAGTACAGGCAATCCCAGACGAGCCCCCAAATGTAGCACACCCACAGGTGTAGCTGAATAGTGTATGGGCTCCTTCCTACCTGACTCTGGTGACACCTCCATTTATACCCAGCACACCAAGGTTGCAAATAATAACAGATTTTATTCTAGATGGCAACTCTAATCGTAGGCAACAGCACAGTAGCAAGAAATTATTGCAGTAGCACAAAGGTTAGCAATAAGGCAATATGAGGTATACATACAGTGAAATCACACCTCCTAGCACTCAATAAGAGAGGTCTTGTCATTCAGATATGAGCAAAAATGCAATGTAATTACGCAGTAAAAATTCTGTAATGCAACAATACTAACAGCAGCTATAACCTTGATCAGTTCTAATCAGACCAAACTGTGAAAACACTCTGTTATACCCTGTTCATTGGCCAGTGACTACTTACAGTCTTAATGCCGGCATGATGGGGACCAAAGTTGGAGCTCATATGAAACCTGGGTATTTGTAATCCACAAAGCATTTAAGGGGAAATTCACACTGAGGGGTGAGTAACATGAGATCCACAAAAATGACAGCCAGTACTATTTCGAGATAAAGCTAAACAATTCCAGTACAGAAAAGGAAAAATGGAAAAGCCTAGGCCCACAGTCCCAGTCGAAGCTATACCACAATCCTATGAAAATATAAAATGGCGGCCGAAGCCTCTCACCACTCTGTCGATAATATTCTGGATGTCAGGCACCACAGTTCCACTGATGAGAAGTGTAAAGATCACCCAACAGTCATCTGGTAATCGAAAATGGCTTGTTTATAATAGGCCCAACAGTATTCCTGTCCTTACTGATCAGATGCAAGTGTGGGACTACTGATTCCAGACTTCTCTCCTGATTCCACAGATCACCATCGACCAGGTTTTCCAAGGAGGGAAAAACACAATTGCAACTTCACTTCCCTCTCCCAGACACTGGACACATCCGGTGTTAATGCAAGGCCCCTTATTCCTTCACCCTGTGTTTCAGTCTGATCTCTTTCACTTTTGTTTCTCTCTTTTATATCAAATTGGAGCTCCATTGTGGTGTATTGGAAAACTTCAGTCTGTTAACCATACAGTGGGAGCTACCCAGAGAAATGGAGCACCTCTCAAGACTGACAATGACAGAAGATCTGAGTGAGAAATAGGTCACCATGGAGTAATGTGTTGCAGTCAGTGCTTTGAGAGAGCACATGGCATCTTAATTGGTGTGTTTTTGTAATATCCCAGTTAGAGGCACTGTCTAGTTAAATGACTTTCCTCAGATACAGACCCTGAACCTTAATTGACTGAGGATTCTATTCTCACACCAGGTAGATCGATTTCTAACACATGCCGCACTCCTGAATGTGTTGTCCTTTGGATGAGATGCCTAGTAACTATGAAACTGTTGTCATTTGCCAGCCATTCCCTATTGCCTAGCTGATCTAATTCAGGAAATGTTGTGGTAATACCACTAGCACACCTCTGCATTAGTGATATTTCTCTTTAATGTGGAATCATTCAGATGATTTTAACTGCTGCAGAGACTGTGTATACTGTTACTGCTGGGTTATAATGACAGCAGTTTGAGGGCCTTTTATGGATGAAATGTTCCGAAATCGGTAGTTTGGTCATTATTGATTCATACATTTTGTTTCACTGCTTACTGGATAAAAATGTTCAAAACTAGAAATTTAAAACACAATCTAGTAAATGTTGCTGTATCAAACAAGGAATATAATTTAATACAATCAAGAAAGTGGATCAAAAGAACATACATTTATGCATGATCCTAAAAATGTGTTTAGGGGAACCATTGTTTGAAAACAACCTGGTACCATGGTAAACTTAATCCACCACTGGCCAGATGCATTTTCTTTGAATGTGGGTATGACACAATGGAAATACTGCCAGCCTAGCTATCTGGAATTTTGTAACTAATTATATCATTTGAAAATATTAATATGCTTTATATAGAAATGTAACAAAAGGAGACAATGTCAGACGGCTATCTGGAATTTTGTAAATAGTTATATGTCATTTGTGAATACCAGCATGATGCAATTGCTTGTGTTACCAAATGTATTAGAACTATATGTTATGTGTATATTAAACTACTAGTACAGAAGTGTGTGTTGAACAGGGTTTGTACAGTACTGAGCTTCAAGGATGTGTCCACAGTGTACCCTACTGGAAAAGAACAGAAATGTATATAAAATATATACCTGTGCAAATGTATGTTTTAATAGTAGAAACATACAGAGTTAACTTGCAAAACTTCTAGAAAATAAGTTGAAATTAAATTATTTTACTATTGTTAGAACAAACAACACCCAAATGCACCAAATAAACGTAAACCCAAAACAACCCTTTGGATGGCAGAAGGTATCAAGTAAAAATGTTCAACACTTCAAGGATAAATGACCAGCTTTAATGAAAAAAAACATGTAAGCGTTTTCACAGCACCAAAGCCGCTTCATCAGTCAGTTCAACAACTTCTCAACTGCACTTATATACATTCCATCAACCTATCGCAGTACATTTCATCAATTACTTAATTGAATAATAAATGCAGATTATCCACACTATACTAAAATATAAAAAATATAAAAATAAACATAAAATAATTAAATGATTCAATATATAATTCATGACATCTATCTGCACCATCTGTAAAATTCTATATAAAAAATATATATAACAAAATATATATAAACACATATATGTTAATAAAAACAAAAATAAAGATTTTTTTACAAAGCACATAAGCAGTTCAAGCAAACTATTTCAAGTTCCTCGATTTCAACAGGGGTTGGAGGGGAACCGTAACATTCAGCCCCATATTTTGATGAGCCTCGAGTCTCAAAATCCATTCTAATTCTATCAGTTCTGTACGATTCACTATGTCTCCTCCTCGTAAGGTGGGCTGCACTACATGAAGAACCTGAAATACAAAGGTGTGTGTTGGATCTGTACTCAACACATGCTTCGCTAAAGCACTGAAGTTGTGCTTTTTACGAATGCAATACAAATGATCCCTAATTCTTTCCTTTATAATTCTGTTGGTTTTGCCCACATAAAAGTGGAAGCAACACTGACAGTGGGCAAGGTATACAACATTCATGGTGCTGCAATTAGCAGCCGTTCTAATGCTCCATAGATAACCTGTCACCGGATGCGTGTGTGTGTGTCGGCTACTTGAGCAGGGACACAAAGCACTGGTTGGACAGGAGGTGCTGGAGGTCTTGGCCCCTCAGCTGAGATCTTAACCCTATAGCTGTGCCAGTGGGGAGTCTTATTGGTGATTTGGAGAAAGAGGGAGAAACCAGCCCCAGACTGACCATCTCTGTCTGGTCTTAAGGGAAATTGCACTTTACTGTGTGTGTGTGTACTTGTTATCCTCCCAGTGTGTTCATCCCCTAGCTGTTGCCAGTGGTGAGGATTGAGGCTCCTTGATTACTGGGCCGGTGCAGGGGCATCACATTGGGCTTCGACACAATTTCAATTAATGTGAATTTCAAAGGCAGAGAAGTTTACTGTTGATCATGCTAAGTTTGTTTTCAATGCGAGACTATTTATTTAGACCGCAATGCCATGGTTTGTTTAAATTGATTGTTTCTTCCCAGCAAAGTCATTCTGAACAGTTTTGTAACTTTTAGAATTCAGAAATCTCATCACCACTTTTTTCTTTTGTGCATCACATACTGTGAATTAATACACATGGACACGATGAATATAGTTTGAAGCCACTCTTAGTTACGTTTGACTAATTAATAAAATTTGGTAATGAAACTGTGCAATCACAGGAAATATCTATTCATAAGAACATTTTTAATATGCACTTAGGTAACAGTGCAGGCAATTGTCATTTATATGCATCTGATTTTACTATAGGCACATTCTGCTATTTAATATTCAATTTATCGCCCACAAAGGACTTAGTAAATCATTATATTGGGTAAAAGTTTACTAACATGACTAGATATATTTTGCATTCTTTTTTCGAAATAATAGAGTCTATGATGCTGTATGTTGAAAGAAGACATTAAACTGCCTAAAAAGACAGAAATAGAAACTAATTTATGCGGCAAGAAATCCATTGTTTGGTAGGTTTCATCTTTATTTATTTATTTGCTAACTAGATAAATGAAGTGTCCAGCTGTAACCAAAGCCAGATCATGGTTAAATGGGGCTCTAGGCAGGGTAATGGATCAGAATCATTCCCCCCCACACACACCAAACTGCAGCCATTCCAGTCCCATTACTTAGCTGTCTCTCCCTAGTTAACAGCAACACTGTTCAGACCTGTCAATGTGGATAGTATTTTCCTCTTTATTTTTACAGTGATTACAGAGATTTGATTTAAAACTTTTATTTCAAATGTTATAGCACAAACACTAATAGCAACTTACTAAACAAAACAAAACAGTCTCACATTAAAAATAGACATAGCATGAGCAGCAGTGAACTTATCTTGTCTTGAAACTTACATTAATTGAAAATGCATCTGAACAGTGGCTGGTTATATGTACATTTATATCCACAGATATGCCCCAAACCAATAAGTATAGCTACACTTTTGATTGCATCCTCTTCCGATGTTTGTGTCCAAAAATTAATGGCAGTAATAATGACCAAAGCCACATATTTCATACTTGTTACACACAAACACACAGTAGCCAAAGTATTTCAACTTAATTCACACACATATACACACACACACACACACACACACACACACACACACACACACACACACACACACACACACACACACTAGCCCTGCAAAGCCAGATTAAAGACTGTTTAAAATGACCAGATAATAAAAGCATAAAATACTTTCATTCCCAGAGGGACCTCCACCCCCAGCAACAGTTATAACCATTTTGTTGACTATGTACATCCTTTATTGCTATGAAAAACCTTTTTTGGCTAGGCTTGTATAGGCCCTAGGGCCTATGCCTAGTACCTACCTATGAACCTAAGAAATAAATCACATGTACTTTATTAGTAGCTTTAGATAAGAAACATGAAATTATATAAAGATCACTAGCATCAAAGAGTAAGACCCAACCATGTGTAGAACAGTTTGAACAGAAGAGGACTTATGAGAACATAAGAATTATTAAGTGCCTGATAACATGTGCTAAGTCAATATGCACAATCTCTGCAGAAGTAAAAGTTATACAAATAATTCCATATTAAGCAGAACTACTATCAGTGCTGAAGCTGCTGCTGGTAAAAAGCTTTGCATTTCAGTGCTTCATATAAAATGAGTGCCTGCTCCCCTTGAGGAATAAATTACCTATGTTGCATTAAAAATGGTCTGCTGGTTGATATTGACATAACATTTCCTGAACTAAATCAGCTATGCAATAGGGAATGACTGGCAAACAATGACAACAGGTTCATAGTTACTAGGCATGCAGTCCTAGAGACCACCAAGGACCCTAGCCCAAATTCCAAATTACTCTAAAGCATTGTCTGGTTAAGTGGCTTAGTCAAAGCCACACAGAACGTAAGTGAAGGTGAAAAGCTTCCAACTCTGCAGCCTTGCCACAGGAAGCAGCTCATTAACAAGTCAGAGCTTTAGTCCTCTGTGCTAATTGTCAGAGTAACAGCTTTTAAGTAGAAGCAGATACCCTTTACAGTCTGATCTTGTAGAGGAGACTATCACAGTAACATGCAGCAATCAGTACATAGTGGATGCTGAAGATCAGATAGTTTTATCATCACTCCAAATAATCTAGATTATGTGACCTGATAAATGTCAACCCCCTTTGCAGGTGCTGGAGGCTACAAAGAAGGTACTGCAAAAAATATATATTTCAAAAATTCAGCATGTTTAGATACTAACATGCTCATGTTTAGATAATTAGAATGCAACATGTTTAAACTAATTACACAATCCAGGACTATTAATTAATTAATTCATTCATTCTTTAATGCAATGAATCAAGCAAAACAATTAAAAACAGTATAAATAGGGGTCTATATCACCATTTCAAATGGTGAAAACCCCAAACTCTGTTTAATCGAACTCAACAGTTCGAAATCCGTAAACAGTGACCTCACGGAACACCAATTTTTTTCCCAGGAAAAAATTTGCTGCTCTGTGAAAAAAAAAATTAGCAACTTCAAACACTGCAGCAATTGCCTCATGTACACAGACAACCCTCTCCTCCTACAACCCAACACTACAACCTGTGAGAGATGCACTTACATAGCCAAAATGGAAGCAAAGCTCTCTCCACCCAAGATTGTGCTAAACAGTCAAGAGGAGAAGGTTAACACCCACACTACACCTCAAGCAACACATAGCCCTTCTAAACCCGCACCACCAACACCCACATATAGCAACACTAAATCCACATATGCAGAGGCCCTTAACTGTAACATGCCCAAGCAACAAAGACCTCTGAAGCTGAAACGCAAACAAACACCAATCACAACCAATGTGTCACATAGTTCACAACACCAGTGTGCCACCCAGCAACAGCCCCTAAGGCAAGACAATGTACCTAACACTTTAATCATAGGTGACTCTATAGTCCGGCACACTGATGTCCCTCTCCCCAGGTTGAATAAGGAGAAAATTACAGTCAGCTGCCTGTTGGGTGCCAGGATCCGCCACATAACGCATGCACTCAAGTCACTCCACAACAAGTACAAATATGACTCTGTCATTGTCCATGCTGGAGTGAATGACTTGAGACGTACCTCCCTGGACTACATGAAAAGAGACATGGAAGAGCTCTCAGATCATGTGGCCCAGGCAGGTATGACCCTAGCCCTGAGTAGCATCCTGCCTTCGCCCAGAATGATTGACTTCAACAATTGGCTAAGCTTATGGTGTCATTCAAAGGGGATCCAGTATCTGTCTGCCTGGGATGACATGATTGACAGACCACGATGTTTTGCCAGAGATGGTCTGCACCTGTCGCTCCTGGGATTCAGGTTACTGGCTAAGGCTCTTGCCACCCCTATAGTGCCTTTTTTAGGCAAACTTCAAAGGACAAAACCACCACCATAACAGGTACAAGCAGGCAAAATCTGAAGGTAATGCTACTCAATGCTAGAAGTCTAAACCTCAAAATGCACTCTCTCGAGGCACTCCTAAAAATGGAGAACATCGATATCTGTGCAGTAACTGAGACCTGGTTCAAGGCTCCAGAGAGCACCTCTGCAATACCAGGCTACAACTCTTACCACACTTTTCGGCCACCAAACCAGGACCAAAACACTAAAGGTGGAGGAGTGTCAATATTCACCAAGGATATTCACACCACCAGGCTAGTTGGCCAACACAATGTGTCTGAAATTCTCCAAGTGCAACTAACCTAGGTAAGACTGCAATCCAAATTGTAGCTTGCTACAGATCCCCCACCATACCCCAAGATTCTCACTACACCTTTCTAAACATACTGGAAAATATTAAGATAGAACCAAACACCCTAATACTTGGTGATTTTAACTACCCTGCCATTAACTGGGAAAACTACTCATGTCCCAACACCTTTGCAAGAACGGTTCTTGGAATTCATAAATTCCAATGCCCTGGATCAACTAATCCATAGTCCCACCAGGGGCTCCAATATCCTAGACCTGGTCATTACCAACATGGGAAATCAATGCTCCATACCTATGGTCACCCCTCGTTAGTCAGGTCTGACCATAAGCTAATCACCCTTAACATCCACATCCCACCCCACCCCCAGTAAAGAAACCACCATAAAAACTTCTCCAAAGCCAACTTCATGCTACTTAAGTCAGAACTGACAAACTTCATGACACCCATGCAGACGGGAACTGAAAGTTCAACTGCTGAATCCTACACTAAGGCACTGTACGAGCACATCCACTCATGCATGAATCGTGCCATCCCAAATAGAACCAAAATGCTCTCATCCAAAAAGGAAGCCAATCTGGTGGTCCCCTGCCATAAACAAACTTTACAACAAAAGGAAGAAACTTTTGCAGAAAAGAGGAAAATCCCAGGATGCAAAAACTCCCTTACTAGCCTCAGTAAGAAACTGAGATGCCTCATAAAATCCTCCAAAGCTAGTTATGAAAATAAAATTGCCAAAGATTCCAAAGACAACCACAAAGCATTCTATAACTATGTCAAGAATCTAAATGGCAATACTCAGATCTGCTCTGAGCTAAAACAGAATGGCATTAAATATACTGATCCAAGGATATTGCCAATATCCTGGCAGATCGATTCAGTGCTAACTTCACCCCTCTCACCCCTAAATGGCCCATCTCAATACCGAAGATTGCCAAATTCCAGTAATAACGGCCACACAGGTACAAAACGCACTCTCTAAAGCCAAGAATACAGCATCCATGGGACCAGATGACATCCTGGGCTGTGTACTACATGAACTACAATATGAACTGGCACCTCACCTAAGTGTCATGTTTAATCATAGCCTCACCTCAGGTTTCGTGCCCACTGAGTGGCGCAGAGCTACAGTTATCCCAATCCACAAGGGGGGATCCACCTTGGATCCCGGAAACTACCGTCCCATCAGTCTGACAAGCCTTATCTGCAAGGCCATGGAGCGTATTATCATGGAACTTATAAACAAAGACATTGGCAACCTTCAAACACTAAACCCCACCCAGTTTGGGTTTGTGAAGGGCCGATCTTGTCTCCTGAAGCTGATTGACTTCTTTGAATCAGTCTCTAGAGCCATGGACAAGGGGTAAGGTGGTCCACACAGCCTATCTAGACCTTGTCAAGGCCTTTGACACCATCCCCCACTCTGGAATCATAGATAAACTTACTAAGTTGGGCATTAATCCCTATGTCACCCAATGGGTTGCTAAATGGCTTACTGATAGAACCCACACTGTAAAAGTAGCTGACTCCAAATCCAGCTCCAGACAAGTGACAAGTGGAGTACCTCAGGGTTCAGTCCTGGGGCCGCTCTTGTTTGGCATCTACTTCTCTGAAGTACAGGTCAACACTAAGGGACTCTGGCTAACAAAGTTTGCAGATGACTGCAAACTGGGAGCCATTATTGAATCCCCAAATGATGTGGATACTCTACAAAAGGGCCTTACAGAAACAGATGCTTGGTGCCAGAGCCATGGGCTCAAGCTCAATGCCAAGAAATGTATTGTTATCCCGTTTGGGAAAAACATGTATCCATGAATTACCATATAGGTGGCAGTACACTAAACACAGAAAGTGTGATAAGAGACTTAGGGACACAGGTGGACAGTGGTCTAACCTTCGATAACCACATCGCCACAACAGTCAGGAAATCCTTCTATGTGGCACACCTCATCACGAAGGGCTTTTCATCCAGAAAAAAGGAGGTCATTGTCCCACTGTACTCATCCCTCATTAGACTCATTATAGAATACAACGCCCCGTTTGGTATGTACCTCTCAAGACATCTGCAACAACTGGAAAGGCCTCAGAAATACCTCACTAAAAGAATCACAGGCCTAAAGCAGATGCCCTACGCTGACCGCCTTAAAAAACTCCAGCTATACTCTGTCGCATATCGTCTACTCAGAGGTGATCTCTGCTTAACATACAAGGCCATGTCAAACCCAGAGCTGTTGGACATGCTTACACTTAAAAAAATCCCAATCCCTCAGAGCTACACGCTCCAGGGATCTAAACCTTGTCATCACAATAAACAAAACATGCTGGAGGGATAGGTTCCTGACCCAGAGACTCCCCAGACTCTGGAATAGATTGCCCATACATGTCAAGCAGAGTGCCTCTTTGGACCTCTTCAAGAGGAACCTTGACGATTGGATGGGAGAAAGGAAATTCACCCCAGGGATCACGTCAGTCGCCCTGCTAGACAGGGGTCCAGGAAAGTAAATAATGTGGGAAGAAATAGCCAGGGAATTGTTATGGCTAGGCTTGTATAGGCCCTAGGGCTGATAGCCTAGTACCAACCTATGAACCTATGAACTAACAAAAGTGGGGGGCTGTGCCCCCCCACCCCCTATTTAAATATTCCAACTCTGAGATCGCACCACAGTGGAGGAAATAACAAAGCCTCAAAGATGGCCCACCGATTTTTTCCACTGGGAAAAAAAATCGGTGTTCCGTGAGTTCGCTGTTTACGGATTTCGAATTGTTGAGTTTGATTAAACAGCATTCAGAGTTTTCACCATTCAAAATGGTGATATAGACCCTATAAATAGTGCAGTGGCTTTTGTTCAACAACTCATGTTATACAAAAATCAGAATTATTTCTGCATATAACATACTATGTTTTTGGGGGGGGAGGCTTACATACTTGCAGGACATCTACAGCTCCTTTTTGACCTCCTTATTTGTCATCTGTTATCAAGAATATTTATCCCATCTGATATCACTCAGTACAGGTATAAAAATGCTCTATAAACAACATAATATAAAATATTTAAACTTTTTCAACAAAGTCATCTATGCAATGGTCTGTTCCTTAAAATGGGTCTAAGGGGGATATGGTCATTTAGACCATGTCCTACATCAGCCCTCAATTTGGCTACCCAGTTTGCTTCTATTTCTTCAGTTTTTGCTCTGATGTCACCCCCTCTCTTATTTTCCATAGACTTATCTAAAACTCTAAATTTAAAAATATGCCAATAATTTGTTTCAGCAACATGTTTAGCCAATGTGTTAAATAAACTTTCTTCTTTATATGATACATATGCTCCCTTATTCTATCTTTTAGCTGCCAATCGGTTTTACCTATATAGCATTTATTACAGAGTTGACATTGTGCCAAATAAACCACGTGACATGTATTGCAGGTCGCATTTACTTTTAAATAAAATATTTCCTTAGTGTCTGGATGTTTAAATTATATTTATAAATTAATCATTCCACAGAAATGACAATTCTTACATGTTCTAGTTCCTGTCTGTTCAACCTTTTCTGGTAGATCCTTAGGTGTACACAATCTTCTCTTTAGAGATTTTTTATTTTTTAAAAGTAAATTGTGGGCGTCTATCTAAAAATTTTGCCACATACCTATCTGAGGTCAGAAGATCCCAATGTTTATTAAACACATCTGTATATTTCCTTGCATCTCTAGAATAACGCATACACATCCTAACTGTATTTTTATCTTGTTTATGACTCTGAGTGTACAATTGAGGTTCTGAAAAATAAGATTTTGCTCTAGTTTTTTCTTAATTCCCTTATATTAACCATATATTTTGATACTGACTCTTTGTCATAGCCTCTTTCTACCAATTCAGCACTCACCATATCTATTTGCTGATTAAAATCATCTTGTTTCACATTTAGTCTTGATACTCTATATAACTGATTATGAGCTACATTTTTAAATACAAATTTAGGGTGCATACTTTCTTTACTTAATAACTTATCCATATGACATTCTTTCCTGTACATCCTAGTACTAATTTCTCTATCTTTTTCTTTTATGATACTAATATCTAAAAAATTAATCTCAGTCTGGGACCAGTTTAATGTAAATCTTAAAAAAGGTGTGGAATTGTTAATATAAATCACAAATTCCATTAATTGCTCCAGTGACCCTTTCCATACTAGGAAAAGGTCATCCACAAACCTTCTGAAGAATAGTACATTCTGTTTATATGTTCCATTTTCTATAAATTGTTTTTCCCATACTGACATTACTCAATTGGCATAACTATTGGCGCACGATGTAAAACTGAAAGGCAGCTAAAAGATAGAATAAGGGAGCACGTGCATCATATAAAGAAGAAAAGTTTATTTAACACATTGGCTAAACATGTTGCTGAAACAAATGATAGGCATATTTTTAAATTTAGAGTTTTAGATAAGTCTATGGAAAATAAGAGAGGGGGTGACATCAGAGCCAAAACTGAAGAAAATAAAAGCAAACTGGATAGCCAGATTGAGGGCTGATGTAGGACATGGTCTAAATGACCATATCCACCTTAGACCCATTTTAAGGAACAGACCATTGTGTAGATGACTTTGTTGAAAAAGTTTAAATATTTTATATTATGTTTTTTATACAATGTACAAATGATTTATGTCTTTTCAAATGATTATTTGGTTAGGTCATATGATTAACAAACTTTTTGATATAAATAGGTGTTTTTACTTACAAACAAGCACACCTGAAAAAGCATTAGTGAAAGCGCTTGTGCATTTTGTTGAATAAACAGCTGTGACTTCGAGAAAACTGGAGCCTTGTCTTTGCTATTTTATCGTGATATTTGTTGCAATTTTGTTGGTTTTAAGCAAAGGCATTTGGCGTGTGTTGTTTTCTTTTCTACTAGTTTTTTTCTCTTTGCAACAACACCAAAGAAATGGCAACAGAAAATGAAATTATTGAACTGGACTATACCCCTAAGAATATCAGCAACAAGACTGAATTGAATATCAATGCGTTTATGGAAAAGGTGAGCGAACATACGAATCCCTTATTCAACAATATGACTGTTTTAGAAGGAGTTGACTTTCCTAACATAGATCTCATAACGTTGAAGAGCAATTGCCTTTTGTTAGAGAAAGACCTCCTGTCCATTTGACACAGTACCCCACTCGGGCATCATAGATAAACTATCCAGCTTAAATATAAACCCCTATGTCACAAGATGGGTCGCAAACTGGCTCAAAGACAGAACCCACAGAGTGAGAGTTGCTGGAGCCATGTCAGACTCGAAACCGGTCACAAGTGGCGTCCCACAGGGTTGTGTCCTGGGACCACTCTTGTTCGGTATATACTTTTCCGAGGTACAGGCAAACGTGGGAGGACTATGGATCACCAAGTTCGCAGATGACTGCAAACTGGGCGCCATAATCAACTCTCCAGCTGACACAAACATCCTTCAAAAAGGTCTCACAGAGACAGATAACTGGTGCCAGCGCCATGGTTTAAAGCTAAATGCCAAAAAATGTATAGTCATACCCTTTGGCAAAAACAATGTGCCCACAAATTACCACATAGGCGGAAACCCATTAAGTACAGAGAAAGTTATTAGGGACCTGGGGACCCAAGTTGATAGCAATTTCTCCTTTGAAAACCACATTGCCAAAGAGGTTAGAAAGACCTTCTACATAGCCCACCTCATCACAAAGGGTTTCACATCTAGATCAAGAGAGGTAATCGTGCCCCTTTATTCATCCCTCATCAGGCCCATCATAGAATACAATGCCCCTTTTGGGATGTACCTTACCCAACACCTGCAGCAATTAGAAAGACCCCAAAAGTATCTCACCAAGAGGATCAACGGTCTCAAACAGATGCCATAAGCTGCTCGGTTAAAAAAACTCCAGCTCTACTCAGTTGCATACCGCCTACTTCGAGGCGATCTATGCCTGACATACAAAGCTATGTCAAATCCAGAATTAATGGACATGCTCCACCTCAGTAAATCTAAATCCCTTAGAGCCACACGCTCGAGGGACTTGAACCTCAGCACAGAAATAAATAGAACTTGCTGGAGGGACAGGTTCATAACCCAGAGGCTCCCTTCGCTCTGGAATAGAATTCCAGTTCATGTGAGGCAGAGCACCTCACTGAATCTCTTCAAGAAGAATCTCGATAAGTGGATGGGGGATCGTAGGTTTGTCCCAGGGATTACTCCTGTGTCACTATTAGACAGAGGCACAGTAAACTAAACCTTAAAAAGGGCACAGTATACTCAAATCAGGGGGTGGCGTAAGCCATACAGAATCGGGCTAGGCTTATAATTGCCCCAGGGCAGATAGCCTAGTATGAACCTATGAACCTATTAAATTAAAACGTATACAATATGAGAAATTTCACTTGGAAGTATGCATAAAAGAAGATATTATACCTCGTGGCCTGAAGATACTGAAGATGCCAGCTAAAATTGACTGTGACCAGATACTTTTACGTGAGTGGCAGAAGCTAAATATTAATACAAGTGTGAACTATTTGAAACTGCTTATTGTTGCAGCTAATAGAGAGGAAACAGCTGTGCTTGAATCCATTAAAATGAAGTACTTTAAACTGTATTAGAAATATGACAGTGGGATTGTCACCACAATGGTGAATGATTTCATTGATAGTATGCCTGCCTATGCTAGAAAATTAATACAAATTAAACTTAGAAAACTCGAAAGAGATAGAAAAGATTTCGCTATGGGGAATGTCTTCATGTGGCCACGTGATATGAATACAACAATAGAACATGCAGAGACTGTATTGACCACAACTAAGGGAGTGTTAGCGAATCAAATCGTGGGACCCGACAAGATGGCAAATCAAACAGCAGCTGGTATGCAGGAAAATAGAGAAGGACGGACTCCAACTGAAGTATTTGAATGAGAAAAGGTCTCACATGAAGTAACAACTGGCGCCAAGAGGAAAACTTTTCAGTTATAGCTGACGTTCATCGGGAAGCAGATTATGTATCATCTAAGACTTGGGCCTCTCAAGAATAAGCCATGCTTTTTTACAGCCAATTGCACAACTCAACCTCAATTTTACCCTCCCAATGAGAGACAGATCCCAGAGCAGAGGGGGCAGAGGTGGAAATCAACAGAGCGGAAGGAGCATTACACGAAACAAATGCAAGCACAACAAGGAACTGGTGAGTCACAATACAATAAAGAAGGGATTTATGAATGCAAAAACTTAGTAGTCAATCTATCATCAGTTGAATTAACTCAAGATAAATTGAATGCATTAGAAAAGGGACTGTCATTCATTCCTACATCTGATATGGATATTGTAGATACTGTGTTTGATATTAAAATGTTTACACGTAAACTTATGCTCAAAACCATGTTTGATAATAACCCTAATGATGAAATTTGTACCTTTAGGAAGCCGAGCTTGTTTATACCTAAGCATAGTGCATTAATTAATGCTTTTGAAAAAGTATGTATAGAAGATGCTTATAAGGTATTTTATGAGCAAAGAAATAAATGTCATAAAAATAGATGGCACAATTTGAGTAAAACTGAATATGAGGCATTGAAACACTTACAGATTGCAGGATAGTAATATGACCTGCAGACAAAAGTGGGCAGGTTGTAATGAATAGAGATGACTATGATGCTAGAATTAATGTTTTGTTAGCTGATTTGAGATTTTATCAAATAATATCACAGGAACATGTGAAGCATATGATAGTAAATGTGCATAAAGAGTTGAGAGATCTTGAAAAAAGGGACTTATTAATACTAAACTTCTGAAATATTTTATTATAATGAATCCTGTTACATCAAACATTCAAGGACTGCCGAAATTACACAAATGCTATGTAAATTCCCCCATGAGACCTATCATGGCAGGGAGAGACTGGTGTATAGAATCTGTTTCCATTTTTCTAGAAGAAAATCTTAAAAACATTTTGGAGAAATCAAATTACATTTTAAAAGACACTGAGCATTTTATAGAGACCTGTATAGTTTTTCTAAAGAGGTACATATGATGGAATCTGTTCTATTAGTCACACTTGATGTAGTTTCCCTCTTTACAGTCATCCCGAACCATTTGGGTATTAACAGTATTATGAGATTATTAGATGAAGATGTTAAGTGTACACAAGAAAAGAAAGAATTAATACAAATTTTGTTAAGGCTAGTACTTGAAAATAATATTTTTTCTTTTAGAGATAGAGTTTACTGGTAAAAGAATGGCATCGCGATGGGAACATTGTGCGCCAATAGTTATGCCAATGGAGTAATGTCAGTATGGGAAAAACAATTTATAGAAAATGGAACATATAAACAGAATGTATTATTCTTTAGAAGGTTTGTGGATGACCTTTTCCTAGTATGGAAAGGGTCACTGGAGAAATTAATGGAATTTGTGATTTATATTAACAATTCCACACCTTTTTTTAAGATTTTCATTAAACTGGTCCCAGACTGAGATAATTTTTTTTTAGATATTAGTATCATAAAAGAAAAAGATTGAGAAATTAGCACTATGATGTACAGGAAAGAATGTCATGTGAATAAGTTATTAAGTAAAGAAAGTATGCACCCTAAATTTGGATTAAAAAATGTAGCTCACAATCAGTTATATAGAGTATCAAGACTAAATGTGAAACAAGATGATTTTAATCAGCAAATAGATATGGTGAGTGCTGAATTGGTAGAAAGAGGCTATGACAAAGAGTCAGTATCAAAAGATGTAGCTGATATAAGAGAATTAAAGGAAAACTCCACCCTAGAACTAAAAAAAATATGTTTTTTTCAGTCTATCTTTGTTTCCAGACCTATTTTAACATTTAAAATTAACTCTAAGTGCTTTATTAGTAATTTTAGCTAGTTTACCACAACATGGCTACCGATGGGGCTTGCTATATCAATGTGATGTACTTCTCCTTCAAGCCTTTCTCTTTCCCATAAAGCATTTCAAGTCTCCTTTCTGTGACTCATGCCAGACATAAGGAAGTAACTGTGAATAACCATTCCATTGACATATAATGGGAAATCTGTGACTCATTGTCAGTTTGGATTTCGTCTGTGTTAGGCCTGCTTCTTTTCTGTTGTTAATCACCCTCATTTATGTTTAGATCACAGCTTGCTTTACAGTATAATTTGAAGTTATCTAGCAGCAGACAGAGTTGTAGCTAAATTGGATGTCTTTGTTCTAAGTGTTCTTTTGTAGTCCTGCATGAATTGACAGTCCCCTCCTCCCACACTACTGCAGAGGTGTGAAAACTGTCACTGCAACTGACAGCTCAGAATTGAAAGGAAGGGAGTGCCATTTCAAATGTCTTCCCCTCTGCCTGCAGAATCATTAGACAGCAGCAGAAAGATTTATGTAAACAATTTCAAATTAAATTTCGTACAACAGTGCAGGATAACTTTTGATTATTTCATTGTGTACACTTTTTTTATTTCCTCCTTATTTCTACAAGACATTATTATGTTAACTTATGTTTGTTTTACAATCTCTTTGAGGAACATCAGCCTAGTGACATGTTTTTTCTGTATTTTCAATGACATTTGCATCATCTCCACACATTTTGAAGGACTGTAAAACAGTAGACTGCAAACCTGTGTCTATGATGCTGGCACAGTAAAAGCATGTACCGAAAACTCACTGTTTTCTATACTCCATGCAGTGAAATTTTTTTTTTAGGTTCATAGGTTCATAGGTTTATACTAGGCTATCTGCCCTAAGGCATTTATAAGCCTAGCCCAAATTTTTGTGGCTTACGCCACCCCTTATATGAAAAAATACTGTGCCCATTAGTTTGTTGTGCCTCTGTCCAGCAGTGACACAGAGATGATTCCCGGGGTAAACCTACGATCTCCCATCCACAGGTCTAGATTTCTCTTGAACAGAGTCAGCGAGGTGCTCTGCCTCACATGGACCGGGATTTTATTCCACAGCATAGGGAGTCTCTGAGTGATAAATCTATCCCTCCAGCACGTCCTATTTATATCCGTGCTAAGGTTTAAGTCGCTTGCTCTAGTAGTTTTGGTGGATTTGGATTTTTTGAGGTGGAGCATGTCCATTAATTCTGGGTTGGACATGGCCTTGTATGTCAGGCACATGTCACCTCTGAGCAGACGGTATGCGACTGAATAGAGTTGGAGTTTCTTCAATCTGGCAGCATATGACAGATTTTGGAGTCCCTTTATCCTTTTGGTGAGGAACTTTTGGGGTCTCTCCAATTGCTGCAGATGTCGGGTGAGATACATCCCGAATGGGGCATTGTACTCGATCATTGGTCTGATAAGTGAAGAGTACAGGGAACAATGACCTCACTAGATCTGGATGTGAATCCCTTCATGATCAGGTGGGCAATGTAGAAGGTCTTTCTAACCACTTTAGCAATGTGAGTGTCAAAAGAAAGGCCACTGTCAACCTGGGTCCCCAGGTCCCTGATAACCTCTTCTGTGCTTAGTGGATTGCCACCTATATGGTAGCTTGGGGTTACCTTGTTTTTCCCGAAGGGTATGACTATACATTTTTGGCATTTAACTTCAGGCCATGGCTCTGGCACCAGCTATCTGTTTCCGTGAGTCCCTTCTGAAGGATATCCGTGTCTGATGCACTTTCCACTATGGCGCCAGTTTGCAGTCGCCTGCAAACTTTGTCAGCCAAAGTCCTCCTATGTTGGCCTGTACTTCTGAGAAGTAGATGCCAAACAATAGGGGCCAAGGACCGAGCCCTGTGGGACACCACTTGTGACCGGCTTGGAGTCTGACACAGCGCCAGCAACTCTAACCCTGTGGGTTCTGTCCTTAAGCCAGTTTGCAACCCATCTTGTGACATATGGGTTTACATTTAAGCTGGTAAGTTTTTCTACAATACCCGAGTGGGGTATTGTGTCGAAAGCCTTTGCAAGGTCAAGGTAGGCTGTATGGACTGCCTTTCCTCATCAATGGCCTTGGTGACTGTTTCAAGAAGTCGACCAAGTTCAAAAGGCATGATCTTCCCTTGACAAAGCCAAACTGGGTCGGGTCCAATGTCTGCAAGTCCCCTATATCTTTGTTTATGAGCTCCATTATGATCCTCTCCATAGCTTTGCAGACTAGACTTGTTAAGCTTATGGGGCGTAATTACCAGGGTCCAGAGGCGCCGCCTTTGTGGAGTGGGACAACAGTTGCCGAACGCCACTCCTTGGGCACGTATCCTGTGGTAAGGCTGAGATTAAACAGCTGCCTTATGTGCGGGTTTAATTCCTCATTTAGCTCGTGTAGCACACAGCCGGGGACACCATCCGGTCCCATTGATGCTGTGTTTTTAGCTTTAGAGAGAGCAGCTTTCACCTGCGCATTTGAGATGTCCGGGAGGCTACACTCGGCTGGGATAGTTATCTCTCCTTTGGGGGTGAAGTTTGCACTGAACCTGTCTGCCAGTATGTTGGCAATGTCTGTGGGTTCAGTGATTTTTGTATCATTTTGGACTAATTCTGAGCATATCTGGGAGTTTCCACCCAGGTTCCTAACATAGCTGAAAAAGGCCTTATGATTGTTCTTTGAATCCATGGCAATTTTTCTCTCAAAATTGGCCTTAGTTGATTTTATGAGTGCTCGTATTTTTTA
Organism: Protopterus annectens; assembly: GCF_019279795.1. Lineage (NCBI taxonomy): Eukaryota > Metazoa > Chordata > Ceratodontiformes > Protopteridae > Protopterus > Protopterus annectens. The sequence continues at coordinate 425,784,735 of NC_056726.1, read as the reverse complement.
CTAATAATGATCAGGGGTGACTTCCCTTTTATGGATTTTGTTCTATCATGTAATAGCTTTCTCCTCTTATTGTAAAGTTTGTTAATGGCTGGGGTCCACCAGACTGGACGTTTGCCCTTTGTGGAAAGAGTCTTGGTTTTATTTGGGATTGCCTGATCCATGCAGTCCTGGAGGTGTTCATAGAAGGCATTTGTAAGGGCTTCCGCAGCTTGGGTTGTGGTTTCCACTGGCTCAGGGGCCTTGAAGGATACCACACCAGTCTTGAGTAGTGTGAAGTTTGCTTTAGAGAAGTTCACTATGGTCTTTTTTGTTTGGGGTGGGGGCGGGATGTGGATTTCCAGTGAGATTAGTTTATGATCAGATCTCACCAAATTTTGGTGGCAGGCTACTAATTATTTTGTGCATGTATGTATCACTTGCATAATGCAGATAGCTGAGACATTTTGGGAGCTTAATATGATCTTCTCTAATTCAGCTGAAACTATTTAGCAATCCTTTAGTCCTTTTTCCATACTAGTAAATTTACTTTGAGGCTCTCCCTGCCTTTCTTTGTGCAGACTTCAAATCTTACTGCTACACTGGTCATATATCGAGCACGGCCAGCCTTAGGCATAGGCGAACTAGGCGACTGCCTAGGGCGCCGTAAATGCCAGCCTCTTAAAGGGTGCAGTCTTTATTTACTTTAATTAACAAAGGTTTGCGCTCTTCTCGCACCCTGCTGAAGTGTAACTGTAAGCCGGAGCTATGGGGGAGGGGGCTCAGCGTCCTCTCAGTTACTAGGACAGTTTAAAAAAAAAAAGTTACTTTGTGTGGTTCGAGAGTCTGCTGTAAGGAGGAACGGTATATTATGTTTTGGGGATGGGCACGGGTGCCGCCACGCCGGAACCATACAGCTGCAAGACCTGTAACAAAACAGACGCATGCTCCAAATTTTAATACGAAAGTGCACCCTTCATCATTACTGCCTGCCAGACTCAAAACAACAACAGGTAAGCTTCCGGTTTACTTTATCTACTGAAATGCTGAAGCTTAAGACTCCGTTTTACATTCTGCTGCTTAACTTAAGCAGAATGTAAAACGGAGCCTTAGCAGAATGTAAAACAAAGTCTTAGGCAGCATAAGGCTCCGTTTTACATTCTGTTTAGCTTAAGGCTCCATTTTACATTCTGCTTAACTTAAGCAGAATGTAAAACGTAGCCTTAAGCAGAAATTTGCAGATTCTACAACAGCTACAAACAGCTTTATGCACCTCACCTTTATTTACAATGAGCTACAGAGTTTAGATCAAGATGTTCCTCATATAATGCCATTTCAGCTAATAAGGTCCACAAAATGTGGAATGTTCATCCACCACTCACAGTTATTGAACATAGCCTGTGTTAATTCAATAAAACTTGAAATGCCTATTGCTGTCATTTTTTGATGTATGCTACACACTTCTGTGAAATAATTATGTCATTTTTGATTTCATGTCAGAACATTGACTATTCAACTAGCAGATCTCAGTGGAACACTCTTTGCAAACTATTAGAAGTCTTTTCACATCAAATCCTGTTAAGTGTGCAATTTTCCCCTCTTATCTTTAGTTTTTTTTTTTTTATGTGAATTCCTTTGGAACTGTGGTTTCTATCAAGTTCTGTTCATACTTGTATTTCTAGTTATTCTCCAAATAATTACGATGTGCCAGCCATATTGTTCTACTTTGCCAAATTCTACAGTTCCCTTAAGAACTAATAATCTCTAATGTCTCTTCATATTTACTAATGTAGATATTTACTAACTACTATAATAGGTTTTTGCGTTATGTATATATGGCTTGCTTTTTTGTATATGGACTATTTTCAGTCTGTTCAATAAGTTACTGTAACAGATGTGTTATCTCTCCTAAAATCATTGTTTGTATTATATGAATAAGCATAATTGCTTTCCTATTCATGTATTATTTTTATTTATTGTTGACTAAAAATAAACTTCTATAAAAAGTATAATCAAATTTAAATTGTTGACCTCTATAAGAAAGGAAAAAAAATGTTCTTTTTACTAAATGTACTCTATTATTGGACCAAGAATCTGTTCCTATAAAAATAGCAAATAAATTAAATCATAACATAGCCATAATAAAATACAAATAGCTTACTGAAGTGTTATGAGTTTATCTTGATATTATAGCAATAAGTCAAAAGTGCAATTGTCTTAAGTTCATGAACCTAACCATGTATAGAACATTTCCTATTGTACAATAAATATGAATTTAAATTGTCCTGCTATAAGTCTTTTGTTGTTGTTGTGTCTTTCGGCTTTTCCCAGTTAGGGGTTGCCACAGCGGAACTCTGGTTCGCTAATGATTGGCAGTAGATTTTATGTGTCGAGTTGCTGGCCCTGACGCACAACCTTCAACGAAGGTACGCCCATTCATGCATGTCTCCACACAGAAGACGCTCTAGCTGAGAATCAAACTGGACAAAGTCTTACTGTGAGGCGACAACATTACCGCAGCACCACCACCGCAGTTCTGTTATCCATTCTGTTTAGAAGTTTTGGCAACCTTCCATTATAATAGGAACATCATCTTATTGCCATTGAATGAAGGGATATGAACTGTCTCATCAAAATAACAATTGTTATGGGAATAGATCATTCAAGCAGGAAATGGATGGATACAATAGCTATTTAATTCAAAGTTCAAATCTTTGTGCTGTTTCTCATGTATACAGTCTGTTAATGTGCTGTGAATATCCCAGAATTTATGCTTTCTGGTATTCACTGAAGACTGCCAAAATAATAAGGAACTGAGTGAGGTATGTTAGGGACATTTGCTTATTTTTAATCTGTCTATGCTGTCCCAGATGGACATCTGATTATTGCCCTTGTGCAAATGCTAATCTCTGTACCGTTTGGCATATGCATTATATGTCATTATGCTAAGCAATATGGATTTGCCACACTATACAGTTATAAGCTAGAGAACTGAAATTTCATTTTCAGCAATACTGAAATCAAAGCACTGAATATTGGAATGATGAAGGCCGACAATATTGAATGTCCAAACATGACCCCTTCATTCTAGCACTTGATCCTTGGTGCAGAGTGGTAGAGAGTTTCAGGATTTCAGATGTTTGCAAGGTTGCTGGTATTCAGCATTCTGGGATTCTATGTTTTGTTTCCATTAATGCTTAAAGAGGTGTTCCACCTTTAAATCTTATAATAGCAAAGCCAGCCTGTAGGGATATATAAAAGTTGTTCACTGATTTACAAAGCATCCCCTGCTACATGTCAGTGAAAGAAGAATGGAACACATTCTCATTTTATTTACTGTCTCTGCATACTTATGAACATAAAACTTGATAGTCAGAGAATGCACTATGCAATTTCATCTCATGTTCATAAGTATCTTGCTGTGATAACTGCAAGGATGGTACTTAGTCTCATGTTGCATGATCTGGCTTGCTAATGTTAGTAGGTTTATACTTCATACCTGATTCAGAAATATGCTGCATTATACACTATTAAGTATGCGTGAAGACCGACACTTACTTAAATCCCAATAGTGGCCTTGCATACAAATGAGAGTTTTGCAAATATTAACACAGGCAGTATTACATTTCTCTCTACATATGAAAATGATTTTGAATTTGGTTGTGTTTGGATATGTCAAAGGAAAGGTTTTGATAATTATGTTGTGCTTCTTACAAAAATACCATATCTGGTAGTCCCAAATGGACCGCAATATTCAAAGACAAGGTGGATGCAGTACTCTTCATGTCACAGTAGTGATGGAGCACTGCTTCTGGTCCTCAATACAAATAACAGCAAACCCACCACTGGCAAAATCCAGCACTTGATGTGAATGTAGTCAGTGACTACTGGTTATCTCTCATCTAAGTGCATTTCCCATAATACCCAGTTTTCCTCAAGGTTAAAGGAGGGCAAGACAAGACAGACTTTGAGAGAATTTGAGGCTGAATGAATAAATGAATTAAAATCTGCCTTCAGCCAAAGACACATGCTACAGGATTCACTAGGGTACACTTTGGCTGTAAGCATAACACCAGTCCCTTCATCTGGGATTGGTGAACTCACATAAACCACTCACTTCCACTCCCTAACCTGGCTCCTCCAGTAAGTAAACACCTTCCTTGTAAGTACGGCAAGTCAAACTGCACCTTCTTTTGCAGGCTATATGGGGCAGGCAGACGGCCCAAGGGAGGTGCTGGGAATTCATTGAGGAAATCAAACACTGGACTACAAACTACCAGACACACCTTGCTAACAAAATTAATGCTTGTCTTCACCAGGCATAATATAATTTGGCAAAGGAGGAATCTTTGAGTAGCATGAACAGTCAAGGCATTCAAGGCATTTTGGAAGTTAGACAGTATAGTAAGATTGGAGGCTTTGAAAGAGTTTTGTTTTAAATCTTGTCATTTAAATTGACTTCCAGTCATTCTATTTCTAGATTGCATAGTGTGGTTCTGTAGTCATGAAATAATATTACTTTTGGAGATGGGTTTGTAACTAAGGAATATAAAGAATGTAAAATCATTTACTACAAATATTTGGTCTTTTAGTAATCTCCAGATCTTTATGTACAATTTTGGATGCATCACATGGTTTGGGTAAACTTGCTGTAGTTGATCATCTGATGGGCCATCTGTGGTGTTTGTTTCTGGGTCTGCAAGTGAGACTTGTTTCTGCCAATGGTGTGAATTTGGTTATCTCTGACAGTTCACACTTTATAAAAAAATTGACTGGAGTGTCGATTATTTGTGGCAAGTATTACTAATCTGAATACTTTTTTGAAGATGTAAATTGTGCTGTTCCCTATTTATTGACTTATTTTAACCAAAGAGTACGCGTATAATGTAACATATAATGATATATACAAATGTGTGCAAGGAGTCTGTTTTGAAAACAGCCCAAATGTAAACTTAATCCTCCACTGACCAGATACATTTTCTACAATATGGGTTTTCATGCAATTTCAGTAGCAGAGAATTTTACTGTTCATGCTAAGCCTTTTCATAGGTTCATACTAGGCTATCTGCCCTAGGGCATTTTTAAGCCTAGCCAGAGTGTGTTTGGCTTTCGCCACCCATTTTAAAATAATTTTGCTATGCCCTTTTTCGAGGTTAGTATACTGTGCCTCTGTCTAACAGTGACACAGAAGTGATACCCGGGTTAAACCTACGATCTCCCATCCACTCATCAAGATTCCTCTTGAAGAGAGTCAATGAGGGACTCTGCCTAACCTGGACTGGGATTTTATTCCAGAGTGAAGGGAGCCTCTGGATTATGAATCTGTCCCTCCAGCATGTCCTATTTATTTCAGTGCTGAGGTTCAAGTCTCTCGAGTAGCGTAGCTCGATGGGATTTGGATTTTCTGAGGTACAGCATGTCCATTAATTCCGGGTTGGACATGGCTTTATATGTCACGCACAGATCGCCTCTGAGCAGGCGGTATGCCACTGAGTAGAGCTGGAGTTTCTTTAACCGGGCAGCATATGGCATCTGTTTGAGCCCTTTGATCCTCTTGGTGAGGTACTTTTGGGGTCTTTCCAGTTGCTGCAGGTGTCTGGTAAGGTACATCCCAAAAGGGGCATTGTACTCAATTATGGGCCTGATGAGGGATGAGTAAAGAGGCACGATGACCTCCCCTGATCTAGATGTGAATCCCTTCATGATTAGGTGGGATATATAAAATGTTTTTCTAACCACTTTGGCCACGTGGTTGTCAAATGAGAGATTGCTATCAACTTGGGTCCCCAGGTCCCTAAATAACTTCTTCTGTACTTAATGGATTACCACCTATGTGGTAATTTGTGGGCACTTTGTTTTTGCCAAAGGGGATGACTATACACTTTTTGGCGTTTAGCTTGAGGCCATGGCTCTGGCACCAGTTGTCTGTTTCTATGAGGCCCTTTTGAAGGATGCTTGTGTTGGCTGGAGTGTCGATTATGGCGCCCAGTTTGCAGTCATCTGCAAACTTGGTCAGCCACAGTCCTTCCGTGTTGGCCTGTACCTCCGAGAAATATATACCGAACAAGAGCGGTCCCAGGACTGAGCCTTGTGGGACGCCACTTGTAACTGGTTTGGAGTCTGACATGGCTCCAGCAATTCTAACCATGTGGGTTCTGTCCTTGAGCCAGTTTGCAACCCATCTAGTGACATAGGGGTTTATATTTAAGCTGGTGAGCTTATCTGTAATGCCCGAGTGGGGTATTGTATCAAAGGCTTTTGCGAGGTCCAGGTAGGCTGTGTGGACCACCTTCCCCTCGTCAATGACCTTAGTGACTGTTTCAAAGAAATCAACCAGGTTTAAGAGGTAGGATCTGCCCCTAACAAAGCTAAACTGGGTAGGATCCAGTGTCTGTAGGTCCCCAATATCTTTATTTATGAGGTCCATGATGATCCTTTCCATAGCTTTGCAGACCAAGCTAGTCAGGCTTATGGGGCGATAGTTTCCAGGATCCGTTGAGGCACCACCTTTGTGGAGAGGGACCACTGTTGCTGTACGCCACTCTTTAGGTACATATCCTGTAGTAAAGCTGAGATTGAACAGTAGTTTTATGTTTGGGTTTAACTCTTCTTGGAGTTCATGTAGGACGCAGCCCGGGACACTGTCTGGTCCCATTGATGCTGTGTTTTTTGCTTTGGAGAGGGCGGCTCTTACCTGAGCATCTGAGATGTCAGGGGGGCAGCACTCTGCTGGGATAGATATTTACCCTTTTGGTGGGGAGGGGGGGGAGAAGTTTGCGCTGAACCTGTCAGCTAGGATGTTGGCAATGTCTGTGGGTTTGGTGTATTTTTTGTCATTTTGGACTAATTCTGGGCATATCTGGGAATTCCCAGCCAGGTTCCTAACATAACTAAAGAAAGCCTTGTGATTATCCTTAGTGTCCTGTGCAGTTTTTCTCACGAAGCTGGCCTTAGACAATTTTATGAGTGCCCGTAGTTTTTTGCTAATACTGATCAGAGATGCCTTCCCTTTTTGGGATTTTGCTCTATCATGTAGTAGCTTCCTCCTTCTATTGTATAGTTTGTTTATGGCTGGGGTCCACCAGACAGGACATCTGCCTTTGGAGGATTGGGACTTGGTTTTATTTGGGATTGCATGATCCATGCATTCCTGAAGGTGTTCATAGAATGCGTTTATAAAGGATTCTGCGGTCTGGGCCATATTTTCCACAGGCCCAGGGGCTTTGAAGGATTCCACCTCGGTTTTGAGGAGTGTGAAATTTGCATTAGAGAAGTTTTTCACTGTGGTTTTCAGGGCAGGGGGTGGAGTTGGGATGTGAATATCCAGTGAGATTAGTTTATGGTCTGATCTTACCAATGAGGGATGCACTTCTGGTCTGGAGCATAGAGTCCCCATGTTGGTGATGATCAGGTCCAGTATGTTTTCCCTCTTGTGGGAGTGGTAACAAGTTGTTCCATAGCATTTGAGTTTATAAATTCTAGGAACCTTTGGGCTAGGGTGTTGGAGCTAGAGTAATGCTCCCAGTCTATGTTTGGGTAGTTGAAGTCGCCCAATATAATGGTGTTTGGAGAGACCTTCATATTTTCCAGTGTTCTCAGGAAGGCCGAGTGGGGTTCCTGGGTTTGGGAGGGTGGTCTGTAGCAGGCTATAAACTGGAAGGCAGTTTTACCCACTCTTAGTTGCACATGGATAGTCTCTGATGCTTCGTGCTGTGCCACCAACCTGGAGGTGTGGGTATCTTTGACGAATATTGATACTCCCCCTCCTTTTGTGGTTCGGTCCAAGTTTTGGGGCCGAAAAGTATAGTATGAGGTATAACCTGGTAGTGCTGGGGTGCTCTCGGGAGCCTTGAACCAGGTTTCTGTTACTGCACAGATATCGATGTTCTCCATGCTAAGGAGAGTTTCGAGTGCATGCATCTTGAGGTTTAGACTTCTGGCATTGAGTAGCATTTCTCTTAATTTCTTATCCCTTGTGATACCTATGGAGGTGGGTTTGTCTTTTGAGCCTTGCCTAAAAAAGGCACTATGGGGGTAGCAAGAGTCTTTGCCAATATCCGAAAGCCCAGGGGTGACAGGTGCAAGCCGTCCCTAGCGAAGCATCGTGGCTTGTCAAGCGTGTCATCCCAGGCTGACAGGCATTGGATCCCCTTTGAATGACGCCAATACTTAAGCCAATTGTTGAAATTGATCATCTTGTCTTCATATTGTGGCATCATTCTTGGTGAGGGTAAGATGCTACTCAAGGTCAGGGTCATACCAGCCTGGGCTACATGCTCAGAGAGCTCCTCTATGTCTCTTTTCATGTTGCAAGATTGTATTGTTTATCAAATGGCTGTCTGTGTTCGTGCTATTCTAGCTTAAGCTTCTGTACACAGGGAGGAGAAAGGTTGCTATTCTACTTTCCTGAGATGTAAGGTTTGCTCGCCTACCCAGAGTAAATTAAACTGTTTAGATTAACCTAAGCAACCCTTTGAACGAAGGCACATAGCCTTCTATTTTCTGAAGACATGACTTTTATAGTAAAGGATGTGTGAAGGAGCAACAGACAAAGCAGGTTTATTAAAGGAAATTTCCATCTTCACTTGCAGTTTAAACTACATTACAAGATATCCTTTCTTCTATGCATTTAAATAATTAAAGAAAATGACGGGAGTGGCTTTTTTGGGGAGTGACCTACCTGTGGGTGTGGCTTGTAGGGGTGTTTCATGAATATGACATGGGTGGGGCTTAAAGGGCACCAGAGCACTACTTCACCTAGGGTACCGTATCCGCTAAGGCAGGCCCTGATATCGAGCTGTTAATTGGCAGCAGACACTACTCAGCCAAACAGTTATTCATATTTTTCACATTACTAATTTGACTTCGGTATCTTTAAAACAACAAAAGGGACGTGCAGTTCGCAGAAAACATCACGTAAGAGGGTTTACACCCTTCACTAAAATAAGAATTGCAGCATCCAATTTGCAGTTGTACTAACTAAGCTTGTCAAGTCAGGCAGTAAAGCACACAGAGTAATACTACTGTCAGGGTCATGAGTACAGGCTCACAATTTTGACTCCATAATTTTCCTGTGTACGTTATTACAAGTCACTGTACCAGGCAGTGCTGTGTGCCCTTTTGGCAATATTGGACATCTTAGTCCAAGTTCTCCTAAATATTGCCACCTGAGATCCAAAAGCACATGTCATAGCGCTCTCCTCTTTGTGTAAATGTGTGTAGGCCCTACAAATTACTTAAGAGTACCTAAAATACATGTATCACATCACACAAACCCCTTTGCCATCAAATTGGTGACTGCTGCATCATGTTACACTGTCTCACACTGTGCATCAGACATTACTACATGTTCACACAAGTTACAGTGTGTCAAGGGTACCAGCCATCATCATCTGCACAGGTGACAGGGAGCACACTGTACAAAGGCTTAGACTATAAACACTGTTAGAGGGCATAACTACTACACAGGATTTTGAACATTGTGATTCCTGTGCCATGTCACCACCCACTTGCTTATCAGGCTCATGTCTAATAATGAATGCCTTCTCAGTCACTGTGCAAGAGTGTCTATGGAAACTGGTTCCTGCTAGTTACATAAGCTCAATGGATTTCTGGTTTACAGTACATACTTCATACATACAACGGCTTTGCTTAGTATGATTATTGCCTTTATTCCTGTGCATGGTCTGATCTAATTCAGTGCACTACTGCAACTAGCAGACTCTCTGTAATACCAAAGTGTATCAAACCAATATAATGATGCATTTACATGTATGAAAAAGTCCAGAACACACAAAACCATGCACGACCCACAATATACTTATCCTACGGGTGTGTCTGCATTCAGTGTGCCAAAATAAGGATACAAGATTTCCAATTAAATTAACTATGTGCATGAATGTTTGCTATAATGCACAGCAATTCATCAACTGCACGTCCACTAATTAGTAGCATTGATCTACCACTGCCTCTCATTTTAATGTTACAAGCAGTCCGTCCACCGATCATTGCGCTTCCCTTCCAATTACACATCAAATATTAATAATAGTGTCACACCGCCATGCTTTCAAGTCAGCAGACCATAACCTTTCAGTTTTCCTTCCCTTACAACATCTAACATAGCTGTGTGTCAAGCACGTCAAGTCACCAGACAATGACCATTGCAACTGTTAAGTGTTTCTATTATACCACCACTGAATGTAATCGACTGACTTCCATTGAACCCTCCCATTCCCACTCCTTTGCAAGTGCATCATGCAACAGACACAGTTTCAACAACCATCCCTCTCATGGGTCAGTCTGAATGTCCATCATCCTTGGTACAGCATGCCTCTGCAGTGTTCATGTCCAGCAATGTGCAGTGAGCTGAAACCTGTTCCAGCTGGTATTCCAGAATGCTGTTATCACTATATATTTTATCTTCACACTATAACCACTTTGAATATGGCAACCTAGAACCAATGCCACTCTTGCTCCAAAATAATTCCTTCACCATAAAGAAAACAATCATGTATAACACACTATCATGGCAGTTCCTTTCACTAACAAGTATGAGTATTGTCTACCTTTCAAACTCGCTTATGAGCTGTCATCTTTGCTTCAAGGGCTATCGTTATTAACTTAATCACACTTACCTTGGCTGTAATATTTCCTTTGTGCAATATTTACCATGAGTACTCTGCCGATACTTTCATTTCGTTCAGGTTATATTTCTTCAGTTGAGATCTCCACATTCACATCGCCTGTAAATGCACATCAAGAACACATACTGTTAGGTTACAGATAAAAACATCAAGAACACATACCGTCAGGTTACAAATAAAAACATCAAGAACACATACTGTTAGGTTACAGATAAAAACATCAAGAACACATACCGTCAGGTTACAGATAAAAACATCAAGAACACATACCGTCAGGTTACAGATAAAAACATCAAGAACACATATCGTCAGGTTACAGATAAAAGCATGAAGAACACATACTGTCAGGTTACAGATAAAAGCATCAAGAACACATACCGTCAGGTTACAGATAAAAACATCAAGAACACATACCGTCAGGTTACAGATAAAAACATCAAGAACACATACCGTCAGGTTACAGATAAAAACATCAAGAACACATACCGTCAGGTTACAGATAAAAACATCAAGAACACATACTGTTAGGTTACAGATAAAAACATCAAGAACACATACTGTTAGGTTACAGATAAAACATCAAGAACACATACCATCAGGTTACAGATAAAAACATCAAGAACACATACCGTCAGGTTACAGATAAATACATCAAGAACACATACTGTTAGGTTGCAGATAAAAACACTTATGTATGACTTAATCCTTACTTCTTGCATGCTGTAAAATCACCTGTGATACCCACCTTTGCTGTCAGCTCGGTAATTCTGGCATCCATGTCAAATACCATTTCCATCGTCACTTGGACGGTTCTCTCCAGCAATGTTCATGACAGCAAAGATTTCATTACCGGAAAATGGATCACCCAACTTTCACATCACCTTTTCTCAATTACCAGGACTCATAGATGAGAGAGAACCATTGAAAAAAATGACACCATTATATGCATACACACTTTACATGGATCACCTGTTTTACACCATTATATGCATACACACTTTACATGGATCACCTGTTTTACACCATTATATGCATACACACTTTACATGGATCACCTGTTTTACACCATTATATGCATACACACTTTACATGTATCACTTGTTGCTCTGTATATATTAATACCCACTCAGACAACTCATTTTCAGCTACTATACACTGACATGTCACCTGAAATATAACCGGTTGCATATCATTAGCTAAGGCCAGTCCCTATTTTTCTCACCCATACCACCCATGTTCAAAGCAATACAAGCCTTCACCATAAAAATGAGTAAAAGTGGATGAAAATCAAGACTAACTTCAGCTGATACAGTGCAAGTGACACAAATTGAATGTCCCATCCCATCCATTAACTTCATTAAACTTTCAAGCATGAGTTAACATCAGCTTCTGTCACTTTCAAAGGATATATAAAGCTTGAGGGACTCGACCACTTCACAAATTATCACTAGTAATGCTTCTTCCTACATTAGTTACTGTACTGAATCACACTATTCAGATTGCTCACTTCTGTCAGTCTCGCAGACTGTTTCTCACGTAATCTTTCAATAACTGCCCTGCCTACAATTTAGTGCACACGACACAAATTGAATGGCCCATCCCATCCAACAGCTACATTTAACTTTCATAAATGAGTTTGCATCTACTTCTGTATCTGCCTCACCATGACTGTCTCATTTACCAAAGAAATATGAAGCTTGACGCACTCTACCATTTCTCATATTTTCAATAGTGACGCTTCTACCAGGATTTTTTTCTGTAATGAGTGACAGTAGTTAGATAGGCCGCTGCTGTCAAAGTCTCGCTGACTATCTGACACTGTTTTGTACTTAATATGTACCAATGGCACTGCTTAAAAATTTGGCTCTTTTCACATATGCACATGACAAGCAACTTATCCTTAATTTACCCTGGACTCAGTTAGTTAGCAAATAGTCATAACTGTAAATTTTTTTACGTGTACCTTACGACTTACTGCGGAAGCGGGACTGTAACCATGCAATCACAGTATTTTTCTCTGGCCGCTCAGATCTAGCTATGTTTCTGGGCAGCTCTGGTACTTGCATTGGATCCACACTCAGACTACCTGTCTTGGCAGACACTACATTCATCATGAGGTCATAGATGTAGTCATACTTCCTACCTTCAAATATAGGCTTTGCTATCCACTCCTGCTTGGCTTTGGGATACACTATTCTGTGTCTCTTTTCACCAACTGGCCCGGAGCGACTATAGGGGCATCTAATAACTAAATGCTCTCTATTTTTGATTTGCATTGTGGTCCAAGACAGCTAACATTGTTCTTGCTTTCATGCCTGCATAGCTAAAGTGCTCTAACTTTGGACAGTAATGACACAGCAATGCATGGAATACCTCCAGATTGCCAGTATGACAAAACTTTGTCATCTGCTTCAGATCTTTTATAAACAATGTGTTACTTACAATCTTATGCAGTGCACTGTGGCAGTCCCCTCCTTCCTCTAGCCATTTCTTATCAGTCCCACGAGGGACTGGTATTTCATGTGGACATTTCACATATTTGGTTGCACCCCCCCCCAGCTATGTTGGTCAATCACATAATACTGGATCACCCTCACATGTTGCTGTACACCACCACAAGTGATTACAAATACTGCGGCACCATGGCAGTAAATCCTCTTGTCCTTTCTGTTTGGCAGCCAGCATCATTTTTTTTTGAATGCTTTTGCACATGTGCCAAATGTCAAACTGATGATCTATGTCAGTAAATGGAGTACGCATTAGTGATGCTATACCCCGATGCCTATCTGTTGCTACTACTGCGATACTCACACCCTTACTAATTGAATTTCTCATGCACCTCTCAAAACCTATCTTCTCAAGTCCCACTGATGCCACCCCTTCACAGACCTGCTCCACAGCAAAATCCAGTATGTATCCTGTGTCTAAATCCTTCATACTGTAGGTACAGTACTTAGCGGTAAATCCGGGACCGTCACAGCGTCCATCACCACCTAACCTTATCAGTCTCCCTTCAGCATCCTTCAACAGCTCCTTCTGCTGCTCGTGCCAATGGAATTGCACAACTGGGAAAAGATATTGACTCTGTATGTCATAGTATGTCGTCTTTCCAATTAATTCTACACCTAGGTAGGCACAAAACCTTGATATGTGTGCCTAAGTACTACCGCTGAACAGTACTGTGGCGGCACTCATTAGGTTGCCTGCTGGCATTCGACTAAGCAGTGGTTGGCTTTCCCAGCTTAGAATTTCATGACCATTAAAGCAGGACACTTTAACACAAACAAAAGTTCCAAGTATGGTTTTCTTCGCAATTTCACAGGCTGTTGCCCTGCACACTGGACATATAAGTTTCATCAACAAGTTATCGAGGCATGCCTCAAAAACAATTAATTTTTTTTGTCCAACAATGTCTTCCTCCTCTGACAATTCCTGGAATGAACCATCTGCCTCAGACTGAGACATGCTTATTGAGGATTCTCCCCAGTCTGGGTCTTCCAGATTCTCATTACCCATATTTGCTATACTTCCTTCAGACATACAATCCTCACTACTGTTGTCACTACACATGCTGCCTTCATTTTCTTCATGGACCTGCACTGCTTCAATGCAAGACTGTACCACTGAATGATGATTACTCGCACTCTCTACATTAGTATGACCTACATCCTCTTCAATGCAGGACTGTACCACTGAATGATGATTACTCGCACTGTCTACATTAGTATGACCTACGTCCTCTTCAATGCAGGACTGTACCACTGAATGATGATTACTCGCACTGTCTACATTAGTATGACCTACGTCCTCTTCTGTGCTTGGCTGCAAAGCATTTCTCGTCTGTGTGCATTTTTGACACCTTACTGTAATTGTGATCTACAAATGTTTGCACTACTATTTCTGGAAATTGAATAGCAACATTATGGCTTTGGATCAACTTTACTTCAGATGTGTTACTACTAGTTTCTGGTATATTTGTCTGTATTCCAACACTTACTGCAGTCAGCATATTTTGGGCCTGACAGGACTTGTTTTTCGACTTACCTGTTTTTCTGAATCTGCTAATCATTATGTCACTGTTGTCCACAATGACCTCTGTGCAGACTGGTCCAAGTTCTATCTCCACCTGTTTAGAATACGTAGTATAGTCATCCTTAGCAGTATATCTCAAAACTGATCGTCATACATTACAATTAGCATACACAATAAGGCCGAGTACATAAAACGCCTTGCAGCATTTTCATGCCTAAAAAAGAACCTTTTCACTGCCACAGGTCAGTGTAGGTATGTCGGATTGAATCATGACAATCATGTTACAAACTGATGTGCTGCGACAATAACTTGAGGGGCCATTCATGCTTGTAATGCTTGTGTTGTGGTGGCCATTTACAGATACATCACAAACACTAAGCCTTATAATAGATATCCGGAGTCACAGTCTTTCTAACGTGGTCATTCAAACACCTGCACTTCTGGTTGCATATCACACCTGATTTACAATTTCTACTTAAGCTTCCATACAGTGGTCTGCCATGTCCTCAGACTGACATTGTGACATACCAACCCAACAATTTCAAGAGAAACGCACCTGTGAAATTGCTACTGTAAATACATCGGACACATGCAGCTATGTTATACTTGTCCGTGCCATATCCCTTCATAATTTTAGCATACTGTCTGCTCTGTTTTCCGGGACAAGCTGACCATGGACAAAGTGCTACAATGATGGTCCCGGGTGGCAAGGGATGTAATCCAAAAGTCCACTGCAAAACCCGAAAGAGACTTGGGTGATTACTGAATCACTGTACACTGATATAATCTGCTATTTCACTGATGTACTAATTGGTACATATCACTTACATAAGTAGGATGTATGCCTGACTCCATGTACACACTGGTATTCTGCACAGTAATGTCCACCTGTGTTCCGTCACAGCGAACCCCATGCTCCAGTACTGATGCATGCTGCTATTAAGCCAAATGGAGAACAATTAAGAGTTAGACATTGATGTATGCATGGCTATCCTTTTATGTATACACACCCTTTAGTTTTGTAGAATGTGTCAGTGCCATTTGTTGATGTACCCTTTTCTACCAAAGTGGGCCATACTCAAAATCTTTTCCAAAGTTGTGTGAATTTGTACCCGGGATTGTACAACTTCCCCTTTCTAATATACATTACTTCTGCATGAGCTCTTCACACAAAAATAGTCCTACACACCCTCCTGTTTCCATCATCTCTACATGCAAAATTCCATTACAGGAAAGTGTTACTGACAAGACTCATCACCTTAACTTTTGGGTCATCAGAACATCCATCCTGTAAATGCACTTCTTATTAAGATTTAACTACTCATACTTCCAAGCTGGAGTCCAACTGATACTCACAGAGATGTACAACTGATAGTCAACTGTACCCTAGTCAGTCACATATCTATTTTTCCAATTATCTACTAATTAAATTTCTCACTATGAAATTTCTCGCTATCACTGCAGTACAAATGTAATAATGCATTGTACTGATGCCTTACTTATAAATCTTTCTGCAAAAATTTTAAAATGGAGTGCATAGGCTAATTTCAAGTGTACTTTTGCCTGATGCAACTGATTTGATTTACCTGCATATTACTGCTTCTGGCTGTCTCCTCCAAATGCTCTTGTACGAGCTGTGGTTCTGACAGCAGATCCTCCACAAGCTGCAAAATACAGGAGAACAACTTCATATACTACACTGTAACCTTTAATTGACCCAGTGATCTTGATGCACTTGCAAGTGCATCTACAACAGTAACATTTCTACACACAATTTAGGTCGCAAATACAAGTACAACAGTAATATTTGTGCACACCATTAATGTAGTACAAATACAATCAAATAGTTAAGAACCTTCTCTGTATCTCCACCTGACTTTAGACTACAGATAATGTTATGATATTTCACATGAACTTCAGTATGTAACTCACAAGTGACATCACCGTTAGAGTGACTATATACAAGCCTGGTATTGCTTAATGGTCTTTAAGCTTGCTTGCTCAATACTGGTCGTTGGACACTAGTGTCCTGACATCTTTTAATAGTAGTTGTTACTGTAAAAGCAGACATACCTTCGCATATTCCGATCAATACGTTGCACCGAAGTATTCCGTATGTGTTTTTGGGCAAAGTCAAACAGCGTTGGTAGTGCATTGGCCTTCAATATACGATGAGGTCTATATGGTTTCATGGAATCTGGCATCAATTCAAATCGATAGTCTAACTCAAACATGTCTTCTTCAAAGTGATGCGAGCACAGGTAATGCTTTGGGGGGTTGCTCACTATCTCCGCCTTAACAAATTCTCGAATGTCACCAACATCTGTTCCACATCAATGCACCCACACTGTGCACAGTTGTGCATTCCACGGAAAACGGTGGAATGACATACCTTCGGGCATGCGCCCTCTTCTGGTCTGGCAGCCATAGGCCAAACACTGTGGCATTCCGTCAAATCCTTGTGGAGAATACTGATTAACCTAATAAAAAAAATAAAAATTATTTATAAATCCATGCAGTTAGTGAATGAAAAGTTACACACAAATGTACTGTAATACACTAAATATTAGCTGCATCAAAGAACTTTAAACAAAATATATTTCAGTGCTTCAATTTTCTGTAAATAGAAATCAAAACTGATTGTTAGATGAGCTCATTTATACAAAAAAAGTTTAATGGCCCTGACTACACCTTCACAGAAACGTAAGATGTACTATGGCTGTATAACACTTATGTGGAATACACCCAGCCATGTACTCGCCACAAGGTCTACTTAAAATGTTACAAACCACAACTGCTTTTGCGGTGGTCAGTCTGGGTCTGTGTGTACCTGCCCACTTCATATCGCTCGCTCTTGAACAATAGCCCTTTGAAGCCATAGGTTTCAGTTAGCTACCTTCAGTAATCCTGCTTTAGTAATACAGCTGGACTAAGCCTATCTCAGTGATTTGGTCATAATCGCAGAGTAACTAAATGCCTTGGCAATTTTTTACTGGCCTGCATATAAAGCACCATAATTTCTAGCAGCCTGACTGACCATTACAACACACTCACACACCCTGAATTGTTAATACATTTGTACTACACATTGTGTCTACAATATTTCACATCCATGATCTGTCAGCCATGATTGACTTGTGTGTGCGTTCACATATTACAGCAAGGACAAGATCACAGTAGGCGATGACAATCATACTTCGCGACCTCCCATACCCCTTCTGTCAATCGGCGATAAATGCTCAGCAGTGCAGTATCGAGTCATCATACAATGCCAGTACAGATGTAACAATGATATTACAGTTGTCACGACTTGTGCCGGACTTCAGAACATATTGAAAATGTTCAATTTCCCTCACAGGTGTAGATCACAGTACACTCCACCATAAAATGGGTCTGGATTATGTCTATAGTGAATGTGTCATGTCCAATGCGACATTATGGACACGGACACATTTCCCATCAGTAGTGAACTTCATTGACTCAATACAGCAGTGTACTTAGGGAGGCATCAGCTATACAAGTCCCCAGTCTCAACTATTACCAGTATCGTCATGACCCAGAGCCATGGTCTGATAAGGCATTATTACCCATATCTAGGTTGGTGACATGATGTATGGCAGAACCATAATTGGCTCTATTGCGTACACTGCCATCAAGCATACCACACATTACCTACAATGCACAACTTGCATGCAATACACCCAAAGTCAGTATTTACATAGAAATATCACTAATCCATATTTACCTTTCCAGTACATCTGTTATTCACACAGTCTGCTTCAAATAATCGTAAGTCAAAACAATTTCCAAAGAATTCTAACTTTTATTGCCATAGACAAGCACATGACATGTTACACTTTCAGACATCCTTATAGCAGAGAAACATAATGCTCCAGTGTCCATTATAGACACTGAATAGTCATTCAACTTCCATTACACCAATGTATGTCAGTTACTCCGGGTATACCCAAAACCCTTCAAAAGGCAGGAAACCGACATATTCGTTGTCGTCTTCAGGAAATTTTTGTCGTGTACGTGACGCTACACATGCCAGAATTACAACTCTGTTCCTACGTCCCAGTCTTCGATTTTCAAAAATCCATAGCACATAAGCCCGGTATGCCACCATGCGGTACAACCTGTCAAATCACAACATCTATTATAGCAACTTACACCTCATCATGAATTCATCACAAGTATTACAAACCATTCTTTTCACATTTCTAGTTAGGACTATGACATGTTTGTGTGAGCTACCTGCAACAAACATTGGCCAACATACAACTCTTCAATATCACAGGAATCTAGATAACAGATAATATTTTCCAACCTGACCCTAATACCTCAGCGTTCGACTGCAGCATCAATTTTACACCTTTCTACATTAAGTTATCAATGTCTTACCACAAACTACTCATTTACCTATAATAGCTGGAAAGGAAGTCACCATGCTTTTCTCTGGCTATGAAAGTTAAACTGACATAATTGGTGTTGTTCTAAAAAGTAATGTTCATACAGTGCAAGGTAAGATATACCACCCACATAAATATCAGCTGAGAGGATTTATGTGCTGTAACAGCAACCATCTTTCGAATTAGACACGTTTCCCTAACCTATTGGTCCACTGTATGTTGCGTGATTGCCTTGTAATGTTGTGCATTGACCGCAGAATCAATTCCAGTACAAGTGGTGTTAGGCACGCCATTTCAAAGTCTGTGTGATCAATGATGCACACTGGCTGAACAGCGAGTTCAAGCTGAGCAATTTTAGCACGTGCGCGATGGGACGATACACGGCAGTAGCATTCACGTGGGGTATTCATTAAAATACACTTTTCACACGTGCACCAAGTCATGCTCTCAGTGTTCTCTTCATGTGCTTCTACATCACTGCTTCCACTGCTATCTCGGGGTCGTTTTGGTCTTCTTTCTCCCGGTGCATATTCGGGTTCAAAACTGAAAGGAACTGGACCGTGCATATTCATCCCGAACATCACGCCAAATAATTCTGTGAAGTGCAGAAAGCAACACATTGTCCAGTAAAACATGACATCAATCCAGTAGCAGAGCAGAGATGCATGGCATTTCCCAATTTCAATCACTGCGGAAGCATACCGCATTTTAAACATAAACAGGGATACATGACATGTGTAAGCTGATGAAACTTGTGACAAAAGTTTCATGTACTCTGCAAGTTTTACCATAGACAAGTAGACTTCATCTACACTGTGAATTCACATTTGGCTAATACATGTACTGACCGCACAGCACAATACAAATAGTTACAGTATCACTTTTACTTTGAAGCACAATTACCACTCAGAATATGAAGCACAATTACCACTCAGAAGATGA
The DNA here is from genome assembly GCF_019279795.1 of Protopterus annectens. NCBI lineage: Eukaryota > Metazoa > Chordata > Ceratodontiformes > Protopteridae > Protopterus > Protopterus annectens. Next base: position 425,764,730 of record NC_056726.1, on the reverse strand, counting down.
TGGTGACACAGTCATATCCTTGTACTGCGGCTATAATCAATTTATTCCATTTGACAAAAACGTAACTTCATGGAGTCTATGATGGACTGGCAGAGATAGTAAATGGGTAGGGAAACCATGCTTTTTCTGAACAGAGTAGGTGATGCTAAGCATCAAATGTTTATGTACGGCTGAGTAGGCAATAACGGAGGAAAAGCATGCAGTGATGTCATATGCCAGTTATGGATGTCTGACATACATGCCAAGCAGAAAAAAAAATTAAAAAAAAAAAAAAGAAGGAAACATTTACTTAACCGTGCATCAGGACATTTACCTGTACTCTGACATTCACCTATAGTTAACCTATGCAACAGTTCCAGGTATTCGCCGCATTGATTTCCTGTCAAGCAGAGTTAATAACATCATAACTAGTAGTGTTAGTCCCAGAACAACATATACCACCTTATAACCCATTTGGTTAGCAGCATTCAGGGTAGCTCTTGACAGATTTCGGAGTCAACTGAATGCCGCCAGTTACTAATGGAAAGGCCCATTCAGAAACTCTGTTGGCCGGATGCATTGATTCCAGTGTTCAATTTCCCTAACAAAAGTGATGATCAGCGAGTACTGGCTGTAAACATAGGGGATGTGTAGTCCACCATTTACCAGGAAGCATATTTAAATTGATAGAAATAGTAGGTGTGCTATCCACAACAGTCACGGCATACAAAAAACAGAGGCAAATTGGGTCATATACAAACGATTTCTGCTCTAGTGGAAGCAATACACTCACTTGGCCAGTAAATGTTCAACACATGCCATGCAGTATATATTTGTTAGTAAGGTCAATGCAATACCCATGGTACATATTCATCTTCACCCCTCAAATGGCAACAGAGCTTTCCTTGCCCCTACCACATTAGCCATGACAACTGAGATAGACCCAAGAGTACATTCAGTGTTTTTTATATTACACTTGTTATCAAGCCTGTGGCTATGTCACATTGCTGTGTACTGACCTATGGACTGACTACTTGTGTCACTACAGACAAACACATACAATAACCAGTCAAACAAATTTTCTTGCGTGCTTGGTCAGCACATTTATTTACAAACAAGGACAACTGTGCACCCTTGTTTTCGCAAATAGTACAGACTCTCTCAAATGACATATAAATATATCAGGTCCACTGTCACTAAGGTGAACACGGTCAAACCGGTATAACTCTGGCAACCTAGCATTTATAGCAGTATGGTGAATCACAGATCCTTTGCACAGCTCCATTTGTCCCCAAATGAAGCTATTGTGTAGTCTTCTAATTTTTTCAATGGGAGTTATCATAAAGAATGTGAGCAACGGTAAAAAACACACATCTTGGGAGCAGCATGATGTAGTACTTGACCCTCAAAGACATATGCATGTGGTGTTGTAGCTTGGAAGCAATTTTAGAGATAGCTTCAGATCTGTTATGCAGACTGCATTTTAATAAGTCAATTTGACATTTTTCTAGATTATTATCTTTTACCCAGCAGCAGCAGTCGTCCCTCCTGTAGTAACCCCCCCCTGCCACCACTGGTGGACGAAAGCATATTTGAGGGAATTCCTAAATTACAATGGCCTGGAGAAACTCTCATTTACCCCCACTAGAGGTAGGAAAATCTTCACCGGGTCATTATCAACAGGGGTGACCCTTGCTCTACAGCAGTAGTCTACTCCTGCTTGGTCAGATCCAGCCACACACCCTTGAACCTATGAACCTATAAACCGTACACATCTTGCTACTTTTTCTCCTCACACATACTTCACTAATACTATTGCGCTATATAGCCCTTTCCACTAAAATTGTACATACATACACTGACATACACACACATACATATACATTTATTACACTAAGCAACTTTAAAATACATAAATACTGATATACACACAAGTATTGGATATGTACATACATGCTCATAAATAAGCAGACCCAAACAGAGGCAGCTAGAAAAAAATTTCAGACATATATCTTGACAAGCATATCTTGAAACGTATTATATATGGTACTTGTACTAAAAGTACAGTATATCTAAATATGTGTAGCTGGCTCTCTCTCTGTCTCTTTCTTTCTCTCTCTCTATGTGGTGGTGCTCTGATAGAAAAAAAAAAAGCATTTAGATGCATTGAAGTTTAAACCTGTCAATAAATTGTTTGACACATTCACCCCTTTTTTAAGCCGAGACACACAACTATCAACCCCACATGAATCATAAAGGACTGAGTACCACAAAGCCATTTAGGAAGGTGAGAGAGGTCTTTCATGTGTAAATACTCACCTGTACACAGACAACAATAGAGCCAATATTACTCTGAATAGGACTGAATAGCAGAGACAGACAATTATGAAGCCACGCTGACTCACAAAGGGTTGAATACCAGGATGGCAGTTAGGAGGGTGAGAGAAGCCTTTCATGTGGAAATACTCGACTGGAGACAGAAAACTCTAAAGAAAGGAGGATTATTTTGCTATTGTTCACTTCAAATCACAACACAGTAGGGGTTAAAGGAGAGCTAACACCTCTGGAAGTCTTACATTTGCAGCTTAGTTAAATGGTAATATGTAGAAAAAGCTTGACAATGCTGCTTAATGGGTTTTGAAAAGTCCTTCACAGCAGGAAATTACAGCAAAGTCCAGAGGATGCCTATGTGTCAGCAGACAGTGGCCTAGCAGGTGTCCATCACTGAAGCTTGAGACTAAATGTCATTTGAAATTCTTTAATGATATGCATGATAAAAGGTAAATTGCAGTAACAACAGAAGGGGTTGAAGGAGAGGTAACACCTCTTCAGAATGTTGCATACGCAGGTTAGGGATAAATGGTAATGAGTAGTAAATGCTTTCTAAGCTGATAAATGATTTTGGAATAAAACTGTGGTGGTGGTGCTGCGGTAGCATTGTCGCCTCATAGCAAGATGTTGTCCCGTTCGATTCTCAGCTAGAGCGTCTTTTGTGTGGAGGCATATGTGAATGGGGCATGCCTTCGTTGAAGGTTGAGCGTCAGGGCTGATAACCCGGTACGTAAAAATCCACTACCAATCATTAGCAGACCGGAGTTCCGCTGTGGCGACCCCTAACCGGGAAAAGCCGAAAGACACAAACAATTTCACAGCAAGTCCAGAAGATGCCTGTGTCTGCAGACTGTGACTCATCTTCTAACTCAAACCCTGCCACAATCCACCTGGTGATCTAGGTCCTACCTTCCTCAAGCTATCTGAAGACAGCCTTCCCTATATCTGTACTTATAAAGAGATCCATGCAGGAAATATATTTCTTTTCCATGTGGCGTTTTGCCTTCATCATTCCCCTCCACAAAGGTGGAAATAATACTGACAGCACAAACTTGAGGCCTATTGCCATCCTTCCTTCTCTGCCAGATAATATACCGTACAACTTAAAAAACAGCAATACGTACAGCCCATTGCAACCTATTTAACTTGAATTTTGTAACAGGCTATATCCCTGAGGCCTGAAGGACAGCCAGCATAATGCCCATACATAAGGGGGGGGGGTCCAACCACCAACCCCACATATTACAGACCCATCAGTCTAAGCAGCCTTGCTCATAAAGCCTTGGAATGGATCATTCTGACCTTATAAATCTAGTCATTGAGAATCAATTAACTATACCCACAACAATTTGGTTATGTTACAGGTCGGTTTTGCCTTCTTGATCTTATAAATTTCTTGCAAGGGTAACTGAAGCATTTGATGGTGGTAGTGTGGTATACATACCTACACCTGGTAAAGCTTTCCAGACTATTCTTCAAGCAGACATCGTTGACGGACTGGTGAACTTCATGTAGCATTGTGGATAGCAAACTGATTGTTGGGACAGAACACATCATCAAAGTTGCAAGTGCCAACTTAGAAAGTAAAAATGTCCCAAGCTAGGTTCTGCAAGGTCTAGTATTGGTCCCTCTTCTCTTCTAAAGTTAGATCTCTGACCAACAATCCTATATCCTAAGTATCTAGTTCACTTAGCACTTTATAACTAGGGATTGTTATTCCAGCATCCACTGATATGAAGGTACTCAATGGTGGGCTAGGCTTTGCAACCAATTTCTGTAAGGACAATGACCTCACACTTAATGTCCAAAATGTAGTTTAGTCCATTATGGTAAAATAAATAATTCCACACTATACCACATATATGGTATCCTCCTTAAGATCCATAGTGATGGCTCCCAATCCTTTGGTTATCATGTTTCCACTGTGGTTGGAAAATCCTTCTACCTGCCCAAACTGACAATGAAGGCCATTTCATTCAAATCAAAAAAAATGTCTCATTTTCCCTGTCCCATTTGAATATAATGCTTCCTTTACATTAAAATCATATACCTCAGAATTCAGCTGTGTGCTTATTTGGAGCAGTAATCAGTCTTTTAGCATTTTGTTTGCTTATTCATGACAGAAAAAAATATTTTCTTTCAACCCACTGACCTAGTCTTTGTAATCCCTACGTGTATTTCAGGTGCTATTACAATGCATTTCTTCTGGAGTTATTTTGATATAATCACTATACTGTCCTTTATTCAACTTTCCTCAGTTTAAGGTACTGGTCAGAACTCATTAAATGTCTGAGTAGTATGCTGATTGCACCAGTCCTGGAAATGGTCACAAGCAGAAAGACCCAGTTTAGTAGCAATTGATAGGCTTGGGTTATGCTCCTGTGCAGTAAGCCCAACTATGCAACAAGATATGTGCAACTGTATACATAATAACATGCAAATGAAATAGGATAGTAAAGAGTTCCTCATTATATTAAAAGCAATTCAGACGGAACATACTTGTGATCCATAGTTGCCTGTAGAGGAAGTTGTTCAGCTCTGTGTACCTGATTATAAAAGGGCAGATCACACCAAAATGTTGCAAGACCTCCAAGGCAGAAATGCACTTGACCACCACAACACAGCACCAACGACATGACACATAGCTCACCTACAAAGTACGCCCCTCAATCTTAACCCTTAGTGCAAAACATCTTGCTCAATACACTAATCATAGGTGACTCAATAGCGAGGCGCACTCATGTCCCACTCACTAAGTTGAATAAGGAGAATGTAACAGTCAGCTGGGGTGTATATTAGAGCCCTAGCATTCACTGACACACAGGTTAAAACTGCCCTATCCAACATCAAGAATACAGCTTCAGTGGGACAGGACAGTGTCCCAGGCTGTGTCTTACATGAGCTCCTGAATGAACTAAGCCCTCACCTAAACACACTGTTCAAACTCAGCCTCTCTACAGGCTATGTACCCATTGAGTGGCACACAGCTACAGTCCTCCCGCTCCACAAAGGAGCCACAACGGACCACGGTAACTATCGCCCTATAAGCCTGACTAGCCTAACCTGCAAGGCTATGGAGTGCATCATCATGGAACTCATTAACAGAGACATTGGGAACCTCAAAACATTAGATCCTACCCAGTTTGGCTTTGTTAACGGCAGATCATGCCTCCTAAACCTGGTGGACTTTGAGACAGTTACCAAGGATTTAGACAAGGGAAAGGAGGTCCACACAGCCTACCTAGACCTCGCAAAGTCTTTAGACACCATCCCCCATTCTGTTATTATAGACAACCTCACCAGACTGAACCTAATCCCATATGTCACGAGATGGATTGCCAATAGGCTCACAGATAGAACCCACACGGTGAGAGTTGCAGGCTCTAGGTCCAACTGTAAACCGGTTACAAGTGGCATCCACCACGGCTCAGTGCTGGGACCCCTCCTTTTTGGTATATACTTGTCATAGGTACAGGCAAGCACAGGAGGACTATGGCTGACCAAGTTTGCAGACGACTACAAACTGGGGGCCAAAATTGTCTCTCCAGCTGATATAGACATCCTCCAGAATGGTCTCACTGAGACGGATACCCAGTGTCAAACTCATGGCCTCAAGCTAAATGCCAAAAAGTGCATAGTCATCCCCTTTGGAAAAAACAAAGTACCTGAGAACTACCACATACGTAGTAGTCCCCTAATACAGAAAATATAATAAGGGATCTGGGGACCCAAGTAGATAGTAATCTCTCCTTTGATAATGATATTGCCAAGGTGGTTAGAAAATCCTTCTATGTGGCCCACCTAATCACAAAAGGGTTCACATCTAGAACAAAAGAGGTTATTGTGCCCCTCTACTCATCATAGGTTCATAGGTTCATACTAGGCTATCTGCCCGAGGGCATTTATAAGCCTAGCCCATAGTTTTATGGCTTAAGCCACCCCTTTTGTATGGGGAACTATACCCATTATTTTGCTGTGCCTCTGTCTAGCAGTGACACTGAGGTAATCCCTGGAGTATATCTGCGATCTCCCATCCATTGGTCAAGATTTCTCTTGAACAAGGCCAGCGAGGTGCTCTGCCTCACATATACCGGGATTTTATTCCACAGCATAGGGAGTCTTTGGGTGATGAATCTATCCCTCCAGCACATCCTATTTATAGCCGTGTCGAGGTTTAAGTCTCCCGCTCTTGTGGCTCTGATGGATCTAGATTTTTTGAGGTGAAGCATATTCATCAACTCTGGGTTTGACATGGCCTTGTATGTCAGGCAAAGGTCACCTCTGAGCAAGCGGTGGCGACTGAATAGAGCTGGAGTTCTTTCAGTCGGGCAGCATAGGACAGATTTTTGAGACCCTTTATCCTTTTGGTGAGGAACTTTTGTGGCCTCTCCAGCTGCTGCAAGTGTCGGGTCAGATACATTCGAATGGGGCATTGTACTCAATCATTGGTCTGATGAGTGATGAGTATAGGGAGACTATGACCTCCCTTGATCTAGATGTGAATCCCTTCATGATGAGGTGGGCAATGTAGAAGGTCTTCCTAACTACTTTAGCTACATGGGTGTCGAATGACAGGCTACTGTCAACCTGGGTCCCCAGGTCCCTGATAACTTCTTCTGTGCTCAGAGGATTACCACTTATATGGTAGCTAGGGGTAACCTTGTTTTTCCCGAAGGGTATGACTATGCATTTTTTGGCATTTAACTTTAGGCCATGGCTCTGGCACCAGTCATCCATTTCTGTGAGACACTTCTGAAGGATATCTGTGTCAGATGTGTTTTCGACTACGGCGCCCAGTTTGCAGTCATCTGCAAACTTTGTCAGCCATAACCCTCCTGTGTTTGCTTGTACTTTAGAAAAGTAGATGCCAAACAAGAGTGGGCCCAGGACTGAGCCCTGTGGGACACCACTTGTGACAGGCTTTGAGTCTGACATGGCGCCAGCAACTCTGACCCTGTGGGTTCTGTCACTCAGCCAGTTTGCAACCCATCTTGTGATGTATGGGTTAACATTTAAGCTGATGAGTTTTTCAATGATACCCGAGTGGGGTATTGTATCGAAGGCCTTCGCCAGATCGAGGTAGGCTGTATGGACTGCCTTTCCCTCATCAATGGCTTTGGTGACTGTTTCGAAAAAGTCAACCAAGTTTAAAAGGCATGATCTGCCTTTGACAAAGCCAAACTGGGTTGGATCCAAAGTCTGCAAGTCTCCTATGTCTTTATTTATGAGATCCATTATGATCCTCTCCATAGCTTTGCAGATAAGGCTTGTCAAGCTAATGGGCCGTTAATTTCCAGGGTCTGTGGAGGCACCGCCTTTGTGAAGTGAGACCACAGTCGCAGTGCGCCACTCCCTGGGTACGTATCCAGAGGTGAGACTATGATTAAACAGCTGTCCTAGCTGTGGGTTTAATTCCTCATTGAGTTCGTGGAGCACACAGCCTGGGACACCATCAGGTCCCATGGATGCTGTGTTTTTTGCTTTGGAGAGAGCAGTTCTCACTTGGGCGTTTGAGATGTTTGGGGGGCTGCAACCATTTGGTATAGATATCTCTCCTTTTGTGGGGGGGGGAGAAGTTTGCACTGAACCTGTCAGCCAGTATGTTGGCAATGTCTGTAGGATCAGTAATCTTCACATCATTTTGAACTAGTTCTGAGCATATCTGGGAGTTTCCTCCCAGGTTTCTAACATAGCTAAAGAAGGCCTTATGATTGTCCTTTGAGTCTTTAGCTATTTTTCTCTCAAAATTTGCTTTGGATGATTTTATGAGAGCTCTTAGTTTTTTACTTATAGTGATCAAGTGTGTCTTACCTTTTAAGGATTTTGCTCTATCTTGTAGTAGCTTCCTCCTTTTGTTGTAGAGTTTGTTTATGGCTGGGGTCCACCAGACTGGAAGCTTGCCCTTGGTACAAAGAGTCTTTGTTTTGCTTGGGATTGCCTTATCCATGCAGTGCTGCAGGTGCTGGTAGAAGGCATTTGTAAGTGATTCAGCGGTTTGAGTACTGTTATCCACCGGCTCGGGGGCCTTAAAGGAAACCACACTAGTCTTTAGAAGTGTGAAGTCGGCTTTTGAGAAGTTTTTTACTGTGGTCTTTTTTATTTCAGGTGGGGGTGGGATGAGGACCTCCAGCAAGATTAGTTTGTGATCTGATCTCACCAGTGAGGGGTATACTTCCAGTGTTGAACATTGTGCTCCCATGTTCGTGATGATGAGATCAAGTATGTTTTCTCCTCTTGTGGGGATGGTGACTAGTTGTTCCATGGCATTTGAGTTTATGAATTCCAGGAACGTTTGGGCTAGGGTGTTTGGGCTTGAGTAGTGTTCCCAGTCTATATTAGGGTAATTGAAGTCACCTAGTATGATGGTGTTTGGAGATACATTTATCCCTTCCAGTGTTTTCAGGAAAGCCATGTGAGGTTCCTGAGTTTGTGAGGGTGGCCTGTAACATGCTACAATTTGCAGAGCAGTCTTGCCTATGGTTAATTGCACCTGGATGGTCTCCGATGCATCGTGCGTTGCCACCAGTCTTGAGGTGTGGGTGTCCTTGATGAATATGGATACCCCCCCCTCCTTTCTTGGTATTGTCCGGATTCATCAGAGTACAATGCCCCATTTGGGATATACCTTACAAGACACCTGCAACAGCTGGGAAGACCACAGAAGTATCTCACCAAGAGGATTACTGGCCTCAAACAGATGCCCTATGCAGCCCAAATGAAGAAACTACAGCTGTACTCAGTTGCATACCGCTTACTCAGAGGTGATCTGATGAACAGAGGCACAGGGAACTAATGGCTCTGCTGGACAGAGGCACACGTAGGCGTAAAACTTCGACAACGTGATATTGACCTGTCAACTGTGCCATAATCCGACACATAACACATGAACTCAGGGCATTCCAGAACAAGTACAAGTAAGACTATGACCCTAGCCCTGAACAGCATCCTACAGTCACCCAGAATGATAACACAGTACAAGCAGAAAATGATTGACTTCAACAATTGGCTAAGTTTCTGGTGTCATTCTAAGGGGATCCATTATCTGTCTGGTTGGGATGACATGATTGACAGACCTCGATGCTTTGCCAGAGATGGCTTACATCTGTCACCTCTGGGTTTCTGGGTACTGCCTAAGGCTCTTGCCACCCCTATACTGATTTTTTAAGCAGTGTTCCAAAGACCAAAGTACCACCGTAGCAGCTATAAATAAATGCAATCTATAGGTCATGCTGCCCAGTGATAGAAGTCTAAATCTCAAGATGCACTTGATCGAAGCACTCCTCCAAATGGAGAACATAGTCATTGGTGCTGTAACGGCACCCTGGTTTAAAGTAGCAGAAAGCACCCCTACACTCCCAGGCTATAACTCATTCCACACTTTTCGGCCCCAGAACATGGACTGAAGCTCCAAAGGTGGTGGTGTCTCCATATTCATAAAGGATATGCACACCTCCATACTAGTAGCCCAGCATAACACATCTGAGATATTTCAGGTACAACTAACATTGAGTAAGATGGCAATTCAAGTCATAGCCTGCTATAGGTCCCCAACCATTACCCAAGACTCTCATTCCATGTTCCTAAGCAACCTTTGAAACTATTATGGTCCAACCCAACACTCTCATACTAGGTGTCTCCAACTACACCTCCAGCAACTGGGAAAACCACTCCTGTACCAATAAACTGGCCCAACACTTCATGGGATCCATCAATTCCAATGCCCTAGACCAGCTCACTCTTACCCACATTAGAGTAAGCAAAATCCTTGACCCGGTTATCACTAATATGGGCAACCATTGCTCTACACCAATAGTCAATTCTTCCCTGGTTAGATCTGACCACAAACTCATCACCATGGAAATCCACATCTCATCCACACCCCCTCAAAGGTAATCGCCTTGAAAGACTGCACCAAAGCTGATTTTGGGCTCCTAAAAACAGAAGTGGCTAACTTCATGGCACCCATGCCAATGGAAAATAGATGCATGATTGCCGAATCATAAACCAATGCATTGTACAAAGACATAAATAAATGCATGGAACTAGCCATACCTAACAGAACCAAGACGCTCTTCTCCAAAAAAAGGAAGATAATCTGGTGGTCTCTTGCCATTAATAAACTACAACAAAAGGAAAGAAACTGCTGCAGAACAAGGTGAAGCCCCAGTACTGGATAAAACTCCCTTATTAGACTCAATAAAAATTTGAGATCCCTCCTCAAAATCTCTAAAGCCACCTATGAAGGCAGAATTGCGTCGGACACTAAAAACAACCACAAAGCCTTCTATAGTTGTATCAAAAATCTCCACGGCAATATCCAGATTTGCTGTGAGTTACTGCACAATGGTACCTTCTATACTGAGCCAACACATATTGCCAACATACTGGCAGGAGACTATTATGGTCAACCATGGTTAGTTCCTCTGACAAGTACTGACATGTCTGGTAAGTATATTCAGTCCACTGTCAGCCTGAATTCACTTATGGTAATGAGCAAATAATGGCATGCAAACACAGTGAGTAGCAATGCACATTGCACCATGTATGCAATGAGCAAATAACTTCATGCAAAACTACCTCCCAACCTCTTTGTTCTAGAAATCTGCACAAAGACAAAAATGATGGGGACAAAGGTCCAAAAATTGGGATACACCTTAAATATTGCTCTTATAAACTTACAAGGTTGCCAGAATAACAGGTTATGCATGAGCATGCATTCTGTAAAGGGTATGAAGTCTGAAACTCAAATGTCTGCCATTATTTAGTGACTTTGGTTGTCAATGATTTTTCAGAAAACCACAAATTTTATAAAAAGCAGACCAAAAATATGACAACAATCTGAACATTCTGAAAAAATCTAGACAGTTGAAATGTATGCATGCAAATAAAGATGTATACTCTAATGAAGCAGTAATGCTAAGCAAAGGCATACTGTCAAACAGTGTTGTGATCTGTTGCATCTGAAAGATCTTATGGACCAGCCCGATCAAGTCTACATGAGCATAAAGCACATGGGAAATGTCTGCATCTTACACAGAAATAATGCTAAGAGTTACAGCAGGAACCACTCAGCAGCATCTACTACAGTTACTATTACTTATGACCATCAGTTTGTGGCTGGCAGTGTGATGGGGCAGATAGCAGTGATGACAATGGTACAGGCACATCAATTCAATGCAACATGGTACATGTGGAGACATGAAATATGATAGAACATGTCTGGCCTGCTGAAGGCATGCTTTTACTGCCTGGGTACATGTTGTGGGCACTGCAGTACCCTGCATGGTATTGCTGTGGTAGATCAAACCCACATGCCATAGGCAATGGAAGCTATAGTGAAGATATCTGCAGGGGCAGCAAGACGAAACATGAAGACTCCCTCTAAGAGTGATAGTTGTAAGATGCAGTGACACAAGTGAAGCAGCTACATCTAGTCTAGAACTATGGATCATGATGAGCATGCAATGAGAGTGCAGTGTCACACAGAGCAGGCATGATACATGTGATGATGACAGGCATTGCCAAGCAGTCCATGGTCGGGTCACACTGGGTATCAGGCATCACAGTATTTACTGCACAGGTCTGAGGATGTGCTGGATCTCAGCTGTTATCATGTGCATGTGTGACAAGGGATGCAATGAAACATGGCTATTAGCACAAATTGAGGGTAGGGGGGCATATCACTGGTGGTGCAGAAGGCAGTCTGGTGATGAAGAAACAGTCTGTGTCAGGGAGCACATTCTCTTGTGATCGCTATGGGGTACTAGACATCTGAAAGTTCGACTGCAGAATCCTACACTAAGACACTGTACGAGCACATCCACTCATGCATGAATTGTGCCATCCCAAATAGAACCAAGATGCTCTTCTCCAGAAAAAGGAAGCCAATCTGGTGGTCCCCTGCTATAAACAAACTATACAACAGAAGGAAGAAACTGCTGCAGAAAAGAGGAAAATCCCAGGATGCAAAAAACTCCCTCACCAGCCTCAGTAAGAAGCTGAAATCGCTAATAAAATCCTCAAAAGCTAGTTCCAAAAATAAAATTGCCAAAGATTCCAAAGACAACCACAAGGCATTCTATAGTTATGTCAAGAATCTAAATGGCAATGCTCAGATGTGCTCTGAGCTACAGCAGAATGGCATTAAATATACTGATCAAGGATACTGAAATATATCCTGGCAGATCGATTTAGTGCCAACGTCACCCTCCTCTCACCCCCTAAAGGGCCCATCTCAATACCAAAAGATTGCCAAATTCCAGTAATCACAGCCATACAAGTAGAAACCGCACTCTCCAAAGCTACAAATACAGCATCCATGGGACCAGATGACATCCCAGGCTGTGTACTATACGAACTACAAAATGAACTGGCACCTCACTTGTGTCATGTTTAATCATAGCCTCACTGCAGGCTTCATGCCCACTGAGTGGTGCACAGCTACAGTTATCCCACTCTACAAGGGGGGGGGGTCTGCCTTGGATCCCGGGAACTACCGTCCCATCAGTCTGACAAGCCTGATCTGCAAGGGCATGGAACTCAATATCATGGACCTTATAAACAAAGACATTGGCAACCTTCAAACACTGGACCCCACCCAGTTTGGGTTTGTGAAGGGCCGATCTTGTCTCCTGAATCTGATTGACTTCCTCGAATCAGTCTCCAGAGCTGTGGACGAGGGTAAGGCGGTCCACACAGCCTATCTGGACCTCGCCAAGGCCTTCGACACTGTCCCCCACTCTGGAATCATAGATAAACTTACTAAGCTGGGCATAAATCTCTATGTCACTCGATGGGTTGCCAACTGGCTTACTGACAGAACCCAGACTGTAAAAGTAGCCGACTCCAAATCCAGCTTCAGACAAGTGACAAGTGGAGTACCTCAGGGTTCAGTCCTGGGACCACTGTTGTTTGGCATCTACTTCTCTGAAGTACAGGCCAACACTAAGGGACTCTGGCTAACAAAGTTCGCAGATGACTGCAAACTGGGCGCCATTATTGAATCCCCAAATTATGTGGATATTCTACAAAAGAGCCTTACAGAAACAGATGCCTGGTGCCAGAGCCATGGACTCATGCTTAATGGCAAGAAATGTATAGTTATCCCCTTTGGAACAAAACATGTACCCATGAATTACCACATAGGTGGCAGGACACTAAACATCGAAAGTGTGATGAGAGACTTAGGGACACAAGTGGACAGTGGTCTCACTTTTGATAACCACATCGCCACAACAGTCAGGAAATCCTTCTATGTGGCACACCTCATCACGAAGGGCTTTTCATCCAGAAAAAAGGAGGTCATTGTCCCACTGTACTCATCCCTTATTAGACCCATTATAGAGTATAATGTCCTGTTTGGTATGTACCTCACAAGACATCTGCAACAGCTGGAAAGGCCACAGAAATACCTCACTAAAAGAATCACAGGCCTAAAGCAGATGGCATATGCTGACCGTCTAAAAAAACTCCAGCTATACTCTGTGGCATATCGTCTACTCAGAGGCGATCTCTGCTTAACATACAAGGCCATGTCAAACCCTGAGCTGTCGGACATGCTCTACTTAAAGAAATCCCAATCCCTCAGAGCCACACACTCCAGGGATCTAAACCTTGTCATCACAATGAACAAAACATGCTGGAGGGATAGGTTCCTGACCCAGAGACTCCCCATACTCTGGAATTGACTGCCCATACATGTCAAGCAGAGTGCCTCATTGGCCCTCTTCAAAAGGAACCTTGATTGGATGGGAGATAGGAAATTCACCCTGGGGATCATGTCAGTCGCCCTGCTAGACAGGGGTCCAGAGAAGTAAATGTTGTGGGAAGAAATATCCAGGGAATTTCTATGGCTAGCTTGTATAGGCCCTAGGGCCGATAGCCTAGTACCAGCCTATGAACCTATGAAATTCTCTGGATAACAATGACCCAAAAGGAATCCCTATATAGCCCATCCAGCTTATAGTCTTGTGAAGATGCTGAGGGAATGCCATGTCTGTAGATGAAGCAACTACTGTAGTGGAGCAAACCTTAAGTAGTGGACCAAGAGGCCTGCCTCTGCACCAAAACTGGATGCAGTCAGAAAATCACTTAGCAAAAACTTTCTGCCCAAGCTATTTCTTGGATAATGATCCAAATAACTAGTTGTCTTTGTTGAGAGCTTTCACCTCAACACAGAGTTGTCAGCACATGGGCATACAATGCAGCACACACTCTCCCTATACACAATCAAGAGAAAAGCAAATGAATGGACTGCTTCAGATGTTTCTGCAGCCACTGCAATTGCAAAAAACGTTTAAGTTTTCTTAGTGGCTCTATCCATGTGAAATATTAAACATTGGGAGTAAGTCAATTGAAAGAAAATGAATTTGTCTTAACTCTGCTAAATGCAACTGCCACTAGAAATAAAAAAGTTTCCATGAAATGGACGTTTGACTCAGCTGAACCTGTAAAATCAAATGGGAAGGGGTACTTCTCTACCATAAAGTGCACATCTCAGACAGGCTCAGGATCCTGAGCGGGGAGGGTTTTAGAAGAGAAGAGGTATTTTATAGAAAGTCTTTACCCATGTCTCCTTATATATCTCCCCAGGCGACAACATCTCTACCCTTGAAAATATTCTTCACTGGGCCTCTACTGAAATAAAATATGAAACTTACATTCTTGGTGACGTTAATATAGACTGGAATAAAAACAGCTCACCTTCCCCTTCTCTATCCATTAACCTATACAACTTCACCCAAGTAATCCATTCAACAACTCATCCTAACAAAATCCACCCTCCAGGATCCATCTTAGACTGGATTCTAGTTTCTCATCCCAACAAAATAATTCTCTCAGGCACCATCCCCGATACTTTCAGTGACCATCTCCCTGCCTTCACTCATCGGTCAGCTAATTCCACCCAATTTCATCACCAGTACATTCAAACTCGAAATCTTAGCAACTTTAATCCTACAATTTTCACAAACACCTTCAAACTAATCAACTGGCAAATCCTTAACACTCTCCCCCTAGACAATGCTGTAGAACATTTCAACTCTATTTTCCTAGACACTCTGAATTCCCTAGCCCCTCTAAGAAACAAACGAATCAAAACTAACTCTGCTCCTTGGCTGACAAAAGATACTAAACAAATCATGCATCACAGAGACAAAAGCCTGGAAGCATTATCAGAAAAATAAACTGCCTTCTTCCTTGCTCCAATACACCCAACTTCGCAACCAAGTAAAAAAACTAATCACTTTAGACAAAAAAAACTACTTTAGTAAACTTCAGTCTAACAATAACAAGAACCCAAAACAATTTTGGACATCAGTTAACTCCCTTCTCCACCCAGGGTCCAAGAATAATCCCTGCCCAGACCCTAGTTTACCTGACAAGGACTTGAGTTCTCACTTCAACACCTTCTTCACAGAATCCATAGCTTATCTAACCAAAACATTCCCAAACAATAATCCACCTAACATCCTCTCCTCAACACCCAATAACCTTAATAAATGTCTCTTGAATTTCCAGTTCAAACCAGTTTCAACCAGCTTCATAAAAAGGCTCTTATCTAATCTTAAACCATGCTCCAATGCCCCTGACAACATACCCTCCTCCTTCCTCAAATGCGCAGCTGAAGGTATTGCTCTCCCTATTAGCATCCTGATAAACAGATCCTTAAATGAGTCATATGTACCCAAACTCTGGTGTTCAACCTACATCCTACCTCTCCACAAAGGAGGTAGAAACACCACTATCTCTAATTTCCGCCCCATCACCCTACTCTCTCCAATATCTAAAGTCCTAGAAAAATGTGTCCACCACCAGCTTTTACCTTTCCTAACACAGAATCACCTACTTACATCCACCCAACACGGCTTCCGCCCCGGCCACAGCACCATTACTGCCTTACTATCCTTCCTTGAAACAGTCAACCGAGCCCGAGACTCTGGACTCCTTGTATCCACAGTACTACTAGATCTTTCTAAAGCCTTTGACACCATCTCCCATACACACCTACTCTTTCATCTCGCCAACCTTAATCTCTCCCCAAATACTCTTTCCTGGTTCTCCAGTTACCTATCTGATAGATCTCAAGCTGTCAGATAGATGAACTCTACCTCTTCCTTCTTGCCGACACCTACCGGTGTTCCCCAGGGGTCCATCCTCGGACCCATGCTCTTCAACATCTTTATAAATAATCTACACTCTGTCATACCTGACACCACAGTCATCCAATACGCTGATGACTCCACCTTAGTTTGTGCTGCCTCTAACATTACTGAACTCCAGACTAAAACACAAATAGCCTTTTCCACTACAGAGAACTGGATGCACCAAAACCACCTCTCCCTCAACTCTAATAAATTCAAAATTCTAATTTTCACCCCTTCCAGAGTTTCCTCATCCTTTGACAAAGATTCCTTCAAAGTCCTCAGCCAAACCAACACTGCTATAGAAGTAGTGCCTTCCGCTAAACTACTCGGCATTACCATAGACGAACACCTAAAATTCGATCTCCACATTCAACAAAACATAAAGAAAACCCACCAAAAGTTAGGTATGCTCTACAGAAACAACCAATTTCTTTCCAACTCCTCTAGGCACACCCTGGCAATTACATACCTTCTACCCTCTCTTCTTTATGGAGCCCCTCTTTTAACCAATCTGTCTACTTCCAACATCTCAAAACTTGAAACTTGCTATAATAAGATCTCTAAATTCACAACTAAATCCAAAACCTCAACTCACCACTGCCTTACCCTTCAATCCCTAAATTGGCTTGAACTTCCTAACCACTTAGACTATCTCCAACTAACCACCACTCACAAACTAATATTTTACCCAGACTCATGCCCTGCCTTAATAAACATCCTTCCACCTTACACCCCAAACAGATCTCTGAGATCTGAACACCAAAACCTTATCTCCATCCACAAACCCAAACATCCTGCCGGCCAACTTCTACTCTCCTACTCTCTAGGTAAAAAATGGAACTCCCTCCCTCCTTCTCTTAGGACTATACCTAACTCCGAATCCTTCAAGACCCTACTTCTCAAATACCTGTCATCCAAATGGAAATGTTCCTGCTCTCACCAGATATAATTTCCAGGGATCTCTTTCCCTGAGCTCTCCATTTCCTGCCCCTCTCTACCCCGAAGCTTTTCCTGACTCTTCTAACTTTCTCCTGACTCCAACTTTGTTCAGTCTGTTTTTTACACATCTATGTATTATCGTTATTTTTCTCTGCACTGTATTGCTTTATTATGCTTGCTCATTATGCACATTTTATGTAAATGTATTTCCTGACTGTATGAATCTTACTCTTGTATTATACCATTAACTTTATGTAACCATGTTTCATTGTATTGCTTGTGGAGCTTTTCTCCCCGGGCCTCCACTGAAAATGGGCACTTCTTGGCCCAGTGGACTTCCCCGGTAATCAAACTGAAATAAATAAATAAATAAATAAATAAATGTTACACTGCCAAGGAATAAGAAATTCCACCTGAAATGGCTAAAAACAGAATTTTGACACAACAGTAGCTCAATTCTAAACTGAATACCTCAGAAATAAATCAGCATAAATTGCACAGGAGATAAAAATAGGACTCTCTTTAACTGCGCATTAACCATAAGCAGCTATCAGGCCACTCGTCTTTGCTTACAAGTGTTTTTTGTGAAGATGGCACACCCTGAACTTCACAAGGGTGGGTTAGTAAATGGGAAAAAAAAAAAAAAAACTTGAAGCCAAGGGAGTAAATATTCCAGTGAGGTTTACCAAAGATGTGCATTTAATAGTGAAGGAGTGGGTTAACTGCATTTTGGTGTGGAAAAAAAAAACTATATGGAAGCTAAAACTGAAGCAGGGAAAACCACACCTGCAGGGGCCAGCAAGGGACTTTGAAAAAGCACTTGCCCTGTGTAGTATGGTCTTCTGCATGAACCTCCCACATCACAGGAGATTCTTGGGGGGGGGGGGGTGTAAAGAGCCCAAGCTGCTATTTTTGAAACCGCAATGCTGGGACATCTACTCAGATGAAAACCACTGACATTACCTGAGCAAATGGCAAATGCAACTTGAGAAGGGACCCCTAAAATGAGATTCGCCAGGAGGATCACCCACATCTCAATGATGCTAATATGAAGGTAGACACTATGGCATCCAGACACCTTGGACCATCTGCTTGTTGTAGTGTCTCTAGCACTGTATACCAAGGTGAACATGTAGGGACACCAGCTTGCAGTGTGGCCTACTGCACTAGGCCTCCACAAGGGAGTATCTCACTCAATCCACCACTGAAGATGTTGCTTGCAGACTTCAGATATCCTGACTGGATCAGACATAGGGGTTTGAACTCTGCACATGAAATCTGGCATGGGGTACAACTGGAATGGTGGCAGCCATCCTCCAGAACATCTTTGGGAATTCAGTGGTGTTCCAGCTCAGTTATACCTTATCTTGGAAACTTGATTGCACAGAGGAAGTAGCCATTCCTGAGAAGGCATTACTACAGCAATGTGTCATGTCCACATGGCAAATCAATAGATATTGGTTGAAAAGGGTTCAGAAATGTCAAAAGTTTTAAAAGATGTATGAAGTGTAACATCCTGTACAGAGACTGTCCAAAGGCAAGTCACAACAACTACAACCCATATTATTCATGTACGAGAAGATCTCAACACCCTGCAGCCTCTGATGGGCTGCAAATCTAGACATGCATTTTATGAACACTGAATGGAATATTGGGAATTAAATTAATGCCTAGCTCCTACTTGAGAGTATAAGAGTCTCCTAGACTCCCTAGTGATGTTTATGTACAAAATGGCATCTTATCACTACACAGTGAATGCTGCAGTATGCATGAGCAAAGAAAAACAGTCAAGCTTCCACAAGTACTTTAAAAACACTGAACCTACAGACACAGCAAATACAACCCAAAGAAACCTAAAGTTGCTACTGCTCAATGCTACAACCTAAACAGGAAAATCCCCACCCTACAAACTCTTCTCACTCTGGAAATACAGACATCTGTGCCATTACATAGATATGGTTTAAATCCACAGCAAGTACTGTGGCAGTGCAAGGCTTTCATACCTTGCACACATTTAGACCATCAGCTGCACAGCCAGGAACAAAAGGTAGAGAAGTCTCAACTTACATTAGCAACAAGCATTAGCTCTAGGTTGGTTAAACAGGGCAATGCCATGGAAATTATCCAAATGCAAATCTCCACAGACCAAGTCCCATACCATATACTAGCAAACTGAAGGTCTCCCTCTATGTCCCCAGAATTCCATAGATCATACCTAGACATACTGGAGACACTCACCATTAAACCAAATACCGTATTCATGGCAGACTAACTACCCCTCCACAGACTGGAAAACATGCAGGCACAACAAATCTTGGACTTTATGAAGGGAAATACACTTGACCAGATAGTGTGCGCACCCAACTGGACCTAGTACTCACCAATATGGAAAGGCTGTTATCACATCCTCATTGGTGAGGTCAGAAAACAAAGTGGTCTCCGAAATAAAAATCAACTCAGTAAGCCAATAAAAAACACTGTTAACATTTGGGAAATATTCCAAAGCAAACTACATCCTTTTAAGTGATTAACTTCAATGCCCCGCCCATCCTCAAGTTCACAGCAACCTATGCAGAATTGTTCACAAAGACCATGTACAACCATGTAAATGGCTACACAGAGGCTGCTGTACCTACTGAAATGAAGCCCAAAACAAACTGTAAACAAACCACACTGGTGGAATCCCTAACATTAACAGGGTACATAACAAAAAGGGAAAAAAAAGTCATAGCTAAAATCAAGGAGAGCAACTACATTAATGATAGAAGCTCTCTAAACTAAAACAGGAAACTAAAGAGGAGTAACAGTCCCAGCAATGCCAATTACAAGGCCAAGATAGCCTCACAGGCTACAGACAACCACAAAGGCCTTCTACAACAATGTCCAAAACCTCAAAGGCAGCACACATCAGTGTGCCAGACTGGTAGTCAATGGTGCCACCTTCATTGATCACAGAGATATACTGAATTTGGTGGCTGACAAATTCAGGTCAAGCAAGAAACTTCTATCATACCTCATCCTAATAAATGCCTGTAATACATGGGCACACAACTGGGTTGGGCTGCATTGCTAGGCTTAAAAAGGCCCTGGTGGTCATTAGCCTAGAATATACGTGCAAGCTCATGATCCTGTGGAGGCTAGATTTTTCTTACCTCTAAGGATGTACAATTTCAAAAAGTCATTATACACGAAGATGTCTACAGGTGTAGGTGGTTTGCACCTGCAAAAACATTTTTTTTGCAATATTCAAAAGGTAGACAACATGGATTGTTGACTTGTGAGTTTTCATTCTTTCCAGGAACAGGAAAGAGCAAATGTCTCCATCTGATAAATGGGGAAGGGCCTCCAGACAGTGGTTTATTTAGGAATAAAGGGGTTCAAGCTAACAAGTCTGAAAATTGACCTTGGGTACCTTTGTATTTTAGTATCTAAAATGAAATATCCAACCCCCTTCTGGTCTGGCAAGACATCTTTGGATGGCTCCTCCTTTTACTAGGAGATTACATACAGTCTGCCCTATGGAGTTTTCTGACAGGGTGGGACATAATTATGGAAGAGGATATCAAGATTGGTTGTGCTTCCAAGAGACTCTTCACCATCTTCTTATTATTACTGTCTTTATCCAAGAGGTACTTGAGAAAGAAATCAAAGTTCGTACTTGGAGAGATACACCAGGCTTAAGAGTAATCTCAGCCCAAACCTCCACTCTCCAGGAAGGCAGAGTACAGTCAGCCTTCTTAGACACCTGCATCAGGTTTTTCCCATGCTGGTTGGCAACACCTTTTTTCTAAAGATATCCTCCAAAGGAGATCTACCCAGGAGAGCTTATGGATAGATCTAGAGGGGTTCTGTACTCTGTACAGAGTCAATGAGTTATGTACTACCCAAATCTAGAACTCTCAGGGGTGTGTGGGAGATCTGGCAACCCTCCACCTTCTCAATGTCCTTCACGGGCAACTCCTAAGGAGTCACTACACTCAGTACGGTGGAGAAATTCCCTGGGTCTCTTCAGAGGAAGATGAAGATTAAAAATCAGGATAATGACATGTTTTTGGAAGACTACAGACAAGCTGAGGTCTACTCTGCTCTGCTGGAGAATGACAGGCAGTAAGGCAGAAAGCAGTGGGGCAGGCTACTAGATGGCAAAAATAAACTGTTGTGGAGGAGATGGCAGCAGGGGGAATCAAGGCTAAGTCGTAACCCTGGTTGGACAATTAAGCCTTAATCAGAACCTGCATCAATACCAATACTAATCCTGAATACTCTGTGGCAGGCTACTTTGGCACAAACACTAAAAAGCTTACTGCAGCCATCAGCCTCAATCTGATGTCTGGCATCAACACCAAAAACATCAACAGCATCTAAGGATGACAGGGCAGGGCTACAACCATATGGCACAAAGAGAGACAATAGCATACAACATTGACGTATGCCCCAACAGATATCAGCACCATGAGAAATGGGTCCAGAATGGTTGAAAAAGATGAGGCACTAATAAGACAGTACAGGACACAGCAAGGATAGAGTGAATAAGGCCATTAAAATGTCTATCAACACCAGAGCAATTCCCTTCCTCAAGAACCAAAGTGAGAAAAAAAAAACTGACTCCACAGTAATAAGCTGATTGGCTTATTACTGGTTGATGTACTGCCCTCTGCTCTGCCGTTTAATGGCAGCACCAATTCCCCTCAGCAAGAACTACAATGGAAAAGAAAAAAAAAATAAAATAAAACAGACTGTACAGTAATAAGCCGATCGGCTTATTACTGTTTGATGTACAGCCCTCTGCTCTGGGAAAGGCAAAAAAAAAAAAAAAAAAACGGACTCCACAGTTACTAAGCCGATCGCTGCAATGTTAGCAATTGGCTTAGTACAGTTAGATGTGCAACCCTCTGCTCTGCCATTTAACGGCAGCACCAATTCCCTTCCTCAAGAACCAAAGTGAAAAAAAAAATGGACTCCACAGTAATAAGCCGATCGATACAATGTAAGCAATCGGCTTATTACAGTTAGTCTACACCCCACAGTACCATCAATTGCAGGGAAATAAGATTAAAAAAAAAGGGTATGCTTTTGCTGGCAGCCTGACTAGATGGCCAGATACATGACACACACACCTCTCATACTCACAGACACGCAGACATTTTGCTTTCACACACACACACACACACACACACACACACACACACACACACACACACACACACACACACACAGTTCATTCTCTCATGCATCGGTAACTCAATAACACGCAAGCATGCACAGCTCATTTACAGACACACACATTCATCCCGAGTTCTGCATTCAGAAAAACACACACACTGGTTTCACAAACACAACTGCTCTGCATGCACACAGACATACATACTGCTTTCAGGCACACATTCACTCGCACACAAGCAGACAGAAATACTTCTCAAACACATACATGCACACACAGCAAAAGGAAAAATACGTTTTTAGACTTTAACGCATAATTGTGGTAAAATAACTTTATGCAGTATAGGTACTTACCGAAAGAAATGTACGATATTCTGTGTGTGCTCAACAGACTTTGCCTGCTGTCTTGATTGAGAAATGCCTTGACGCAACAATGTTTTTGCTCCGGATTGAAACTGGGGAGGTTAAACAGTTCCACAAGTTTTACTGTATGGTTATAGTAGGTGATAAGCAAGCCAGGCAAAATAATGGTGACATCACAGTGTGAGAGGATCAGGATGAGAGAAGACTACTGATTTGCTTGTGTCGAAGGTACGTCAGGAAGGTAGAGACCAACTCGACCTGAAGGAATGCGATATCAAAGGATGGGGGATGGGCTTTCCTGCCCTATGATACCGAAAGGCAGACATGTAGAACGGATAAAACTTCTGTTTTTGTTCTGCTAACTCATGACTGCTGGGATGAGCTTACAGTGAAAGATAAAGACTCTGGGTTGAGTTAAATTGTAGTTGAGCCCGGAGTTTTCCTTTAAGAAAAACTAGAGCAAAACCTTATTTTTCAGAACCTCAATAAACAAGATGAAAATACAGTTAGGATGTGTATGAGTTATTCTAGAGATGTAAGGAAATATACAAATGTCTTTAATAAACATTGGGATCTTCTGACCTCAGATAGGTATGTGGCTAAATTTTTAGATATACGCCCACAATTTACTTTTAAAAATAAAAAATCTCTAAAGAGAAGACTGCGTACACCTAAGGATCTACCACAAAAGGTTGAACAGCTAGGAACTAGACCATGTAAGAACTGTCAGTTCTGTGGAATGATTAATTTAGAAATAGAATTTAAACATCCAGATACTAAGGAAATATTTTATTTAAAAGTAAATGCGACCTGCAATACATGTCACGTGGTTTATTTGGCACAATGTCAACTCTGTAATAAATGCTATATAGGTAAAACCGATTGGCAGCTAAAAGATAGAATAAGGGAGCGTATTTATCATATAAAGAAGAAAGTTTATTTAACACATTGGCTAAACATGTTGCTGAAACAAATTATTGGCATATTTTTAAATTTAGAGTTTTAGATAAGTCTATGGAAAATAAGAGAGGGGGTGACATCAGAGCCAAAACTGAAGAAATAGAAGCAAACTGGGTAGCCAGATTGAGGGCTGATGTAGGACATGGTCTAAATGACCATATCCCCCTTAGACCCATTTTAAGGAACAGACCATTGCGTAGATGACTTTGTTAAAAAAGTTTAAATATTTTATATTATGTTGTTTATAGAGCATTTTTATACAATGTACAAATAATTTATGTCTTTTTAAATGATTAAATGGTTAGGTCATATGATTAACAAACTTTTTGATATAAATAGGTGTTTTTACTTACAAACAAGCACACCTGAAGAAGCATTAGTGAAAGTGCTTGTGTATTTTGTTGAATAAACAGCTGTGACTTTGAAAAAACTGGAGCCTTGTCTTTGCTATTTTATTGTGATATTTGTTGCAATTTCATTGGTTTTAAGTAAAGGCATTCGGTGTGTGTTGTTTTCTTTTGTACTAATCTTCTTACATTGAACACACACAAACTTAGCTTAAGAAACAGTAATCTCTTTCTTCCCTGAAACTCACATTTAGTGAAAATGCATTCGGCAACCCATTCAATTATGAGACATGTTGGGATTCATACTTAAATAGTATTTAGTGAATTGCTAACCAGCATGTATGTGATGGTACAGGAATTTAATAGACAACTGTGTAACGCATTTTCTAATTTATTTATTTATTTTATTTTTATTTTATTTTATTTTATTTTAAATTTGTTTACCAGGAAAGTCTGACTGGACACATGTTTTTTTTCAGTGGAGGCCCGGGGAGAAATGCTCCACATATTACAAAGACAAGATTTGGCATAGTACACCTTTGTAGTTACGGAAGAGTGACATTTACATTTTCATATACCAGAAGTCATTTATGATACAAAAATTAAGTGATAACACAAAATAAAGAAAAATAGATCAGTTTACACTGATTATAGGAAGACACCATTAAGCAGTCTGGTTATAGAATATCTATTCAGAGATATCATTAAACATTAAACATAGAACAAAAGATTGTGTGGAAGGAAGATTAGGATATGAAGTATGATGAAAGAGGCTATTTAAGCTGAAAAAAAATCAGGTTAACTACCTGACAGTATTGGAGGGGAGGTTATTATGAGTGAGCAGATATAAGATGGGGGTAATCTATCCTGGTGAGTTACAATTGTAGGTCCAATTTAATTGGAAGTGTGTTTTTAGGCATTTTTTGAACTGCATCAAGGTAGTGATGGCTATTATATTTGTGGGCAGAGTGTTCCATTTTTTGGTTATATAGTTCAAACAGAGAGAAGCTCCTGCAGAGTTGTTGGCTATAGTGACTTGTAGAAGATGTTTGTTATTGGAACGTAGGACTCTAGTAGTGGAGTAAGGTTGCAATAGGTTTTGTAATGACGGGGTTTTCTTGGGGTAATAAAGCATTTTTGGGTTAGTATAAGTTGGTTATAAAGTAGAAGTTGAGGAAATTCCAGCCAGTTGAGTTTTTTTAGGGCTGATCAGTGGTGATTGAGATGTGAGCTATTAGAGGCAAACTTTGCTATTTTGTTATAGCAAACTTCAAACTTGGATATGTCTGATTTTTTGAAGTTGGTGAGGATAGTGGAGGCATATAGGAATGTGGACAGGAGGTGTGTTTGTGCTATTTTGGCTTTAGTGCAGTTTGTGAGGAATTGTTTGTTTCTGTATAGTCCCCTTAATTTTTTGTGAACTTTCTTAACAGTGAGTGAAATGTAAGTGTCAAACCTCATGTTGTGGTCTATTTCAACTTCAAGTTTGGTGTGAGTGACAGGAAGGATAGTAATGTTATAGTAAATGTGAGTGTATGAGTGGTGTGGTTGGTTGGAAGGAAGATGAGAAGTTTTGTTTTGCTAGGGTTTAGTATTAGTTGAGAGTTATTGAGCCATTCTTCTACAGAGAGGAAGGAGGCCTGAGTTTTCACTTGTAGTTCTTGGAGAGAAGGTGAGGAACAGATTAGTGTAGAGTCATCAGCATATTGGATGACTGAAGCATGAAGAGTTGAAGTGTGGAGGTTATTAGTAAAGATAGAGAAAAGTAAGGGACCAAGTATGGAGCCTTGGGGAATGCCTATTGTAACTGGTAAAAGAGGAGAGAGTTCTTGCCTCCATTTTACTGCTTGCTGTCTATTTGTTAAGTAGCTCTGAAACCAGGTGAGGGTGTGCTTGCTAAGATTTAGTTTAGAGAGGGATATAATGAGTTTATTATGGTTAACCATATCAAATGCGTTGGAGAGATCAAGAAACACAGCAGAGACATAATTTCCATTATTTATATGGGTGTTAATTGTATGAGTGAATGGCATAAGGGCTGTTATGGTGCTGTGGTATGGTCTAAAACCATGCTGAGTATTAGTGAGGAGGTTGTTGCTGTTACGGTATTTCATAATTTGTGTACACACCTCTGCAATATTTTGGATAGAGGTGAGAGTATGGCTATAGGGCGATAGTTTGTTAGCTCTTTAAAATTACCACCTTTATGTAATGGAATGACATGAGACACTTTCCAGATCTCTGGGACGAGGTTTTCCGATATGGAACAGTTGATGAGAATGGATACTAGATATGCTATGGCATCAGCAGCTATTTTTAGGAATTCAGCAGGGAGTTTGTCAGAAGCTAAACTGGGAGGTTTTAATTTCCTAAGGAGGTTTCTGATTATGTCAGTAGGAACGGGGTGGAAGCTAAAGGCATTATTATTAGTATGAAGATCAGGTGGTAAGTTTGTGGTTGGACAGCTCTGAGAGTTAGCAAGTGCAATGATTGATTCAGTGAAGAATTTGTTAAATAGGGAGGAAATATTATTTCAGGTGTCTGTTAAGGTTGGAGGGTTAGTGCCTAATATTCCAGGGTTGAGAATATTGTTAATTGCTGACCAAAACTTTTTGGGATTGTGATGATATCTAGATTGGGTATTGTGGAAGCAACTAGTTTTGTCTGTTTTGACACATTTCTTTGCTTTGTTACAGAGTTCAAGCAAACCTGCTCGTCTATAGGTGCTCCTGTTTTATGCCACAAACCCGGGCTTTATCTCTGGATTTTAGTAGAGATCTAGTGTCTTTGGTCATCCAAGAGGCATGATTAGATTTAACTCTGACAGTTCGAGGCGGGGGGCAGGGAATCAAGGATGTGTAGTAAGGTAGAACTGAAATATTGTACTGCTTCATCTAGTTTTAGGTATTTGAGAGGATACCAGTTACAGTCTTTGAGCATATTAATAAAGCTTGTTGTATTGAAGTTTTTTATGTTTCTGATTGTTTGGTAATTAGTGGGATTTACCTGATATATATGATGTCTTATTATGAATGTGGGTAGGTGGTCACTCAGACTATCAGGGAGACAGCCTGACTGGCATACAAGGGTTGGTCTGTTTGTAACAATCCAGTCAAGTACTGACTGTTTGTTTGTTGGTTTGTCAGTTCTGGTAGGAGACTGGATGAGTTGGGAAAATCCATGGAGTTTGGTGAAGTTGGTTAGAGAACTGGAGTTACAGGTTAACCAATCAATGTTAAAGTCCCCTAAGATGATGGTTTCATGACATCAGAGGCCCATTTGAGTAGGGTCTCCAGAATTGTTATGTTGTTGCCGGGTGGTATGTAGCAACCAATTATAGTTATATTTTTGATAGCCTGGGACAGTCCACACAAGTGTCCCTTTTCAGGAACAGCCCATGAGCACTGTCTGGTGAAATAACTTGGCGGAGTCGCATAGAAAAAAATAAAGACCAAGGAAATCAATCCATGCACTACTGAAAGTATCTCTTTAACACCCCACAGTCTTAATTACCTGCACTAAGTGGAGAAGTGCAGCTGGCTCAACCAGCACCTTGTGTCTAAATAATGATGCAGCATCCCCCCAACTCTTCAGGTGATGAGCCAAAAAAAAGCACCTCACTGTAATTAGATGATTGCTACATTGTAAAGATCGGCTTATATAGACTCCCCCAGCTCTTCCATTTAAAGAGTTAAAAAAATACTGCAATAAGCTGATGGCTACATTGTTTTACAGTAAGACCCCGCCCCATGATCTTAGCAATAAAAAAAACAAATTCTTCCTTCTACTGGCATGCCCCCCAGCCCAGCATTCAGGTTCCACTTACATGCCCTGTCCCCTTTGATGTTAAAACTCAGAGCCAGTAAGTCTAGAGTGAGGCACCCTGCTTATTGTTTTAAGGCCAGAGTTAATGGCTGGAATTTGCATGCATAAATGTCTTTTATTGCTCTGGTTTCTGCCCAGAGTTGAAGAATGTAAATGTAGTTTCTGTTAGCCTGAAAACCTAGGAAAGTGTGAAGAATGTTGTAATGTGAACCAGGAATGTGATGTTAAAAACAGAGAGAATCAGAGAGCATTAAGCATTTTTGTCTTGACCATCCAACTCACCAGCACTGTCTTGCTCTATATGTAAGTTTATTTAAACTTGTGTTTTCTCTTAGAAATAGCTAGAAACTAGAAAGATTAGACCAATTGTTTTTTTGTGATGTCAGAACTGTACTACTGAATTATTTTAAGTATTTCTCTGTGATCTCTGAACTCTTGATTAGCACTGTGTAGTAAAAAAGTATTGTCTTGTGTTTTTACTATTTGTTATAAAATATTTTTAAATCCTTTCAACTGTGGCTGTTTTTGTAGAGATAATTTAAGCTCTTTAGAGTACTTGCATGCCTTTGGAAAATTGTACAAAGCCACTCCAATAGCTTTAGCCCTGGACTATACTACCAATTGTATAATAAGATTGCACAGTAATAATTGGACACCCTTTTAAGGGCCTTTGAGTAGCTGATAAATATTAGTGGGTGGTGGCAGCTGGTACTACTGTATAATCTGGGAAATAGGGGCACAGGTGGAGAGCCTGTGCCAGCTTTCCCCAGGAGTTTCTGTGTGTTTGTATAAACTCTTCTCAAAGTGTGTGTGTGTGTGTGTGTGTGTGTGTGTGTGTGTGTGTGTGTGTGTGTGTGTGTGTGTGTGTGTGTGTGTGTGTGTGTGTGTGTGTCAGCGTCAGCTACTTGGGCAGGGACATGAAGCACTGGTTGGACAGAGAAGGTGCTGGAGGTTTTAGCTTGCCCACTAGGCTGGGATCTGGACCCTATAGCTGTGCCAGTGGGGAGTCTTATTGGGGACCTGGAGAGCAAGGGAGTGACCAGCCCTGGGCTGACTGTGATCTCTGTGTGCACTTAAGGGAAATTGCACTTTACTGTATTTGTTATCCTTTCCTCCTATATGAGATGCCCCTCACTGGTGTTAGTGGTGAGGATTGAGGCTCCTTGATTGTTGGGCCAGGGCACAAGCATCACATATTAATTGTTTGGCTGTGGTGGGATATCCACACCACATATTAATTGGTTGGCAAATACTAATTGGCTTGTAGTGGTGTGGGTAGAGTGAATTCCTGTAGCTGGTGTACAGTGAGCTCTGAAGGTGGTTTGTACTCCAAATCAGCCATGCAGTGAATACTCAGAGTTCAGATCACAATTGTTTTATTTCTTTTGTTAGCTTAGTTAGTCAGGGTGAGCAGGCAGCATGTCAGCAGAGGAGTATGGAAAGCTGACAAGGAGCCAGTTGGCCGAGATGTGCCAGGCTAGGGGACTGGTGCATGGAAACCTGACTAAGGCAGACCTGATTGCAGCATTGGTTACAGCTGCATCAGAAAACAGCAACCAGGAGGACAATCAGACTGGCAGTGGAGATTTAATACCCTCAGAGAATGGACAGCTCAATCTTTCTGCAGAGGACTTAAAAATCCTTCTGGAGCTAAAGAGACTTGAGTTGGAGGCCAGGCATGTGGAAACAGAAGCAACTGAGAGACTGAGGTATCTAGAGAGTGAGGACAATGAGAAACTGTGATGTTTGCAGGCTGAGGAGAATGAAAAACTGCTACACTTGGAAGCTGAGGAAAAAGAAAGGCAGAGGCAACATGAGAAGGAGATGCTGACTCTTCGCCAGAGTCATGGAGGTAATGGGGAAGGGAGTAACTGGACCCTAGAAGCACAAAAGGTCAGTAAATTTCTTCTGCAGTTTAAAGAGGGGGATCATTTTGATAGTTTCATTCATATGTTTGAGAGGGTATGCAAACAGTATGGTGTTGACCAAAGGCTCTGGGTACAGTTCCTGACCCCCCTTACTCCATGTTAAAGGTGTAACTGTTTTGTCAAAAATGTCTGACATTGCATGTTTTGATTATACTGCTGTTAAAAATCACTTGTTAGAATTGTTTAAGCTAACACCTAAAACATATAGGAAAAAGTTTCATAAGCATAGACGCAAGACACATGAAAGTGTGTGTAAATATGTTGCTGAACTGGGCACTTATTTCCATAGGTGGGTGAGTGGATGTCAGGTCACCACTTTTGAAGGGCTGGCAGACCTTTTGGTGAGGGAACAAGCCCTTAGCACTTTGCCTGAGGACATGAGGATCTGGTTAGCTGATAGACAATGTGATACTTCAGATGAGTTGGGGAAGAAGGGAGACCTATACATGGCAAACAGGGCAGCCCTGCACAGGAAAGTTACCCCAGTACTGCTCATGGGTCTAAAGGAAACCAGGGTGGGCAGCACAGACTGCCCCAACAGAATCTGCCAGTAGCAGGGGAAGCCACTAGTCCAGGTACATGTCCAAGAGCTAGGATTAAATGTTTTGAATGCAGCCAGTGGGGGCATGTGGCATACAGGTATCCACGGAGGCAAGGTGGGGAACAAAAAGTGAGGGAACCAGTAAGTGGGAAGACAAAATGCCAATAGTAGGTTGTCTTGGGACAACAAGGGTACCAAACTACCCACAGAAGTTGTATCCTATTGTAGTGAATTGCAAAGAGGCCATTGCCAAGAGAGACACAGCCTCTGATATAACCATTGTAAAGCCTGCAATGGTTACAGAGGACCACTACTTGTCGGGGCAGGCTACTCCAGTTAGGGCTTTAGGAGGGATCACATTCCAAATACATTTGGCTATGGTTCACCTTGACTGGGAGGGTGGAAAAGGAAGCCAGCAAGTAGGTGTGTTTGAGGATATACCTGCAGATGTCCTGATAGGAAATGATTTTGATAGTGCAGTACCCTGTGCTTGTGCAGTTACATGCAGTCAGGCTTGGAGACAAGCAGGTAAGTCTGGTAGCCTGGGGGAGACCCAGACAGACTGCATATTTGCAGCCAGGACTGGTGAGGTGGTTACTTCAGGGAGGGAGCTACCCTGTAGCAGTGAGACTGAAGGCAAGCCACAGCTGCTTGGGGGTACTGATGGTCCCTTGGACAGAGTGACTGCAAAGGTAGACGTGAGTAGGAGTACCCACACTGACAGTGAGGCACCACTGTCAGAGGATGCCAGATGTCCTGTGGAAGGGCAGCTGGGAAGGGTTACAAGGAGAGAGTTGAGACAGGCTCAGCTCTCAGACCCTACATTGCAAGGCCTGAGGCAGGTAGCTAGGGAGGCACCTGATTCTCAAGGAAAGGGGGAATCTGTATACTGGGACAAAGGGTTACTGTAAAGAGAGTGGACCCCTGAGGGAGGGCTAGAAGGTGAGAGAGTACAGCAGTTGATAGTGCCTAAAGCCTACCATCTGGCACTTCTAGCCATAGCCATTGATATTCCCTTTGCAGGTCATATGAGCATAAAACATACAAAGAGGCATATTATGCAGAACTTCTATTGGCCTGGAATTTCCAGAGATGTAACAGGGTACTGCAGGACCTGTGAGCAGTGCCAAAAGGTAGGCAAGGCAGGAGACAAGGGGAGAGCCCCTTTGATGCCTTTGCCTGTGATTGAGGAGCCATTTCAGAGAGTAGCTATGGATATTGTGGGTCCTCTGAGTACCCCATGTTCCACAGGGAAAACATATATCCTAGTGGTAGTGGATTATGCTACACAATACCCTGAGGCAGTGGCTTTGTCCTTCATTGAGGCAGAGAAGGTGGCAAATGCTTTATTAGAGATTTTCAGCAGGGTAGGTTTCCCAAAAGAAATACTGACTGACAGAGGTGCCAGTTTCATGTCAGACCAGCTGGCTTGTCCATGGAAGTCCTGTGGGGTGAAGCACATGAAGGCCACCCCTTACCATCCTCAGACTAGTGGTCTTGTTGAGAGGTTAAACTCTACAATCAAGTCCATGCTACAGGCATTTGCAGATCAGTTTAAGAGGGAGTGGGACAAATATTGCCCCATCTGTTGTTTGCTTACAGAGAGGTTCCCCAGGAATTCACAGGTTTTTCACCCTTTGAGTTGCTGTATGGGCATAGGATGAGGGGACCTCTAGACTTAATTTGAGATGAGTGGAAAGACGAGTGCGAGTCTCACAAGGAGTCTGTTGTGGCATACATCCTAAACCTCAGAACAAGGCTCAGGGAACTTATGGAATTGGCCCAGGAGATCCTGGCAGAAGCCTAACAACAGAAAAAGGTGTGGTATGACAGGAATGTTCAAGCTAAAGAGTATGCTGTGGGGCAGTAGGTAATGGTTCTCATTCCTGTCAGACACAACAAGCAGCAAAGCAGATTGGGAGGGACCCTACAAGGTGGTAAGAAAGGTAAGTGATGTTAATTACATGGTGAAACTACTAGGCAGAAGGCAGGGGCACAAACTGTACCATGTTAACATGATGAAACCTTACCATGATAGGGAGGCCCTTGTGCTGAGCATTTGCAGTGGATTGCAGGAGGAGTCTGAGGGAGATCTGGGGACTGATCTCCTCAGTGAGGCTCGGGCTGACACCTCAGTGGAAGGGATAGCAATGTCCCAGCAGCTATCTCCTACCCAGGTTCATGAAATCCAAGCAGTGTTGCAGGAATTTGGGGACATGTTCACTGGGAAACCAGGGTGCACCCACCTGGAGCAGCACCAGGTGGATACAGGACCCCAAAGGCCTATTAGGTAGACCCCTTATAGAGTGCCTGAGAGAGGCAAACAGACTCTGAGGGAGAAGGTACAGGAGATGTTGGAACTAGGGGTGATTCAAAAGTCCAACAGTCCTTGGGCCTCCCCAGTGGTGCTGGTGCCAAAGAATGTTGGCAGCACCAGGTTATGTGTGGACTACAGGAAATTAAATAGTCACACAGAGTCAGATGCTTACCCCATGCCTAGGACAGATGAGGCCCTAGAGCAGCTGAGTGGGGCTTAGTATCTTACAACCATTGATCTTAACAAGGGTTACTGGCAGGTGCCCTTGACTCCCCGTGCTAGAGAGAAGTCAGCCTTTGTGACTCCTTTTGGCTTGTATGAGTTCACAAAGATGCTTTTTGGGATGAAGAATGCCCCAGCAACTTTCCAGAGGCTGGTAGACCATATCCTAGCAGGAGCAGGAGGATTTGCCCTTGCTTACCTAGATGATATTGCCATCTACAGCCATTCCTGGCCAGAGCATGTTCAGCATGTCAGGGAGGTGCTGGGCAGACTACAGAGGGCAGGGTTGACCATTAAGCCGAGCAAATGTCAGGTTGGTATGGCAGAGGTCTCCTACCTAGGACATAGAGTGGGGAGTGGTAAGAAAAGGCCAGAACCTGCTAAAGTGAAAGCCATTCAGGCACGGCCAGCACCTGTTAAAAAGCAGGTGAGGGCATTTTTAGGGACAGCAGGGTACTACAGAAAGTTCATCCCCAGTTATAGTACCATAGCTGCTCCCCTCACAGACCTGACAAGGAAGAACAGGCCAGATAAGGTAGTGTGGACCCCAGCATGTGAGCAGGCATTCCAGAAGCTTAAAGAAGCTTTGGGAGGACCCCCTGTGTTAGCCAGTCCAGATTGCAGCAAATAATTTGTTGTGCATGTGGATGCTTCGAACCATGGGGTGGGGGGGCTGTATTAAGCCAGATTTCTTCAGAGGGGAAGAGCACCCAGTGGTTTATCTCAGTTGTAGGCTCCAACCCAGGGAGGAATGCTATGCAGCTGTAGAAAAGGAATGTCTAGCCATAATGTGGGCACTGCAGAAACTTCAGCCTTACCTGTATGGAAGGAAATTCACTGTTATGACAGATCGCAACCCCCAAACATGGTTAAACAGAGCCAGCAAACAAAATGCCAAGTTGCTAAGATGGAGCCTGGGGTTGCAAGGATATGATATGTCCATGCAGCATCACAGTGAGATTAGCAATGCTAATGCAAATGGGCTTTCAAGACAGGGAACGGCATAAGGTATACTCAGATAAACCTAACTCCCTTAAGCAGCGTTTCTCAAGGGTCACTTAAAAAAATAGTTTGAGTTCTCCGGGGGGGGGGGGTATGTAAAGATTGGGTGAATATAGATGAAGGCTGCCAGCCTAGCCAGATAGAATTTTGGAGATAATTCTGTCATCTGTAAATATTAATGTAAACCACAGGCTTGTTGTCTTAAATAGTAAAAATAGTGTTACATGTGAACTGAAAAAAATGTAACAACAGTGCACTCTACTGACCAAGTAAAGCATATTGTGACCCTTTGATGTTAAAACTCTAAGTCGGTAAGTCTAGAGTGATGCATCCTGCCTATTGTTTTAAGGCCAGAGTTA
Organism: Protopterus annectens; assembly: GCF_019279795.1. NCBI lineage: Eukaryota > Metazoa > Chordata > Ceratodontiformes > Protopteridae > Protopterus > Protopterus annectens. The sequence goes on along the minus strand of NC_056726.1, from coordinate 425,730,313 downwards.
ATGGCCAGAATTTGCATGCATAAATGTCCTTTATTGCTCTAGTTTCTACCCAGATGTGAAGAATGTAAATGTAGTTTGTAGTTTCTGTTAGCCTGGGTACCCAGGGAAGTGTTAAGAATTATGTAATGTGAACCAGGAATGTAATGTTAAAAACAGAGAGAACCAGAGAGCATTAAGCATTTTTGTCTTGACCATCCAACTCACCAGCACTGTATTGCTCTATATGTAAGTTTATCTTAGACTTGTGTTTTCTCTTAGAAATATCTAGAAACTAGAAAGATTAAACTGTGTTTTTCTGTGATGTCAGAACTGCACTACTGAATTATTTTAAGTATTTCTCTGAACTCTTGACTAGCACTGTGTAGTAAAAAGTATTGTCTTGTGTTTTGACTATTTGTTATTAAATATTTTTAAACCCTTTCAACTGTGGCTGTTTTTGCAGAGATGATTTATGCTCTTTAGAGTACTTGATTGCCTTTGGAAAAATTGTACAAAGCCACTCCAATAGCTTTAGCCCTGAGCTATACAACCAATTGGATAATAATATTGCACAGTAATAATTGGACACCCTTTTAGGGGCCTTTGAGTAGCTGATAAATATTAGTGGGTGGTGGCAGCTGGTACTACAGTATAGTCTAGGATAAAGGGGCACAGCTAGAGAACCTGTGCCAGCCTTCCCCAGAAGTGTCTGTGTGGTTGTATAAAGTCTTCTAAAAGTGTGAGTGTGTGTGTGTGTGTCAGCTACTTGGGCAGGGACACAAAGCACTGGTTGGACAGAGAGGGTGCTGGAGGTTTTAGCGTGCCCACTAGAGATCTGGACCCTATAGCTGTGCCAATGGGGAGTCTTATTGGGGACCTGGAGAGCAAGGGAGCGACCAGCCTCAGACTGACTGTGATCTCTGTGTGCTCTTAAGGGAAATTGCACTTTACTGTGTGTATTTATCCTTTCCTCCTATATGAGACACCCCTCACTGGTGTTAGTGGTGAGGATTGAGGCTCCTTGATTGCTGGGCCAGGGCACGGGCATCACAATTACATTAAAGAGATATCCAGATTGGCTGATAATATCCAATATGCTGCACCTGACACAGTTGCCTCTCTCACTTGCCCTAGCTATGCTACTGATTAAGTGCTACTCAAACTGTTAGCCCAAACACACTGCATTTCTCACCTTTATACTTGCAAAAAAAAAAAAAACAAGCTAAGTAAAAAAATATATTCATAGTTACAATATTAACATTATACTCGTACTTTATCAAAAAAGTAGTAGTAAATGAGGTCTAACATTTTCTGTGGATGATTATGACTCTTGACTTAAGGTACAGTGTTTGAGTCCCTATGATTCAGTAAATCATTAAACTCAACATGTAACATTGTTTAAAACAGCGGAGAGCACTCCGGTTGTGCAGGGCTATAATGCCTTCCACACATTTAAACCAGCTACCGTGCAGGAGGGGATAAATGTGGAGGTGTCTCAGTCTACATCCAGAAGAATCTGACAGCAAGGCTGGTAAAGCAGCATGGTGCTTCTTCATAGGTTCATAGGTTGGTACTAGGCTATCGGTCCTAGGGCCTATACAAGCCTAGCCATAACAATTCCCTGGATATTTCTTCCCACAATATTTACTGCTCTGGACCCCTGTCTAGCAGGGCGACTGACATGATCCCCGGGGTGAATTTCCTATCTCCCATCCAATCATCAAGGTTCCTTTTGAAGAGGGCCAATGAGGCGCTCTGCTTGACATGTATGGGCAGTCTATTCCAGAGTATGGGGAGTCTCTGGGTCAGGAACCTATCCCTCCAGCATGTTTTGTTCATTGTGATGACAAGGTTTAGATCCCTGGAGCATGTGGCTCTGTGGGATTGGGATTTCTTTAAGTGGAGCATGTCCAGCAGCTCAGGGTTTGACATGGCCTTGTATGTTAAGCAGAGATCACCTCTGAGTAGACGATATGCCACAAGAGTATAGCTAGAGTTTTTTTAGATGGTCAGCATATGGCATCTGCTTTAGGCCTGTGATTCTTTTAGTGAGGTATTTCTGTGGCCTTTTCAGCTGTTGCAGATGTCTTGTGAGGTACATACCAAATGGGGCATTATACTCTATAATGGGTCTAATGAGGGATGAGTACAGTGGGACAATGACCTCCTTTTTTCTGGATGAAAAGCCCTTAGTGATGAAGTGTGCCACATAGAAGGATTTTCTGACTGTTGAGGTGATGTGGTTATCGAAAGTGAGACCACTGTCCATCTGTGTCCCTAAGTCTCTCATCACACTTTCAATGTTTAGTGTACTGCCACCTGTGTGGTAATTCATGGGTACATGCTTTTTCCCAAAGGGGATAACTATACATTTCCTAGCATTAAGCTTGAGCCCATGCCTCTGGCACCAGGCATCTGTTTCTGTATGGCCCTTTTGTAGAATATCCACATCATTTGGGGATTCAATAATGGCTCCCAGTTTGCAGTCACCTACGAACTTTGTTAGCCAGAGTCCCTTAGTGTTGGCCTGTACTTCAGAAAAGCAGATGCCAAACAAGAGTGGTACCAGGACTGAACCATGAGGTACTCCACTTGTCACTTGTCTGGAGCTGGATTTGGAGTTGGCTACTTTTACAGTCTGGGTTCTGTCAGTAAGCCAGTTGGCAACCCATCGAGTGACGTAGGGATTTATACCCAGCTTAGTAAGTTTATCTATGATTCCAGAGTGGGGGATGGTGTCGAAGGCCTTGGCGAGGTCCAGATAGGCTATGTGGACAGCCTTACCCTCGTCCACAGCTCTGAAGACTGATTCGAAGAAGTCAATCATATTATGGAGACAAGACCGGCCCTTCACAAACCCAAACTAGGTGGAGTCTAGTGTTTGAAGGCTGCCAATGTCTTTGTTTATATGTTCCATGATAATGCATTCCATGCCCTTGCAGATCAGGCTTGTCAGACTGATGGGATGGTAGTTCCTGGGATCCCCCCTTGTGGAGTGGGATAACTGTAGCTGTGCGCCACTCAGTGGGCATGAAGCCTGAGGTGAGGCTATGATTAAACATGACACTTAGATGAGGTGCCAGTTCATTTTGTAGTTCATGTAGTACACAGCCTGGGATGTCATCTGGTCCCATGGATGCTGTATTCTTAGCTTTGGAGAGTGCGGTTTCTACCTGTGTGGCCATGATTACTGGAATTTGGCAATCTTTTGGTATTGAGATGGGCCCTTTAGGGGTGAGAGGGGGTGAAGTTGGCACTAAATCGATCTGCCAGGATATTGTCAATATCCTTGGGATCATTATATTTAATGCCATTCTTTTGTAGCTCAGAGCAGATCTGAGCATTGCCATTTAGATTCTTGACATAACTATATTCATGTCCAAATAACAATCAGAAAGGTTCTGGACCATATATCAGCTAGGTATAAACTCCCTCTATGGCACAAGAAGGCCACAAAGCCTGTCCACAGGAACTAGAATCACTCAGTATTAAACCCAACACCATTTTCCGAGGCAATTTAAATTATCGAACTATAGACTGGGAAACCTACCCCACCACTAGTGCACAAGCACAGAAATTCTTGGATTTTGTCAATACAAATGCCCTGCAATAATTAGTCAGTATACCAGCGTGGGAGAATACCATCTTGGATTGTCTCCATACTAATATGAGAGTACTTTGCACCTTCCCTTGCTTACCTTTACCACTTGTTAGATCTGACCATAAAGCAGTCTCCTTCAAAATAAAATTGAAACCAGGCATTTCTTCCACCAAGGGTACCATTAGAAATGTATTTAAGATAATCTTACCACTCCTAAGTGATGCATTGAGAAGCTTCAAATCCCCACTAAGCACAGTTAACTCTATTGAATACATAGAAACATACACCACCACACTATACAAGCATGTAAACAGCTGCATAGATTAAGCTGTACCCCATAGAAACAGTGAAGGGCAAACACCAGAAACACACCCACATGGTAGAACCATTATATCAAAAAATCTTTATAATAGAAGTGGGAAATGACTCCAGTGGCCTAATGGATAAAGCATTAGCCTTCTAAGCCAGGGATTGTGGGTTTGAGTCACATCTGGGGTAATATAATCTTGATATAAGTAAATCTTTTGGGAGGTGAGTTTGCCATAACGTTTAATATCTTTGCCTCATACACACAAGGTACAGAGTTTAATTCTGACCTCAAGCTATTGGCTAGGCTTAAAATGGCCCTTCAGGGCAATTAGTCTAGTATTCACTCATGAACCTGTGAACAAAAGTAAGAAGAGTAATTCCCAGAATGTTAGTGCCCTTGTCACAGAAATACACAAACAACTGAGAAACTTAATAAAATTCACCAAAGCCAAGTCTGAGGCTAAAATAGCTACCCGAGCCAAAGACCATGACATGGCATTTTTTAGTTTTATTTTTTAGTTTAGTTTTTTAGTTATATTCATAATATCAAAAGCACAGTTCAGCAGTGTGCTGAGCTGATTGTGAATTATGTTACCTACACTGAGGCTGAAGATGTAATGAACCTACTGGGTGATAAATTTAGCTCTAACCTTACCCTTCTCTACCCTCTACCTGTTCCTCAAGATATACCTGAAACTGGCTTGCACACACACAAGTCCTAAAAGTTCTATTAAAAGCTAAAAATACTGAATCGATAGGTCCTGACAATATCCCTGGATGCATCTTAAATAACATGAAACACAATTTAGCCAAACTCCTAACAACACTGTTCAATCTCAGCCTTCATATAAGTTTTGTACTAAGCAAACGGAGAACAGCTACACTCATTTCTCTTGCACAAACAAGGACCACACACAGACCTAGGCAATTACAGACCCATAAATCTGACCAGCCTTATATGCAAAGCCATGGAAATACTTATCATGGAACTAATCAATCAGGACATAGGAAACTTCCAAATACTGGACCCATCTTAGTTTTGATTCACCAAGGGCAAGTCATGCTTATTCAACCTGGTGGATTTTTTTTGAAAAGGTCACCAAAGCAATGGATGAAGTTAAAACAGTACACTGCATACATTGACTTGGCCAAACCTTTGGACACAATCCCCCATTCAGGCATAGTAGAAAAGCTAAATGAACTGTGAATAAACCCCTGTGTCCCTTAACAGATTGTCAACTTGCTCACAGATACGATGCGGATAATCAAAATAGGGGAAGTTACCTCCACAAAGAGACAAGTCTCCAGTGGAGTCCCCCAGGGTTCTATGTTAAGCCCTCTCCTAACAAACTTGTAAAAAATAACTGCAACAAATGCTGAGAAACAACCACAGGTGGCAAGAGCCAAATCCAAGGAGCACAATATAATCCACAGAGACAAGTTTTAATTCATAAAAACAAGTAGTGTTCACTTGTTTTTATGAATTAAAACTTGTCTCTCTGGATTATTATTTGTTCCTTTAAGCCCTCTCCTGTTAGGCATCAACTTTTCTAAAGTAAGACAAATACTAAAGGGTTCTGGCTGACTAAGTTTGCAGATGACTGCAAGTTAGTAGCAGTCATTGAATCCCCAAATGTCTTTGTTATCCTGCATGAAGGTTTATTCTAAATAAACAACTGGTGCCAAAATTGGGCATTAAAAATAAATGCCAAAAATGCATTAATGCATCTTTTGGGTGGTCACCTATCCCAGAGAATTACCCAATTAACAACATGGTTCTGAAATCTGACTTAGTTGTTCAGGATTTGGGAATTTATGTGGACTGACCTAACATTTGACCAACATGTGTCCATTGTTGTAAGGAAGTCTTTCTACATTGTACAGTTTATAAACAAAGGGATTATGTCTAGATTTTGTGATGCCATTGTCCTCCTTTACTCAGCCCTCTTTGGGCAAATCACTGAATATAATGCCCCCTTTGGCATGCAGCTCTCCAGGCATATGCAACAACTACAACACACACACAGATACCTTACTAAAAGGATATAAGGCCTAAACAACATGTCTTACATAGACTGACTCAAAGTCTTTGTGACAATATGAGGTATTGCTACCTATGCCAGGGGAAATAGGGCAGTGGATGTGTAACATATGCCAGCACAGCTAGCTGGAATTTTGTAAATAATTGTCATTTGTATATCAACAAATTCCATAAAAATGGAAGCAAGTGTCTGTGGTGCGAACTGTGCTAACTATACCAAATCCTTAAAAGCAGACACTTTGGGGTGCAAATGAACCACGTAGACCACAGGCTTAACTGGAAAGAAGTTTAATCAACTTTAATCAACCATAAAAAAAATAATTAAAGCCCGGTTTATTATTTTTTATGGTTGATTAAAACTGATTAAATTTCTTTCCAGTTCAGCCCATGGTCATTTGTATATCAAGCTGATTTGTAGAGATGTTTGTGTTGAAATATGTATTTGTAAAGTTGCTTGTGTTAAAAATGTACCAACAGTGGGTCCTGACTGTATTGTAACTGAATTAAATATATATGTTAACAGAGGATACTGGAAGAGAAGAGGTTAATCACTGTCCAGCTGCAGCTAACTTTGAAAAATGTTCTGAAATTAAATTACTGGGCCTAGGCCAAAAGATGTTATCTTACAGTTTTGAATGAAGTTAGAGACGCAATGTCTGTAAGTAGTATGGTTTGTTAGTCTCTGTAGGAACAGCAGAAGTGTTAAAATTGTTTTGGAGCTTCCAGATGTTGCAATAAACAGTAGCAAAGCTCGAGATATGTATTGCAGCTTTTAGCCAAAGGAGTAGTATGGGGACCAGAAGTCATATAACCAGGTATGTGATGTCATTCTGTAATCTAGGACAAAAAAATATGTTTTAATACCAGATGAGAGAAAAGTTTCAAGGCAATCTGTTTCTTGGAGCCTGACATAGAAGGACCTCTCACCTACTTCATTTTGCCTTGCTCTAGTAAGTGAACCAGGGAATAGTAATTCTTTAGATCGGTCAGGAAAATATAGTGAGATTAGTTAAGTATTGTTTTTCTGTATCTGCTTGAATCTATTCATCTGTGTTATTTTAATATTTCCTGTGACTGAAACTCTGGTGTTTATTGTAAATAGATATTCCATGTTTTCATGTTCTTTTATTATTTATTATTAAACACATTTAAACTTTTATTTGTGGCTGGTCCTTAAGAGAATATTTTAAACTTTGAGAGTACTTATATCTGTTTGGTGACTCTCTGGCCACTCCTGAAAGCCTTACTGCTTTGGTCAAACACTATCATTAGAATTAATATTAATTTCACTCAGTATAATTGGGTACCCTTGTAAGAGCCTCAGAGAAGCAGAATCTGGCTTTGGAGTGTCTTGTGGTAGTAACTACCTTGTAGTTTGGGCAGGATCATAGGAGGTTACTAGGCTAATGGCCCTGGGGGATTTACAAGCCTAGCCAAGAGTTTATCCCCAAAAAAGAAACCTCAGTCAGCACCTGACACCCCTGTCAGTGAAGGACAAAGGTGGAACCTCAGGACAAATTTGTGGTTTCCCATCCACTCATTAAGGTTGCACTTGAAGAGGGTCAGTGAGGTACTCTGTTTGACATGTATTGGAAATCCATTCCAGAGGTGGGGCAGCCTCTGGGAGACAAACCTGGCACTCCAACAGGTTTTGTTGCTGTCACATATTAGATTTAGGCCTTTTGAGCGGGTAATGCGAGAGGAGTTAGACTTACATATATGTAGCATCTCTAGTAGGGCAGGGTCTGATATTGCCTTGTAGGCGAGACACAGATCAGCTCTGAGCAATCTGTGCGATACCAAGTAGAGTGATAGCGATTTGAGCCTGTTCGCATAGGACAGATGTTGGAGGCCATGGATTCTCTTTGTGAGGTATTTCTGTGGCCTTTCCAGTTGGTGCAGGTGTTTGGAGAGGTACATACCAAACTGGACAATTATAGGGCTAATGAGGGAGGAGTACAGAGAGGTAATAACCTCCTTTTTTTGATGCAATCCCTTTACTTATGAGATGAACCAAGTAAAAGGCTTTTCTAACCACTGCTGCTACATGATGGTCAAATGTGAGATTGTTGTCAACCTGAGTACCCGGGTCTCTCACCACAGGTTGTGTGCTAAAGGGGTTGCTATTGATGTGGTAATCAGTAGAGGCCATGTTTTTGCCGAATGGTAAGATAATACATTTTTTTGCATTTAACTGAAGACTATGACTTTGGCGCCAATCATTTGCTGCTGTGAAACCTTCTTGCAGTATGCTAACATTATTGGGGGAGTCAATGACAACACCCAACTTATAGTCATCCACAAACTTAGTCAGCCACAGGCCTTTTGTCTTTGCCTGGATCTCTAAGAAGTAGATGCCAAACAGAAGCGGTCCCAGGACAGATCCCTGGAGAATTGGAGGTGGCAGCACCTATTCTGACCTTGTGGGTCCTATCAGAGAGCCAGTTGGCCACCCACCTGATGAGATAGGGATTTACACCAAGCAGCTTTTTAGTGATGCCCGATTGGGGGATTGTGTCAAAGGCCTTGGCCAAGTCAAGGTAATCTGTATCTACTGACTTTCTCTCATCCAGGGCCTTGATGACAGTCTCAAAGAAGTCAATCAGGTTCAACAGACAAGATCTGCCCCTGACAAATCTGAATTGGGTGGAGTCAAGTGCTTGGAGATTGCCTATGTCCTTGTTTATGTGATCCATAATAATACGCTCCATGGCTTTACAGATCAGACTTGTCAAGCTAATTGGATGATAGTTTCCCATGTCAGTAGTGGCACCACCTTTGTGCAAGGGGATGACAATGGCTGCTCTCCACACTGCTGTAATGAAACCTGTAATTAGGCTGTGGTTGAATAGGGTGCTCAATGGCGAAGCTAGTTCTTGCTGGAGATGGTGCATAATACAACCTGGGATACTATCAGGTCCCATGGAAGCTGTGTTCTTTGCCTTGGATTGGGCCTTCAACTAACACTATCTACAGAGATGTGAAGTGTGGGACAAGTATCGGGGATGTAAAATTGGTCTTTGATGGGGGATATGGGGTGAAGTTTGCACTGAACTAGCTAGCAGGTTGGCTAAGTCAACAGGATCAGTATAAGTGGTACCGTTAAGTACTGGTTCAGAACAAATCTTGGCTTGTCATAGAGGTTCCTGACATAGCCGAAGAAGGCTTTGTGGTTTCCTTTTTTTTTCGGAGTCTAGTTTCAATCCATAATTGGCTTTGGAGGTTTTCACTAGTAATCTAATTTGCTTGTTGCGGCTGAGAAGGGAGTTTTTCCAATTTGGAATTTGTTCTTTTTTACCCATCGACAACAGTTTTTTTCCTTTTATTGTAAAGCCTGTTGATAGAGGATGTTCACTAAACATGATTGTGTTTCCTTGAGGAGCATGTTTTAGTTCTGTTGGGTATGGCTGAGTCCATGCAGTTGTATAGGTGCTTGTATACTACATTGGCTTACTGTTCAGCACTGTTGTCTGCATAGTACATCTGTGTGAGAGAGCGAGAAAGAGAAATCCAGACCCTGGACTGAGTGTGTTCCCTGTGTGCTCTTCAGGGAAATTGAGCTGCATCTGGAAATACCGTGTGTATCGATTTTTATTCAAAGTGAACGTCCCTCTCCAGTGTCAGTGGTGAGGACTCAGGCTTCTTGATTACTGGCCCAGTGAGAGGATGTCACAGCCTTGTCACTATACTTGGTATCCTACAGACTGCTAAGAGATGACTTCTGTTTGGCATACAAGGCATCCTCCCACCCAAAAACCAATGGGTTTATTACACATCAGCAAGTAAAATGGTATCAGAAAAACTTGGTCTAAGTCTATAAACCTCTTTTGCAACATCAACAGAATGTTTATGAGGGACAGGTATATATCTTAAAAGATACCAGTGCTCTGAAACAGACTTCCCAGCCACATAAAACAAAGTTCAACCCTGTCCATATTCAAGCACATCTTGTATCTGTGGATGGGAAACAGAAAATGTACCCCACAAGACTGGCCCCTGTACTACTAATGGGCAGAGCAGCTCCTAAATGCTTTAGCTCATGCATGTATCCCTTCCGATTATCTGTGGTATCATCCCTATTCTTCTCATTAGGGTTTGAATGTAATTATATAGACCATGGGATGGTTAGGGTGAGTCTCTATCCAAATAGGACAGGTTAATTCAAGCAGAAAAAGGGAAATTGGCTAGGCTTAAAATGGCCATCAAGGCAAGCTAGCCTATTATTTACCCATGAACTAGACAGCCCCTCTAAATGAGGCATTTTACACACACACACACACACACACACACACACACACACACACACACACACACACACACACACACACACACACACACACACACACATGCAAACCTTCCAGATTTAGCTCAACATTTGTGGACTTACACACACTTGCTGTTGCAAAAATACATCACCTGAAAACTGCTACCCACTCTGATGTTTAAGAACATCATTTACTGATTAATTTTTCCAATCTCACAAATGCTTAAAGAGGCATTCAGCATTTGCAGACTTGTCAGAAAAGTAATTCTGCATACTGTGTTTGCCCAAATTTCAAAAATCACCTGTGTGCTTTTCTGGAAAGTCTTTCACATCTCCAACCTCACTGGCCAAAGAGAAAGATTGACAAATGCTTTAAGACTGAAGCAATATTCTAAGATGACTGGAGCTTTTATTAAAAGTTGTAATATCAACTCTTGTGACTTTTTTTAAAATCAATATAAGGAGCTGTAATTTGTATGACCAGATATTTTTTGAAAGAAAATTGTTAATGAAAAATTGCATGGCTGTGGCCAGATCCTCAGCAGCTGCTCAGGTCATCTTGTGCTAGATCTGGCCCTGTCTATGACTATTTTCAGCTGTGTTCTGGGTCACAAAAGTAATGTAGAGTAACCAATCAACCATTTTGGTTTGGGAAAGGAGAAAGGAACTAGACTTCCTAAAGAATACCCGTATAGACATGAGGGAAACAAGTACACTTCAAACTGGCAATGACCAGACAACAGGCTCTAAATCCAGGTGCTGCAGCTGTGAAACATGCAACTGAGCTCCCATACATTCCATGTTATTTCCAGACTGCTCATTGCAGAAGCTGCATATGTTATGTTTCATATGGTATTGGAGATAGAAGCTGAGAATCCTAGACCAAATATATGAGTCTTGGTAGATATTGACAATCAATGTGTTTTTCCACCTTGGAGATCCTATTGAATAGAATGAATGAATTCCCCATATGTCCCTTCCATATATTATATACAAAAAACTAGCGTTCTGAGCCATAGCAGCATATTCTTTAAATACTGAGCTGCCATGTACCAGGGAACATGGAGGAAGAGTTGTGCTCATCTGTTACAGAATCACTTTTAGATGTCTACCTAGAAGGTAAAGGAACCTATGTATTAATGGCAAGACCAGTAGATATGAAGAAGTGAAGTACTTATGACAATAGGACCCTGTGCCATATACTATCACAACCAGCAGCTCTAAAGTTCCTCATTGTAAATTAAAAAATGAGAGTCATTGCTGGTTCCTGCACAGGAGCAGCATTATTACTGCTTCCAATGGCCATATCCCCAGGTCAGTCCTTCTTGGCTGCACCCCGTGCAGATGTGACTTTCAGACATGCCCAGTTGTGATGTTGTTTGCGCACTCCCATTTTAAAATGTTCAACCCTAATTCCTGGTAGGAAAGAGATTGCTGACATTTTACAATGATCACATGGGGTAGTACTCCATTCATTCAGTGAGGCTATGTAGAGTTTTATTCTATGTCTTGTAAGGGATGCCTACCAATAAAATAGTTTAATTGCTTTTAAAATATTTTATTGATTTGCAGCAAGTATGCAATATTAAATAGCATGATTTTCTAAAGCTCCACTGAATGAGTGAGCATTGCCTCATGTGATCATTGTAACATATCATTATACTCTTCTTTACTGGTGGTGTGTCAGCAAATTGGCTGTAAACTTCTGGAATTAAGTGTAAAAGTTACAAACATAGGTCTGAAGGTGGAATTTGATATTGAAAGTTATAAAAAGTCAGTGATTCGTGTCTCATAATGTCAGACACTGCATTGTGGTTAAGGTCTGCCTCATTAGAACATCGCTTTAAGTAGACTTGATGGTCTTGGCAGCTGTTTAGTAGTATAAATTAATTTATACTTGAACATTAAAATGTTATCATGTATATGGTTTATAACAGTAATATCCTGATCAGGAAATACAGATGCACACTTTATTATACACACACTTTCTCTAACGGTTAACATCCTATGTGGTTGCAGCATCACTGCAGAATGGGACAATCCTAGTAAGTGGTTGTGGCATTTTTCCACTCTCTAAATTTTCCAAATCAGCATCCTCTCTACAAAAAGCAACATAACAGCTTCCTATATATCTAGCCTTTCTGCTACAACCATCACAGCAGCTTCCAAATCAGCATCCTTTCTACCAAAAGTGACATAACAGTTTCCTATATATATATATATATATATATATATATATATATGTATGTATATATATAGCTAGCCTTTCTGCTACAACCATCACGACAGCCTTTAAAATCAACAGCCATTTTTCTACAACTGCACCATTCTGCCAAATCAGCAGTGCTTCTTCACCACCATAGCCTTGCATTTCAATAACCCTTTTGCCACCATCTCCACCAATGCAATCTCTCAAATCAGTTTCTTTTCTACCACCATCTCCACTAATGCAGTCTCCCAAATCAGTGGCCTTTCTATCACCATCTTCTCCAATGCAGTTTCCCAAATCCATGGCCTTTCTACCACCATCTCTTCCAACTCATTTGCCCAAATCAGTGACCTTTCTACCCCCATTTCCACCAATATAGTCTCACAAATAAAGGGCCATTCCACTCTCAGTACCAGCACTATTTCATCTGAAATCAGCAGCTCTCCTACAGTCATTGTCATCATAGCTTCTCATAAAAATACCTTCATCCTACTATGATGGATTCTAGCATAAACCCTTAACCACTGCAACCTCCTAAATCATCAGCTCTTCTACCAACATCCCAAGCATGTCTTCCTAAATCAGCAGCCTTTCTCCTATTATCATAGCATACTAGATGAACAAACATTTATCTGCACATGCTCCTAAATCAGCAGCCTTTCTAATACCACCACAGCCTCTTAAATGAAAGCTGTCATGTCAGTAATTACTGATAACTCAGTTTGTTGTGCTATTTGAAGTAATTTCAACTGAACCATAATAAAGCCATGTCTAAGGTAGCTGAGAACTAGAACAGCACAACTAAAACAGCTAAATGGCAATACTATGTCAACCAACATTTTCATAAATAAAATATCTCACAAAATTTCAAAGTAATTGTTTTTTATGGGGGCTCCCACCACAGACCACAGTATTGGAGTTCTTCATCTTCATCCCACTCACTGAATATGCTACATCTAGCACTGTACAAACTCAGGGAAAATGAAAATATGAGGTATTTTATCAAAGTTAGTAAATAAATAAATAACATTCCTTTTTCTCTGTGTCAGATGACATCAAAGATATCAATACACAGCACCTGTGACAAATATCCTTTATGGGTCGACAGTAACAAGATAAATCCAATACTGGACAATGGCAAATTTTAATATTTCAGATTTCATCACGTGTCCTACATATTGCTGAATATATTTCTTACCTGTTGGACACTTTTCTCCAACAAAGAAATGCTTAAAACCCTATCAGGTGAACTGAAATAGATGGCTATAATCTATATTTTACTGACCTAATCTCTGATAAAGAATGATGTACGTATGCATTTTCCTCTTGCTCCTTAACCAGTTTGTCTGCTTTATATAATTTATACAGTTTACTAGCTTAGCCACACTTTTTCTAGTGTTCAGCCAAAGGACAGTTATCTTTAACAGGAAGAAAAAAGCAGTGGGATGCCAAAATAACTTACATTTTGGACTGCATTCTACCTTAGCAGTAAGTCAACACCAAATTCCAAAAAAAGCATTCCTTCATACCCCAAACTGTATAGGCTGAGGTAACTTGGAACCCTATGCCCGATTTCAAAAGGGGAATCTGACCTACTATGCCAGATTAATTTGAATATTTACACTGGTGTTGAATGCTAATGCAAATGTTTTAAGCTTTTGATTGTCACTAGAACTGAAGAGCCAACTATAAAGTTACATTAGCAGAAATGTTTTACGTATATAAACGTCTTAACTTGGGATGTTGAAGCATGCTCAGAAAGTTAAACTCTTAACACAGAGAATATTACTAGAAGAGTTAATATCAGTACAGTTCTATGCATTCCCCTCCTATTCCTCTGATTACAGCTATAGCACTGAGTGATTTGCAAGTCCCTGTTAATGGCAACAGCAGTGTGTCAGTTTGGTATAATCATTCCTAGCATGACACTGTTCTTCCAGCTGGCATACAACAGCATCTGGAGGCTAAACTATTTTGTGCCTCTAAATTTGCTTCTGGTTTAGGAAAAATTAGAAGTGTACCATGTTTTATAGGCCATGATGTATAATGCTATCTCAGCTGATTGTCTTGTGCAGGTCATTACAATGCAGTTCAATAAACTTAATGGCAGGCTATAACAGGCAGTATATCTCACATTGTAGTTCATGTGCTTCTGTCATTTTTAATTTCTCAAGTCTTTTGGGTTTCTAATACCATGATGGGAATGGACCCCATTCCTAAGTCAAAGTATAATTAAAGTTCATGAAATTAATATTGTTTCACTCTTTGATGTCAGCCAAAAGTGCTCTTCGCAGCACCAGCAATGTGCCCAGTAATTACTCCTTCTGCAATTCATTTGGTGTTACATGAATTGGTAACATATTGAAATACGATTGTAAATTATTTTTTATAAGTCCTGTTGCTCCTACTACTATTGGAACTGTCTGGGTATCTTTCTTCTACATGGCTCTCATTCCTGCCTGCAGATCCAGGTATTTTATGACTTTGTGACTCTCTGCATAAAAGACACTATAGTCACTAGGTGTGGTGATTTCATATGATCAATGCTACTTTTGTCTTCTTTTCTTGGACCACTATATATGGTTTTCTAGCATCTATCTTTTGAAATGTTGGTATTGGGTGATCCCATGTGATATAAACTTCATCCTTTTCTATGATTCTTTGTGGCTCATGTTTTCGGTGTTTTTCAGCCACTTCGATACCATAATGTTTGTACAATCTCCAGTGCAACAGTCTCGCCACATTATCAAGCCTTTCAGTATATACTCCCTCTGCCATTAGTGCATCGCAACCAGCAACAAGGTGTGTGACTGTTTCCAATTCGGTTTTACAAAACCTACATATGTCTGTTTCTCCCACATGTTCAATGGACTTTGTAAACCAGTGTGTACGTAGCCCACTGTCTTGGGCTGCCAGTATTAACCTTTCATTTCTTGATGTGAATTCACCTCTCCTTAACCATTCCTGCATTCATTCTTGATCAGCATGAGGCTCTTCCAGATGTTTTCTATACTTGCAACTATATTTATCTTTTTTCCACATTTCTTTCCTTCTCATCTGGTCCTTTACCTTATATTCTTTCTTTTGTTTTTTGGCACATTCAGTTGCTGCCTGTTTTTTTTTTATCCACTTCTGGTTTGATTTCCATTCCTGCTTGACATCGATATGCTTCTGCTAAATTAAGCAGAGATGTCATCTTAGATTTATTCTCCTCATGTTTCAAAACTTTCACTACATTTGGATCTTGTGAAGTCAGTAGATATGTGTGGAGTCCCATGATTGCAGATCTATATGTGTAATCAATTTCAAGGAGGCCCATCCCTCCTTCGGAACGGGGAATACATTTTCTTGGTATACACTGATTTTTATAAATCATTTGGTAAGCATGAAGCATCCTTCTTGTTTTAATATCCAGTCTATCCAACACTTTTTGGGGCCAGTCAATCACTCCAAAACTATAAGTTAGGACAGGAAGAGCAAATTGATTTATAGCTTGGATCTTCTTCCTAGATGTCAATGCTGTTTTCAGGATTAATTTAAGTCTTCTAAAGTATGCCTTACTGAATTTTTTTCACATTTGTTCATGTTTTATTGCTGATCCTTCATCAATTCCCAAGTATTTATACACTCCCTCTTTCTCAAGTTCTTTTTATTTATATCGCATTCTTGTCCCAAACTGATGTTTTTTTCTGGTGCTGCAGTTTTCCTTTTTTAAAGGTTACTTTTGCACATTTATCAAGACCAAATGACATTCTTATATCATATGAAAAAGTTTTGACATCCTGCAGCTGTGCTTTCAGTTCCTCATCTGATGAGCTATACAGTTTTAAATCATCGACAAAGAGATGATGATAAGTCATTACACTTTGTTGTTTTCTAGGAGCCACATTGTAGCCATGGCCTAAGCTGTTAAGTAAACAGCTTAATGGATTAATGGCAAGGCAGAATAGCAATGGTGACAAAGAGTCACCTTGGAATATCCCCCTTTGAATTCTTATCCCTGGGATAACAATCTGTCCTTTATCATGGCTTAATTGCAAAGTGGTCTGCCATTGTTTCATGGTTACTGTAATGAGGTCAATCAGTGTAGGGTGTATCTTATACATTTTTAAGCGCTCTTTTATCCATGAATGTGGGATAGTATCAAATGCTTTTTTGTAGTCAATCCATGCCATACTTAGATTCTTCCCCCCTCTTACAGTTCTCCACTATAACTTTGTTTAACAACAAATGATCCTTTGTTCCATATGACTTTCTTTTATTGCCCTTTTGTTCTACTGCCATAATTGAGTTTTCTTCTAAATGACTATAAACTCTTTCGCCGTCAATTCCCGTGTATAGTTTATATGTTGTTGGAAGGCAAGTTATTGGTCTATAATTTTTAGGGTAGCTTGCAGGTTCACTCTTAAGTAAGAGCATTGTTTTTCCTGTTATTAACCAGTGCAGTGTGTGTTTGGGGTGCGCATATAAATAGTTCTTACTCATGGCTAAATCCTCATGCAAAGAAGTTAATACTTTAAGCCAAAGGTTAGGTACTGCATCTGGGCCTGGGGTTTTCCAGTTAGAGGCTTTTCTCAACTTTGTTTCAATCTCTCTGGCTGTTATTTCATACCATTTCATATCCTGTACATTTAAACTTCTTATTCTTTCTTTTACTTCTTCTGTAAATTTAGCATCTTTGTTATGTTCCACAGGATCTTCATAGATACTTCCCCAAAATGTATCTACTTCCTCTTTTTTGGATGTCTTTCAATTCCTTTTACCTTATTTCCCAATTCTCTATAAAACTTTTTTGGGTCATCAATAAATTGCTTATTTTGTGCTTTTCCCTTATATTTATCTTTGTATCTTCTAAGTCTTTCTGCCTGTTTTGAAACTTTTAGTTTATTATCTCCAATAGTGCATAATAGAGCCTGGTCTGTTCTAATACTGTGCATTGCTTTTATCACATCTATCTTTCTTAGTATTTTTGTTGATCTATTCCCTCTTCTATAATCTTCTGTCAATGACACTTCTTGTCTTAGCCGCTTTATAGTTTTCTCTATTCGATATTTCCATGATGGTATTCGCTTTTGCCCCTCTTTTCCCTCACTACCCTGTGTTCCTGTGGTAGACTTTTATCAGTTATTAATTTAGCAGCACAGTAATATATTCTGTTTACTTCTGTTATATCACATGGGTCTCTATGGACAGCCCTAATTACTGTGTTCATTTGTTTTATCAAGCTTCTGACTTTTGGGGTTTTATTAACCTTCTGCAGTCTATTTCTCTCATTGACCTTGATATATCTGTCTTTATCTATTAAATCAAGCAACTCTTCTCTTAACTCCTTTTCATCCATACTGAGGGTACATCCCTTGTTTTCTATTTCCTGTGGGCATTCTATAGAAAGTTCTGCAGCATGTTCCTGTGGCACATTCTCTTCAATTTCATCCTGTGTCATCTGTTGTTCTGTCATATGGGAACTCACTGGCCTATCACTCCTCAATATTGACTGCATCAGAGTTTCCACAGTTTCCTGTTCCTTTCCTTGCTGTCTAGCTTCATATTAACGTTTATACTGGTTTTCTGTGGAGGGCTCCAAAATATCTTGATATGGCACCTGACCAATTGCTTCCTGTTTCACTGGTTTCCCCTTAATTTGGATATCCATTGCTCTGTCCTGTTGTAGTGATTTCTGTATTTGATTTACTACACTGAATCCTTCTCGTTGCAGCTGTTCCATAACCTCAGTTTCTATTTCTTTGACTTCGCCATTACTAATCTCTTTTCCTACTTTTCTTCTTAATCTTCTTATTTTTTTTGTATTGCAAAGTTTTCCAGTAGTTCATGTGCCAGTGAGTGTAACATGTTTTAAAATGTAGTGTGAGTACCGTGCATGCACACCTACTTCCTACTTGATTTATTTCCTGTATATTGCATAGTATCAAATGACACAAATCTTCAGAAAAAAAGTGAAAGGAGAACTTAAACAAAACTATTGAAATCCCCAAGTAGTCCGTATTTTGAAAGAAGTCTGGCAGAAAACTGAAGACAGTCATATTAAAATAATAAGCTTTTCATGATACCAAGCTGAATATCTAATCATGATGTGGTGTGCCATGGGTTTGCAGTAGTTATTTGAATTTCTAATTCAGAAGCTGAGAACATAAAGCAGTGTCAGAAGTAAGGATTCAACATTAAACTAAATCTAGACAAGATATACTATTTAGCATACATTTCATTTTCTAAACTCGACGCAAGGATTGTTACAAACAGTAATTTCATATATATGCAGTATCTCCAGATCCAGAACCTTCCTTCTATCTATCCTCCTTTATGCTTTCCCCCTCTTTACCAACTTAAAAAAATCAGACTTAACCAAACTGGAAACTTGCTACAACAAAACAGCTCGTTTCACAGCTAACCTTCCTCACCAATTAATTAAATTGGTTCGCGCTACCTAACCTGCTCCATCTCTACCAACTTAAATTCACACACAGTATTATCTTCCACCCTGACAATTGCCCATACCTCAAGGAACATCCCAGGATGCAAAAAACTCCCTTACTAGCCTCAGTAAGAAACTGAGATGCCTCATAAAATCCTCCAAAGCTAGTTACGAAAATAAAATTGCCAAAGATTCCAAAGACAACCACAAAGCATTCTATAACTATGTCAAGAATCTAAATGGTAATGCCCAGATCTGCTCTGAGCTAAAACAGAATGGCATTAAATATACTGATCCAAAGGATATTGCCAATATCCTGGCAGATCGATTCAGTGCCAACTTCAACCACCTCTCACCCCCTAAATGGCCCATCTCAATACCGGAAGATTGCCAAATTCCAGTAATAACAGCCACACAGGTACAAAACGCACTCTCTAAAGCCAAGAATACAGCATCCATGGGACCAGATGACATCCCGGGCTGTGTACTACATGAACTACAATATGAACTGGCACCTCACCTAAGTGTCATGTTTAATCATAGCCTCACCTCAGGTTTCATGCCCACTGAGTGGCATAGAGCTACAGTTATCCCAATCCACAAGGGGGGATCCACCTTGGATCCCGGAAACTACCGTCCCATCAGTCTGACAAGCCTTATCTGCAAGGCCATGGAGTGTATTATCATGGAACTTATAAACAAAGACATTGGCAACCTTCAAACACTGGACCCCACCCAGTTTGGGTTTGTGAAGGGCCGATCTTGTCTCCTGAACCTGATTGACTTCTTTGAATCAGTCTCCAGAGCCATGGACAAGGGTAAGGTGGTCCACACAGGCTATCTAGACCTTGCCAAGGCCTTTGACACCATCCCCCACTCTGGAATCATAGATAAACTTACTAAGTTGGGCATTAATCCCTATGTCACCCAATGGGTTGCTAAATGGCTTACTGATAGAACCCACACTGTAAAAGTAGCCGACTCCAAATCCAGCTCCAGACAAGTGACAAGTGGAGTACCTCAGGGTTCAGTCCTGGGGCCGTTCTTGTTTGGCATCTACTTCTCTGAAGTACAGGTCAACACTAAGGGACTCTGGCTAACAAAGTTTGCAGATGATTGCAAACTGGGAGCCATTATTGAATCCCCAAATGATGTGGATACTCTACAAAAGGGCCTTACAGAAACAGATGCTTGGTGCCAGAGCCATGGGCTCAAGCTCAATGCCAAGAAATGTATTGTTATCCCTTTGGGAAAAACATGTATCCATGAATTACCATATAGGTGGCAGTACACTAAACACAGAAAGTGTGATAAGAGACTTAGGGACACAGGTGGACAGTGGTCTCACCTTCGATAACCACATAGCCACAACAGTCAGGAAATCCTTCTATGTGGCACACCTCATCACGAAGGGCTTTTCATCCAGAAAAAAGGAGGTCATTGTCCCACTGTACTCATCCCTCATTAGACCCATTATAGAATACAACGCCCCATTTGGTATGTACCTCTCAAGACATCTGCAACAACTGGAAGGGCCTCAGAAATACCTCACTAAAAGAATCACAGGCCTAAAGCAAATGCCCTATGCTGACCGCCTTAAAAAACTCCAGCTATACTCTGTCGCATATCGTCTACTCAGAGGCGATCTCTGCTTAACATACAAGGCCATGTCAAACCCAGAACTGTTGGACATGCTACACTTAAAGAAATCCCAATCCCTCAGAGCTACACGCTCCAGGGATCTAAACCTTGTCATCACAATAAACAAAACATGCTGGAGGGATGGGTTCCTGACCCAGAGACTCCACAGACTCTGGAATAGATTGCCCATACATGTCAGGCAGAGTGCCTCTTTGGACCTCTTCAAGAGGAACCTTGACGACTGGATGGGAGAAAGGAAATTCACCCCAGGGATCACATCAGTCGCCCTGCTAGACAGGGGTCCAGGAAAGTAAATAATGTGGGAAGAAATAGCCAGGGAATTGTTATGGCTAGGCTTGTATAAGCCCTAGGGCTGATAGCCTAGTACCAACCTATGAACTTGTTGTTCCCTACTCATCTCCACGAAGTCTAAGATCTGCAGAGAGAAACTGTCCACTCCTTACTTCATTTTCTTCCTCTCCTCTGAGTTACTACTGCACATAAAAAAATATATATATATATATATATATATATATATATATGAAATCTCATTTGTTCCTAATTATTATTTAATATGTACACAGTACTAATTTTATTATTTTCACAGTGATCTTTACTGAATTGCTCTACTGAATTGTATTGTATTTTGCTTATATTTCTGTGGAGCGTTTCTCCCCGTGCCTCCACTATAAATGGGCTTCTGACTTTCTCAATAAACAAATGGAAATAAATAAATAAATACATCTTATATAACATTAAGATAAGTAGATTTGGGCAGTTATCTAAATCACTAAAGGGCAAGACACCCAGTGTGTGGCATTAGGAATGATCAGGTCAGAGGCCGATGGCTTACAGAAGTGATCTTACTTTACAATAGCGTAGTTATAGCTAAATTTTTAATGATAAACAGATGGCAAAGTTAATAAACCATATATAGGCATCATATTACAAAAGACTAGACAAAAAGAGCCCATACAAAAAGAAAAACAAGTATAAATTTGAAGCAAATGTGTTAACTGTGGTTACAAATAAAAAATAAATGCCTCACCTTTGGTAAAGCCTGCAACAAATTATACACTGACAGCTTATTAATATTCTAAAGTGTGCTTGCTAATTTTTTAGAGCAACCATCATGCCCATTGTAAACCCAACATTTCATATAGGAAGATGTCTGTCTGCTGAATAAGACTTCAGCAGTCAAGCTGATCATACCACTACAAACTTCAAAAGAGAGAGAGAGTGAGACTAATAGCAGAAAAGGAGATTTGTGAAGCCACTCACTTCTTGGAAGCATCCTACACAACATGTCTTCCCTTTGTTCTGTCAATATTAGGCTTATATGTATTTACTAGGCTATTAATCTGTGAAGAATTTAAAAAGCCTAACTTAACATTCCCATGGTAGTTTTAAGCCCTGATATTTTGTGCATGAACAACCCAAAGGAAGACAGAGCAAAGCTATGCTGGAACATTTACTTGTACCCCTATCCATTGCAGTTTCCCATCCACTTGTTAACTATGTTTGAACAGAGTAAGAGAAACTTCACCTTATGTGAAGTATAAGATGGTTCCATAGAAAAGGTATTTTCTGTGATATGTGCCTATCTCTCCAACATGTTCCGTTTATATCATAAAAGAGAATGAACTCCCTTTTGTGGGTGTTAATGCTACCATTGGACTTATGATTGTGTTGTAGGTCTGACTTTATAGGATCTTTTGAGTAGCCTGTATAACAATAAGAAGAGAGAGAGTTTGAGATGTTCTGGATAGTTTTAGTGATTTAAACCCTTGATTTCATTAGTGAGAAAGCATTGTCGTTGCTACAGTAGTGACAAGAGTTTGGACAGCTACATACTGAATGCAGCAGTAGATTCAATAAAATGCCTGATGGGAACCTAGTTCAGTAGAATGATTACATCCCTAGACCTGCTGTGCAATGAATAAGGCTTCCTTACAATAATGGTAATGTGATAATCAAAGGACGGTTCATTGTCAGCATAAGTTCCCAGATCTTTGACTATAACATCAGTTTTAAGGGGGATGCTGTCAATGTCATAGTTTCAAGGAAGTCACACTTGCCAAAGGATACATTCATTTCTTGTCATCTAGTTTTAGTCCATGCCAGCTTTTTTATTTAGGAAAGGCCTTCTTGCAAGATTTTGGGTTCCTCTGGAGAGTTTATGATTGCACCAAGTTTACAATAATCTGCAAACTTGAACAGCCATAAACCTTTAACATTTGCTTTGACCTCTGAGAAGTAAATTCCAAGAGGACTGGCCCAAGGATGGAACCATAGGTTAAACCACTACTGACAGGTCTTTTGAAGGAGGTAGAGCCACTCACCCTAATTTCCTTGGTTCTATTTGTAAACCAGTCTATCTAACATGTTACACAGGGATATATATTTAGCTGGGAGAATTTATCTGCAATACCTGAGTATGGGATGGTGTTGAATAGATCTGCAAGGCCTACATATGCAGTGTGCACTGATTTGCCCTCATCCATTACTTCAGTAACTTTCTTAAAGAAGTTGACCAGGTTAAGTAGGCAGGATCTGCCCAAGATGAATCTGAAATGGCTTGGATCAAGAGTTTGTAGGTTACATATTTCCTTATTTATTAATTCCATAATGATCCTTTCCATAACCCTACAGATGAGACTGAGCAGGCTTATGGGTCTGTAATTTCCTGGTTCTGTTAACTCCTTACCTTTGTGCAAGGGGATAGCTGTTACTGTCCTCCATTCATCTGGCATGAAGCCTGTTTGGAGGCTGATATTGAATAACCTACATATGGGATCTGAGAAGCCATGTTTCAGGTGGACCAGTAGGTAGCCTGTTATGTTATCTGGCCACTTAGGAGTAGTATTGTTAGTTTACAGTATTGACAGAACAAGAAGGGGAAGGAGAAGAAGCGAACATACAATAAAGGGGCTTGCAAGAAGTAGGTGCCTTTTCTACCTCCTCATCTTCACATCACTTATGTACTATATATGAGAATGTACATGCCACATGCATGCATAGTCCATCAGTAGTGAGCACAAAAGATAGAAGAAGATTACTGTGCCATCATTTAAGAAAGGAAAGTAATTTCTTTCATAAATATTGTCTTTGTATAATAGTAATAAACCTTTCCTGTGTGTGGGTAATGCAGAATTTACCCATGGTTAGCTTTGCTTGAGCAAACAATACCTATCATGGCTAAATCCTATATTAACCACACCCAGTCATGTATTATTACTAAAGTAAACCACTTTGCAGTAATGGGCCAAACACAGCCCCTGTCTCATTGCAAGAAGATAAACAATTTAGAAATGGAAGATGTAGATGCAGAAATATTTGTTTATAATCCAGACAATATAAACAACAGATAAGAATGATATTCACCTGGCGCCATACATTTTCATCATGTGAATAGAGAACAGCAAAGTTCCACTGAAACTCAAAAATAAGTAGTAAGTCCGTTCTGTCCACACCTGGCTTTGAAACTGAAAAGCAGACCTTTTTAATTAAAATCTTAATATAAATGTTTTAAGTGCTTTAATTTGCAAAACGCATTATAGAAGTCCAGATATAATATACTGATTTACTTTGGTTATTAACTCATCTCGAGTGGATGAAACAATCATCCAATGCCTAGTGCAAAAAGATCTAACTGACATCATTAAATGGCCACTTCATCGCCACTCAGAACATTGACCCCACATAAACAAACATTCAAATCATCAAACTGCATGAAAAAACAAGAAAAACATATTTTTGAGGGAGTAACCCCCTGAAACCCTCATGTGGGGAGTTGCAACCTCCACCCTCTGCTAAAAATGTATATAAACTCCAAGACTGCACTACAGTTGAACAAGGGCAAAAGCCCAGTCCCTGATGCACCATGATTTTGGATCAACAGCTAGCTGTGCAGTTCTACATTTGTGGTGTTCATTATATGATCTCTATATTTTTAGTGTCAGTGAAGTGGCTGTTTGATGGTGTCAAGCAGACCCATGTAAAAATATGATCAGAATGTACCAGTAAAGCTGAATCGTGCTTTTTAGTCATTCTTAATATAGATAGTAATTGTGTTTTAAGTCATTCTTAATATTGACAGTAGGCACATTAATATGCTGCATATGGTGTGACCACATTATGAAGAGGTTAAAGACCTGTAATATCCACTTGGACAGCATCATACCCACATGGACTGTACTGTTAGACTAGAACCGCATCAATATACAAAAAACACTAGTATGTCTGAAACACAGAGTCAACAAACTGCAACCTGGAAATATCAAATGTCAGCTAACCAGAACTGTTTGTGCAAATAACACCCATCAAAGTGAGTGTAACTGGGGAAAATCAGACTTCCCAGAGAAGTTTTGAGTGACAGAAGGCCTCACTGCCACTGTGAGGTCTGGTATTTCCCAGTAATGCCCACCCTTTGTGCTATTATTATGCTTAGAAAACAAATAATGTGTAAAGTTATAATTCTTATAAATCCAGACTTAAAAAATATTTTTATGTCAAATAGTTTATCTGCCTTATATGCTGTGGGCTGATGAATTACTTTGAGACTTATTATTTTTAAATCCATTATGTAGACGTCAATGGAATACTTTGCCCTGACAGAAAAGTATTTGTTTGACTATAATTTGTTCTTTACAGTACTTTAAGGGAAGGTATGAGTTGAGCAATTTATGTAATGTTGGACTGAAAGACAGTTATTATAAAGAAAGAAAACATATGAAATGTATAATATGTGTAAATGAAAAATAAAATGTTACTATGGTTTGTTTTCATAGGTAGGTACTAGGCTATCTGCCCGAGAGCATTTATAAACCTAGCCAGAGTGTGTCAGCTTTCGCCGCCCCATTGATTAACTGATCCCCTGTCAAGCAGAGCCAGTGAAGTGATCCCAGGAGTGCATTTTCTGTTACCCATCCACTCGTCAAGGTTTCTCTTGAAGAGTGTTAGTCACATTTATTTTCTATTAAAGTATGAATGCTTATGTCTTCAGTGATACTTCAGCAAAGATGCTTTTTTAATTGCTTTTTATATAAGTATTTCAGCTACTAGCAGTCAGTGTGTAGCAAGTATTACTTTTGCAATGTTGTGAATTTTGTCTGTATATCTACATCTTCATCTATATGGACTTCAGCTCCCACACTTTCTGCATCAATGTTTACATGTCACAAAACCAGCAATATGAGGCTTGAATCCCATCACAAGTGCCCATTAATATACAAATGACAATTGTCCTTAAGGGAGTACAGAACATGTGCAGTGCTACCTTATGAAACAGCCAAGTCCTGTCACATAGAAATGACTATTAGACTGTGCACTTATAGCTTAGCGTTGTAATCAGTGGCTCCCCAGGATTTCACTAACCACATGAGCCCAGTACCCTCTAGTGTAGTTGTACCAACAGTAATTAAAACACAACCAAAATGATGTTGCACACCCACACCTACTCATTATTTTCCTGAATGGCTGGGGTAAATAATGACTCTTCAGTGCCAATGCCCTCCCTTTCCAAGTTTATGGTATGCTACAATCAGTTAGTCAAAGCCAACAAAACAAAAATCCAGCTTAATTAAAAATATACCAGCCTTTAAATATTTCACTGGTAGAGGGTGAAATTCATAAAGGTTACTGCAAGGTGTACACAGGGGTCTATGTCAAATGTTCAAACATCCAAAATGTCAAACATTACATGGTCAAGACCAAATCTTCGACATTTGGATGTTCGAACGTAAAAAAAAAAAAAAAAAAAAAAAAAGAAAACACAGAAAAAAACACTTTAACACACCACCCACATGGCAAGCTGCTCACCCCATACCCCCCCCACTTTAATATACCAACTCCGAGACCACACTTCAGTGCAGAAAAGGGAAATTCTTCCTATCTGCACCGTATGGTGCCATTGAAAGTCTATCTTCTTGCACTCAAAATTTCGAACGTTTGGTCTCGACCATGTAATGTTCGAAATTTTGAGCGTTCGAAGATTTGACAGGTACCCATACACAGTGTGTAAACCTCAAGGTAATCTTTTGGAATTCAAAAACAGTCCTATCAAAGTGGTTTTGCATGAAGATGTGTAGCACCTTGGTAAGCTGTCTCTATGGCCATGCTACCGGCTAATGAGCTAGTCCAGGGGGAGAGGCATACACTAATTAGCCATTTGCTCTCCTCCAGAACTGCCTGCAGTAAGGCATTTATGCAGCAGTGACTCAGCAATTCACTCAGCTGCATGGTTAGCACAGTCACTCCTGGCCCCCTCGTTAGTGAGCACTGCCAAAAGGTCACATTTATCCACCTCGGTAGAGGTAAGTGCTGCAGAGTTTAGTAGGAATGTGTGCTTGGGTATGTGTGAAGGGCTGTGTGTGTGTGTGTATGCCTGAGAGGTAGCAGTAAGGAAGTTAGTGAGAGGGTAAGTTAGGTGTGTGTGTGTGTGTGTGTGTGTGTGTGTGTGTGTGTGTGTGTGTGTGTGTGTGTGTGTGTGTGTGTGTGTGTGTGTGTGTGTGTGTGTGTGTGTGTGTGTGTGTGTGTGTGCCCTCAGGAATAGATGGTATTCCTGTGGAAGTTTGGAAGCTAGGAGAGAAAACAACTGATAAAGATCTGGAAGGTTTTGTTTAACGTTATTTTAAATGGAGGAGAAGTACCAACATCCTAGAAGAAAGCAGTGGTAGCTGTAATACCTAAAGAGGGTAAAGACCCATCAGATCCAGCTTCATGCAGCCCAATTTCAATACTAAACCATGGTTATAAAGTGTTTATGCCTATAATGGCTAACAGAATGGCAAAAGTGATACCAAAATTGATAGATATAGATCAATGTGGTTTTGTGGAGGGGAGGCAAACATTTGACAACATTAACAGAACATTTATGATCCACAAGGAAGCAGAATGTAAGAAAATGCCACTGTTGTTGGTAGGTCTGGATGTGGAGAAAGCCTTTGACAGAGTAAGTTGAGAGTTTATGAGCAGGGCAATGGAAGCATTTGCATTCCCTGATAATATTATAAGGTTGATTAGGTGGTTATATGAGGGATCAGAGACAAAAATTAAAGTGGGTAGGTTTCCTCTCTGATATTTTCTGTTTGAGAAGAGGAACGAGGCAGGGTGTCCCCTTTTCCCTTTGTTATTTGCATTATATTTAGTACCATTGGCAAAAAATAAATAAATAAGGGACTCAGAATTTCAAGGATACAATCAGTATGGTAGTCAAGAAAAGCTGACTCTATTTGCAGATGATATGATTTTATACCTGATAAAACCAGAAAAGAACATTTCAGTGTTGAGGGACATTTTGAGAGAGTTTCATATCTTTTTGGGATACAAAATTAATGAAGCTAAAACAAAGGTAATAGTGGTAAATTACGTACCCACACACAAATTGCTTCAGCAATATCCATATTTATGGGGACATAATAAAAATGAAGTACTTAGGAATATGGATTAAAAAGGATTCTGGTGTGGCAGCTAAGGCTATGTGGGAAGAGTCTAAACAAAACAAAAAACTGAGAAATTGGAAGCTCTGTTTTAATAATATGGATAGCAAGATACAAGCTGTTAAAATGTTTTTAGTTCCTTTAGTTTTATACACAGGTCAGACATATTTTTATCAACCAGAGGAGAAGTTGTGGATAGCAATTAATAAATACCTGGAAGATCTTATTTGGGAGGAGAAGACAGCAAGAGTCAACTGGGATAAGCTGATTCTTCCAATAGAACAAGGCAGTCTGGGATTACCCAATTTGAAAGGGTATTTATGAGCTACACAATTACGGCTCCTATACATAGCATAAGCAAAAACCTATCATTCAAAGCAGAAAGGGATGATGATGAAATGGGGGGAAGCTCAAGAAACAATGAGAGACTGGGATTTTGGATGCAGATCCTTAAGGAGAATAACAATAACCAGGCAGAATATTATATTTATAAAGTATCAGAAAGTATTGTAAGAACTAAGCCAGCATGAGACTGGAGAAAGGAGATTCTGCCAATAATGATGACTAAAATTAGGGCTACAGACAATAGGCAAGAATGGGTTGAAATTTATTGGAGAAAACTGGCAAAAGAATCAAGGTATTAGAGCAAATAATTAGAGATGGAAAGCTAATAGAATAGGAAAGGCCAAGAATTTATTTGCATTGCCTTCTATATCAAGGACTGATATCAGAGTATAGGCAAAGAGAAAGAAAGAGGGGGTCCTAAGGAAAAGACCAGCACTGGTAGTATTTTTAGTAGAATCTAGAACAGAAGCTGCTGTTAAAACAAGGAATAATTAGTAGATCATATAAAATACTGCATGATAACTGTAAAAATCAATTGGAGGAAGTTAGAAAGTATTGGGAAGAGAGATGGATAAGCAATTCACAAAACAATAATGGGGGATATATGTATGTGTCCCTAGTCTGCAACAAAGTCTAGAAGATTTAGAATCTTTGCTTGGAAGTGTTTACATAGTTATTTTTATACCCCAAGTAGACTCCAAAGCATTTTTCCTCAGGTAGATAGTAAATGTTGCAGCTGTCATGGGGAAGACAGAGGTAACTGGGAATATATTTTCTGAGAGTGTAAACAGTTGGCAGACTTTAAAAATTCCTTGCAGAATACTCTATCAGAGCTATTGGGTGAGCAAATTGGTATGACAAAGGAAATTATTTTTTGAGCTATGATATAGAATCAGAATTGCCTAGACATAGTAAGGCCTTGTTGAGTCTAATTATGGTGGCTGCGAAAAAGCAATTACTAGAAAATGGAAATCAAAGTCTAACCCAACTGCACTAGAAGTAGTAAATATAGTAACAGAGATAAAACAACTGGAAATGGGATCTTTTGAAAAGGGCAGGAGCAAATTAGATAGAAAACAATGGAAATTGTAGGAACAATACACGCAGATGAGGAATGAGGTTAAAAAGAAGGTAAGGTAAGATTTGAATGAGTTATGTAACGTTTGACTGACAGTGACAGGATAGATTATAAGTGATTTACAATGTTTGCAACTAAAATTATGTCAATATGGTTGTTTTCATTTATGTAAAATATGATTGACTACACCATAAGTGATAATTTAATAAATATATTTCTTGTTTATTAAAAAAGGCGTATATTAAAAAAAAAGCAAACATTGTTCAGAGAACAACTAGACACTAGGGATAAGTAGGGTGCCTTAAAAGGGTCTATATCACTTGATCAAACACTTAATTGAGCGAATCGCTATTCGTCGAACCCAATTCAGCAAAAGTTCATTTAAGCAAATGATCATTTAAGCAAAAAGTTTCCTAGGGAAAAAAACTGCTGGGCCAGTGAACAACCATAACAAACATAACAAAATGTAAAACTCTGCAAAGTAGGGGGCTTTGCCCCCCACCCCCAACTAAATATACCAACTCCGAGACTGCACTACAGTGAGAAAAAGGTCAAATTCCCAATGACAGACAACCATATCCTTGCCCTAGGAAAGTTTTCACTTAAATGATTGCTCACTTAATTGAGCTTTTGCGAAATTGGGTTCGACAAAAAAAAAAGAAAAGAAAAAAGAAAACTTTGCTAGAATCTCCTTGTGTTCTGAGTGTGCTTCTCAGCTGATAAGTATATTTTTGGCACTTTTTAACTGTTCAGAGTTGAATAAAACAACTGGATTCAGTTCAAAATACATTTTGAATACATTGCATTTATTTAAACTGTATTTGCTTTAGTACTGCTACACACTCAAGTGTGGTAGCTTGCACTGCACTTGAATTATTTTTAGTGCTGTTTTAGCTGCTTTTCTGTAAAAAAAAATTCTAGGCTTGTTTCCTGCCTTTCCTGTAACTAGTCTAGTCCAGATACAGATTTGATGTATCCAGGACTATTTGTAAGCTTCTGAGCCCCCCAAGCCTTTCTGTGTTGGAGGGAACCTTCTAGCTTATCAGTGGGAGTGGCAAGCACTGGGTAGCCTATATACCACAAGGGGAGTGGTTTCTGGCCCAGAAATTGTAGCTTATTCACCGTTGTGGCAGTTTTTTCATCTCTTTCAACTTTCTAGTTTAAAAGCCCATGTTTGCGCTTATTTCCCACCTTTCCTATAACTTGTGTAGTCCAGATACAGATTTGCTGTATCCAGGACTGTATGCAAGCTTCTGAGCCCCCCCCCCAAGCCTTTCTGTGTTGGAGGGAAGCCTTATAGGCTATCAGTGGTAGTGGTAAGCACTAGGTAGCCTGTCTACCACAAGAGGAGCGGTTTCTGGTCCAGAAATTGTAGTTTATTGACCGTTTGGGCAGTTTTTCCATCTCTTTCAACTTTCTGGTTTAAAAGCCTGTGTTTGCGCTTGTTTCCCGCCTTTCCTGTAACTAGTCTAGTCCAGATACAGATTTGCTGTATCCATGACTGTTTGTAAGCTTCTGAGTGGTGCCAAAGTCTGCTCTTCAATTTTTCCCTTAGATCTGGTAGTTCTCTCCTCTCCTGCACTTTTACTAGCTTATTAGTCTAGCACATTACCAGACTTCTTGTAGCAATTATTGTAGCACACACAAGTGTTACCAACACTAAACGTTCTACAAGAAAACAACTCCAGTACTTATTATTAATGCCCACCCCTCCAGGCATGTCTAAAGGTCAGTTCCCTGTGCTTTCTCCTATTAACCTGGTGAACTTGGCCATCCTGAGGCAATGTAGCAACTGCCTCATGTACACTGACAACCCTCTCCTCTTACCTCCCAACACTCAGACATGTGAGAGATGCACTTATATATCCAAACTGGAAGCCACACACTCTCCAGCCAAGACGGGAATAGCTGGTCAAGAGGAGAAGGTCAACACTTGCACCACACCACATGGAACACACTGCCCTCCAGAACACACACCAGCACTGCCTTCACATAAAAACACAAACCACACACCCACCTTCACTGAGGCTCTCAATAAAAATCTACCCAAACTGCAGAGACCTCCAAGGCAGAAATGCACTCGACCACCAAAACACAACACTAATCACAAGACGCATAACTCTCCTAAACAGTGTGCCACTCAACCAAAGCCCCTAAGGCAAAACAGCATGCCCAACACACTAGTCATATGTGACTCGATAGTGAGGCACACTGATAACCCACTCACTAGGTTGAATAAGGAGAAAGTTATAGTCAGCTGCCTGTCAGGTGCCAGGATCCAACACATAACGCACGCACTCAGGTCCCTAAATTACAGGTACAAATATGACTCTGGCACTGTACATGTGGGTGTGAATGACCTGAGATGTACCTCCCTGGACTACATGAAGAGACATGGAGGAACTTTTGGATTATGTAGCCCAGGCAGCTATGACCCTAGCCTTGAGCAGCATCCTACCATCACTCAGAATTATACCACAGTACAAACAGAAAATTATTGATTTCAACAATTGGTGTCATTCTAAGGGGATCCAGTATCTGTCTGCCTGGGATGACATGATTGACAGACCTCGATGCTTTGCCAGAGATGGCCTACATCTGTCATTCCTGGGCTTCCAGATACTGGCCAAGGCTCTTGCCACCCCTATAGTGCCTTTTTTAGGCAGTGTTACAAAGAACATATCACCACCATAACAGCTACAAACAAATGCAATCTGAGGGACATGCTGCTCATAGAAGTCTAAATTTCAAAATGCACTCACTCAAAGCACTCCTTAAAATGGAGAACATTGACATTTGTGCTGTAACAGAGACCTGGCTCAAGGCTGCAGAAAGCACCCCTGCACTACCAGGCTATAACTCATTCCACACCTTTTGGCCCCAGAACTTGGACTGAAGCTCCAAAGGCGGTGGTGTTTCCATATTCATAAAGGATGCGCACACCTCCAGACTGGTAGCCCAGCATAATGCATCTGAGATACTTCAGCTGCAGCTAACATTGGGTAAGACAACGATTCATGTCATAGCCTGCTATAGGTCCCTAACCATGTACAAAGACTCACACTCCACGTTCCTAAGTACCCTGGAGAAAATTAGGGTCCAAACTAACACTCTCATACTGGGCGACGTCAACTACCTTTCCATTAACTGGGAAAACTACTCATGTACCAATACACTTGCCCAACATTTCTTGGAATTCATTAATTCCAATACCCTGGACCAGCTCATTCTTACCTCCACAAGAGGTAGCAACATCCTTGACCTGGTCATTACTAACATGGGCGACCGCTGCTCTACACCAATTGTCAACTCCTCCCTGGTTAGATCTGACCACAAACTAATCACCTTGGAAATCCACATCGCTCCCACCCCCCACCCCCGCAAAGGTAACTAACATGAAAAACTTCTTCAAAGCTAACTTTGGGTTCCTAAAAACAGAGGTGGTTAACTTAATTGCACCCATGCAAATGGAGAATAGTTGCATGACCATCGAATCATACACCAATGCACTGTACGGACACTTACACAAATGCATGGATCTTGCCATACGAAATAGAACCAAGATGCTCTCCTCCAAAAAAAGGAAGCCAATCTGATGATCCCCTGCCATAAACAAACTCTACAACAGAAGGAGGAAACTGATGCGGAATAAGGTGAAGTCCCAAGACTGGAAAAACTCCCTTATCAGCCTCAACAAAAAGTTGAGATCCCTCATTAAATCCTCTAAAGCTAGCTATGAAAACAGAATTGCAGCTGATAGTAAAGACAGCCACAAGGCCTTCTATAGTTATGTAAAGAATCTCCACGGCAATACCCAGATTTGCTCTGAGCTGCTGCATAATGGAACCTCCTACAGAAACTGCCAATATATTGGCCAACAGATTCAGTAACAACTTTACCCCTCTCCTCCCAAAAGGACCAGTTGCAACAGCAGTAGATTGCCAGGAACCCAGTATTACTGCTGCACAGATTAAAACAGCACTGTCCAAGGCCAAGAATACAGCTTCTATGGAACCTGACAATATCCCTGGCTGTGTTCTACATGAACTACAGAGTGAACTGGCACCTCACCTGTGTGCCCTGTTCAATCACAGCCTCACCTCAGTCTTTGTCGCTATTGAATGGCGCACTGCTACAGTTATACCTCTCCACAAAGGAGGAGTGACTACAGACCCTGGGAACTATCGCTGCATTAGCCTGACGAGTCTGATATGCAAAGCTATGATGGAATGCATCATCATGGACCTAATAAACAAGGATATAGGGAATCTCCAAACTCTGGATCCCACACAGTTTGGTTTTGTGCAGGGTAGACCATGCCTGCTCAACTTGGTCTACTTCTTTGAGTCAGTCACCAGAGCTGTGGATGAAGGCAAGGTGGTTCACACAACCTGCCTTGAGCTGGCCAATGCCTTTGATACCATTCCCCACTCAGGAATCATACAAAAACTCATGAAGCTAGACATCAACCCCTATATCACTAGGTGGGGTGCAAACTAGCTCACAGATAGAACCCACAGTGTGAAAGTAGCTGACTCCAAGTCAGACTGATGGCCAGTCATGAGTGGAATCCCACAGGGTTCAGTCCTGGGTCCTCTCCTGTTTGGTATCTACTTCTCTGAAGTCCAGGCCAACACAAAGGGACTCTGGCAGACAAAGTTCGCAGACAATTGCAAGTTGGGAGCTATTATTAACTCCCCAAATGATCTTGACATCCTACAGAAAGGCCTCACTGAGACTGATAACTGGTGTCAGAACCAGGGCCTTAAGCTCAATGCCAAAAAATGTGTCGTTATCCTCCTTGGGAAAAACCCGGTTCCCATGAATTACCACACCGATGGTACTCCACTGAACACAGAAGGTGTTATAAGAGATCTGGTAACACATGTTGACAGCAACCTCTCTCTTGATCATCACATTACTACTGTGGTCAGAAATTCCTTCTATGTGGCACATCTCATTACTAAGAGTTTTGCATCCAGGAAGAAAGAGGTCATTGTCTCCCTCTACTCTTCCCTCATTAGGCCAATCATCGAGTACAATGCCTCATTTGGCATGTACCTCACTAGACACCTACAACAACTGGAGAGGCTGCAAAAGTACCTCACAAATGGGATCCTACGCCTTAAACACTTGTCCTATATGGACAGACTCAAAAAACTCCAACTATTCTCTGTGTCATATCGTCTACTTAGAGTCAATCTCTGCTTGACTTACAAAGCCATGTCTGACTTAGCTCTGTTAGAAATGCTACATCTAAAGAAATCCCAATCCCTCCACACCACACGCTCCAAAGACCTCAACTTCAGTACCACAATCAACAGAACATGATGGAGGGACAGGTTCATAACCCAGAGACTGTCCATACATGTCAAGCAGAGCACCTCACTGGCCCTCTTCAAGAGAAATCTTGATGGGTGGATGGGGAATAGAAAATTTCCCCAGGGGATCTCTCCAGTGGGTCTACTCGAAAGAGGCACTGGGAATGAAGGTCAGGTGGTACGATGCCAGGTTAATCCTATGGGCTAGGCTTGAACCTATGAACCTATAATAGCAATTCGCCCAATTAAGCATTCAATTAAGTGATACAGACCCGTCTTAAAAGGCACTAAAAGGGTTCCCAACCCTATATGTTCCTACCTCTTACAAAAGGCATTAGTCCAGTCTACCACCACTTGACATTAAGGATGTCATGTTAAAAATATAAATGAGAATAAAAAAATATAAAGTAAAAAGGGAAGAAGGGGTTAGAATCCTGCACCCTAGGCAGTCAAAACCTTAGCATTAGCACACCATGCTAACTGATAAGTTAGGGCTGCAGGCTTCATTTTATATATATATATATATATATATATATATATATATATATATATATATAGTGCCTAATAATCATTCCACCCCCTTAAACTCCTGACTAACTCTGAATTCAAGCTAACCTAACAAAATTGTGCATATTGTAAATAACATAACTGTTCTATGTAACCAAAGAATTTATGCCTGTTTCTCTAGCATGAAATGAAATTGTAATTGCTTCTTCTTTACTATGATTGTTTCTGTAACTAAAATATGTAATGCAGAGCTTTTTTGTAACTAAACTATGTAATGCGGAGCTTTTCTCCCCTGGCTCCACTGAAAACGGGCTCCCTGACCCCAGTGGACCTCCCCGGTCATCAAACTGTAAATAAATAAATAAATACGATCGGCATTTGAAATGCCAAGAAGGCAGAACCAGCATCTCCGTACAGTGCAGAATGGAAGGATTTCCATTCCTGCACTGTAGTGCGATCTTGGCTTTGGTAAATGTAATTACAGGGGGGGGGGTGCTGAGAGGCCCCTGCTAGCAGTATTTAGGTAAGTGTTTTTTGTTTTATACTTTTGCTTTTCATATGTTCGACATTTCAAATGTCGATCATATGGTCTCGGCCATATGAAATTCGGCATTTTGAAGTGTCAAACATATGAAGTAGATCCATGTATATATTTATATACATACACATTTTTTTGGAGGACATTGGGCATCATGCAATGTCTGCAACAGTTTCTGACTGACAAGGGAGAAAGACAGGGGACGTTAAACATACCTCCGAGCCTCATATCGCAAGGCATCTTGACAAAAGCCAGAATTAATGATAGGAAAAAATCAAGGAGGGATTTGAAGAATTCCTCTTACAAACATGGAAAATCAGTAGGATAACATATTTTCCACTAGCATGCACTTATTAAGGATATGAAGTGTGAAACTTGAATATCTGCAATTTAGGACTGATTGTAGTCATCATTAAATTGCCAGGGCAGGGGATAAGGAGACTTGTGGATGTTCTGACAACAAGAACAGGTACGGGGTATGAGATGAGTGCATGTTTGTGTGTTTTTTACTGCGTATTTGTGAGTAGGAAAGTTACTGAGAGGGGTGACTGTGATAACATGATGTGGCTGCCACTACCTCAGAAAAGTGCTAATCCGCACTTGCAGTACTTAATGACAATTTAGACACATGCAAATTAGCTAATAATGAGATCTTTCCTCATTGTGGCAAATGTGTCTCTGAATCAGAAGTCTTCACATTATATAAACAGGACATTTTTACAGCAATTCTTAATGTGAGCACTGTTTTTTATGAATCCCAGGGTTAGCACTGAGCAGTCACCCTTCAATGGGCAGGTTCCACATTGTTGAAGGTACACTGGCAAAAATGCATAACCCCTTAACAATCATGTGCAAAGGCTCAAAATGAAATGTAGCATCTTCATTCATTTCTGCCTGTTACAACAGTCCACTACTTAGTAGAGGTTGGGGTTGAGCTGATCATATTTTCAAATAAAATACTGAATTCATGTGCAAATCTGTTTTTTAAAAAAATATTGCAAGCATGTGTGACATCCGAACTCTGTGTCCGCTCAGCTATCCAGGATGTGGCCTAATCATGTGATCTCGGTGCTTCTTCTCTTGACTTCCCCAATCTTGACTACAGTAGGAATTGCTTGTGACTTGAGAACCAAAAGAGAGAGAGACAGAGAGACTGAGAGAAAATTTGTAAATTTCTGCCAATGCCTTTCCACACAAAAAGATATCTAATTTTAAAAAGGGGGAAATGGGTATGACTCTTTAATGCTGACCTGTTGTTTTAACTTGTCCAGAATCATAAATTCATTAACAGGTCATACACTCTTAAATAAGTAATATTTAATGAAAAACCTCATGCATTTATTAAATAGTTATTTTGGAATGTGTGTTTTGTGATTTTTTTTTCTTTCATGCATTTCCATTCACTGAGGACACAAAGTACTTCTGATACCGAGATAAAGTCATTAAGTACAACCCTCTACAGACAGACATCAAAACCTGCTTTCCATGAGTTCACAGAGAGTACTGATTTTTGCAGTCCATTTTATAAATACTAACCAAATGATTATGTTATATTTTCATGCATAAATCCACTAGTTTCTCTTTGGACTTGTTAGAGCAACCATTCAAATGACATCTGGAGGGGTAAGACAGACATTTGCACATGATCTTTAAGCTAATAAATAAACCATCAGCCACATTCATTCGAAGTTGAATAAAAATACATGAAATAAGTGTTTTTTTATATAATTATGCAAACAGTATGGAACTTGTACATGGAATAGAAAATAAAAGATTCAACCAACATAACTTGTTCAAATGTTTATCTAACATCTGCTTTAGAAATTCTCAGATTCACATTAACGATATACTATACGTTTACTGTTTTTGTCATTTAAATCTAAAACAGAATTTTTGGAGTTTTTACAGACAGTATAATATAGCTTAATTTCTGTTTGCAAAGGTATCTCCAGCAGCCAAAGCAATAACTCCAGTACCTACTAACAGACTTGAATTAACAGTTTGTCCCACTTACAGGATTTACTGTGGCTTTAATCTGAATTTGGATAATGCCTTCCTGTTTCTCAGTTGCATAATACTGTGCAGTGGTAACAGTCTCAATAAACTACTGTCCAAATACACCACTATCATCATGTGACCTATAGAGAAATATTTATAAAATTATTTATAAAAATCAGTGTATACCAAGATTGTATATTCCCAGTTCTGAAGGAGGGATGGGCCTCCTTGAAATTGATTACATGTATAGATCTGCAATCGTGGAACTCCACACATATCTGCTGACCTCACAAGATCCAAATGTGGTGAAAGTTTTGAAACATGAGAAGAATAAATCTAAGATGATATCTCTGCTTAATTTAGCAGAAGCATATCGACATCAAGCAGGAATGGAAATCAAATCAGATGTGGATAAAAACCAGGCAGCAACTGAATGTGCTAAAAAACAAAAGAAACAATATAAGGTGAAGTACCAGATGAGAAGGCAAGAAATGTGGAAAAAAACATAAATATAGTTGCAAGCATAGAAAACTTCTGGAAGACCCTCATGTTGATCAAGGAAGAATGCAGGAATGGTTAAGGAGAGGTGAATTTACATCAAGAAATGAAAGGTTAATATTGGCAGCCCAAGATAGTGGGCTACATACACGCTGGTTTACTAAGTCCATTGAACATGTGGGAGAAACAGACATGTAGGTTTTGTGGAACCGAACTTGAAACAGTCACACATCTTATTGCTGGTTGCGACTCTCTAATGGCAGAGGGACTGTATACTGAAAGGCATAATAATGTTGCGAGATTGATACACTGGAGATTGTGCAAACCTTATGGTACTGAAGTGGCTGAAAAACACTGGAAACATGAGCCACAGAGAATCATAGAAAAGGATGAAGTTTACATCACACGGGATCACCCAATACCAACAGTCCAAAAGACAGATGCCAGAAAAATGGATATAGTGGTCCAAGAAAAGAAGACAAAAGTAGCATTGATCATTGAAATCGCCACACCTAGTGACTACAGTGTCCTGCGTACAGAGAGACATAAAGTCATAAAATACCTTGATCTGCAGGCAGAAACGAGAGCCAAGTGGAAGAAAAATACCCAGACAGTTCCAATAATAGTAGGAGCAACTGGTCTTATAAAAAAGAATTTACAGTCGTATTTAGATATGTTACCAATTCATGTAATACCATACAAATTGCAGAAGGAGTCATTACTGGGCACATTGCGGGTGCTGCAAAGAGAACTTTTGGCTAACATCAAAGAGTGAAACAATACTAATTTCATGAACTTTAATCGTACTTTGACTTAGGAATGGGGTCCATTCCCTTCATGGTATTAGAAACCAAAAAGACTTGGAGAAATTAAAAAAAAATATTCAAGCAGCATTACAGTTAGCTACAGTGCACTCGCTTGTACAGAAGCAAGGCTGTTTTGTTTTCATCTGTAGAACATTCCACATGGGAAATGCAATCATATACCTTTTTATATATTTTTTACATATGACAATGCATTGAAAAGCTAAGCATAATGTAATTTCTTTCACTTTTTTCATTTAAACAATTGTCATGCATTGCCTTGTTCTATTTTATTTATTTATTTATTTTTGGGTGGTCCACATGATCAGCCCAGTGGTTGCCCATCCTGCATCCATTTGATCCATTTGTTTCTCCACTGGGGCATGAGCTTCCATCCTATTTGTTCCCTGGTGGAGGCAAGAGTTGGGTTTTATGGAGTTGGCCTCTCTGCCGATCCTGTGGACTGTCCTGTCTCCACCCACTCATCTATTTTAGCTGCCTCAGGAATGGCATGGGTGCTTTTGCACACAAGCAACCTCTCAGCCAAACAGCACATCCCCTGCAGTTTGGGCATGCCAGGCACTTCAAGCTGCAGTATTGGTTGCTCACGTCCATCCTCCCCCAACTGGCCTTCCAGCGCCCTTGCCACTAGTTGAACATGGGTCTTCTGGGGGTACTAAGGGCTTTATCCCTCAGCTCCATGGGGCTAGAGCTAGATGTCATATATTTTCATTTTGAAAAAAGTAGCATTTCCCAGTTTATTACAGTTCTCATAAATCTGCATCTTTCTCAGCATCAAGTGAAATTTGTTGCGAAACTATTAAGAAATTAAGCTTTAGTTAAAATATTATATTTCTGAAGTTACACTATCTAGTGTCTTGTTTAAAAAGGCCATATGCATTTTTTTATTCCCCCATCTCCTGTATATCATTGTTACTGACTGGGCTCTTGTGCCCCATCTGTACCAGGTCTTCCAGCTGCTCATGCCCACAGACTTACTCCAGTAATTGCTGGGGCCAATCACAGATTAAAGGCAACAGGGCTCTGCACATCTCAGCTTTCATCTGGTGTGAGTCTTACTTGGTTCTACCTTGTTTCTCCCCCCCCCTCCTGTTTGTAGCTTGTGGCATTGTCTGGGGTAGACATGCAATGTGGGCATATGGTGTATTGCCTCACATCAACAGCAGCTCAGCCAGGCCCAGTGCCACCCATTGACCATACCTCCTCTAGTGATGACCCCTGTCTCCACTAAGAATCATCACCAAGAGATGGCCACATATCACCATCCCCTAAAAATGGGCATGCCCATCCCTACCTGCCAAACTGTCAGTTGCCGGAGACACTAATTGAACCCCAGGTCACCTGGGTCATAATCAGGGCATTTTTCCTGTATGCCACCCAAATGGCACCAAAAAGGCCCATATGCATTTGCATTACTGATACCACTTCTAGTTTAAGTGGTAATATCGAAATGCAATCCCAAACTCCATCTAAAAGCCCTGGCTATTATGACACTAGCCCTGTCTAACTACTTTAATGGGTTACGGCCAGCTATTTCCACATATTACCTGCCATACATGTAGGGAATGGAGCTTTTAAGGAGCCTACACTATTCCAAAAACTCATATTTTCTAAGGCATCCTAAACTTCTTCATTGACTAAAGTCTACAACTCATGAATACTACTGGGTCTTCTCCGTTTGGAGACCTCAGCCCGTGGTCTGAAGCACTTACTTGCACAATAAGCTCCTGGCTGTAACCTGGATCGGCTAATACAGGAAGCATACTCAAGGCCTATTTAAGCTTGTGGAATGCCTGCTCACAAGAAGGTGCCCAGATAACTCTATCTGGCTTGTTTTTTGAGTAAGATCTGAGAGGAAATTGGCAATGGCACTGTAGTAGAGAACAGATGTCTGCAATATCCCACTGTTTAAAAAATATTTTTACATGTTTTTTATAACCAGGGTAGGCCATACATGCACAGCCTTTATGTATTTATTTATTTATTGTCTGTCATTTGTTAACCAGGTTGCTCCAGCTGAGCCAGGTGGCCCGTTTTCAGTGGATACCCGAGAAGAAAAGCTCCAGATGAAATTAAAGATATTCAAAAATAAATTACATCACAATAAGAATAATTATATAACACAAGGAAACCAGATTGCTCCCACTGCAGTTACAATATTCAAAACTGAAATTACATTACAATGAGAGTTTATACAGCATGGATGTTAATGCAAGTAAGGTTTTAGTGCAAATTTTTGTATAAATGTAAATACATACGTATAGTACCAACATTATGGAGAGGTTACAAGGGAGAAGAAGATTGTTCACTTGTAGTGGGAGTTGGCTTATTTTGCTAAGAAGAGGAACAAAAAGAGAGGAAGGAGAAATATGGAGAGAAAAGGAAGTGGAATTAGGAAGGTGGGTAAGTGGGATCAGGTTGGAGCTAGAGAGGGGCAGGACCAGGTGTTTTGTAGGTAGTGCTTTGTAGGTTGAGTGCTTGTTTAAATTGGGACATATGGGGGATACTTCTAATATTATGAGGGAGGGAGTTCCAGGAGTGAGCAACTGAGTATTTATATAATGACTTGCCACTGTTTTTTGATGGTTTGTAGATGTCTAGCAGTTGTTTGTCTGATGAACAGAGTTGACGGCATGGGGTTATATTGTGATACAATATTAGAGACTGACGGGCAGGATGTGGGTTTATAAAGAATTGAGAGAGTTATATGCAGTTGTGGGAGAAGTTGTATTGGGAATTCAGGTCATTGCAAGGATTTAAGAGCAAGGCAGTAGTGGGATTTATAGGGGAGGTTTGTGGCAAATTTAGCTATTTCATTGTAGGTTTTCTCTAGTAGTATTTGGCAAGCCATGGACATGTTTGCCCCATTCCACCCAATGATCAAAGTAAGCTGCATTTCCCATTTCTGTCTGACATTTGTTTGCCTTGATAGCTAACTCAGACTTTTTTTAATCTGCCAAGCACTTCTCTATGATGGTGCATGTGTCTCTGCCAGGATCAAAAGTTGCTGCAGCATCCCCCATCTCAAAAGTGAATTTGTACATCCCAAACAAAGTAACAAATGCTGAAGCCTTTCATGCTGAGACTGTCTGGATGCCTGACAGTAATCCTCGGCAACATCAATAGTAATCAAATACTTTGCCAACCCCCCCCCCCCCCCCCGTGGTGTTCTAAAGCTTAATCATCTATCCAAGGTATGCGGAATGTATCTGCCTCTGTGTGACTGTTTTGCTTCCTATAGCCTAGATCAGTCATTTTAAAACCAGACAGCTCAAGGTCCAGATGAGGGTGAGCCCACAAAGCCAAGGGTTAGACTAATGACCAAAAAAAACCTGACCAGACATTCTGAAAAAAGCTGTATTCACACATACATACACAGATACATTCATGTACATACACCTGCGCAAACACACACACAAACAAACACAGACACATAAAGAAACAGGTGTTGAATCCATTTTTATCCTGAAATTGACCTTCTGATGCCCAGAGTTACATGGCAGAAATAGCTGCTGGATATCATCTTTAAACTCATGTTTCCTCCAGATAAAAACTCATCTCCTGCAATGCAAGTGCCTTGCTTGTGGGTCACATCTGCTAGACAGCTGCTCTTGTATTGTTACTCTGTGGAGCTTAGACCAATAGTAGAAATGTTTAAAATCTAAGTGCTTCTTCTGTTGGTCTATTCTGAGCTCCAGGAAATCTTTCTCTCTCTCTCTGTCTCTCTGTCTCATTAGCTTCCTACCAAGCAAATGAGAAAGAGATATATTGAGAGAAAAGTTGTTACAGGTAGTCTTTGTCACAAAGACATGCCTTGTCAATATGGTTCAGATCACAAGCTGTATTTTTTATTTTACTTAAACATGCCAAATTCTGGTATAGCTTAGCTGGCATTAACAGAAATGTTAATGAATCACATCCAGCTCACATTCTGGGAGTTTGAGACCTGTGATCTATTTAGAGCCAGGTGTTTTTCAATCTTATTCAGTGGCATTAGTGAGGCCAGGAGACTAATGGATTCTTGAATTGCCACCAGATTGAACATTTCCTATAGTTCCACATACATGGTTTGCTTGACTTTCTCAGGCACCCTGTAGGGACACTTTTTGACTAGCCATTGGGCTTATGCACCTATGTGTTGCATTACAAGCTAGGTATACCCTGACTTGGCAGCGATTATGTCCTCAAACTCACATAGCACTGCTTGGATTTCTTGAACTTGGGTAGGGCATGACTGCTTTGGCAATACTACCGCATTCACTTAAGCATAAATTCAAACCTAACAGAGGACATCTGCTACCAGATGCACCTTTGAGTCCTCTTGTGACCTATTGTAGATACTGATATTGAGATGTTAAAGTTTGTGTTCTTGCTTTCTGCTTGCTAACTCTACCATGTAACTAATGTCACTTATATTTCATAATACAGTAAAAGGATCCTCCTTTGCTGCCAGTAATTTGTTCTGCTAAAAAATATAAGTACTACTAAGTACTACCACCATTCATCTGATTGTATAACCTCCGGCCTTCACTTTCTGGTCATACCATAATTTCTGCTGCTGTGCTAGCTGAGCTCCCAGAATTTAGTCTAGAACTTTAAGACACATTACATACACTATATATGAGCTTCCAGAACTTAATCTAGAACTTTACGACACATTACATACAATACATATAACAACATACAACGGACCGTACGAAGAACACTCATCCTCCCACTCATCACAAATTAAATCAGGGTCTCTCTCAATGTGACTACAGTAACTTGAAAGGTGAAAAAAACTTTCATTCTTGAGGCAACTCATAATGTGCAACGAGAACATGGGATAGATATGTGTCCCACTCCTGCTTCAACTGGTCTTCATGTTCTTTTAATATTTATGAGAGTAAGTTCAACTTCTATACCAAACCATTTGTTTGCAGATGGTGGGGGTGTTTTTAACTGCATTGCAACACTGCTTCCACATGCAAGTCAAGAGGTCTGATGTAACATTAGCCATTAGTCTGTTAGTGTCTCCTGCAGAAAGCCTACCCTGATAGAGCATTTGACACCTTTTCTTCTACTACAGAAGGCAAAACCACTGTCTCAGAATACCTAGTGTTAGAAAAATATGT
This sequence comes from Protopterus annectens, assembly GCF_019279795.1. Taxonomy (NCBI): domain Eukaryota; kingdom Metazoa; phylum Chordata; order Ceratodontiformes; family Protopteridae; genus Protopterus; species Protopterus annectens. The sequence continues at coordinate 425,686,177 of NC_056726.1, read as the reverse complement.
ATTAGTAATATGCATTAAGCATTCGAGGTTTAAAAGGGTTAATACATTTATTCTGTTCACACTGCATGAATCTGCACAGCTATTAGAAACTTAACAAGAAGCATTCTATTTTCTGCTAATGTCAGCAAATAACAAGAAGTATTTAATTTCTACTAGTGTCATGAGACGTAACAAAGAGTTATTGATTTTCTGCTTATGCCATGAGAAAGTACATAGCTGTTAGAAGCTTTGATAAGGAGCACAATGGATGCTTGAAAGTATAAACTGTAGTCAGCATTACTTGTACCTAAGCTAGAAATGTACCTTGAATCTAGGCAAAATGTAACACATATATTAGAACTGCACAAGTGAAGAATTGAAAGTTTGTGGTGGGCTGAAATAAGCCCCAAGGCCAGGTTGTTTTTCTCAAATGTTTTGTAAATCAGCAGTTTTCTCAACTAGTCAGCAATTAGTCTAGTAACATTTTCTGTAGAACAATACAGAAAGCTGTGTCTAACTATGTCAGCAATAGAAGTAACATTTCTGTGTAACATGGAAAGAACTGTATAAAAATGCCATACTAATTATTAATGTTCAGACAAATCATTCTGCCTGCATGCTTTGTCTCCTTGCTGCAAGTTAATAAAGGGTGCCATACTTGAACCTTAAGTGAATTGGTCTTTAAAGGTTTTTCCTTTGACACCTAATAACATAATCCACCATCACCACTAATATATATCTGTTACCTGTGATACTTGGGGTACTAAGAATCACCACAGTGCCCACCTTTTTACCCAAAATAGCTCCTTGATATCTGGCAGTGGCAACAAAGCAGATTTGGCTTTAACTTCTGCCTCACCAACCTTTTGGCAATGCTTACACATCATGAAGTACCCTTTTATATCTTGTGCAGTGTCTGGGTGAGAACATTTTGCATAAGCTTTATCTTGTTTGTTTGTAATCTGATGTACTGAAAATGGAAAATCATGGGCTCTGGTCAGAAGCCCCCTGTGCTATATCACATCTGATATTCCCTCTTAAGGAGTCCAATCTCTGTACAATAATCCCTTATCTTACTATACTCTCTATCTCTTTCTCTGCCCTTGAGGATCAGGAGCCTCTTGGGAACTTCCTTAAAGTTCTCCAAAGTGAGATCTGAGAACTGTGTCTGCAATAACAATCTTTGTAATCTTGTACAATTATTTTCTAATGAAGGTGCAGTACTTTTTGACGACTGTTTCTTAAATTTAGGCACAGAATGTATTACCCTGAACTAACTTCTTCCAATTGAAATCCAGTGTTACCTGACAAGTGGGGTTCCAGCACCCAGCTTTTCATTGTCACCTTGCTCTTCATCTGAGCACTAGCTGGATTTCATCACTGCTGCCTTTCCCACATGATTGCCTCTGTGCTTGGATTTGTGTAACCATATTACACGGGGTGCTGTGCCAATATCTAACAGAACATCTGTTGGGTTGTGAAACATTTCTATCTGCTTGTCTCTATACCCCTATTCCCATTCTAAATGAGTCCTGGCCAATGGCACCTAAAAAGTTGTTTCTCCCATATTCCTAAGTGGAACTGATCACCAAACAGGGAATGTTTGTCTAACAAATGCAGAGTTAATGTGACATCTGATACAGCATCCCTTTTAGCAATAGCTTCTTTACAAGGATAGGGTTCAGGACCTTGTAATACCCTAAAGCAGTTACAGTGTTAAGGCGGTCTACCATTACTGTATTGATATGACATGGCTTTTATTCCACAACCTGTAATTTGAATATCTGGCACATATATGCCCTATCTGATCATACATAAAAATGTTTACTTCATCACATTACCATGTACGTCACCAGTGTTTTCCTCCTTTGGACCATATAGCCTGCTGTGAATATGTAGACTGCCTATACGTTGCCTTATAGCCATTTGTGGTCCTGGGTGCTCCCTTCTTATGCAGTTATGTCCTGCTGACTAGATGGAGATCATCCCATTTCCTCCGTGTCCTCTGCATTGTGTTACTCATCTGATCTGCTAACCAAGTAGCAAAACCAAACAAACACACCAGCACAGCTGCAGAAAAGAAAAAAGACTTTATTAAAAAGTCAAAACACAGCCCACAGACCGGTTTTGGCCCTAAGCCTTTATCAGTGTAATGTTTGGTACATTGATAAAGGACCAGCATCTAGCTCTCATGTTGGTACTGTTTCTCTCTTCCTGCTCCTTTCTTTCCTTTCACTCATTTTTCACTTTCTTATGCCTCAACCTGTTTTCATTCTCTCAACTATCTTAACTTAAATGCATTTCATATCCAGCTCCCATCTCTTTAATTCCAACTAGAAACTTAAATTGTAACTCTCCAGTACCAGTGACCTCCTTTCCCAAGTTTATGATATAGTGCCACTAATTAGTCAAAGACTAACAGAACAAGAGCATTCTTTATTGTTTAAACTAAGCAAACCTTTAAACATTTAAATGGTAGCAGTTAGCTCTGGCCAGTCACACTTCAATGGATGATGTAAGTAGATGGATGAAATGCCTAAAGCTTTAAGTTAATAAATAAACCATCATTCACAGTCATCCAACACTGAATAAGAGCATTCTTTACTTTAAATAAATAAAGGGTTTACTTTCCAAATAAATGTGCAAACAATATAGAACTTGCATACAAAATTAGAAATAAAATATTTCAGTCAGACAGCTAATGTTCAGAAAACCCTAAAAGTTGAAGTAGAAAATATATGCTTCTAACTAGATTCACTTTGCCCTTACTGTTTCTGACTTTAACATTCAAAACAGAATTTTCAAAGTCCTTATATACAGTACAATATGGTTTGCTCTCTGTTTCCAGTCACCAAAGCTGTAAGTTCTGTACTTTTTGCTGTAATAAATTAACAGTCATTCCAAATCATTCCTTCTGGTTATAAGATCCAAATTAGAATTTCCTGTAGCTTTAATTTGAATTTAAAAGTTGCCTTCCTGTTTTCACAGTTTCACACTTCTTGGTGAAGAGAATCTCAACAAGCTACTGGCCAAGTAGGACATCTTCATTATCATTTATTTAGCAAGAATCTTCAGGTAACATTAGGCTTTGCAACAGTGTGCATATTTGCACAGTCAAGAAGCAAGGCTTAGTTTCCCTTTTACACTCTTGTACATGTTCACAGTGGCATTTGCAACAATATACCATTTTTACACATTGTGTTTTCTGCATATTATACAATGACAGGTCATTAACATTCAAAAACGTCACACTGATTGGTCAGCCACACCAGCGTGGTCATTGTAAATAGAGCATATACCAATAGAAAAGTGTCCAGTCTCCCGGACCGCTAAGGCTTTCCAGTTTTCTTGAGCTAACAGGTCGAGAAATATATATGGAGGTCAGAGAAAATATAAGGAAAAAGCAACAGAGATCTTCCTTTCTCCATTGGTCACTTTCCAAAGCACTGATGTACTGCATATGCATGAGATCGTAAGCCCTGTATGCATGCACACTATATCAAGAAGACAGCAGGATATGGAAAAAGAACAGGAAGAACACCACTGTGCTGTTATACAAAGAAATTATTTAAGAAAGGTAAGTTTCTTAAATAATGTCATTGTGTAATAACAATAACCAACTCCTGGGTATGATATATTGAAGATTTACCCATGGTTGCCTTTGTTTAATCACTCGGTCTTTGCCATCATGATTAAACCACACCAACCATGAGTAAATCTTCAATATACCACACCCAGTTGTTGGTTGTTGCTACACTGTTTCACTCTAACTGTACTGTGTGAAAATAATTGCTTAATAGATGAAAGTAAAAGAAGATACACTGTACTTGCCTTTTTAATGAATTATAATTCTCACACACAAATCATTTTATTTTATTTTATTTCCTCCACAGTGACATAAATTGCACTTCTCCCCATTACAAAAAAAAAACAATCATTGCCTGAATTCTGGTGAGAGTGTAAAGTTTCTTCATGGCTGTTTGAATGACTGCTCCTTCCAGGCAGTTCTTGTCCTGATCCTAGATGAAATCCTTAATAAGGCAATGAATGAGCCATGTCCTGTTGGGGGACAGGCTTAATGGTTGCCAAGCACAAGAGCAAAAATGCCATAGAAAAAAAATGATGTATCACAGGACAAGAAATTGCCAGTTTTGCTAAATGCCTAGGGTTTCAAAATTTACAGACCAAACATACCTGAAAAATTTATTTATTTATTTATTTATTTTACATTTGTTGTATTTGTTGTAATATAAATGTATTTATGTTAATTTTTAGAGCAGTATTTGAACCCAGATCTTTAATAATTGCATTGCATTTTTTATTTCACAAATAAATAAAATGATACTTAAGATTTTGGAATAGCTGTCAAAACCAAGAAGAATAGCTGCAAATATCAAGTTCAAAGGACACCCAGGTGTATGATATATATCTGTGGTATGTGTTGTCGAGTATAAAAGAGGTTGCCATCTAAGGAAGATTTTATTTGAACAACTATTAAGCAAATTGCTCTAAGTGGAATATTACTCAAATACACCTTTCAATTCCTTCAGGAAATGTCTGAGCATTCTGGTAGCAAACTATATATTAAGCACCCCTTCCCAAGAAAAAACATGTTATAGATGTGTTGCAAAAAAGCCGATGTATGTTGGCTTAAGCAAACAGACTCTAGAAAGTACTATAAAAAGAGCTACATTACAGAATATGCAACTTGGAAAGTATTAGGGAGACAATGAATGATGAATACAGGAAGCAAGATAGCAAGCATGAAATTACATTATGTCTACAAAATGGATGCAAGGAGTGAGAACATTTCAGATAAAAAGGAAATAAGTGTAGAAAATAGACATTATGACTTATATTTTTCAACTGCCCCTGATATTTCCAGGGTGGCCCTTGTTTTGGTTCAGATAATTTGCTCTGTTTCTTATAAAATATGAGATTTCTTGACAGATCAGTGGATATTACCATTAATAAATAATGTTAGACATTACAGCTACATACTTTTTACTCTTCGGAAAATCCACACTCTTATACATCTACTTATTTTGTTAACTTTTTAAGAGAACAATATTAATATATGCAGAGTTGTCCTTACTAATTCTTATCTTTTTAGTGAATCTTGAGTTAAGGGTTTGAGCACAATGTTATGGCTTGTAGTGTATACAGGCACACACTATAACTCAAATTAAGTGAGTCTTCCACTACGGTAGACAGACACCCAACAGATTATACACCACTCAGTCAATCACAAATGATAAAGAACACAGCTTGCTATAAGTACAACTGCACAGATAAAAAATAACATTTTTGTAGGTGGTTCCTCCCCACACAGCCTTAATTGTGGGCTTCACTTCCCATACCCATTAACTTTTATATGCTAACCTTGTGATTGCAAAACACTGGAGAAAGGAGAAAATTCCCAAAATATTTCCCACACTGTAGTACTATACTACATGATAAACTGTACAAAGAGCATTCTGGAAAATGTCATCCCTGGTAATATCATGGAAATTTCACTGGGAACGTCTAACCAAATAAATTTCCCTCAATGCCTTGTAGGAAAGCCACTGAGAGAGAGATATTTGTGTCACTCTGAAAATGGTAGGACTGAAACTCACTACAGAATTAAGCATAGGAGTTGCCTTTTCTGTGATTTCTGTAAAAGAATATAAAATGGCTTCCCCACACATAATTCTGTATAATTTTTAAATGCCACTAAATTATTCCAGCAGGAAAAAGTTACTACATTGTGCAAGTATGATTTGAAGCTAGTTGAATAGTATATGTATAATGCCAGACGCACATAGTTATGTGGTATAGGCTGTAGTAATAGAAGTAAGCTAAACTGTCTGGAAAATAATATATCCACTGTAAATGAAACAAGTTAACTAAACAGTTTTGAAAATGCTATGATGGTGACAAAGTAAAGAGTAGTAAATAATCTATACTACATTCACTGAACTTGTATTGAATAAAGGTAAATCAAATTAAGTTTCGTTGTGTGGAAATTTCAAATATTTTCAGCCCAGTATCAAAGACTATGCAGTTTTTCCTGCAAAGAATCAGAGAGATCTTTATAGCCTTGATGGTGGTGAGAAGGACAACCAGTCCTAAATAACTGCTGTGAAACAGACATATGTATAACGTATCAAATGGAAGAGCCTTTTTAGAATTTTTGAATACCCATGAGGTAGCTGTCTAGTATAACAAACTAGTATTTAGAGTGGTATCTGGGCAGAACATTGGCTCCAGAGTGAAGATTCCAAGTTAATATAGTTACTGAATGGTCAGCTGCTACCATGGGTTTCTACAACACTTTTCCAGTACTGCATCCACTAGAAATGTTGCTTTAGAAAGGGTCTGAATAGAAATGGATACAGGGCTAAACATACCCTCAAGGAGGCTTGAGGATTGTTTACATCAACCTTGGTGATTATTAAGGATTGTATACATCAGCCTTGGTGATTATTCATTTTTATGGTTGCTTGGATGGCAGATGATGCTTCTCTTTATGGAACTGGCATATTCCTGTCTTGCAAGGTTTTTCTTCAGGCAGCAGACAATACTGACTGGTGTATAAGTCAGGAAGACTTCTGGTTTGTCTTTCTATTCTAACTTTTTCTTCATGTTTTCCTCTAGTTTTATTGTAGTAGTTTACTTAAGGACATTTTCCTTAGAATATTAATATCAGAGGTTGGACAGAAATCTTGTTGTAAGGCTATGTGTGGGTTAAATGCTTTATGATTTCTGGGAGGAACCAGACAACTGACTTTGTGGATATATCAATAAGGGCAGTACCGTAAGATATTTTTCAGACTGTTGTATGAATCAACTTTATTCCTCCATATCACCTATCTACTCTATTCATATTGTATACTTAAACCCAGGGACTCTTGGGTTGTCTGATCCATGTGTTAATTTAACTTCAGTAAAATCACAGTCCTATCTCATTCACTTCTACAAGTGATCGCTATAAAATCATATTGTAAAGACCTTCCATTAAAATAATTCAGCATCATTCACCCTCTGAATCACATCTTCCTGCCTACTACTTGCACAATCTATTGCCCAAAGCATTAACCCTGTTTTTTTATCTTACATGTAAAATCTCCTTTAAATGCTAACATCTAACATTGTCCTATAAGATCCAGAGAAGGGCAGTGCAGAAGAGAATGTATATATATTTAGAAGATGTATCTCCAAAGTGATGTCAAGGCCATGCAGGTAGTGCAGCTAAAAGAAGAAGGCAATATCATTTCTAAGTGCTCATAGTGGCATCACAATAATGACATGTCCTCCATGTAATCCAGTGCACAACTCTATGACACAGTGAGGGGCATGTCAATTTAAGGTAGGATAATGCAAGAAATGATGTAACAGTGCAAGGGAAGAGCAGGACATTTAAGACAGCACAGGAAAGGCAATTAAAAATGAAAATTTAAATGAAACAATGTCATAGATTTAGCACAGATTCAGGGAGAGGATATAAGGGAAGTAGGCAAACAGGTTCACTGGGTAGAAACAGAAAAAGCAGGGAGAATCAGGCGGTTAGGAGAGAAGAAAAGTAGTGCAGGGAGTGCAGCGCAAGAAGGGATGCAATTAGCAGAGACACGGAGTGGGGAAAAGATGAAGCAGCTGGAGTGGGAACAGCTGTAGTAGGAGGGGTGGTGACATAAGAAAAATAATAAAGCAAGAAAGAACAAGCAGCATGAATGGAGAAAAGAGGGTTTTGTTCTTGAGACTCAGTCATCAAGGAGATTAAGAGCCTAGGCGAAGGAGATCGGCGATACTAGGTTTCATTGAAATCAGTCTTAGACCTTAGAGACTTAGTAAGAAATGGCAGATGTTGACCAATGTGGTCAACACGGCAGGGCATGGATGCATGTTGTGGTAGTTATCCCAGATGGGACACTGGTGCTTAAAGCCTAGCAGGGAAGGTAGCTGTCTAGGCTTATACCTTTAAATTAAGAAGGAAAGTAGGAAGGCCTGTCATAAGAAAAGCAGTGAGGATTAGGTACACAAGTGACAGGCAGAAGGAGTAAACAGACTCATTATAACAGTGGAACAAACAAAGGGTGATTGAGAGCACAGCTGGGTAATGTTATTTGTCATACAGAGTCTGGAAAGGAAGAGTGAGGAAGAAGGAGGGGCTGCAAAATTTGAAGTAGGGGGCAAGGGTAGACATCACTGGTATTCCAGAAAAATGGGCTAGTGGCAGTAGGGCAGGACATGCAGTTGCCATTGTATAGACTGTTTAGGAATGACAGAGCATTGAGGGACGAAGGGAGAGTGGTGACCTATGCAAGAGAGGGCATCAAATCACAGGTCAAAGAGGAGGAGAAGCATCATTATATCAGGAAGAAGACAAGGGATTATCAAGGGACAAAATCTAAAGTAAATATTAGTTAAGGTATAGGAGAGTGAGGCGTGGTGATAAAGTAATACATTAACTATATCAGGCTTCTGATGCATTGTGGGAAGAGACTGGGAAACAGGGAAAGATGCAAAGAATAAAGGATGGAAGAATGTTGTAATTGCTGGGGATCCAAATTTACAAAGGGCATATTGAGAAGTCTTGTTCTGCAGAGATGAGAAAAGATGTGTAACTGAAGTCTTGGATCACTAATGGGTTAGCCAGTGAATGCAGGAATGGACCAGAAACATGTAGAATTCTGGATCTGATTCTAATCAGTATATCAAGAATGTCTGAATGCAAGCAGTTAACTTACATTGGGAAGCCCTGGTGTGACTTACAATGGGTATGGTAAGACACCAAAGACAAAGATGATGATTTGTGGTTTTAAGAGAGTAGATTTATTTTGAGCTGCAGGATATGGCCAAAATGAGTCAGGGGTCTGGAGACAAATTGTGAAGGTAAACACACTATGGGAACCTGTCCATGATGGGATACTCAGGGCTGTGTCCAAGGGTTTGAGAAAAGGTGTAAAAGAGGTATTTAGAAGACCTACAAAGGAAGATGAAGAGAGTGATTAGAAAGAAAAGGAAGGCATACAAGAACTGCAAAGAAGGTGTCTGCAGCAGTGAAAGGGGGACATTATTATGTGGCAAACAGAAGTATGAGAAAATAAGTGAAAACAGTAAAAGAGCAGATTAAAATGGAATTAGTGTAAGATGGTGAAAAGCAGAACAAAGACTTTTTAAGTATATTCTAGAAAGAAAGAGAAAGACAAGTGTAACTAGACTAAGTAAAGATATGAGGTAGACCTTGGATGACAGAAAAAGAGAAAAGGTACTTCATTATTTTTATTGTTTTATTTATTTATCCTTTTGTTGATAGGGTTAGTCCCACTAGGTAGTAGCCTCACTTTAGGGGGCACTTGAGGTGGAATTTATATTACTAGGGGAAATTTGGCCAGGTCATCTTGGAACTTCCCTTGCTCTTTTCAATATGTGCTATGGGTTCCTTTACATCCACCTGCGCTACCACCAACTTAAGCAAACAGTGCCTAGGTTTAACATCTCATCTGAATGATGTTAACAGATGAATATTTTGACTCAGTCTTCTGAAAGTGATGATGCCATAATGGAAGTCAGATTTGTCAGACATCAGGATATACACGGAGCAGGTGGAGAGGGACCTCATTGCACTAACAGGGGATAAGGCACAAGAACTAGATGGACTACCTCTCAGATGCCTTAGGAATCTGGACATTTTACTAGCAGATTCTCTGATATAGATCTTCATCAGATCATGGTTTACTGAGGAAGTGCCTGAGGTCTGGAAGATGGCATAAGTGATATCCTTTTACACTAGATAAGCAGAAAAAACTGCATGCCTATTACTTAGAAACAGTGGCAGAGAAAGTCAAGCAGAAAATCCTGAATAAACTTTCAGTTACTTTCCTGGAGGATAAAAAAACAGCATGAGCTTATTGCTAATGCAAGATGACTGTCCGACCCAATCCAGTTTTCTGAATGGATTTCAGGAGAAATTTACAGGAGATAACTGGTATATGGGATTTACTCGAACTTCAGCAAAGCCTTTGGCTCATTCTTTTAAGGCAACTAACTGCTAGGGAGACTCTTGTGAATAAGTCTAGGAGTAAAACTGAGGAATAATTTTGGAAATGGAGGGAAAGACACAGAGGTTTGTGATGATGGAGATAACTTTAATACAACATAGTGAGATTACCTGTTTTTCTCAAGTAATGGTAGAACAGCCACTAATATATATAAGAAGTTTTGGCCTATTCTAGCAGCTGATGAAAGGATACTAGGAATTGTTTGGAATAAACTGAGTTTTATATATACAAATATGAAATCCCTGAAAAGAAGGTTAATCAATGGGCAGGAATACCCATTGAAATACTGAGTCTGGAATGGGTACTAGTCCCTGTAATAGGTGTAACTTTTGTGAATACTTAAGTCCAACAGGACAGTTCTATCATCCAGATTTTGATAGGACATTCATATTTAATGTTGCAGCCATTTGTGACACTACGAATGTGGTCAATTTAGCCCACTGCATAAGCTGTGGCTCATTTTATGTGGGCAAAACCGATCGGAGACTATGTGATAGGATTAGGGAACATATGCATAATATTAATACCAGAACCACCACAAATGCCTTAGCTAAACATGTCATTCATAAAGGAACACACACAAATTTCACTTCCTAGTTATGGAAAAAACTAGACTGGATGGGAGACATGGAGATGTGAAAAATAGGACAGAAACTAATGAAACCTGCTGGATTATTAAAATAAGAGCTGAAAGTGGTAGTGGTTTGAATGACAAAGTCCCCATCAAATCCATACTGAAAGCTAGACCTCTGCGTAGATAACATTTTTTCAATAGAATGTTTACACAAGGCAGGAGTTGCTACTCAGTAGCCTGTATAATACCAAGAATGAGTCAGAGCTTTAAGTTGGTTTGTGCAGTTGGTATAATGTAAGTCCTTGATTTTTTTTTTTTTTACTGAGGAAGTGTTATGGTCATTCCAGTTGTGACAAGTGTTTGGACATGTACATACTGAAAGAAGCATTATGCTCAATTATCAGCCTAATGAGTACAGAGAATCTGTTACATCCATGGATCTGGATGCTAGACCCTCAGATATAACTTGTGTGATGAAGAAGGACTTTCTTGCAACAATAGATACATGGTCAACATCAACATAGGCACCCAGATCTCTACCTCCAGGATCAATTTTCAGAGAGGTGTTGTCAATGTGATATTTACAAAGGGAGTTGTGCTTCCCTAAGGATATAACAATACATTTCTTGGCATTTAGTTTCAGTCTGTGATTTTGGCACTAGCTATTTGTTTGGGACAGGCCCTCTAGTAGGATACCAGGTTCCTCATGGGAGTTTATGACAGCACCAAGTTTGCATTTATCTGCAAACTTAGTCAACCCAATCCTTTTAAATTAGTTTTCATCTCCAAGATGTAAAGGCCAAAAAGAAGTGGCCCAAGGACTGAACCCCTGGGCACTCTACTAGTGACAAATCTTTTGCAGGAGGTACAGCCACCCAGCATTACTCCCTGTGTTCTATTTGTGAGCCAGTTTTCTATCCCATTAATTATATAGGGTTTAAAATTTAGCAGGAAGAGTTTATCTATGATGCCGGAGTGTGGAATGGTGTTAAATGGCTTTGCACACCCCAGATAGACAGTTTGCATTATTTTGCTTTTATCAATTGCCTCAGTGACTTTTTTTTAAAAAAAAAAAAAGTCAATCAAGTTAAGTAAGCAGGACCTGCACTTGAAAAATCCAAACTGAGTTGGGTTGATAGTGTGTAGATCACCTATACTATTTGTTCCATATTAATCCTTTTAAGGGCCATACAAAATAGACAGGTCAGGCTTATAGGTTTATAATACCCAGGTCTATTGTAGCCCCATCTTTGTGCAAGAGAATGACTGTTGCTGTCCTCCATTTATCAGGCACAAAGCCTGTTTTGAGGCTAATGTTTAATAGCCTCAGTAGGGGATCCTGACAATTCATGTTTCAGGCTAGCCAGTAGGCAACATGGTATGTTATCCAGCCCTAAAGATGTAATAGTGTTCTTGGCCTTAGATAGTGCTTTGAGAATTTGTTCTTCCTATATTTGAGAAGGAGGGTATAGATGTGGCTACTTGATCTGAGAGTACTGGAAAGAAGAGGAAAGGGAAGTTGGAGATGAATTTATCTGCTTGGCTATGCCCTGTGGGTCTGAGTTTGTGATATAATTTACTACTTGTTCTGTAAAGTGCTGGGCATTAGTTTTGATATTTCTAGCAAAGTTAAATAAGGTTTTGTGGATGTTTTTTTACCCGGGTGTCTATTTTTACCTCGTATCTGGATTTGGTTGGTTTGATCAGGATTCAAAGTTCCTTATTTAGTTTAGTAAGAGCATTTTTGGCTTCTTGAGGTTAAATTTATTTTTGCATGCAACATTTTTTTTCTTTTGTTATAGAACCTGTTTATGTTAGTAATCTACCATGAGGTTTATTTTTTAATTTGGCATTGTATTTATTTCTGAGGGGGAGCAGATGCATCTATGGAAGTTATTTGCATATGCATAAACTAGTCAGTAAATGATTCCCCATAGGCAGTGGGATCATCAAAGTGGATGTTTTTTTTTTTTATTTAGTCGGGTCAACATTAATACATTAGCCTTTGCATGGTCTCTGATCACTTGAAGTATTGGAGGATGCATCAAGCTCCATTCTTATGGAGAATGTCACTGACTTGTGGTCCAGTTTGGTCTGGGAGGATGTTAAATTATGCAGGGAACGCAGCTGTCCCATATTTGTAAGGGCCAAGATTAGGATTTTAGCTTCCCTGGTTGGAGTATGGACTAACTGGTCCAGGAAGTTTGTATTTGTAAATACCAGAAATCTCCTAGCATACATGTTTGAGGACATACCCCACTTGATGGTGAGATAGTTGAAATCTCGTAGGAGAGTGGTGTTTGGCTTAATACACAAGGACTCTGTAGTGCTTAGGAAGGTTTATCAGCTGGGGGAGCATAGACGTGGTTCCTGTGGTTAGCTATGATGTGATAAGAGTTTTTTAATAGTAAACTGGGTATGGAGGAGTTCCAAGTCATTACCTTGTCTAACAAGACTGCAGGTGACTTTTTTTAAATGTAGGGACACCTCCACCTTTAGTTCCTACTTCTAATGTGGTACTGGAATGCTTTCAATAGTCTTGAACCAAGTCTCTGTGATGATGCAGATATCTATGTTTTCCAGGGAAAGCAATGCTTGTAGCCTATGGAATTTTTTAAGGCTCCTTACATTGAATAGTGATACCTTAATGTTGTCCTGATTCTGTTTAGTTATGTTAGAAGTTTTAGATGACCGACTTGTTTAAAAAAAAGCATTCTGGGGGTGGACAAGGTTTTAGCCATTATATGTAATCCTTGGGGGGGTGGAGGGAGTTGCAAGCTATTCCTGTCAAAGAATTTTGGGTTGCCTACTATCTCCTCCAAGGCTAATATATATATATATATATATATGTATATATATATATATATATATATATATATATATATATATATATATATATATATATATATATATATATATATATATATATATATATATATATATATATATATATATATATATATATATATATATATATATATATATATATATATATATATATATATATATACACACACACACACACACACACACACACACACACACACACACACACACACACACACACACACATATATATATATATATATATATATATATATATATTGCATCCCCCTAGAATGACACAAGAATCTAAGCCAATTATTGAAGTCAATTAACTTTTTGTTCATATAATGGCATCATTCTTGGTGATGGTAGAATACTGTTCAAGGCTGGGTTCATACCTGCCTCAGATATATTTATTTATTTGTCTATTTATTTATTTGACATTTATTTGACATTTGTTGACCAGGTTAGTCTGACTGAACCAAGGCCCTTTTTCAGCAGAGACCCAGGGAGAAAGGCTCCATAAGCATTACAAATGAGTAGCATCTAACAAAACACAATATTAAAGTGTAAATAAATTTAGAAAATTTAGTTCAAAATATGAAAAAAACTTTCAACAAAGTGGAGAAGAGAGAAACAATTGCATACACGTCATATACAAAACAATGTCAACTAATAGAAACAAATCACACATATCGTATAAGTATGTTGTCAACCAAGACAAGCATGTATAGTCCAAAAAGACTCCTAAATTGGGATTGGATTCCATGGATAAGGTTAAGAGTAGCTATTACTTCTTAGACAGAGGAAAAAAGGCACTAGTTTGTGCAGGAAGTAGATAACTGAAATAAGAGTAGCCAGGTAAGAATAACAGAGTGTCAATAGTAGTCTGGTAAGGAGGTAGTCTGACTTTTTATGATTTTGTAAATGTTTTGATAGCTGAGACAGAAGGAGATGTAGGATAGAGAGAGTAGGAGAGTGAGAAGAGGTGAGGTTGTTAAAGGGAGCTGGTGAGGGGGGGCGCACTAAAGGAGGATTTTTGCAGTGGCATGTCTAGGTATTTTTAAGATAGTTTTTGGTAGCAATTTTAAATTGTTGTGGATGAGTAATATTTCTAATCTCTTGGGGAAGTTTATTCCAGGAAGCTCCATGTTCCATATTCCAAGAGCTCCATCATATCTCGCTTCATATCATCTAGAGAATATATAAGGCCAGTCTTAGGCCAGTTGGACTTATCTAACCCAACAAGGCCCTGTTCCCTTTAGGGCTGTGACAGGGTCATTATGCCTAGAGACTCACCTGAGAGACACAACAACAAAGTGTAAGATATTTTTCTACTGACAAATTTTGTTCCAAAGCAGTTACAAATCTTGTTAGTGAAGCAAATATTCCTCTCATGGATTGCACTAGAACTAGTCCAGAATATTACTAGCAGCTGTAGTTTCAAACCTTTTGTCAGGCTCAGCACTGATAAATTGCCCACTCTCTCATAGTAGTCAGTTACTATTGCTGAGTTCTCAGCAGGATTTTCAAACAAAGACTGGTTTATATTGACCATCTGATTTTACATACCACTCCAGTTATTGACTTTGGAAGATTATACAACCAGGCTTAATCTGAAGACCAATTAAGAGATACTATGTTTTCCTTTCCTTTCCTTTCCTTGGTGATATGTGGTGTATGATTGTTTTCTAATTAATACAATTACAAGAAATAAGTATAGACTTGCAAAATACTCGTATATTCTTGTCTGAATAAATTGACTTTCCATTGAACATCATACAGTATCAAATAATTTCCTTGTCACTACTTTACTACACACTATTTTCTTGAAATACTTGGCTAACTATTCCATTAATATGATTATATATAATGGGCTTTACATCAACTTACGTAAGTCTCATACAGATGTTATTAACGTTATACCAGTAAGCACACCGTCCCTCGTCTGTTTCTGATTAGTGTCATGAAAAAAGCCTAGTGTAGTGAAAACTTGAACTATATGGTTTCTGTGCTGAAGAGAAACCTGTATAATCTCTGTTGTTTCATCATTTAGTTATACAGTGTATTTTGTATCTTGTGGCCTAGATCATGGCTGAAAAGGGTTCTTGGACCAATGCACCCTACTCACTTAAAATGACAATAAATAAATAACAGAAGAAAAGCGGTACTTTTTGCTACTCTAAATGTTAGTAGCATCAGTAGAAGTGTAGTCAGGATTTTTGTAATTCCACACCAGCTTGTGCATCCATTTCTGAACTGTAGTCCCCCTCGAACATTGTATGTTTGTAGACAGCACACATGACATATCTATATATATATATATATATATATATATATATATATATACACACACACACACATATATATATATATATATATATATATATATACATATATATATATATATATATATATATATATATATCTGGTATGATCATATATATATATATATATATATATATATATATATATATATATATATATATATTTATATATATGCACAGACACACAAACACATATACATACACATTTATGCAACCAGGAATTGATGATTGATTCTAAATAAAAATAGCAGTTGAACAAAATATATTTTCTAATAACATAACACCATGGTAAATATGCCAGTGTTTTTTCTAAATGTAGATTTATCCTCCTCTCATTGTAAAATATAAGTAAATTAGTTACAAATATACAACAGGGCCATTGGCCTAGTACACACCTATGAACTTATGAACCTATGAACATGGTATGCAATGCATCTCCCTAGTAAAATCATGCTCCATCATGGAAGTATGGCTTAACTCTGAAAATCCTGACTTAGTTGGAATCACTGAATCCTGGCTAAAGCCAATATTTACTATGAAACATCATGTCTCTTAAAGTATAAATCTTCATAACTATAATATCTAAACAACACAAAATTGTAATATTAAAAATTTGCAGTTCTAACCAGGGAAAAACACTTTGGGGGGGCCTGTGCCATCTTGCATTACCTGATGTGGGGGGGGCTCTGAATTCCACCACTGATCTCTGATATGCTACCCTGAGGCTGCAGACTGTGAGAAGAGGGATTTTTTTTTTAAAACAAGAAACTCATTTTCATCTTCATCTGTGAGTTGTGCAACCTGCCAACAAACTACAGCACCTGTGACAAAGGCTAGAATGCGCAACAACTTTGTTATCTTGCTGAGATATCTTTTGGCATCCACCAAACAGACCATATAATGAACAGCAGTGATGCTCTCTCACTATTAGAGCTGCATAACTTGTGAGATTTCCAAAGCTGGACACTGGTGAAAGAACAAGTGATGGTGTTCTTTATTTGCCTAAAAAAAATCACACGCATACTTACTACTTGCATCCTGAAAACAATGGGCTGTGATCCAACTGGCTATTTTTCTGAGTGGTTAAACAGGGTCTATATTAGAACACCGAACAATTAAAATGTTGAGTGTTCTAATATCGACCCATTTTCAGCGAAAATATCGAAGAAGCAGAAAACTGAATTCTTTCCTAGGGAAAGAATCCGGTTGTCCGTTTCTGTTGCTTTGGTATTTTCAGCACTCTGTTGGAAAGTTACAGGTCAGGTTCAGGTAAGTGTGCGATTGAGTGCGGGTTAGGTATGTTTATGATTGTGTGGACATGAGGGTTAGGACGGGTTAGATGAGTTAGGGTTAGGGTGTGGGTTAGGTATGTGTGCTATTGTGTGGACATGAGGGTTAGGGCAGGTTAGGTGAGTTAGGATTAGGGCGCGAGTGAGGTGAGTGTGCGATAGTGACGGACCTTAGAGTTAGGGTTTGGGTTAAGGTAAGTGGATAGTTAGCGGTGTGTGTGTATAGTTTAGTGTAGGGTTAGGTGTAAGATTTTAGGTGTATGCATGGATTGCTGTTTGTTTGGTGTGCTTGTGTTGTGTGTATGTGTTTTGGAACAGCAAATTTTTTCCCTAGGAAAAAATTTGCTGTTCTGAACGTTCAATGTTTGGTATTTTCGATTGGTAGGGTTCGATATTAAAACACTCGACATTTTGAATGTTCGGTGTTCTAATATAGACCCTTTAAACAGCCACAAATCCAGATTTTGAGTTGATTGACTTCATCAACTTCTACCAACCTCTCAAACCTCTATAAGTAATGTTGGTACTGCAATGTAAACTTATAATGCATCATTGTATTTTTGATAGGTGAAGTGAACTGGTAGGACCATTACTTTGATATGTTACATAATTCCAGTCTATGTCTACCTATACATTCCAATAGCTGCAGTTGTTGTTCTTGTTTAAATGACATGCACTTGTTGAAGGTAACCTAGTAATGCTTAGTCTTAACAGAAAAAAGTTGTAAATTCACAGCAGTGACCACAAGAAAACAAATATATGCTTCTACCAAAGGGCAATTATATCTTTCTTGGACATTAGTGCAGGCCCATTCCAGAATGGAATGCACTCTTTTAAAAAAATGTTTTCTTGCATTTTAAAATAACATGCAATAAATTACAAAATTCAATACTCAAATGAAACAAAAAACAACAAAAAAACTATATAGAGTCCATAATAACTACTGACATTAAATGACAACATTAATACTTTTCTTATAAATCTATACGTTTTTGCCAAGATAGTTTCTTGTGAGTAACATTTATAGTTCTGTTATATATAGTTTGTCATTCTTTTGTTGTATAATTTTTTTGTTAGAAATGTAAACTCTGAAAAAGAGAGGAAACTTTTATTCTTCAAGTGTAATGCAATAACCTTTCTGGCAATAGCCAGGATAGACCATAGGAGAGGCACTTGAGTTTTAGGAATAGAACCCAGAACTGGAACATTAAATAAAATCAGAGAATCCATTATATTATATTTGTCTGACCATAAGGCTTTAGCAAAATTTCTGATTTTTCCCACAATGGTACAATCATTTGACATTTCAGAATCATACTTTCCCAGTCTGCATCCAAATTACTAATGCAGCTCCAACATCTTAAATTTTCTTTTTTACAAAAAAAAAGTTTTTTATATGGTGTTAAAAGCTCCTATGCTAAACACTTCCAAGTAAAAATTCTCCAATAAATAGATGATATGGAGTGTCTTACAGACTGTAGATATAACTTTTTATTGACCTCTGAAAATGTTTTCTTGTTTATTTTTGTAGAATAGCTCCAATGAGACACATCAAAACCTACAAGTTCAGTTCTTAAAATTATATAAATTATTGATAAGTATGATTTATTTTTATATTTAACAGTGTTACTCTGAAAGAAGAATTCTAATATTTTAGGAATGGGTTTAGTGTTCATAGCTAATAGTATTTGTAAATTATTGTTCATAAATTCCCTTAAAGTCTGTATATCTCACCTACTATTTGTATTATATCTATCTAAACATTTTCTGCAGTATTTGTTTTATTTCCATATAAGAATTGGTACCAGAATTTAGATTATTTGTCCCAAGATTAGTTATTATACTTATGTTGAAAGAGTCTAGACAACCAGCAGTATAAGCTATAGGAAACATCAAGAGCAATAGCTGTGTAACTAAATAATTACTATCCATTGCTGTTTTAAAAACATACAAAATATGTTTAACACCAAAATTATAAGCAGTGTGGTTTCTATTATTTATACAATAGTCTTTTAGAACCCAATACATTATATTAATGTTTGATGGAACTTTAAAATTTGTTTCAGATACCGTGTTCAAAGCTAAATTTATTTCATGCAGGAATTTCCAAGTTGAGATATATGCTGAGTTTAGCCAAAGATTTGCAATGTTTAAGATAGATTTAATGTAAAGATCAATATTTGGGAATCCAATACCATTCTCTTCCCAACATTTTACATGCCAATCATAGGATATTCTTGGCTTTTGAGGATGCCACAATTTTAATAACATATAATTTAACCTTTTAACAGTTTTTAGGGGGTGATAAGAGTAATAATTGAGCAAGGTATACTATTTTGGCAGTATTATAATTTTTATTAATATAAGTCTTTCTTCCATTCAAAAGAAAATGTTATTCCAGCTTTCAACTCATTTTGAAATGCTATTAGTTAAACTTTTGTAATTTAATGGTACTGTTTCCTTCCATTTAAATACTCAAGTTGATTGTTTTCCCATTTAAATTCTTTGTAATTTTTTGTAACTTTTTATTTATTAACTTTGTTTCTGTTGTGTTATGGTTAAATTTTAATCCAGAGATTTTCTCAGAACATTTTATTGATTTAGGAATATTTTCTAATGAAGATTCAATATTATTGGTAGTTAACAAAATATCATTTGCAAATAATTGGATTTTAGAATTATAATTATCATTAACAGACACAACTTTTATTTCTTTATTATTTCAATTGAACATGGCAAAGAGTTCTATTGATAAGACAAACAACAGTAGAGATAGCAGACATCTTTGTTTTGAACCTTTTAATATTTTAAAAGAACTAGAGAGAAAACACGAATTTTGACAAAAGAAAAAGTATCATATAATTTCATTATTATTTCTATAAAACTTGAAGAAAAATTATATTCAAGTACTTTTTGTCGATATAACCAATTAATTGAATCAAAAGCTTTATCATTGTCCAGAGTTAGTACTGGTAATTATTTTTTTTTATTATTTTTATTGGCAAGATCTATTAAATAAAAGTCTGATAATGTTATATTGTACCTTTCTCCTAAGATAAAGCCAGTTTGATCCTCATTAATCAAGTTTGGTATTATACTATTTAATGTTTTAGTCAAAATAGACATTACAATTTTATAATCAACATTTAATATGGAAATAGGATGATACAAAGTACATATCTTAGGCTCTTTGTCTTGTTTTAAAATAGGGGAAATCAATCAGTATTTCCATGAAAGTAGAATACTTAATGAACTTCTAATTTCATCAAATGGTTTTATAATTTTTTTAAGATATTATCTGGAATTAGTTTATATAATTCTGAGATTAAACCATGTAAAACAGGAGCCTTATTATTTTTCAAACTTTTTATTTATTTTTTTAGGTCTCTAAGAGTAATGGATTTATCTAACTTATCATTCTGTTCTTTCATTACTTTTTGTTTTATATTTTCTTTTGAAAAGCTATCAGTTATATCACTACTATCTAGAGATAGGTCTCTGTTATTGATTTCTTCATAATGTCTCCTAAAGGCTTCTCTTTTAAGTTTAGTATTTATTTCATATGTAATTTCTTTAATGTGATTTACGTTATTTAATGTTTTTGATCTTACTGCTAGTCTGTGTAGACTTTTAGGATTTACACTATAGGTAACTTAAGTTTCTTCAAGTTTATTGCAACTTTATGATTTAATATCTCTATGCATTTTTTGATTCAGTGTTTTTACTTCCACAGTTGCATCTCTATCAGAGGGTTTTAATTTTAATTTTAACCTATCAATTTTTATTTGAAGCACATTTAATTCATTGTCCCATTCCTTTCTTTTTAACAAATACCAACTCTTTATTTTACCATAAATATAGGCTTTTAATGTGTCCCTTAGAATAACATCAGAGACATCACTGTTGTTATTAGTGTCTATAAAACAACTCAATTCATTTAAAAAACATTCTCTAAACCATTTAATTTTAATTATATATGCTGGTATTCTTTGCCAAAATATCAATTCTTTAGGTTTTAGATTAAGTTTAAAAATAATGGCATTTTGGTCAGACAAAGGAAAAGACGTTATTAATATGTCTTCTAGTTTTGAATATAACCCATTAGATGTAACGACTTCATCTATATTTGTTCATAGGTTCATATGAACCTATTTGTTTGAGTACCAAATGTATAGGAATAGTGAGGATAGTTTAAGGTATTTGCCAATTTTAACTCTTGAATATTTCTAAGGTTCATCATATTCATAAAGTCTTTTAGTTGTTTAGCAGTAGCAGTTATTTTAGGTTTCTTATCATTGGTGATATCTTTTTCTTTTTTTTTTTTTTTAAAACAAATTTATTGTTTTAACATATAAGAGAAATATCATAACAATTTTATACAAATAATTAAAAATAGGTATTATTATAATATTCAACAAAACAACTAAAGTATTTACAAAGACATCCACTACAATCAGATCAATTAATTAAACTAAAATACTGTGCTATTGAAATTAGAATTTTTTTAACAAATTTTGTAAATTATCCCATACAATAAAATGTGATGTTTTTCTAGTTGTTCTCATTCTAATTGTGCTTATTTCCATATGACACATTATATTCATAACATTTTTAAATTCATTGAACGAAGGAGGTGTATCTGAAATCCAATTTCTAGTTATTATTTTCCTAGCCACTGCTAGGATAGACCATAACAAGGGAAGCTTAATCTTTTAACACATTGAGGTACAGGTGTGTTGAATAATATAAGAGACTTAGAAATAATGAAATTATCTGTAAAAGAGCCTGCAAAAATTCATTAATTGACTTCCAGTATTCTTTCAACTTCATACAGTCATAAAACATATGAGCCCAGTCAGCATTAATTTCTACATTACATCTCTTACATAGATTATCTTTATTATTAATTTTATTCATCATCAAAGGTGTATAAAAGATCTATGTAAAAATTTCCATGTATAAAGTCTCCAGACAATGGAAGATGTAGTTCTATAAGCAGATTCCAATATATATTGTTTATCTTGTTGAGTTGGTGGGTCCCCATTAATAGAGGTGAAATAATTCCAGTATGAATCTACATTGTAAAAAGTTTCTTGTCTGATAATTTTATGTATATATGAAAGTTTACCTTTATCAGAAACTTTATGCTGTAAATTTATTATCAAGTAATCAATCAGTTTTGGAATAGATTCTTTAACTGTTATAGACATTAGATCTATTCTATCAATGAGATGTTGTCTAAAGATCTGAACCTCTAACCAGCAAGTTTCTCTTAGATCAAATTCTTGTTTTAAGAAATCTAGATTTTTAACTTTATTATCAGATATCAGCTGATACCAGTACTTTAGATTATTATCTATAGCTAAATGAGCTCCTTCAGAAGTAGATGACATAAGCATACCCTGAGTATAAATTATAGGGAATACAATAAAATTCCATTCCCTATACTTAGGGTGCATGAATATAAAGTTACGATAACTAATAATAATATTTAATGGGTAACAGACCATATGTTTAGGTGTAATAGGTGAAGTACAAAATTCCTTTAGCAACCACAACATGGAGTTATTTATAATCATATTTTTATGTGTTAAGGAGATTTTCATGAAGTGCATACTAATTAGCTCCCAATAATCTTTCCATTTTGCAACATATGACCGATCTATTAATAAAGTAATAACTTTTATAATAGAAGAGATAATATATAAATTAAAGTCTGGAAAAGAAATACCCCTTGAGACCAGCTATTAGTATGTTTCTTTAATGCAATCCTAGGTCTATTAGGTGCCCATAAGAAATTTAACATTAGTGTATTCAGTTTCTTGATAGTTATTTTGTAGGTGAAAGTATTATTGATTGTATTAAGTATAAAATCTTGGGGAATATTATAATTTTAATAATTGTAAGTCTCTCCTCCATAGTAAAAAACATATTATTCCAGGTATTAAAAAGATTTTGTATATTAAGAAAACAGTTATTATAGTTATTATATATAATAGATTTAATATCTTTAGATAGTATTATACCTAAATAAGTTATCTGACCTGAGTTGGGTACATATTTAGTAAAATCACTAATGAGAGTATTTTTTCGTGTATATATAGGTAGTATTTTATTTTTTTCTTCATTGAATATTAAACCAGAAATACTTTTAAAATTCATCATTTTATCAAATAAAGACTGTATAGAAGAATTAGATCCTGCTGATGCAATTAGAACATCATCTGCAAAAGAATTTTTGATGTTGTATTTTCTTCTATTTCAAAACCCTCTATGTCAGTACTGTTTCTAATCAAATTAGCCCAAGGCTCCATTACTAAAGTGAATAATAGTGGAGAAAGTGGACATCCTTGCTTTGTACCTTTAAGAATGGGTATTTTTTGTGAAACATATGTTCCTACCTTAATATAAGCCAGCGTTCCTTTGTATAAATGCTCAATTAAATTTACAAATGCATCAGAGAAATTTGTGCACTTCAGTAAGGTAAACAGATAGTCCCAACTTACTGAATCAAATGCTGAACCTATATCAAGACTAATAAGTGTTAAATCTTTCTTTTTCCTATTTGCAAAATCAATTAATGTTAAAGTTCTTCTTATATTATCAAAAGTATTTCTATTTACAATGAAGCCCGTCTGATCTATGTCTATAATGCCGGGATAATTGTCTTCAATCTATCAGCAAAATACTCATAAACATTTTATAATCAACATTAAGTAATGAGATGGGTCGATATGAAGAACATCTAGTTGGATCTTTATTAGGTTTTAAAATTGGTGAAATAAATGTATATTGCCAAGATGGGGGGGTTATTAACTCAGTTTGGGCCAGAATAAAAACCTTATGTATTAATGAATATGTAGTTTTAGAAAGGATTTTATATATCTCTGGTATAATACCATCATTACCCGGTGCTTTGTTTGATTTAAGCTTATTTATTTGTGTAATAACTTCTGTATATGAAATACTCTTGTCCAATAGTTAATCTGTTGTTTATTAAGCTTTTTATTCATGTTTGTGGTTATAAACTCCTTTATTTTATCTTTAGGTTCCATGTTAATGTTGTTATGGTTAATCTTGTGAAAGTGATTTCTAAATTCATCCAGTATTTCTGGTATACTAGAAACATTCTTCTTTTCCTTAGAGAAAAGATTTATTTGATATGGTTTTGTTTATTCAATCTTTTTGTTTTATTTTTAAGTCTATGTAAGTATTTGGGGCTTATTGAATAAGACAAAAACTTGTATTTCTCTAAAGTTATTTTAACTTTATGAGTTAAAATTTCTTTGTATTTCTCATTTAGTTTGTTTATTTCTTCAATAACTTTCTTGTCCATAATATTTTCTTTATTATTATGTTTATAAGAGTCTAGTTTACTTTGAATATCTAACAATTCCTTATCCCAAGATTTCCTTTTGTTATTATACCATCTGATACTTTGTCCATATAGATATGATTTTAAGGCATCCCAAACATAGACAATGGAGACTTCAGGAGTATTATTTATGTCTAGAAAATGTTGTACTTCTGAAAGTATATATTCTTTATAGTCTTTTAGCTGAGTTAAGTATGCTGGTATCCTTTTGATCTGAACATTATGAGTATTTTTTATCATGAATTCAAACAATTGAGTTATGATCAGATATAGGACACGAAATGATTTTGGAATTAATTAA
This sequence comes from Protopterus annectens, assembly GCF_019279795.1. Classification (NCBI taxonomy): domain Eukaryota; kingdom Metazoa; phylum Chordata; order Ceratodontiformes; family Protopteridae; genus Protopterus; species Protopterus annectens. The sequence goes on along the minus strand of NC_056726.1, from coordinate 425,661,463 downwards.
ATCTGTTACCATCTGGTTAGAAATAAAGACCCTATCTATTTTTGAATAAGTTTTGTATCTGTTAGAAAAAAAGGTGTATGGTAATGATTTTGACTCTATCTGATTATTAATATCATTCAAATGATAAGAATTAGCAAAATCATTTAAATGTTTTGCATTAGATGTAATTCTTCTTTTCTTTATAGTGGTAGTATCACTTTCATGTAGTATACAATTAAAATCACCAGCTAAAATAATATCCCCTATAGAGAATGATATGATCTTATCAATATGATGTTTCACTGTATTAATACCAATTCCAGGTATCCAGTATACATTAATTAAAGTGTAAGTCTTCCCATTAATTTGTATTGTAACCATACAAAACATTCCTTTGTCATCCTGATAAGACTTAATGGTTTTAGGAATGGGCATACTTTTATTCCATAAAATAGCCACTCCTCTTTTTTCTGAGTGTGCTCTGAACTAACCAATACTGCATACTTATTAGTGGCTAGTTTATCAATATCTTTTTTCAAGAGATGGGTTTCTTGCAGGAAGACTAGATTGGCCTTGTGTAGATTAATGTATCTTATTAGGCTTGCCCTTTTACACAGATTATTCAATCCATTAATGTTTAAAGAAATTCCTTTTAAAGATGTCATTTGGCATTTTTAAAACTCAAGAATCTTATGATCGAAATAACAAATAACAAGATAAATAATGTTACATCTCCTCTTTTAGGTGTACCTTTAAATATAGCTGTATTTATTAAATCTCTTATGGGATTTTGTATAGGATTCAATTTTGTTTGTAGTGACAATGAGTGTACAAAATATATTGTGGATGTCAAAGCTATATACATATAACAATGAACAAGTGAAAATAATGTAAGGATTAAACCTTGCATCCCGCCTGGAGTTGAAAACTCCAACTTAGAGCAGTTTTTACTACTCAAGTTAACCCCCTACCCTAAGCAGCAGTACCTCAGCTACCACCTTATCAATTTAATACTAGTTATATTTAACTGAGGTTAACAGTTTTCAATTCAATTATCTATCAAGACAAAACTACACATTTGGTAAAACAGCATCATATAAACTAAAATAAACTTTTTTTTTTTTTTTTTAAAACTGTTCATACTATTATATAGATCTATGTAATATATAACACTTGAATTCTAATAGCATTCAAATAATCTTAATGTTAGAAATCAAGAGGAGAGAAAATTATGTTCTAACATTCATTTAAATCAAAAACTTTGGCTAATATGATTCAGACATTACATGCATTAAGATGCATCTATTTTCTGTCATGTGAATTCTATCAACAGCTTCCAAAAAAATCTTGAATTGTTTGTATATGAGCATTTACTTAAACTCATTATTGTCAATAGAGTAAAATATTGTATTCATAAAAATTATTATAAATCATATTGCATAGTTATGCAGATTCTCAGAAACACCTCGTTATTACCTAAAAAAAAAAGCCATCACACACATAAACACAGACACACACACATACATATACACACACACATATACACACACACACACACACACACACACACACACACACACACACACACACACACACACACACACACATACATATACATATACACATATATACATAGATACACACACACACACACACACACACACACACACATATATATATATATATCTGATCTCACTGAGTTGTGTGTTAGTAGAGCACTATCCTACTTGCTGTCCCTAGAATAAATCTGTCTGCTTTATACAAAATAATGCACAGCAAACACATATTAGTAACCAGATTTTACAATCATGCTAACCTACTGCTTTAAAATATATCACATGACATTTCTTCCAGAATAGAGTTATAAGATTATTTATGCTTGCCAATCAGATGAATTAAATGAGTTATAGTAAAGTATATGTTTGGGACACAAGTTTTAACACAGATTATTATGCTACTGTTAAGTAGATTTTCAAAAACATTTAAATAAATGTTTAATTTTCTATGCCTTCTAAAATAAGATATTTACTTGCTACAAGAAACTACATCATCCAAACTCATCATAACTGACATATTTTATGAATAGAGTATTTTTCCTGAATCTGTGGTGTGTCAGTGTGATAACCTTGTCAATGTTTATACTAACTGCTTTCAGTTTCTCTGTGAAAATTCTGTGAGTGAAGCTTCTGAGGAAACTCATGGACACTATGCATGAGACAGCCCACATCCCAGATTGTCTCCCTTAACATTTTGGTGGGAAACTTATTAAAACTTGTGGCAAACATTCATTTTGTCAATAGAGTAAAATATTGTATTCATAGAAATTATTATAAATCATATTGGATAGTTATGCAGATTCTCAGAAAAAAAAGCCATCACACTCACACACACACACACACACACACACACACACACACACACATATATATATATATATATATATGATCTCACTAAGTTGCGTGTTAGTAGAGCACTATCCTACTTGCTGTCCCTAGAATAAATCTGTCTGCTTTATACAAAATAATGCACAGCAAACACATATTGGTAACCAGATTTTACAATCATGCTAACCTACTGCTTTAAAATATATCACATGACATTTCTTCCAGAATAGAATTATAAGATTATTTATGTTTGTCAATCAGATGAATTAAATGAGTTATAGTAAAGTATATGTTTGGAACACAAATTTTTAACACAGATTATTATGCTGCTGTTAAGTAGATTTTCAAAACATTTAATTAAATGTTTCATTTTTATGCCTTCTAAAATAAGACATTTACTTACTACAAGAAACTACATCATTTAAACTCATTATAACTGACATATTTTATGAACAGAGTATTTTTCCTGAATCTGTGGTGTGTCAGTGTGATAACCTTGTCAATGTTTATACTAACTGCTTTCAGTTTCTCTGTGAGAATTCTGTGATTTGAAGATTCTGAGGTAACTCAAGGACATTGTGCATAAGACAGCCCACATCCCAGATTGTCTCTCTTAACATTTTGGCGGGAAACTTATTAAAAACTAGTGACAAACATTCATTTAGCAGTGTAAATGCATCTAAACATGACAGAACCTCCACAATGTATTCCACAGATCATCACAGCCTCTATGCAAGTGAAATTAAACTCAAAATTACCAACAATCAATAAAACTCAGCATTCTTCACCCAACTCAATTTTCATACAAATCCTATTATTCACTGTTCCCACACAGTCTAAAGCATTTCTATATATTAATAAAGAAAAGAAAAAGAGAGTAGAAAATAAAAGGGAGTGAGGCAGAAATAAAAAAATGTAAGAGAAAGCTGTAAGAAGTATATACAATGGAATGTTACTTACTGTTTATATTAATAGAGTTAAAAATAAAACATATTATTTACTCTTATTTAGTTCTGATTATTATTAGTTAAAGCATGACAGATTATTTACAAACAAGCATAAGCAGTATAATCAAGAAAGTATAATTAGAAATAGCATTTGAAGAACTTATAAACTTTTACAAGAAATAAATATGTTATTATTCTATTAATGATATTTTCATTACTGTTCTCTCCTGCCCTCCCCACCCTTTACCCACTACATAATCTAAATAGAATGTCATTGTTTAAACAAAGAAAATAATAAAAGAAGAAGGAAAAAAAAGGTAAAGATAAAAAATGTATCAAATTACTAACCTTACTTTTTTCAGAAAGAAAACAAATCGAGTCACAGCCTGCCATTAAATCCTCAGGCATTTTGACTGGTTATGAAACAAAACATTTCTTTGCACATAGAGAATAACTTTGATTAAATCTTTTCCAAAATATTTGTGGCTTTCTGGAAATGCAGGAACTATATTCAAAAGATTAATAATGAACTAAAATGATGAGAGAGAAAAAACATATAACAAATCATTTGTTTTTAGTCTCTTCTTCTTCTCTGAAGTCTTCCAGGAAGCTTCAGTTGCCAATCTCTTTAATGAAGAACTAGCCCATTCCATTTCTTCTATTTTATCCAAAATCCTTTTTCTTTGACAAACAGTAAAGCAGAGTCTAAATCATCAAGACCTTAGGACCATCAGGAAGGAAGATTTTAAGCTTGGCAGGAAACAGAAGGTATGTTTTAAACTGTGCTTTTTAAGCTCCCTTATTAGTGGCAGAAAAACTTTTCTTTTAGCAATTACCATGGAAGAATAGTCATTGTCAAAACGCACAGTTGTCTCATTAAACTTAACAGGAGCTTTAGCCCAAGCAGATTTAAGAACCATCTCTTTATCAAAGATGATAGAAATCTAACTATAACTGATCTAGGATAGTTTTTGTTAGAGTTAGTATTAGCTATAGATCTATGTGCTCTTCGATACCAAAAGAGAATGCTTCTGGTAAATCTAAAGTTTTAGGGAGCCATGTTGTTAAAAAGAAGTAATATTGTTACCTTCAATATTTTCTGGCAGTCCAAAAATCCTAATGTTATTGCGCCTAGATCTATTTTCCAGGTCATCCAGCTTTGTTTGTAAATGTGTATTTTGTTTCAGCAGAAACTCAATGTTGATTTCCTGTTCTTGTATTTTATTTTCCATGTCATTCACAGCTTCTTCTATGCCTGTCATCTGGATCTTCTGTTGTTGCAGGTCCATATGTAACAAGTCTATTTGTTTTGTAGTTTTTCTATGAAAGTGTCTATTTTAGTATCCATTTTATCCATCTTAGCAGTAAGTTGCTGGACTATAATTATCAGAGACTGAAGTTCTTTCTTGATGCTGGAGTCTTGAGAATTTGTCTTACTGGAACTCATTTCAGACTGATAAACTGACAGGAAAATTTCCAAAGTAATTTCTGACAGGAATATTATTAAGATTTCCTTTCTTTTTTAGATATAGTTCAAGAACTATATAAAACAAACATATTTAGAAAGAAAATTACTTCAAGAATTAATTTTCTAAGTAATTAATTCCTGTCAATGTAATGAAATTGGTGGAGCTGAAGAAATCTGCTGCTATCCTGTGTTCATCCTTGGCCACGCCCCGGTGATATCTTTTTCTGACAGTATACAACTAAAGTCACCAGCCATTAGGATTTCACCTTTTGCATGTAAAGCTATAAGATCCAAATACTTTTCTGCTACTTTAAAACCAATTCCAGGAATCCAATAAATATTAACAAAAGTATACATTTTCTTATCTATTTTAAGCACAACTAATCCCATCATACAATTTTTGTCAGAGTAAAAATCAATCACTTTAGCTACAATTAATGATTTCTAACAAAGTATTATAGTGCCTCTCCTTATAACATTATAATGTGAATCCACAAGTACTGAACATTGTTTGCATTCCAGTTTGTCGAAGTCTTTCTTTATTAGGTGCATTTCCTGTAAAAAGACTAGATCAGCTTTGTTTATTTTAAGATACTTAAACAAACCACCTCTCTTCATTGGATTATTAAAACCCTTTATATTCAGTGAAATACATCTAGATATTGTCATTTCAAAACTGTGATAAGTCTAGCAACTTTAAATAATACTTTTCATGATTTTGACAGTATTTAAGTTTAACATTTTTTATTATGGACAGAAAAATGAAAACTTTCAATAATTGGGAGGGTGGCCTAATGGTTAAGGTATTTGCCTTACAAACATAAAGTGCAGGGTTTGAGTCTCACAAGGGATACTTGGCTAGGCTTAAAATGTCTCGCAAGGGCAGTTAGCTTAGTACTAACCTATGAATCTATAATAAAAATATTTACAACCGCTAACATGGAATGCATCATTTCTGATTTCATGACATAGTCATTCAACTCACACTCTAACATCCTTAATGTTTCTCTATCAATTCTTCTGCTTCTACCTCTGAAGAAATTCTTTCAATACTAAATGTTATTCCAAACAGCCTCCCTCTAACAACAATTTAATCTACTTAAAATTAAAATTAATTTCACATTTAACTTATAATTATTTAATATCAAATGAAATAAGTCTGTCTATCCATAGTGGACCAAAATAATGACAATTTTCCTAAGCATCCAGAATATTAGGATTAAGATGAACAGTAAAATAAACGTTCACATTTTTAAACCAACCATATGTACAGAAAATAACATCACACTAATCTATACTATTTATTAATATTTCATACATCAGTATAATCACATACCCTACACTTTATTAAAATAATTCAGTCTGTTTAAACATCATCTGTGTATCTATCTATGACTACCTTGCTAATTAAGAGCCACTCAATGATATGCCTAAACTTGTAGTATAGTTTGTAACATTAGTAATGTATAAAAGCTGCATATTAATTCATTAGTCAAATTTCCCCGTATTATCAGATATCTCGAAACAAAGCACTATATGTTTCCATAGGTATTCCCCCTGTATTATCAGATATCTCAAAACAATGCACTATGGGTTTCTATAGGTAAGTGATGAACCTAAAACACCTACGATTTTCAACATCTGACAAAATATATTGCTCCTAAATTTTACCAAGTTGACAATGCTACAGTAGATTCAAAGTAAAGCAATTACTTTAACATTACCAATGACTGATAGCAATACCTATTCAATAACCAATCCATACAAACAAGCTCTTTAGGAACTTAAGCTTCATTTATTCATTCCCTCCCATAATATACATATATATCATGTATACCCAAAGGTTTCCACATACATTACACAACCCAGACAGCATAGCAAAGATATAGTTCACAAAAATCATAAATACATATAATCATATATGTAGGTAAGCTGTCCATATATAACCTTATGATCTCAGGTATAATTAATCACATCCATTAAACCATTTTAACATTAGCATCATGTTCAGATTAGATTTAGATGCAATGTACCAACATACTTTCATTTGTTCCAAATTACATTTTACTGAACAGGTTATTTCCTCTGTCAAAGTCCCAAAACACATTTTTAAATTTTCCTAAAGAAAACTTGCAATGTTTAATACATGTAAAATGCACATCAGTTTATAAGGTATTTATGTATTATTATATAGACAATCATTTTATGGTGCTTCATTTCCATGTTAATTATTATGCACATTTAGCTTTGTTGTTAACATTTGTTCACTTCAGATCTCTTATAAAGCACCTTCAAATAACTTTCTTAGATATAGGCAATTTCTAAAAAGTATAAAACTCAATATAACATCCTATCAATTGAATAAAATGTTAAATATTAGTTCTAAACAGCTATTAAACTCATTACAAAGGGCATAGTAGTAAAAAACAAAGAAGCTTCCTTTAAACTATTTAGGTGTGTATTACCCTTTAAATACTCTTACTGCTACTTTAACACTGCATTATTAAATATTCAATTCATTTAATTAAATCTCAATAAATGTACATGTTATGTATTCTTTTTGGTTTCACTTTCCCTGTTTGAGTTAAATTAACATGTATTTTACATTTTAATTCCCATATGTTCCATAAATATAAAGGTTATCTTACTTTGCAATTGTTTAACTTCTTGCCATTTGTAGTGATCCATTCAGAAGCTTTCTTTTGAGTTCAAAGGTCATCTTCAGCTTACTGGCACTTCTGTTGATTCGCACAACTGCAAATCTTCTTTCTCAGTTAAGTATGACTCACGAGCCCATTTTAAACCATGGAACAAGATACGTTTTACAATTTGAAGAGGGAAATATTGTTGAAATGTCAAAGGCTATAAATATGCTCATGACCACTAATATGTAAGCTAAGCACCACAGACAAAACAAAGCACTGTAATATTATCCATATGATATAAAACAGCTACTAAGCTCGTTTACTAGGCATTAAAACACTGAAACGCAATATTTAAATAAAGAAATTAAACAGGTTATAAAATCTATACTCATTTAGCAAAACATAAAAGGAAAAAGCAGTTATATTATCTGAAATACCATTACACACCATGTACATATTTAAATAAGGCCTCATATCTAAAACAAAGTTTTTTATCTCCATTGTCATTTTTCTAACCAAAATACTTCATTATGTCAATACCTAAGTGAATAACTGTCCTTAGACTTTTATATGAATGAACAAATATTCATCTAACTTATAACATTTTATTTTGGTCTGCACAAAGGTTTTAGCAAAATGTTATGTTAATTGTCATCATTATTATGTGACCTGTTATTTTTCAGTTTAATAAAACAGAAAAGATTTACCTTGGGAATTCTAGTGTCCTCCTGACTGTTGAGACAATGTATATAAATTATAATAAAGTATATTATCAGAGGCATAACAAGTCCAAAGAGAAAAACAAAAAATAAAATCTTTGTTACTTTTCTTTGAATTTTTTGCTATTTTTCTCTTTTGTTGACCATCCATTTTTGATTGTATGTCTTTGTCTTTTTAAACGTATTGAGAACCAGTACATTTCTTCTTGTTTGTCTATAAGTTTATTTTTCTGAGTAACGTCCAGAGCTTCACCTAATGAATTAAATGTCTTTTGACCTACAGATAGGAATATTTTGATTTTCACAGGGAATAAGATTTGAGCCTTGATATTTGATTTTTTAAGACTTTTAATTAATGGAATTTTAGAGATTATTGAAGTATAGTCATTATCAAATCTGATAGTTTTACTACTTTTTCAAGAGAAAAGTGTTTTATTTCAGCAGAAATTCAACTTCCCTTTCATTTTCATTTAATCTGCAATCTACATCATTCAGTGATTCCTCCATGAAAGTGATTTGGTCAGAATGTTTCTTGATTATTTCATTTGGTAAATCAATTTGTTTCTTATTTTCTTGTTTTATAGTGTCAGTTTTGCTCTCCAGTTTTTGTCTATTTTAACTGATATTTCTTGCATGCTAGTTACAAGGGACTGTAATTCTTTCTTCATCCCATTTTCCTGTGAGGAACCTTTAAGATGACCCATGGCTACACTTGACTGAAAAAAACTTCTGACAAGATAAAAATCAATATAAAGTCTTCAAAAGGTGATTTTCTTGCTGGATTTTCTTCATTCCTTATTTATTATTATATAAAAGATGTTTTGAAGACAGTTTCTTTAGTTTATAGATAAATAATCCTGTCAGAAAAACTGAACAGAGGCAGAACAAAATTGTATGCTACTAACTGCCTTGCATCTTAGCCACCCCCCAATACATTCTTAATGGATTACATTGGTGTTTCTAATACTAGAAGCATTAAATAATCATCATTAAGAGGGCACATACAGCAATTGGTAATGCCTTGGCTCCAAAAGAAAATTCAAGCTGCCTCTGCTGCCAAAATGTTTGATTTTTTATATTAAGCATCTTTTTGCAGTGGTTCCTAACTTATAAAGATATTGGTACTCAGCTGTGGAACTGTTTCACCTGTACTTTCACCAAACCAATTTTCATATTGCAGAGCTATACTTTATGCTTTAGATTCAACATTAACCATGCGGTTAACTGCCCTAGATTGGTTGGTTTTGTATGGGTAGAAAGTAATATTGCAGTGTGGTACTTACTAATCATTCCAGTACCACTGTATATTACTTTCACTGCAAAGGGATGATTAATATATAAAAGCAATCATTTTGGCAGGAAAGGCAGTTAAACCATTTTGTAAACATTAAAGATTGGAGAGAAAGAGATTAACAAAGTAGCTGCCAGAGCAAAAGCTTTAAAATGAACATTGAGATGTTTATATATGAACACCAAAGAAATAGATGATTTGTTTATTTTTTTGCTAAGCAATAAAGCAGTTTCTTCCTGAAATCCAGTAAAATTGTGGAAATAATCTTTGGGTTTGTACTTAAACTTTACTGAAATTCAAGTTGCCAAAACAAAACAAACAGGTGGCTGAGAAAAAGCCAAGCAGTGGTTAAGCAAGATCTGATGGCTTACTCTCCTAGTCTGGCTTGCAGTTCTAATTTCAAAGAGTCCATGATACCTTCATAGCAGAACAACTTCAGCATATTATCAACATCTTCTTTACAAAGGGTCTTCCCAGACTTTTGGAAGTTAGCATGTATCATTCCTTTATCTAAACAAGTACCATAAAGCTAACACTGAATCCTAAATGGATATTTCACTATTTTATCCACCTTTATGTGGGAGAATGTGGTGGCATTCCAACTGAATTCTCACACACTGAAGCAGATTTCTTGCCATGTAAACATGAACCGTAGCATAGCTTCAGAAAAGGGCATAGCATAACTCAGGCCCTCCTATCTTTCACTAAAAAAGTGAATTACTTTGGATAATAATGAAATTAATTTGACATTTTTTGTAGAATTAACTAATGTCTTTGACTAAATCAGTTATGACAAACTGGCTGTTCATGGCCTAAGTCAAACTGTACTAGACTTGTTCAAAATAGATCATGTTATTCAAAAAACAACTGTCTTGGTGAGGGATGTAATGGCAGCAAGCTGAGGGAGGTTAGGCAACCAGACTTCCATATCCTTACCAGCAGTCTCCAGCTCATCCTGTAGGATCCTCAGGTGCTGCTAGGCAAGCTGAGAGACAAAATTACCCCCAGTGTGTCTTTGGTCTGCCCTGGGGTTCTTTTGAGTGAGCATACGTCATACAATTACCATAGGAAGTGCCCAGAACATTCTTACAAGTTTCCCAAAATACCTCAGCTAGCTCTCCTAAACATGGAGAAGCTATTGCTGACATCCTAGATCTGGAATGCTGATCTCCTCACTCTATCATGGGGAATGATCCCAGCTATCCTGTGAATAAACATCATTCCTACCACTTGTATGTGTGCCTTGTCTTCTTAGTCACTACTCAAAGTTCATGGTCATGGCTGAGGATTGGAACATTAGCTGGTGAACTGAGCACATATTCTTATTTTTTAGCTGTACCTTTACCACCATAGTCCAGTACAACACTTGCAATACTGCCACCACTGCGCCAGTCCATGGGACAGTTTCACAATCCCTTTTGTTCTTAATTCATAAGCAATGAATAAATAAATAAAAGAAGAAGATACTTAAACTTTTCCAACTCAAGTAGCTGCTCCACCCTCAGCTGTAGTGGGTAATCAACTCATTTTCTGAAAAAAACAAACAAACAATGTATAACATGGAGATGCTGATTTTCATTCCAGATGCTTCACATTCAGCAACAAATCCTACCAGTGCATTCTGGGAATCACAGTTACTTGATGCATCAGGAATCAGTTTGGCCCCTTAGTCTATCTAACTTTTTCTTAATCCTGACTTTCAGCTTGTTTCACATTGGTAAGATACAATACCCAGAAGACATGGTAATCTAGGTCTCCTATAGAAATTCGACAGAAATTATAAAAAAAAACTAGCATACAGCCTAACAGTGCTACATTATGGATTAGAGGAGGTGGGGTCTACAGGTTAATCTTCACAAGATCAAGCTCATGTTTTGTAGCATCATAAGAGGCATGGCATTACAAAGACCACCTGGAATTTTGCAGGACCAGGTGGGAGCTCATTAGAAATAGTACAATTCACAAGTATCTGAAATTGACTTAAATCCATCACTGACCTTCTCATAACATATCTACAAAGAACTGGCAAAATGTAATTATTGCATCATACCTGCTAAAGTCTCAAACTTCTTATTCAAAGAAAAAGGCAAACACTAACAAAAGGCATTCTAATTTCTCCACTGGCCTTGCTAGTCATTTCAGTAACATCATCTAACAATATAAACAGATTCAGGAACACAAATAAAAATGTTTCGGTTCATTTTAGTTGTAACAAGAATTAGAATCAGTATAATACTATGGCCTCAGCGCATTCTCTCCCTATCAGCCTTGAAGCGAAACTGTTAACTGGGACTCTGATCTACAGCATATCCTTGTCAACCTTGACTGCTGCTGAGTTTGAGGCCAACTTTTCAATTGCATAACATTTATATTAAGAGTTATACGGTCCAGAATACCATTTGTTAATTTACTTCACATTTCATACTGTTCTCTACTTTGCACCATCAATATCAATTTTCATTCATGGTCTAATGATATAGAATGATCTAAATGCTTTAAAAGATTTCTTTAACAAAGACCTCAAATAATTACTGTTCACAGAAGCCTTCTGTAAATGCACTGGTGCTGTTACCTGTTTTAGTCTTTCTTTACCACTAAAATTCCTGTTAACCAGATGGATCTGAAGAGGTCATTGTGGTTTAAAGAGGTTATTTAAATTTAACACTATTAAGTTAAAAATTGTATATATGAAAACTGTATAAGCTAACACCAATACTGTTTTAGTAATGGTATCTACTCAAGTTTTTTTTTTATTTTTGTAGTACATTGTGACTGAAAAAGGATCATACCAGTCAAGTTCACTTTGCTGTGTCAACCAGACAAAATGGGAACCCGCTGAATCACTTTATTTTAAACTATTGTTTCTACTAAGCAGAGGAGAAATTTTGCCACGGCCTACAGGTTGAACAGTACAGAACTGTTATTTCCCTGTAATGCAGTCATTCACTTCCCTGAGAAAATCACTTGATCCTGACAGAATATTTTGAGTATAGTCTGAAACCTTCTATAATTCAACAGTGTTTTTGTTTTTCTTCTTCTTCCTGATAGTGAGTTTAACTAGTTTGAATTGATTGCTGACTTTGCCACCCTTGTGGTTTTTTTTTTTTTTTGTTTAATGGAATGGTTATTATGATTTTTCAACATTTTTTGTCAATGGATGATCTGTCATTTTGTTGTTCTTGTTTGACAGGTTTGTATGGGTTCATTTCATTTAAGAATGTGCTTGAACTTCCTTAGTGATGTCAGAATTGTCAATGCTGTTGGTCTCCATGCCATTAATCAGCAGCCTAGCATCAGACAGCCATCTTGGTGACCATTTAATGAATACTTTTTCTGCATTCATTTTATGACAGCTCATGGTTTTGCATTGGTTTCCATGTTTTCTGCTGAATAGATTATCACATCTGTTATTGGCATCGAGTTTTGCTTCAGCGGACATGTTCTCACTACTTCTTGGATTTCAGTTGGAATAACTAAGTTTTGTTCATGGTTATTGTGACAAAGCAGTACAACTAGCTGGAATTTTGTAAGTAATTTTATGTCATTTGTGACAACAAATTTTTATATGAGATGCTTGTGTTACAAATGTATTAGAACTGTATGTCATGTGTATATCAAACTGCTCTGTACAGGTTTGCATTGAAAAGGTATTTGTAATAGTGCTGTGTTTAAAATGTATCCAAAGTCTGCCCTACTAAAAGAGAACAGAAATGTACATGCGCTATTGTAACTGTTTAATTGTACATATTTTAATAGTGGAAACTGTGATACAGGAGGTTAACCTCAGTCTAGTAAACTTAAGAAAAATATTTGAAATTAAATCACTTTATAGGCTACGCCATAAAAAAGGCTATCTCTCAAGTTTTCAATGGAACTAGATACACAAAATCTGTACTAGAAATCTTTCTGTATTGTCTTTGGAGTGAACTAATTGCTACTTTAGAAGCATAAAGGATTGTAATTGTTTTATGATTTCCAGCATCTGCCAAAGATCTGAGCAAAAGCACTTGTATGGGTATTTTTACAGGAAGATGCTAAATTCTGCCAGTTTCAGCAATGGGGATTTTGGCCTGGGAACTAGAAGTCAGATGACCAGAAATTATATCATTCTGCAAGCTATCCCAGCTGTAATATTTTAGATATTATATTGAAAAGTCTCTTAGAGAGACAGAGCATTCTTTGTTCGGTCTTGGACCTGACAAAAAACTTTCACCACAACATCTGCCTTGCTGTAATTAAGTAAGTTACTAGGGAATAGTATAATTCTTTTAAATTCAGACAGGAATATAGTGAAGCTTAGTTTAGATGTTTTTCTTTATTTGTGTGAGCCTGTACTGCAATGTTATTTTAAATATTTCCCGTGATTTTGAACTCTGATGTCACTGTGAATATATATTTAGTATTGCCTGGTTCTTTTATTATTTATTGTTAAATATATTTAAACCTTTCATTCTATCTTTGCACAGATATTTAAATTTTGAGAGTACTTGCATATTTATTTGGTGACACTGTGTGGGCCATTCCTAATAGCCTTGCTCTTGGTTAAACTACCATTTGGGTTAATATTAATATTACACAGTAAGATTGGATACCCTTTGTTAAGGGCCTTAAGGTTGCTGGCAGGAGTGACTGGTGGCAGTGAAAACTATCTTATAGTCTGGGCAGAAGGGGGCATAGCTAATAAAGCTGTGCCAGCCTTTTCCATGTATGTGTGTGTGTGTGTATGTGTGTGTGTGTGTAAATCAAACCTCACAGAGTGTGTGTGTTAGCTACTTGGGCAGGGACACAACGATGCACTGGTTGGACACAGAGGGTGCTGGAGGTCTTGGCTTGGTCACTCAGCTGAGATCTCAGCTCTATAGCTGTGCCATTGGGGAGCCTTATTGGGGATCTGGAGAAAGAGTGAGAAACTATCCCCAGACTGACTGTGGTCTCTGTGTGCTCTTAAGGGAACTTGCACTTGATGCAGAGAGCTGCATCTGGAAATACTGTGTGTACCTGTTATTCTCCCAGTGAACGTCCTCCCAGAGGTGCCAGTGGTGAGGTTTGAGGCTACTTGATTACTGGTCCAGTGGAGAGTTGCCACAGCTATCATATTTTCCAGGTCTTGTAACAGGATCATGAGTACATCTTTCTATTTGTCAACATTCATGACTTATCATCCATCCTGAGGCATTATAAGATTCTTTAACATTTGATCAGATACTGCTAATGACTTCCTCTCTGGTAGCTGCTGCTATGATGATCTTAAATAGCTATTAGAAAATAGATCATAGGCATTAAAAATATTTTCAGTATGTTTTTGTACTTAATTGGTCAAACTGAGCTTTATTAATAGCTGTCATAATGGCTATTGTATCATGCCACTACCACCCTTTCTATGATTTTACAAGATATAGTCTATATTTTATTTAATATACATCCCAACTCAATTATTTATTCTATTTTGGGAAGCTGTATTAAAGGGCAATCTGTATTTTATGACGTTTACTGTCTTAAATAGTGTTTAAATGTGTTTTTTTACTTCATTTGTATGAATAATATATGTCTCTTAAGTAACTGCAGAATTGTTCCTTCATGACAATAACTGTATTATTTTTTATGTAATGTTTCTACAACCACATGTCCATTTACGTATGTTATGTTATCGGTTTTATGAGCCTGGGTCATAGCTGAAAAGATCAGTTGACCAGTCCATTATCCTAGTAAACAAATAGTAAATAAATCAAATATGTTTATAGACTTTGCCATAGGTTACTCTTTGAGAACTGTGATTGCTGTTTGATTGTCTCACAAATGCATTTTAACAGTTAATACACTAAGAAAACTAGTGCATATTATAAACATTTCACACAGTACCCTTTTTGAAAAATTTTTTGTGTTATAAACAGTCAGATGACAGCATTAATAATGGTGACAGCATACGGTGCTTTCTACGCTTACAGCACTGACACATGCTATACAGATTCCACACAGTACCTTTTCTTAAAAATACAAAAACTTTGCAGTGCCAGAAACAGAATGAATATACCTTTAACCATAAGTAGTGGGGAAAACAGTATTAATCATTGCAGTATCATACGCAACTGTTCAATATCAATTTTCAACAAAGGCTGTTGCTGGGAAATTCACATGCATTATTAAGAGGAAAGCCTATCAGAATTCATTAATTCATACATAGAGAATCATTTTAAGCAGTGCATTAACACTTTGAGACTTCATATAACACTTTATTTTAATTTTCTGTTGTAGCATTTTACTAGAAAAGATATTGATTGGATTAGATCAGCCCAGCAGTTCTTTTCTGTTAGTATATTCTTTTATCTCCGCTAAAGGTGGCAGGCTAGCCTAGTCATACTTCATATTGATTCGAATGAATGAAACAAAACTTTAACAATGCATCCCAGTGAGGAAAGTGTGTAAAAACTGCACTAAAGGCTAGGTCATAAATTATGGACTCAAAATAAATAATATATAATGCATATCTGTATTAAACATTTATATTGGAAGTAGGCAGAAACCAGTAACAGCACCATTTAACTACATCACATGTATTGGAAAGTCAGCATAAAATCATCATCTGCAGCGTTAGGCTACCATGAAACCTAAGCAGGTTTGTATTTAGCTCAATCGATCATAAAACGTGAGTAGGCTGCATTCACTGTGGGATATTGAGAAGCCTGGGCAGTTTGTATTAATTTTGTCAACAAGGGGACATAGATATAAATTATAACATGTTTCATGAAAAATTCAGCTTTAATTAAAAAGAAAAAAAAATACTAAACTTATAAAAGTACAGCACACAAGTTTTAATTAAATCATAAAGTAAACCCATAATATTCACCATTAAACATACACCATGCAACAAGATAAACACTGTTAATTCAGATGAGACTATACTTGCATGCTTGTAATACACACACACACACACACACACACACACACACACACACACACATATATATATATATATATATATATATATAGGTCCACTTCTAAATCTCGAATCTCAAAATCTCTAAATTCAAAATACTGAAACCAAAATCTCGAAAGCTCAAAATACTGAAAACTCAAAATACTGAAACTCAAAATATCGAAAAAATCACGACACCAACACTAACTATATTGCAGCAGAACTACATACAGAAACATATAAAAGACAAACCATATTAGTCTTCTCCAACTATAAGCAGGGGGGAAGCCTCCCTGCACCACCCATATGGGGGGGATGTGTCCCCCCACACCCCCTGCTTCTTAAATATATCAACTCATTGATTGCACTAAACAGCAGAAAATGTCAAACATACCATTACGTGCTTCATGACTGCCTGTTGTAACCTTAGTCATGTTCACTTCTAACTTACTATACTACAACATACCTCATCTTAGTGTAGTGAACTGCGTTCTTGGAGTTGATATGTTTAAGTAATATGTTTCTGTATGTAGTTGTGCTGCAATATAGTTAGTGTTGTTGTTGACCAGGCTCGTCAGGCTAATGGGGCGATAGTTTCTGGGGTCTGTGGTGACACCCCCTTTGTGGAGTGGGATAACCATCACTGTGCACCATTCAGTAAGCACATAGCCTGAGGTGAGGCTATGATTGAACATGATACTTAGGTGGGGTGCCAGTTCGTTCTGTAGTTCATGCAGTACACAGCCTGAGATGTTGTGTGGTCCCATGGATGCTGTGTTCTTGGCTTTGGAGAGTGCAGTCTTTACTTGTTCATCCATGATTACAGGGGCTATGCATTCTTCCAGTATTAAGATGGACCCTTTGGGGGTGAGACGGGGGGTAAAGTTAGCCCTGAACCCATCTCCCAGGATGTTGGCAATATCGGTTGGTTCTGTATATTTAGTGCCATTGTGCTGTAGCTCAGAGCAGATCTGAGTGTTGCCATTGAGATTCTTAACATAGCTATAGAATGCTTTGTGGTCATCTTTGGAAGGATGGCAATTTTATTTTCATAACTGGCTTTGGAGGATTTTATGAGGGAGCTCTGCTTCTTGCTGAGGCTGACTAGGGAGTTCCTCCAATCTTGGGATTTTACTCTTTTTTTGCAACAGCTTCTTTCTTCTGTTGTAGAGTTTTTTTTTTGAAGGATAGCATCTTGGTTCTGTTAGGGATTGCACAATCCATGCACTCGTGTATGTGTTTATACAGTGCATTTGTGTAACATTCAGCAGTCATACCTCTGTTTTCCATCTGAATGGATGTCGTGAAGTTTGTCACTTCTGACTTAAGAAGCATGAAGTTGGCTTTGGAGTAGTTTTTGACAGTGGTTTCCTTAATGGGGGGGGGGGGTGAGGGTGGGATATGGATGTCTAGGGTGATTAGCTTGTGGCCGGATCTGAACAGCGAGGAGTTGACCTCTGGCGTGGAACACTGGTTACCCATATTGGTAATGACCAGGTCCAGGATATTGCTGCCCCTGGTGGGGGTGTGGACAAGGTGATCCAAGGCATTGGAATTTATGAATTCGGGTCTATATTAGATCACCGCCCACTTAAAAAAGAGAACGGTGATTAATCAACCCAATGTAAGCGAAAGCTTAGAATTTCAAACTGTCAGAACAGCGATTTTTTTTCCTAGGGAAAAAAATCGCTGTTCCAAAACACATACACACAACACAAGCACACCAAACAAACAGCAATCCACACACATACACCTAAAATCTTACACCTAACCCTACACTAAACTATACACACACCACTAACTATCCACTTACCTTAACCCAAACCCTAACCCTAAGGTCCATCACTATCGCACACTCACCTCACCCACTCCCTAACCCAATATCACCTAACCCTCATGTCCACACAATCACACACATACCTAACCCGTGCCCTAACCCTAACTCACCTAACCCGCCCTAACCCTCACGTCCACACAATCGCACAATTACTTCAACCCGACCCGTAATTTTCCACCACAGCACTGAAAATTCCAAAGCAACAGAAACGGACAACCAAATTCTTTCCCTAGGAAAAAATTTGGTTTTCTGTTTCTTCAATATTTTAAGCTTTCACTGCATAGGGTTCGATATTAGAACATTCGAAGGTTTGAAACCTTGATGTTCTAATATAGACCCTATGAATTCCAGAAAACATTGAGCGAATGAGTTGGTACAAGTAGTTTTCCCAGGTGATGGTGGGGTAGTTGAAATTGCCCATAATTAAGATATTGGGTTGAACCTTAATAGTTTCCAGTATCTTAAGAAATTAAGAGTGGTAATCCTGGGGCATGGTGGGGGATCTGTAACCAGCTACAACCTGGATTGCAGTCTTGCCCAGTGTTAGTTGCACTTGAATAATTTCGGATGCATTATGTTGAGCAACTAGCCTGGAGGTGTGGGTATCCTTAATGAATATGGACACGGCTCCACCTTTAGTGATTCGGTCTAGGTTAGGTGGCAGAAAGGTGTGGTATGAATTATAGCCTGGTAATGCAGGGGTGCTCTCTGGAGCCTTGAACCAGGTCTCCATCACTGCACAGATGTTGATGTTCTCCATTTTAAGGAGTGCCTCGAGTGGGTGCATTTTGAGGTTTAGACATCTAGCATTGAGTAGCAATACCGTCAGAGTTTGCTTGCTTGTACCTGTTACAGTGGTGAATTTAGCATTTGAACCTTGCCTAAAAAAGGCACTATAGGGTGGCAAGAACCTTAGCCAGTATCCAGAATCCCAGGGGCGACAGGTGCAGGCCATCTCTGGCAAAGCATCGTGGTCTGTCGACCATGTCGTCCCAAGTAGACAGATACTGGATCCCCTTAGAATGACATCAGAAGCTTTGCCAATTGTTGAAGTCAATCATTTTGTCCTTGTACTGTGGTATAATTATGGGTGATGGCAGGTTGCTACTCAGGGCTAGGGTCATACCTGCCTGGGCTACAAGATCTGAGAGCTCCTCCATGTCTCTTTTCATGTAGTCCAGGGAAGTACATCTCAGGTCATTCACACCAATATGGACAATGACAGAGTCATATTTGTACTTGTTGTGGAGTGACCTGAGTGTGTGGGTTATGTGGCAGATCCTGGCACCCAACAGGCAGCTGACAGTAACTTTCTCCTTGTTTAGCCTGGTGAGTGGGACATCAGTGTGCCTGACTACAGAGTCACCTATGACTAGTGTGTTGGATACGTTGTTTTTTCCTTATGGGCTGAGGTTGAGTTGCACACTGATTTTGTGGGATATGTATCATTTGGGTAGTGTTGGGGGGGTGGTGGTTGTCTGTGTTTCAGCTTGGGAGGTCTCTGTTGCTTGGGCATATTTTTATTGAGAGCCTCTGTGAATGTGGGTGTGTGTTCTGTGTTTCTAGGTGTTTGTGTTTACAAAATCCAGGAATGTCTGTGAATATACATTTGGTATCATATAGGATTCCCACCTAATAGTGGGATAATTAAAGTCACCCATGAATATGGTATTGGGTTGGATGATTAGTGTTTCTAATAAGTTTAAATATATAGTATGGGTTTCCTGGGTCATAGAGGGGGGCCTATAGCTTGCAAGGAAGTGGCACTGAATTTTGCCTCTGGTGATTTGAACATGGAGAGCTCAAGAGCATTGTCCTGTTTGACCAGTCTTGAAGTATATTTATCTTTGATGTAAATAGAGACACCTCCACCTTTAGTCCCTGCCTGTGAAGTCGCTGGCCTAAATGTGTGGAAGGCATTATAACCTAGCGCTGTTGCCATGCTCTCCATTGCTTTAAACCATGCCTTAGTGATCACACAGATGTCAGCATTCTCTAGGGAAAAGTGAGCTTCTAGGGAGTGGAATTTTTTGTTTATACTCCTAACACTGAGTAGTAATCCCTTTAGATTTTCTTGGTTTTGATCTGTTATGTTGGAAGTACTTTCAGTTTGGCATCGCCTAAAAAGGCACTATGGGGGAAGATAATGTTTTAACTAATACTCAAAAGCCTAGAGGGGAGAGGTGCAGACCATCCCTGGCAAAGCAGTGTGGTCTGTTGACCATCTCCTTCCATGCTGACAAATATTGCACCCCCTTAGAATGACACCAGAAACTAAGCCAATTATTAAAGTCAATCATCTTTTGTTCGTATTGTGGCATCATCCTTGGAGAAGGTAAAATGCTGCCCAGTGCTAGGCTCAAACCAGCCTGAGACACACATTCTGAGAGCTCCGTGATGTCTCTCTTCATATAGAACAGGGAGGTACATCTCAGGTCATTTACTGCCACATGGACTATGACTTGAGTCATATTGGTAATTGTGTCCAATGATCTGAGTACCTGTGTAATGTGGCAGATCCTAGCCCCTGATATGCAACTGACCGTGACTCTCTCCTTACACAGCCTAGTGAGAGGGACATCAGTATGTCTCACAATGGAGTCTCCAATGACTAGAATGTTGGATTGTGTGGTGGCTTGCCTTATGGACTTACAGGTAGAAGCTCCATGAGATGTAGCCCTATGTGTTGATTATGGTTGTTGTTTTGAAAGAGCGCATATGGGGCTGCTGTGGGTATTTGTTATGTGTGCTTCTTCTAGGAGATCTTTGTGGTTTATAAAGGTTACATTTAAGTGCCTCAATATATGTGGGTCAATATGTCTGCTTTGACTTGTGCATGATGGGTGCAGTGTGTGTACTACTGGCAACCTTATTGACATTAGAAGTACTTTTATGTGAAAGCTTTGCCTCCAGTGACATTGTGTAAATACATCTCTCACATACCATATCAGTTTGTTTGAGAATTAACTGGTTGTCAGTAAACATGAGCCAATTTCTCCATTGCCTTAGGATGCCCATATCCACCAAGCCAGTAATGAAGACAGTAGGAAAGTTCATATCCATGGCGACAGACCCTTTTTTATTGAT
This sequence comes from Protopterus annectens, assembly GCF_019279795.1. Taxonomy (NCBI): domain Eukaryota; kingdom Metazoa; phylum Chordata; order Ceratodontiformes; family Protopteridae; genus Protopterus; species Protopterus annectens. Next base: position 425,640,193 of record NC_056726.1, on the reverse strand, counting down.
TAAACAGTTGGAGTGAGAATATCAATCACTGTCAGGAGTATCCAGTTTGCACCTATGGAGACAGTGCTTGTCACTGCAAACTAGTTATTCTGTGTGCAGCTAGGTACTGGAGAAATTTCAATTGTGCTTTTACAGGAAAATGTCACTCAAGGTGTCTGAGTCTATACAGAACACTGCCAAACACTTGAGGGGAAACTAATATGTAGACCCTAAAAATTTAAGGATGAATTATTTAGGCAGATATTCTGAAGTTAGAAACAAGTTAAGCAGTACTTACTGAAAACAAAGAATTAGCTTGTCAAGAATGATGAAAAGAGAGGAGTTGCATGAATGGCTACTGCCTGGCTACTACTAATGCTGATCTCACCGCAGTTTCACTCTGTTGGGATACATTGCTCCTTTGCTTCTTCTCTTACCAGAAGCAAAATGTTAGCACCAATCCCAAGATGAGAAGCCTGTTTGGTGTTCCACAGTCTTGTCCCAGATGATGCAAAGGTCTGTAGCATTGTAGCCTTTTTCTGGTAGATGTCTTGAATAGCAACCATACCAATCAGGAATGTTAAGCATAGACACTCACTCTCCAACAGTTAGGAATCAATGCACTCTGCTCCTTCTCTCACCAGGACCAGAATATGAGCACAGATTTGAAGCTGTTACCTATAAAGCAGTTATTAGGCTTTCTGGTGACCAGCAGTCTCCAGGAAATAATGTCTCTGCATTCCTTCCCAATATGACTACTGAAAGGCAGAATGTGGGCTCTTCAATAACTGGGGGTCTTGCAATAGATGTTTAAAAGTAAGATGAAAAAAAATGGTTTCTCCGAAACACTGCAAGAAAGTGGATAACTTAAGTTTTAGCTATCTAAGTGGAGAGCCACTATTTTTAAAAGTGTAAGATAGCTTGAAAGAGGATGAGACACTTTTGTATTCCAGTACTATGGAATGCAGTGGGATGGCCAATAAATTTAAATAGATGAAAGGATGCGATTTCACAAAATGATAATTTTGTGCTTACTCACAACAGCCAGTGAAAGGAGAGAGAGTAGGAGATATATAGTCAACTTGACATAAGGTGCAGGCAACTAGAAAGACAGTGGTGTTTAAGAACACAACAGTAACAGGATGAGAGGGTGGGAAAAATTTCTGTCTGACTCACAAGAGACACAGCTGTGGTCTTTTTTCAAGGTGTGGCAGAGTCTGGGTGAGCTTTTCCAGTAATGCTTTGAAATGTTTTATTTTGCCCCTTAAATAGAAGGTTTAGTTCCTAGCTCCACCCCTTCAGTTTACAGATGATTAAACTTAACTGACCTGTTCTAACTTCTGTGTGACTCCTTAATTGACCTGTTCTAATTTCTGTCTGAATCACAAGAGACACAGCTGTGGTCTCTTTTCAGGTTTTAATATGCAATTAAAAGCACAGTATACCAAATAGCAAAAGGCAATAAAGTAATACAAAGTACAAGAAATCAAAAGCAAACTAACCTTTCCCTCACAACAAGCCATGGCAGAGTCTGGGTGAGCTTTTCCAGTAAAGCTTGTCACTTGTGAGTGTAGGTGCAAGACATCAGTCAAAACTGTGCCTTTAAGTACCATGGTCTCCTGCAACTTTCATGGACCCAGTATAAACATGTTGGCAATGTCTACACTATTCATGCATTTTTTCCCACTGTGTATGTTGCAGCAGGTTACAATTTTGTTTTTGAATTCCGTATTAACATTTCCTCATGGATATGGTGTCTTAGCTACAAAGAGAGGAACCCTGATGCCTACAGAGGTTAAGTTCATTTTGAAAACCAGGGTACTTTCCTTATCATTTGAATCCTTCACAAATAGTTTAAGGTATCTATTCTACCTGTGCTCATAAGATTTACGAGTTAGCAGCAAGGCATTCTTCGTGGTCCTCATCTACAAGCTTTTCTGGAAATACATATCTCTGGAGGGTGAAACAACAAAACCTGATGCAATGCTGTTGGTGGGACTGCTGAATACCTATAACCCTTCTGACACACCAGCTGCAGTAGACCCGACAATCTGCTGAAAGTTTCTGCTTGATGTGGACTAATATTTCATACACCCTTGAGATGAGTTGCAGCATGTATTCTCCCTTCCAACTAACAGGCTTAAGAATTAAATAGGTTTAACTCCACTGTAAACACAAGTTTAATTGCAATTTACAATAGCAAGAACAGTTTCCCTGTGAAGCAAGTAGCAAAAGCCACTCCTCAATTAAACCGGAAATTTAGAGTTTGAACTCCATATTAACACTACTCAGCAAATATGCTGATAAACACATCGGAAACTAAGCATATGAGATTTGGGAGACATAAATTGAAAGGTGAATTCTTAATACAGCATACAATGATTGAAACTGTAGACTCATTTAAGGACCTGGGTATATGGGTACATCCAGCTATGAGTTTTTCCTAATCATGTCAAATGATTGGCTAATGATAGTTATAGAACTATAGGTTGTATAAAAAGACTTATAAAGTCTAGGAAATCTAAAATGATGAAGTCATTGTTTGTTAGTTACATTAGACCCAAACTTGAGTATGGAATAACAATATGGAAACTGTATAAGAAAACAAACATGAGTAAACTGGAAAGAATACAGTGGAAATATACCAAGGGTATCCATGGATGTGAAAATTTAAGTTGTTATGAAAGACTAAAATATCTGAACTTGTACAGTGTCTGTTATAGATATCTAAGAGGAGATCATATTCAGGTATATAGGGTATTTAGAGACAACTACCTCTGGGAATGTTTGGGATTATCAAAAAGTACTAGAGAATCATCAGACAGCCTGTGTAGAAGATTCTATAGGAATGAGAAGTCTACTAATTGGTTCTCTGACAGGGTAGCTGATGCACGAATCAGACTACCAAATTACATTAAAACAAGTACTAGTTTAGATATTTTTAAGAACAGCCTGTACATTTATTAAGGGAACAGTGCATGCAGGTGAATTGAACATATACATAATCTGCACATAATAGCTACGCTAGTTATTTTGTTGCAAACACAACATCTAAATTGTGTCAAGTAGGAGAAATTCACCTGAAGGGAGAAAGCTCCCCCCAAACACTTACTTAGTATAGTCCAAATCTGTTTCCAGATTGTGGTGAGTCGAATATACTCAGCTGTATTGAGAAACTGCTGTAAAGAACCGTACACTGAGAAAAATGTTCTCCAGCTGTTTATTCCTTTCTAAGATGCTTGCTGTTGTAACTCAACTATGCTTTCACCCTACTTAGGTCTCAATAAGGTAACCCTTTTTAAAATAGTCTGCACAGGTGATTTTCTTTCTTTGTCTTCTGTTACCAGCTATATTCCTCTCTATGTATACATGAAGTCAAACCGATTGACATATAATTTACCTTAAGCAAAACATATATAATGTTAACCACATACTCCTTATCAAAAAAGGCTTCCTGCCATCAGATTGCTTTATTATAGAAAATCCCTCTTGGATTACTCAGCATTACCCCTCTCCATTCCCCTTTGCTCTACTCAGGCTCACATCTCTCCCTATCCTATCACCAATTTCCATCCACTCCCATCACAATTACCTTTATACTCGTCATAACCCCAGCCATACTTCTTGCACCCCTGTCACATGGCCATATCTACTTCCTCCTCTACACTTAGACTTTTTCAGCTGACTATACCAGTTGCACTCATTATTTTCTTCCTCTTCAGCATTTAAGCATCTTCAGCCAAACACTCCGCTTACATCCACTATTACTAAAGCTCTCAGAAGGCTTACATATTTGTACTCCTTCACTTGTATCACCAGATATTTTTTTACCTTTAATGCTTCCCTCAAAGTACCTCCTTCACTCTCACATAAAATCATGGAGTATATGATTCCCTGATTTCCCCCATTTACATTGCCAGAACATCTTTACTCTCTCTTATACTCAGAATACTTTGCTCACTCTCAGCCTGCTTCACTAAAACTGTGACACTTACCTTAACAGAAATCCTCTACCATTACACCCTTTCATTTTCTACTCATTGCAGCCCTGCCAAAACTGGCTCATCACACTTTCTATCCTATAAGTCTATATTCCAACTTCTTTCCTTCCCCCACTAACCAGAGGACCAACCACGTTACTCACATCCTCTCATTTAGTATGTCACCAACTCTTCACAGCATCTCCCATTTTGACATCTTAAAAAATACCCACATACCCCATAACCATATATCCAGAATATTCATACAAAACAGAAATGTAAATGTAAGTGGATATCTCCTAATCTGCACACTGTGCTCACAATAAAACTATTTGGTGACATCCACCCAAACCCAGGGCCCTCACCCCAGCCACAGCAACAAAACAATCTAACTACTCTTAATCTCTTCTTAGCTGTACATAATACTAGCAGTAACAGCAATCCAAAATGCCATCACAGTAGCATGCAAAGTATCTGCAATAAACTCCAAAAAGTTCATGCATGGATAGCTGTGCAATTTCCAGATATACTGGTAGCTACAAAAACTTGGCTAAAGCATGCCTAAAGTATGAACATATCCTACCACCTGGATGCAATATACTTCAGCTTGATAATCAAAATAAGAAAGCAGGTAGAGTATCAACAATAAAAATGCCTTGGAGATTTCAGTAACCCAACTGACTACCCCAGCATTCAGTAATGTGAAACTAATTATCATACAACTTAAAATCAGTAGCAACAAGTCCATAGTCATAGCAGGATTGTGCATCCCACCTGGTAATAACATCTCCACACTGGAAGATATCCTGCATTGGTTCTCCCAAGAGGAATAATAATGGAAAATGTAGATACTGATTGAGTCACACTAACCTCTAACACACCATCAAATAATATACAGCTGTACAAGTTCACACAGCATATCAGTACTCAAGGTATAATAATAACACAGCTAACAAGTTAATACTGGACTGGGTCCTCACAACTCTCTCTAAGGCCATACCATCATTTGGCAGCTTAACCTACAGAGTGATAGAATACCTCCTGGCTTTTGAAATGAGAAATTGTAAGTAAACCTCCCAGAAACACCACTACAGCAATGCCAGAAACCTTTTCTAACTTCAGCATCAAAACTTTCACTCAAAATAGTATGTACCTACAACTGAAATATATTTAAAAGTCTACCACTAGTAGAAGCAGTCCACCAAATCAATGCAGCCTTCCTAAATATTCTAAACTACTATGCTCTTATCAGAAACAAATGAATAAAAGCTGTGCCCGCACCATGGTTAAAAAAAACAACACACCAAGATAGCCATGAAAAACTGGATAAGGCTCGGAAAACATGAGTAGAAAAGAAAAAAACAACCAACCTTTAGCAAGCAATACAGACATTTGAGGAACTTAGCCAAAAAATGTAACAGAAAAGACAAATAAACTACTATACCACATCTCACATAAATAGAAAGAATTCTAAACTCTTCTGGTCTTCAATAAATAAACTCTTAAACTCAGTCAAGGTCATCCAGCCATCCCCAACTATCCTTCAACCAAATAAGCCTATAGCCACTCAATTCAATCAACACTTTATCCAGTTAATCACCTCTCTTATAAAACACACACAAAGCAACCTACCCCAAAATTCCTACCACAGCAATATGCATCTACCCCCTTCTCCCTCAGACTAATTCCTATGATCAGAAAATACCTAACCAGTTTAAAACTAGGCACCTTATCTCCAGACCACCTACCCATAGAATATATCAGATTTGTAGCTGAAGACCTTACATACCTTACCTCCATACTCATTGGTCAGTCCATTACAGAAAACCATGTTTCAGAATTAAGGAAAATGGTTTGTCATACCACTGCACAAAGGTAGCCCATCCAATGACCTAACAAACTATCAACTCATAGCTATATTACCACCTTGAGCTAAAATCCTAGAGAAATGCACTCTTAAACAGCTCACAACATATCTTACTGGTGATAATATACTCTACTCAACTCAGCATGGTTTGCAGTGAAACCATAGTACTGCTTTAGCCCTACTTACTGAAACAGTTAACCACCACAGAAATTCAGGTCACCTAATTTCTACCTTGTTTCTTGACTTATCAAAAGCTTTTGACAACATCTGCCATCAAAAACTGTTGCTCCAACTTTCCGCCTTGGGTCAAAGTTAGCACAGACACACACACACACACACACACACACACACACACACACACACACACACACACACACACACACACACACACACACACACACACACACATTCTTCCTTCCTACCCTTCTCTAGGCTCTGTATTAGGCTCTTCTATTCAATTTGTTCATCAATGACTTTTACACAGCCACCAAGTGTGCAGCTGTCATACATTATGCAACTTCTCCTATCCTTCTTCTGCAAACTGTCACTGTAGATTCATTTACCAGGTCCATTAAGATATTCTACCTTCCCTTCCTTTTCCAACCCTTCTTAGTAATTACTAGTATACACCCATTTATTTTCCAAGTTCATTAATTTGCCCTAACTTCCTATCCACTCTGCCTTACTCCACCCCCCAGTAATCAGTCTGCCTGTGCATGCGTGTCCTCCCTGCCTAACTCTGCTGAAACCTTTGCTTTCCTATACCTCCTCATTCCTAGTCCTTACTGCAAGTCAGTCCTTCTCCACTTCAGTGCAACTGTACGCAGTGTAACTATGTCATGCAATAACTGTCCATATTATCAAATGTAAACACTTTTGCCTGTATTTTTTCCATTTGATTGTACATAATGTAAGTAGCCAATGCAAATGAAATCACTTTTTTGTTCTGTGTTCTCTTACCTAATGTAATCAGTTTTATCTGTATTATCTAATCAGCAGTCATACTATATTGTTGCTCTGCTCTCTAGTGATATAACATTATGGAGCTTTTCTCCCCAGGCCTCTGAAAAAAGGGGCACTTTTACCAGCCAGACTTTCTCAGTAAACAGATGCTACATAAAAATAAAATATAAATATTTCATCCAGATTCCTTTACTGTTTAGCAACCATAAGACTAACCATTCTTAATATCTGTGTAGCTAATTTCCTGTAGTGGACCGTGCATGTGCTGTGTTACTTACCATTACTCTGCATGCTAGAAAAACAGCTGGAACACAATGCTTAATTGGTGTAAATAGAAATAAAATACATCTGACAAAGCACATGGCACAGCTCTGTAATAAAGAAGAACAGTTCTACCATTTCACACAGGTAATGATGGTGTTGTCTGAGGGCCTGAAAGATGCTGTCCTAACTCCCATCTAATGTGCTGTTAATGAATGAACATCAGTATTGAAAAGGTTTGTTGAATAACTGCCTTAGTGTGCAATCAGGTAGTTAAAACATGACAGTTCTGAATACTGCGCACATGGCAATTTTAACTTAAACCTTGGCTTAGGCTGCTGATGGAGCTTTGTATGCAGAGCTAGCTATGTGACTTCATAACACTGTGAATGTCATAATACTTTCTGAAAAAGCTTTTTTCTTTATAGAATTAAGTGGTACAACACTGTAGCAGTAAGGCTGTTTGCTTGCACAGGGACTAAAATACAGAGAACTTTAAATAGAATGTACCGAACACCCTAAATATTTTCTTTGACTAGATATCTTAGCTGAGAAAACACTGAACTGCATTTTCCAGTTTTCATCCTAGTGTTTCATTCTAAGCAGTAGATACTATTGCAGTTCTGTACATAACCTAGATCCATCAATATCCCTAAAGTAGCATTCCTGTTGTGCAGCTATTTTTGAAGAGGAGAAGAGATTAAATATTTTTTTGAAGACATCATATTCATTTTCAAGCAATCCACTGCTTGCAAGGCAATGGATATCAATACATTCAGTCATATTGTCCTACATGTAACATAAGCATAATTAGTAGTTTTCTTACACAGACACTCAGAGAAAATCTATACGGAATGCTTGCTACCTTACTGGCATTAATGATATCCTCTACGCTAGTACATGTGCAGATACACCCACACACACACACACACACACACACACACACACACACACACACAAAGCCATGCGCACTCACAAACACACACACACACACACACACACACACACACACACACACACACACACACACACACACACACACACACACACCAAATTTGTATCAGGTTGTTTCTAAAAATATACTTCATTCTCTTCAGAATGACTCACAAAGGAACATGTTTCTGATTAAAGTCAAGTACATTCTGAACATACTCATCTTTCCATGGGCGTGAATTCTACAGCCACTGTTCTTCTCAAACACATCAGGTCGATAACATCCATTGGTGCTGATACCACTGCCTACAGATCTGTATTCAAATTAATTTAAACTGCTTTAATGCTGCAAGGGTTTTGTAGCATGGGGCTTGAACAGCTGCAGACAGATTACAAAACGTACAGTATCTAACATTTATTTTAATTGCAGATATGTGTAATAAAACACTGTTAATATTCATTCTTATGTACATTTCCTTTTGCTGACCTGGTAACCTCACTGGACCATAACCATTTTAAGAGAAGATCTGAAGTGATATTATACTAACTGGGGGAAGCTCAGCCAGACACTAGTAAAACTGTTGTGCTGTTCAGTTATGAAATCCTAGCTGATATTTGCATTCAGACTTGGTGTGAGAATGGAGGAGTAAGAGGTGATTGCTGGTTCATTCATCTTGTGAAGTTTGAAAGAGCTGTAAAGGAACCAGAAAGGTTTGCAGAAGGTAAGAAACACATTTCATCATCACAAAATAGTACTGAATGTTCCCTAGCCAAAGAAATGCTAATTCCTGTGCAACAGAGAAGCAGTGCTAAAATCTTGGTTTTGACTATAAGAAATACAGAAAATGAAGTTCAGTAGATTGCAGTAAAGAAACTCTGTGAATAAAAAGCAGCAGGGAAAAAACGTTTGGCAAATCTCTTCAGAAACTGTCTTATTTGCTTCAGCTTGGATGGAGAAGTGGTCTAGGAAGCAGATTCCTGATGCAGAATGGTACATCCAAAGGCAAACGGACATCATGAGCAACAGAACTCTGTCAAACCAGTAAGGAGAAGGAAAGGTCTACTCAGAAACAAAACAATAAATATTAATTATGTGGAAAACCAGAAGAGATTCCATCTGAAAGTGGGATGAAGTCCAAATCTCTGCAGGAATAATGTGACAAAAAATATTAGAGAATGTGACTAGGTGATCAGTAAAGTAACAAACCTTAAAGTGTGGTAGGTACAGTTCCTCAAAAGGAGGATATATGAACACATGTATGAAATTAGGATCAAAGAAGCCACAAACACGCTATTTAAACACACATTGGAGTGTGAACAGGCAGCATTTACTTTTTTTGTATTAGAAGAGATTTTACAGGATCCTAGAGGGGGCCCATGGGAGACTAGAACAGAATATAGGGAAATATATTGTCAACTGTTTCTTGAAGCCAGTAGAGCCCCTGGTCTAAATGAATATGTCCCCCTTGCCCCTGTCCTTAAGCTTAGAGCAGCTAGATTATATACATTCTTTTATATGACATTTAATTGATGTTTTTTTAAGGTTATTATAGAGTGGTGCTACTTTAAGTGGTAATTACTTGCAACATTGTTGCAGTTCTCTTTTTTTCAGGTGAATGCTATTTCACAAAAGGACACAAGGTGGGTTATTTATGTATGTTTTAATGTATTAACATTTGTGGTTTTGATACATATGTTTTTAACAGCAACATTTTATATGAACAATAGAAGAAAGTTTTTTTTTTATATTTAATTGTTGTATTTATTCATTCATTCAGAGTATATCACATACTAGGTTATTCATATATTTTAACTGTTACAACAGGTTTTCTGGTTTGTGATACACTTGTTTTAAACTGTGTTTCTTTAAATGAGAATTGACAATTATTGGTAATTAATTGCAAAGTGTATTTAAAGAATTGTGTGTATGTAGTCTGTTATCTGATAAAGTCCTATGTTTGTTTGTGTCTTTCGGCTTTTCCCAGTTAGGGGTCGCCACAGCGGAACTCCGGTCCACTAATGACTGGCAGTAGAGTTTTACGTGCTGGCTTGCTAGGCCTAACGCACAACCTTCAATGAAGGAACGCCCATTCACGCATGTCGTCACACAGAAGACGCTCTGAAAATCGAACGGGCAACGTCTAACTGTGAGGCAACAACGCTACCGCAGCACCACCTCCGTGGTATGTATAGGTATGAAAATGTGGTGATTAAGTTAATGTGTTTAAGTGTTTTGGAATAAAACAGTATATTTCCACTTTTAAATCATCTGGGTGTTCTTTAGACTACTTACAGTGCTTGCTGTAGTTTTTTGAGTTGCATGACATATTTCACTGCATTAAGACAAAGCCTAGGACATGGGCCTACTATAGGTTCATAGGTGCATTTTAGGCTAACAAGCACTAGGGCCCTTATCAGCCTAGATGTACAACCCAAATTTGACCCACAAATTTGATTTATATAGGGATTGATTAACTTTTAGTTATGTACTTACCATAACTTTAGATGTTTGGGATCCATCTCGCCTACATTCTGTACTGATGGGCTCGGAGCCGATCCCTCGGCTCCGACTCGGCACGCTTATGCTATAGAGCGAGGCCTCTTATTGGCTGAGCTATCTTTATCCCAGGATGCACCACCACTAATCCCCCAGATCTTGTTTGTCCGCATTCATGCACACATGCAAAACTTGTTTATATAACATTGCTAGATGTTTCAAGATGAAACAACAGGATTCGGACCTTCTGATATCCTCTGATCTCCAAGGAAGGGGGAAGGAGGGTGGGTTATTAGGAATGTAGGCGAGATGGATCCCAAACATCTAAAGTTATGGTAAGTACATAACTAAAAGATGTTATGTGATCCTATCTCGTCTACATTCTGTACTGATGGGACAGCGTCCCTAGCACCTAAATCCTGGGTGGCTCATTGGAAAACACTCCTGAGCACTGTGGAACCAAATGAAGCTCGTCCTCTAGATGCCACATCCAATTTGTAGTGGGAAATAAAAGTGTGCGGGGAAGACCATGTAGCTGCAGCACAAATGTCACTAATGGCAAGCTTAGAATGGAATGCTATCGAAGTAGCCATAGCCCTTGTAGAATGAGCTTTGACAGAGGTGGTAAGCTCTTTGTTAGAATAGGAATAAGCTTGAGTAATGCAGTCCCTGATCCATTTGGCAATAGTGACCTTTGTGACAGCTTTGCCCAATTTATTGTCTGCAAAGGATACAAACAACTGATCTGTTTTCCTTGTTTGTTTGGTCCTGTCTAAATAAAAACGTAACTGCCTGTGGACATCTAGTGTGTGGAATATGAATTCTGCTTTGTTAGAGTATTTTGGAAAAAAGACTGGAAGTTCTAACGATTGTTGTAAGCAGAAACTAGAACAAACTTTAGGGACAAAGGAAGGATTTGGCCTGAGGGATACACTGTCTTTGTGAAAAAACAAGTATGGGGGTTTTACTGACAAAGCTTGAAGCTCTGAAACTCTTCTGGCAGAAGTAATTGCCACCAGAAAAGCTGTCTTCCATGATAGAAACTTTAGATCACATGTAGCCGCCGGTTCAAAGGGGAAGGAAGTCAAGGCGCGTAACACTATATCGAGATCCCATGGAGGTGCAGGATGAGAAATCGGAGGTCTTAATAGAGCAGCACCTTTCAAGAAGGTCTTACACAATCTGTTGCTCATTAAAGGTGGGTCTATGGATTCGTGAAAATTGGAAATCGCTGCCAATTGTACCTTGATGGTAGAAACTGAAGAGCCTTGATTGAAAAGAGAAGTTAAAAATTTTAGTACTTCTGCCACGGGAATAGAAATGGGGTCCAGGCCCCGGAGTTGAGCCCAAATAGCAAATCTTTTCCATTTGCTAGAATACAGTTTCTTTGTAGCAGACTTATGGGCCGAAGATAATATGTGTACAACGTCTGGATCCAAAGTATGACTCCTGACTATAGTTGGAAGAGGAGGAGCCAAGCAGTCAATTTTAAGGTGTGCAGGGACTGGTGGAATAGTCCCGACTGATGAACCAAAAGGTCTGGGATCTGATCCAGGAGCCATGGACCTTCCAGAGCATATTTCCGAAGATAGGGAAACCATACTTGACGAGGCCAGTAAGGAGCAATTAAGATAACTTTGCTCCCCAAGAGAGATGCCTTTTGAATCACCCTGGGAAGGAGAGGAACTGGAGGGAAGGCATAAAGCAAGCCGGTGGGCCAAGGACAGACTAGTGCGTCCATGGGGCTCTTCCCCGGAGCCGGGGTTAGGGAGAAGAATTCTTTGCACTTCGCATTCAGAGGAGTCGCGAAGAGGTCGCAGCACGGAACTCCCCATTTGCTGAAAATCTGACTTGCAACTGTCATATTCAGAGACCATTCGTGAGGAGAGAGGATGGTTCTGCTCAATCTGTCGGCTATCACATTGGACTTGCCCGGAATGTGAGTAGCCACTAGGAAGCGTTTGGTCGAGACTGCCCATTCCCAAACTCTCATGGCTTCTCTGCAAAGAGGATAGGATCTGGTCCCTCCCTGTTTGTTCAGGTACCAGACAACTGACATGTTGTCTGAGTGAACAGCAATTACGCCCTGAGGGAGATAATCGTGAAGGGCTTGAAGGGACAGAAGTACTGCCCTCATTTCTAAGATGTTGATATGAAGTAGAGTCTCTTCCGGGTGCCATTTGCCTTGGACTGACCTGCCCAGGGAATGCCCCCCCCCCACCCCATCTGGGAGGCGTCCGTGGTCAAAGTGGCCGGAGGAGGTAGAACAAAGGGTCGTCCCTGATCCAAATTGGAGGGCACTAGCCACCAGCGAAGGTCCCGTTTGCAAGACTCTGTGATCCATATGAGGTGACTGAGAGGGAGTTCCTGAAAGGACCACTGAGCTGAAAGAAGCCACTGGAGAATTCTCATGTGCAACCTTGCCAAGGGGACTAGAAGAACCATGGTGGACATGGATCCCAATAGCTGCAGGACCATCCTGGCTGGAGCTTTGGACCTGGGAAGTAAGGCTCGAACTTGAGTCTGTATGGTTTGTATTCTGTCTGTAGGTAGGTAGATAGACCCGCATTCAGTTTGAGTCTATCTCTACCCCAATGAATCTTATTCGTTGAGATGGCAGCAACACAGACTTTGGCCAGTTGAAGGTGATTCCAAGGGAACTGCCCAGTGATATAGTGGCTTGAAGGCTCTGCAGTAGTAGATGCCTGGAGGTGGCAGTTAGGAGCCAGTCGTCTAGATACGGAAACACCTGGAATCCTAGACTTCTCAGGCGAGCAGTCACGACTGCCAAACACTTGGTGAACACCCTGGGGGCTGTGGTGAGACCAAAGGGCAGCGCACGGAACTGAAAATGACTGCCTCCTAGGCTGAAGCGCAGATGTCTCCTGGACGCTTGATGTACCATGATATGGTAATAAGCGTCCTTGAGATCTATGGAGCACATCCAAACACCCTTCTCCAGCAATGGGAGAATGGTTTGTAGGGTGACCATTTGGAACTTGGACTTTCTGACTGAACGGTTTAGGATGCTGAGGTCCAAAATGGGCCTCAAGTCCCCGGTCTTTTTTGGCACCAAAAAGAATCTTGAGTAAGTCCCTAATCCGATCTGGTCTGCGGGGACCGGTTGGATGACTCCTTTTTGCAGCAGCTTTGAAACTTCTGAGGCTGCAGTATCCCGCTGACTGGGTGGCGGGTCCGGGATTTTGGACTGGGGGATGAGAGAATGGGATGGAGTAACCTCCGGCGATAATTCGAAGCACCCATCGGTCCTGAGTGATACCTTCCCAGGCTTTTAGGTGCTTCGAGAAACGACCCCCGATTGGCTCCGGAGCTGCACAGTCGGGCAATCCCTCAGGGACTGTGAAAGGTTGAAGAGCCATGAAAGGACTCGCGGTCTCCAGTGTTGCAAGGGCCTCTGCCGCCTCTGGGACGGCGCCTTCCGGAAGAATTTCCCCCTCCTCTGCCTCTGGAAGGGGAATCCTCCTGCTGAGAGGGGTAAGGCTTCTGAGATCTACGGAACCACATTTTCCCTCCTCTTTTAGCCTTGGGATAAGGCCGAAAGGGAGTGGAAAATCATGCCCCTACGGCAGTCAGAGTCTTACCCTCCTGTTCACAGCGGGTCAGTGTGTCCTTTACCTTGGGTCCAAACAGGGAGGACCCATCAAAGGGGGCATCGGCAAAGGAAGACTTAAAGGCCTCCGCGAAATGACACAGGCGGAGCCAGGCTTGTCTCCGCAGAGCAATGCCTGTACCCGCCGCTCTACTTGCCCCTTCGGCCGCATAAGAAATGAGCCTCATGGACGAGTTTGAGATGGACGACATTGTAGCCAGCTGAGAGCCAACCGTCTGGGCCAGCTCCTCAGGCAGGTTACCCAAGAGGGTATCGGATAGTTCTTTAATCAGATCCCTCTGAAATCTGGTAAAGTGCGTAAGGTAGTTCAAGGACCTCAATGTAAAGGCCGCTGAACTCAGGGTGCACTTTCCGTACCGATCCATGCTCCTAGACTCCTTATTAGGAGGATGGACGGACGTCGAAGCCTCTGCTACATCTTGCTGGGTAGCAGATGCCACCACCAAAGCATCTACAGCCACACCTTTAGTCAGAAACTCTTTTTCAGGGGGTGCCGAGAGGAACTTATTCGGACGAGCAGGCACCGATTCCACAGAGTCTGGGTGTTCCCACGCCCTTCGACAGATCAAATCCAAGAGCTCATCGAAGGGCGGAGACACCCAGGAGGCAGAGGGCTGAGCCCCGAAGGCCTTCAGGAACACCGACTCATCAGCAGAGGGAGGTTTGGACTGCCAGCCGCCTCGTTGTTTTAGGGCTTCCAGGATGTCTGCAAAGGAGACATCATCCGAGGACGACTTAGGGGACCCCTCTGCATCATCGAGATCAGTGTCTGATGTAAGAGTCTCATCAGGGGAGTCAACGTGCTTCCTCTTGCACGATCTCTTCCTGGGGGGTTCTTCCGAAGAGGCTTCAGAAGGACCTCCAGGAGGGGGAGAAACCCCAATGGGGGTAACCTCAGGCCCCGGGGCTCCGCTGTCTAAGGACAGGGGGACTGCCAAAGACCCAGTCTCGGTATGCAGGGAAGGAGCTGGGGAAACCGTGGAGGTAGCCAAGGAAGATTTGGCTAATGCACTCCTCATAGCCCTGAAGGCGGGACCACCAGAATCCTGGGAGGGTCCCACCTCCGTGGCCACGACAGTGGATGGCACTCCCGCCGCCGACGCACCAAGAGGGAGACTTGGGACTGAAAACATCAATCCCGAAGCCTCCCCCCCAGGGCTGACGGAAGAAGTCCGTGTACTGAACTCCGACCCAAGAGCCGGAGTTGGAGCAAGGGTCGGGCCCAACCGTAAAACCTCCACCGGTTCCACCAGCAAAGCTGTTGGAGGAGGAACCATAGTAGGGAAGTGGACCATCGGCTCCGAAGCCGAATGGGCTGGAGCCGAAACTAGCTTTTGGAACACCGGAGACTGGAAGAGTCTTAGGAGCACCCTGTCGATGTCCGAATCAGACATCTTGGATGATCTAGAGGATACCGATCGGGCCCGAACCGATTTCTCCATCGGCTCCGAAGGACTCGGGGACCGGCTCCGAATGGACTCTACCACTATCGGCTCCGAGGGAGATCTCAAGGCAATTTCCTTCGGTGCCGATAAGGACTTCAGCTCCGAGGGGGAAGTCTGAGCCGGTAACTCTTATCGGCTCCAATATCAGTGGAGCCGATGAAGGTGACCCGCCTCTCGATGCCCCAGTCCTCAGCTCCGAAACCAGAGGGGTCGAGGCTGGAGGCATCGAGGCAGACCGTTCCGCCCTCGGCTCCGAAGTCCGTGGAGCCGATGGAGAAGTCTGCTTAGATTTTTTAGCAGTCGGTTCCGACTGACTGGTCGGAGCCAACGCTTTCTTCTTTTTTGAAGGAGAAGGAGAGGAAGATAAAGCCTCCTCGAAGGATGGCTTAATTAACCCCTTCAGGATTAATTTGTTTTTCCTCTCCTGGAGGACTCTTGACGAAAAGGCGTGACACACGCAACAAGATTCTTGTAGGTGCTTGGCGCCTAAGCAATAGACGCACGAGGAGTGGTCGTCCGTTATGGACATTTTATAACCACACCTCGTGCACTTTTTAAACCCGGAGGGTCTATGCTCTTTGGACATACCTGTAGAAAGAGAAATACAAGAACTAAATCGTTCAATAAAAATAATATAAAAGGTTTTTTTTTTTTTTTTTTACAGTACAGTGACGAAATCACACAGCAAGACAGAGAGAGTCAAGACCCTCTAACTTAAACGGGCACTTGACCCACGAAGAAACAGTAAAAGTAAAGCAACACGGGAAGGCCCCTCTAACTAAAACGGGAAACCTTCCCTGACAGGAAAAAACACGAATTTCTCAACAAAACTAATCAATACACACTCGTATGACAACAATAGCTGTTAAAACAGCGTTTGGATTTAAAGCAAGCAAATTTCTGACAGGAAAAAGCCTAAATAAATAGTACTTAGCCCAGCCAAGTTGAGACCAGCTTTGTAAGCGGCAAACGAGATCTGGGGGATTAGTGGTGGTGCATCCTGGGATAAAGATAGCTCAGCCAATAAGAGGCCTCGCTCTATAGCATAAGCGTGCCGAGTCGGAGCCGAGGGATCGGCTCCGAGCCCATCAGTACAGAATGTAGGCGAGATAGGATCACATAACATCTGACTGTTTCTATCCATCAGAGACATAGGCACCAGACCAGGGGTGAATTGCCGCAGTGAGTCCCCAAATTAAGGAGAAACAGATGGAATGGGAAGTATCTGATCAGTTGCCACATGAAGATACTCTGGAGCCTTCAGTAAGAAAACCAGAACAAAAGTTCAGTTGGAGTTGCACAGCAAGGGAAGGAACAGGCAATGGTGACAATTCTGATGCAATCAGTGCTGTGGATTGATAGGCCAGTGAGTTTCCATATGAAAGAGCAACAGATGATGCAGGATGCCGCAAAGCTGTTCTGGAACTTCCTGTAGAATGCCCGCAGGAAATGGAGAGTAAAGAATGTGCCCTCGGTTTAGAAGAAAAAGATCTAAGTGAAGAGTTGCTTTATTTAAAAGAGATAGACATATTAAGAGCAGTGAAATAAATAGATTACAGAAAGTCAATAAGACCCAAAATGTTAGAAGTCTAATAAAACAAATAAACACACTAATCAAGACTGTTAATAGAAATTCATGCGATATAACAGAAGTAAATCGGATCTATTAAAAATCACAAAAATAGGCAAATGCAGCTACTCTTGGAAACTGTGGTGAAAAAGAGACAGGAAATAGCGTAATATTCTCTTTATTACCGCTTTCGTCCGTAGACTTCTTCAGAATGAAATCACAAACCACACTCATAACTTAAATACACATGTAATTAACATCCTATCAACATTAAAAATTACCAATTAAACTAATTCGCTCAATTTTAAAGACATATACCTATATAAAAAAGTGATACTTTATAAAATATGTAAACAAATCAAATCATTACTTTTGTTTACCTTAAGTTTTTGATTTTTTAAAAAACATTTCATGTTTATAGAATCATTAAGACCAGGCGAATGGTCTGCTTTTAACTTTATCTGCCACTCCGCCTCCTTTTGTAGCAACAAATTTTTAAAATCACCTTCTCTCAAGTCCTTATAACACACTTCTAAAATTGAAAATAAAAATTTGTGAAAAGCTACACATACCAACGAATGTTTAAAGAGGGCATTATTGAAGTCCTTACTTTTAATTGAATACAAATGCTCTCTAATACGTCATGTCATTAATGAGTTTGATTACATCAAATCTTTATTTGAATGTAGGGGGTATCCTTTAACACAATTACAGGAAACAGCTAATAATATTCTTAGTAGACGTAAGAATGATTTTTGGCCATTATTAAATTTAAGTAAAGATACTATAATTGTAGGTAGCATCAAAACAAACAATACTTTGCAGAATAACAATATAATGTGTACACTTGGTATGAATTCTGATAGCAAGGAAATTAAAAACATTATTACAAAAAATTGGCGAATCATCAAGGGGAATGCAGAAATGTTTGATATTTTAGGTGAACAACCAGCATTTGTGCAAAGGAATGATAATAGTTTAAAACATATTTTAGGTCAACATAAGGTTGAAAGTTTAAAAACTAATACAGTTAAGAAAGGTATGTACTGTTGCAATGATTGCAATATGTGCAGATACATAGCTGTTGGTCCATACATTTCAGTATGTTCTTCTGAGAGAGTGTTTGCAGTTCCAGGCTATGTTAATTGTCGGAGTGCTGGTGTTGTTTATATTGCACAGTGTTCATCATGTCCTGCATTTTATGTAGGCATGACAACCAGGGAATTAAGAACACGTATTAGAGAGCATTTGTATTCAATTAAAAGTAAGGACTTCAATAATGCCCTCTTTAAACATTCGTTGGTATGTGTAGCTTTTCACAAATTTTTATTTTCAATTTTAGAAGTGTGTTATAAGGACTTGAGAGAAGGTGATTTTAAAAATTTGTTGCTACAAAAGGAGGCGGAGTGGCAGATAAAGTTAAAAGCAGACCATTCGCCTGGTCTTAATGATTCTATAAACATGAAATGTTTTTTAAAAAATCAAAAACTTAAGGTAAACAAAAGTAATGATTTGATTTGTTTACATATTTTATAAAGTATCACTTTTTTATATAGGTATATGTCTTTAAAATTGAGCGAATTAGTTTAATTGGTAATTTTTAATGTTGATAGGATGTTAATTACATGTGTATTTAAGTTATGAGTGTGGTTTGTGATTTCATTCTGAAGAAGTCTACGGACGAAAGCGGTAATAAAGAGAATATTACGCTATTTCCTGTCTCTTTTTCACCACAGTTTCCAAGAGTAGCTGCATTTGCCTATTTTTGTGATTTTTATTAGTGACTGTTTGGTATTTTGGTTATTAAATCGGATCTATTACTGAACAGCAAAATTAATAACAGTCTTACCACAAAAATACAGGGCAATAAGGGAAAGGAAAGGAAGAAATCAAATGCCATCATGGAAGTACTGAACAGAGAAAACTATAAAGAAATTAAGATAAGAAGTGTCACTGTTAGAAGAGTATAGCAGAGGGAACAGATAAAAAAAATATGTAGAAAGATAGACATGATAAAAGCAATGTGCAGTATTAGAACAGATGAGATCTATTGGACAATACTGCAAATAATAAATTAAATAATAAATTAAAGATATCAGCGCAGGCAGAAAAACTTAGAAGATATGCAGATAAATATAAAGGAAAAGTACAAAATAAGCAATTTATTGATGAATCAAAAGTTTTATACAGAAATGGAAACAAAGGAATAAAAATACCACCAAAAAAAGAAGAAGAAATAAACAAGTTTCGGAGAAATAGCTTTGAAGACCCTGTGGAACATAGCAATTAAAAGAAACAGTAAGAAGTTCAAATGTACAGGATATGAAATGGGATGAAGTAACAGCCAGAGAAACTGAAATAAAACTAAGAAATGCTCCTAATTAGAAAACCACAGGTCCAGATCCAGTACCTAACATCTGGCTGAAATCATTAGCACTGTTACAAGAAGATTTAGCTGTGACTAAGAACTACTTATATGCGCACCCCAAATACACACCAACCTGGTTAACAATAGGAAAAAAGATGCTCCTCCTTAAGAGTGAACCTGCAAGCTATCCTAAAAACAATAGAAAAATAACTTGCCGTCTGACAATGTATAAACTGTATATTGGAATTAATGCTGATAGAGTTTGAGTTTTCTTCTAAGTTACTATAATCATGGCAATAGAACAAAAAAGTAACAAAAGAATGTCATATGGAACAAATAATCACTTGTTTCACTTTTTGTTAAAGTCATAATGGAAAATTGTAAAAAGGGGAAGAATCTAAGTATGGCATGGATAGATTACAAAAAAAAAACATTTGACAACATTCCACATTCATGGATAAAGGATTGCTTACAGATGTATAAAATACCCCCTTCAATGAACAGTTATATTATAGTGACTATGGAATAGTGGCAAACCACTTTGCAGCTAAGCCATGACAAAGACCAAATTATTACCCCAGGGATAAAAATTTAAAAGGGGTATTTCAGAGTGACTCTGTGCCCTTCTGCTTTTTTGTCTTGCCCTTAACCCATTAAGCTATCTACTAAACAGATTAGGTCAAGGTTACAATTTGGCTCACAGACAACAACAAAGTGTAAAGAATTCTTATGTTCGTTTTGTGGATGATTTGAAACTGTATAGTTCATTATAGGAGGAGCTGAAAGCACAACTGCAAGTGATCAAAACTTTCTCAGATGATATAAGAATGTCATTTTGTCTTGATAAATGTGCAAAAGTAACATTTAAAGCAGAGAAGCTGCAGCACCAAAAAATATTAGTCTGGGACAGGAATGTGGTATAAAGTAACTTGAAAAGGAGGGAGTGTATAAATGTTTGGGAACTGATGATGGATCAGCAATAAAACATGAACAAATGCAAAGAATACTCAGTAAAGAATATTTTAGAAGACTAAAATTAATACTGAAAACAGCCCTGACATAAAGTCCAAGCTATAAACCAATTTGCTCTTCCTTTTCTAACTTACTGTTTTAACGGGTCTATATTAGAACATCGAAGTTTCAAAACTTCGAATGTTCTAATATCCACCCCTATTCAGCAAAAGCTGAAAACATCGAACAAACAGAACAGTGAAATTTTTCCTAGGGAAAAAATTTGCTGTTCCAAAACACATACACACAACACAAGCACACTAAACAAACAGCAATCCACACACATACACCTAAAATCTTACACCTAACCCTACACTAAACTATACATACACCACTAACTATCCACTTACCTTAACCCAAACCCTAACCCTAAGGTCCGTCACTATCACACACTCAACTCACCTGCCCCTAACCCTAACTCAACTACCCTGCCCTAACCCTCACATCCACACAATTGCACACTTACCTGACTCATGCCCTAACCCGCCCTAACCCTCACATCCACACAATCGCACACATACCTAACCCATGCCCTAACCCTAACTCATCTAACCCGTGCTCAATCGCACACTTACCTGAACCCAACCCATAACTTTCCACCACAGCACTGAAAATACCAAAGTAACAGAAACGGACAACCAAATTCTTTCCCTAGGAAAAAATTCGGTTTTCTGTAGCTTCGATATTTTCAGCTTTCGCTGAATAGGGATCGATATTAGAACATTCGAAATTTTGAAACTTTGATGTTCTAATATAGACCCGTTTTAACGTGACTGACTGGCCCAAAAGGTATTGGATCAGCTGGACAGGAAAACAAGAAAAATGCTTCACTCTTATCAAATGATATATAAAAAATCAGTATATACCAAGACTATATATCTCTTGTTCTGAAGGAACTATGGGCCTCCTCTAAATTGAGTACATGTATAGATCTGCAGTCATAGGACTGCATACATATCTGCTAACTTCATTGGATCCAAACATAGTGAAAGTCTGAAAGTTTTGAAACATGAAAAGAACAAATCTAAGATGACTTCCCTGCTTGGTTAGCAGGAGCATATCCATGTCAAGCAGGAATGGAAACAAACCAGAAGTAGATAAAAATCAGTCAGCAACTGAATGTGCCAAGAAACAAAAGAAAGAATATAAGGTGAAGGACCAGATGAGAAAGCAAGAAATATGGAAAAGGCATAAATATAGTTGCAAGTACCGAAAACTCCTGGAGCAACCTTATGTCGATCCGGATCTGATGCAGGAATGGTTAAGGAGAGGTGAATTTAAACCAAAAGATGAAAAGTTAATATTAGCAGCCCAGGATTTTGGATTACATACATGTCGGTTTACAAAGTCCATTGAACATGTGGGGGGAAACAGGCAAATACAGGTTCTGTAAAACAGAACTGGAAACAGTTGCACATCTTGTCGTTGGGTGTGACACACTAATGGCAAAGAGCCTGTATACTGAAAGGCATAATAATGTGGGAAGACTGTTGCATTGGAGATTGTACAAACATTACAATATTGAAGTAGCTGAGAAGTATTTGAAACATGAGCTACAAAGTATCACAGAGAATGATGAAGTTTATATCACATGGAATCACCCATTGCCAACAGTGCAAGAACTAGATATGAGAAAACCAGATATAGTAGTCCATGAAAAAAAGACAAAACTAGCATTGACCATTGAAATTGCTACAACTAGTGACTACAGTGTCTTACATACAGGGAGACACAAAGTCATAAAGTACCAGCATTTACAGGCAGAAACAAGGGCAATGTGGAAGAAAGATACCCAGAGTTCCAATAGTAGTAGGAGCAATGAGTCTCATAAAAAAGTTTACAAACTTATTTACATATGCTGTCAATACATGTAACTCCATATGAATTGCAGAAGGAGTTAATTCTGGGCACATTGTGAGTGCTGCAAAGAGCACTTTTGGCTAATATTAAAGATTAAACAATGCTAATTTCACAAACTTTAATCATACTTTGAGTGACTTAGGAATGGGGTCCATTCCCATCATGGTATTAGTAACTCAAAGATTTGGAAAAATTAAACCGAATGTACTGCACATGTGTATAGGGTTTACATTTCCACACTTGCATAGTACATCAGTGCAGTGCAGGAGAAGCAACAGAGAAAACGGAATCTCCTGCTCTTTTATTTTTTGAAAAGTTTAAAAAAAAACACGCACTAGTTTTTACAAGGGACAGTGCAAAATATAAGGAAAAATCAGATAGGTTTCTGTTTGTTTAGTTTTGCAGAATGTACCTAATATTTCTTATATTTTGCCCTGCTCCTCAGCATATACCAATAAAAAGTCTGGCTGATCAATGGTATTTCAGCAGCCGGACTTTTTTCTATTGGTATATGCTCGATTTACAATGGGCACACTGGTTGGGTTGTCCCAGCAGTGTGCTTATTTTTGAATAGTACTGAGCCTTTATAATGTAATACTAAATAAGGATTTTAACCAGCTATTAAACTGTTGATGGTGAAGTTCAGGCTTCAAGGAGTAGAAGGATTATTCAAGGATGGAGGCAAATGCAGAATTGTCATAAGCAATTGGTGACCAGTCAATGCTAAAGCATAGTCTTGCCCTCCACTTGCTCATGATTGGCAGAAACAGCTTACATGCACACCATGGCCTTGCAGAGGTTCAGACTCAGAACTTCTAGGAGCCTGAAATAAATCAGGAGCACCTGCATACTGAGTGACTGGGGAGATATAAGATATCTCACTGTTTAAAAGAGGAACTTCTTCCGCTTGACACAATATTTTTTTCTGGTGGAAAGAATCCTGGCAACTATTCAGTCACCTCTGACAAACCTTCAGGTAGATCCACTGGATTCAGATGGTCTGCAGCAAGACCCAAGCCCTGAATTGGACACAGTTTTCAGCACAAATATGGAAAGTATCCTTGATTTGTACTGGGATGGTTTCCTGCATTGCCAGAAACCTAAGAGCCTAGAAAAAAAAGTCACACACAAACTTGAGCTACTCTATTACATGACTACATGCTTTACTACTCTATATTTTTCCTTTTACCTTTGCAAAGCCTTAAATAAGTTACCTGTCTAGAGATTTATAACTATCTGAAGCTCATCCAACTAACAATTCCTCATAAACTAATAAAAAAATAAAAAAATAGGTGTGCAATGGATAGAACCTTTCATTCCAACTTCAGTTTATTAATACATAAATTTAGCGCTTTCATCAGTGGTCAATCTGACTTCATCAGAATTCCTCACAAACTAATGTGCTTCAATAAATAGTCAGCATTATCTAAGATAGTGACTTTATATACATCTCTCAAAAGTTTCTCCTCTCCATTGACTTCTTTTCAGTAAAAGCTAACCCATCTACTTATAAGCAGGGAGACTCAATTAATGGTATCTGTAAAGCAACACAGTGGAATTACCTTCCTCAACATACAAGACTTTCCTCCAAACAAGGCTTTAAAAGAACCATTGGATCTCACATAGCCAGCAACTGACATAGTTGGATAGTGGGTTATCTACATATAGTGGATTGATATTAATAGGTATAGGTGTTAGTTACACAGGTCATCAGGGTATAGTGAGGGGCTCTGTAGTTGGCAATAATACGGTCATTGGCTTTGTCTAGCGTGTTACATGTACATGAGTTACAAGTCGATGTCATTAGGGATTTGGCACACAGTAACATGGTAACAGATAAATTTGGATACATGCTGCCGTTCCTTGACAGTGTGAGAGAGTGATACATGCAGTGGGCTGGTACGTACAGGAGGCATGCTGTCAGTACACTGAGCTCAAGGCCCATTTACTACACATACACACACACACACACACACACACACACACACACACACACACGCGTGTGTGTGTGTGTGTGTGTGTGTGTGTGTGTGTGTGTGTTCAAATGGCAGGATGGCCTGAAGATCATGCATTTTTCTTCGTCAGATGCCGCATTCAGCAGTGCCACCTTAAAGTAAGTTGGACTGGGATTTGCTATGCTGGAAAGTCCAAAAGATGAACCTTGCTAAAAAAAGCACTATAAGGGGCAGAAAAGTCTTAACTAATATCTCATACTCATAAAATCCTCCAAAGCAAGTTATGAAAACAAAATTGCCACTGATTCTAAAGACAACCACAAAGCATTCTACAACTATGTTAAAAATCTCAATGGCAACACTCAGATCTGCTCTGAGTTACAGTACAATGACACTAAATATACAGAACCAACTGATACTGCCAACATCCTGGCAGATAGGTTCAGTGCTAACTTTACCCCCCTCTCACCCCCTAAAGGGCCCATCTTTATACCGGAAGAATGCAAAGTTCCTGTAATCACGGCTGCACAGGTAAAAACGTCACTCTCCAAAGCCAAGAACACAGCATCCATGGGACCTAACAACATCCCAGGCTGCCTTCTACATGAACTACAGAATGAACTGGCACCCCACCTAAGTACCATGTTCAATCATAGACTCACCTTAGGCTTTGTACCCATTGAATGGCACACCGTGACAGTTATCCCACTCCACAAAGGGGGGGGGGCCACAACAGACCCCGGGAACTACTGCCCCATTAGCCTGACGAGCCTCATCTGCAAGGAAATGGAATGTATCATCATGGAACTTATAAACAAAGACATTGGAGATCTCCAAACCCTGGACTCCACACAGTTTGGGTTTGTAAAAGGCAGATCATGTCTCCTAAACCTGATAGACTTCTTTGAAGTAGTCACCAAGGCCATGGATGTGGGTAAGGTGGTTCACACAGCCTATCTAGATCTCGCCAAGGCATTCAACACCATCCTCCACTCTGGAATTATAGATAAACTCACTAAACTAGGTATAAATCCCTATGTCACAAGATGGGTTGCCAACTGGCTTAGTGAAAGAACCCACACTGTGAAAGTAGCAGACTCCAAATCAGACTTCAGACCAGTGACAAGTGGAGTACCACAGGCTTCAGTCCTGGGTCCTCTCCTGTTTGGTATCTACTTCTCTGAAGTACAGGCTAACACAGAAGGTCTTTGGCTAACTAAATTCACAGATGACTGCAAACTAGGAGCCATAATTGAAACTCCTAACGATGTGGACATCCTACAAAAGGGCCTCACCGAGACAGTTGCCTGGTGTCAAAGACATGGACTCAAGCTCAATGCCAAAAAGTGCATTGTCATCCCCTTTGGTAAACATTCTGTACCCATGAACTACCACATAGGCGGTCATCTACTTAACACCGAAAGTGTGATAAGAGACCTTGGGACACAAGTGGACAGTAGTCTCTCCTTTGATAATCACATCGCCAAAGTGGTCAGGAAATCCTTCTACGTGGCACACCTCATCACAAAAGGTTTCTCATCCAGAAAAAAAGAGGTCATTGTTCCCCTCTACTCATCACTCATTAGACCCATTATAGAGTACAACGCCCCTTTTGGTATGTACCTCACAAGACATCTACAACAACTGGAAAGGCAGCAAAAATACCCCACAAAGAGGATTACTGGCCTCAAACAGATGCCTTACGCAGACTGTCTCAAAAAACTCCAGCTTTACTCCGTCGCATATCGCCTACTCAGAGGCGATCTCTGCCTAACATATAAAGCTATGTCAAACCCAGAGCTGTTGGACATGCTCCACTTAAAGAAATCCCAATCCCTCCGAGCTACACGCTCTAGGGACCTAAACCTTGTCACCACAAAAAACAGAGCATGCTGGAGGGATAGATTCCTGTCCCAGAGACTTCCCATACTCTGGAACAGACTACCTATCTATGTCAAACAGAGCTCCTCATTAGCACTCTTCAAGAAAAGTCTTGATGACTGGATGGGTAATAGGAAATTCACCCCGGGGATCACTTCTGTGGTTCTGCTTGACAATGGCACAGGAAAATAATTTTCTTGGGTGGCGAAAGCCAGGGTACATTTTTGACTAGGCTTGTATAGACCCTAGGGCCAATAGCCTAGTACCTACCTATGAACCTATAATATGCAGAAGCTCTAAGAAAAGAGATGCAGGCCAGCCCTGGTGAAACCTGTTAGCTTATCCATCAGTGCCTCCCATGCTGAGCCACATTGGATCCCTCTAGAATGACACCAGTTAGATAACCAGTTGTTCAATTTTATTATTGTGTTTTAGAATTGTGACATCTTCTTAAGAGATGGCATGATACTGTTCAAGGCAACTTTCCAGTGGGGGATTAGCCCCTAAGGCAACAGCCCCTAAGGCAAGACAACGTACCTAACACTTTAGTCATAGGTGACTCTATAGTCAGGCACACTGATGTCCCACTCACCAGGCTGAACAAGGAGAAAATTACAGTGAGCTGCCTGTCGGGTGCCAGGATCTGCCACATAACTCATGCACTCAAGTCACTCCACAACAAGTACAAATATGACTCTGTCATTGTCCATGTTGGAGTGAATGACTTGAGACGTACCTCCCTGAACTACAAGAAAAGAGACATGTAAGAGCTCTCGGATCATGTGGCCCAGGCAGGTATGACCCTAGCCCTGAGTAGCATCCTGCCTTTGCCCAGAATGATACCACAATATAAGGGCAAAATGATTGACTTCAACAATTGGCTAAGCTTCTGGCGTCATTCAAAGGGGATCCAGTATCTGTCTGCCTGGGACGACATGATCGACAGACCACGATGCTTTGCCAGAGATGGTCTGCACCTGTCGCCCCTGGGATTCAGGTTACTGGCTAAGGCTCTTGCCACCCCTATAGTGCCTTTTTTTAGGTAAAGTTCAAAGGACAAAACCACCACCGTAACAGGTTCAAGCATGCAAAATCTGAAGGTAATGCTATTCAATGTTAGAAGTCTAAACCTCAAAATGCACTCTCTCGAGGCACTTCTAAAAATGGAGAACACTGATATCTGTGCAGTAACTGAGACCTGGTTCAAGGCTCCAGAGAGCACCCCTGAAATACCAGGCCACAACTCTTACCACACTTTCTGGCCACCAAACCAGGATTGAAACACTAAAGGTGGAGGTGTCCATAGTCACCAAGGATATTCACACCACCAGGTTAATTGCCCAACACAATGCATCTGAAATTCTCCAGGTGCAACTAACACTAGGTAAGACTGCAATCCAAATTGTAGCTTGCTACAGATCCCCACCATGCACCAAGATTCTCACTACACCTTTCTAAACATACTGGAAAATATTAATATACAAACAAACACCCTAATACTGGGTGATTTCAACTACCCTGCCATTAACTGGGAAAACTACTCGTGTACAAACACCTTTGCCCAACAGTTCTTGGAACTCATATTCCAATGCCCTGGATCAGCTAATCCATAGTCCCACCAGGGGCTTCAATATCCTAGACCTGGTCATTACCAACATGGGAAATCGATGCTCCACACCTATGGTCACCCCCTCATTGATCAGGTCAGACAATAAGCTAATCACCCTTAACATCCACATCCCACCCACACCCCCCAGTAAGGAAACCTCCATAAAAACTTCTCCAAAGCCAACTTCATGCTACTCAAGACAGATGTTACAAACGTCATGATACCCATGCAGATGGGAACTGAAAGTTTGACTGCTGAGTCCTACACTAAGGCACTGTACGGGCACATCCACTCATGCATGAATCATGCCATCCCAAATAGAACCAAGATGCTCTCCTCCAAAAAAAGGAAGCCAATCTGGTGGTCCCCTGCCATAAACAAACTTTACAACAAAAGGAAGTAACTGTTGCAGAAAAGAGGAAAATCCCAGGATGCAAAAAACTCCCTTACCAGCCTCAGTAAGAAGATGAGATCCCTCATAAAATCCTCCAAAGCTAGTTATGAAAATAAAATTGCCAAAGATTCCAAAGACAACCACAAGGCATTCTAAAACTATGCCAAGAATCTAAATGGCAATGCTCAGATCTGCTCTGGCCTACAACAGAATGGCATTAAATATATTGATCCCGAGGATATTGCCAATATCCTGGCAGATCGATTCAGTGCCAATTTCACTCCCCTCTCACCCCCTAAATGGCCCATCTCAATACTGGAAGATTGCCAAATTCCAGTAATAACGGCCACAAAGGTAAAAAATGCGCTCTCCAAAGCTAAGAATACAGCATCCATGGGACCAAATGACATCCCGGGCTGTGTACTACATGAACTACAAAAAGTGTCATGTTTAATCATACCCTCACCTCAGGCTTTGTGCCCACTGAATGGAGCACAGCTACAGTTATCCCACTCCACAAGGGGGGGATCCACCTTGGATCCCGGAACTACTGCCCTATCAGTCTGATGAGCCTGATATGCAAGGCCATGGAACGTATTATCATGGAATTTATAAACAAAGACACTGGCAACCTTAAAACACTGGGCCCCACCCAGTTTGGGTTCGTGAAGGGCCGATCTTGTCTCCTAAACCTGATTGACTTCTTTGAATCAGTCTCCAGAGCCATGGACGAGGTAAGGCAGTCCACACAGCCTATATGGACCTCGCCAAGGCCTTTCACACCATCCCCCACTCTGGAATCATAGATAAACTTACTAAGCTGGGCATTAATCCCTACGTCACTCGATGGGTTGCCAACTGGCTTACTGACAGAACCCACACTGTAAAAGTAGCTGACTCCAAGTCCAGCTCCAGACAAG
Organism: Protopterus annectens; assembly: GCF_019279795.1. NCBI lineage: Eukaryota > Metazoa > Chordata > Ceratodontiformes > Protopteridae > Protopterus > Protopterus annectens. The sequence continues at coordinate 425,611,069 of NC_056726.1, read as the reverse complement.
TGACAAGTGGAGTACCTCAGGGTTCAGTCCTGGGACCTCTCTTATTTGGCATCTACTTCTCTGAAGTACAGGCCAACACTAAGGGACTCTGGCTAACAAAGTTCACAGATGACTGCAAACTGGGAGCCATTATTGAATCCCCCAAATGATGTGGATAATCTACAAAAGGGCCTTACAGAAACACATGCTTGGTGCCAGAGCCATGGGCTCAAGCTCAATGCCAAGAAATGTATAGTTATCCCCTTTGGGAAAAAACACATACCCGTGAATTACCACATAGGTGGCAGTACACTAAACACCAAAAGTGTGATAAGAGACTTAGGGACACAGGTGGACAGTGGTCTCACCTTCAATAACCACATCGCTATCATTGCCCCACTGTACTCATCTCTCATTAGACCCATTATAGAATACAACACCCCATTTGGTATGTACCTCTCAAGATATCTGCAACAACTGGAATGGCCGTGGAAATACCTCACTAAAAGAATCCCAGGCCTAAAGCAAATGCCCTATGCTGACTGCCTTAAAAAAACTCCAGCTATACTCTGTCGCATATCATCTACTCCGAGGCGATCCCTGCTTAACATACAAGGCCATGTCAAACCCAGAGCTGTTGGACACACTACACTTAAAGAAATCCCAATCCCTCAGAGCCACATGCTCCAGGGATCTAAACCTTGTCATCACAATAAACAAAACATGCTGGAGGGATAGGATGTTCTTCGTGTTTCACTGCTGCAGTCATTACATTTGGGTTATCTGCTTGCAGGTAGCCCTCAGATGGCCTGATTAACAAAGTCTTGGGTTCTGCATCGGTTGCTGTCCCTTTTTCCATGATGTCAGGTCATCAGGGGTATAAAACATGTAGCTGATGCCATTACATCAGTCTTTCTTGCCGTGCGGTGCCCGAAGCAGAAGCAGTTTGCAAGTGCCGGTCGGCCAACTCCTGAAATTTTCGTTTTCAAGTTTCAGAACCGAAGTCTTCAACTAAAGCTAAGTACCACATTGGGGAATCTTTTTCTTGCTCCTTACCGATGTCAGTAAATGTTAATAATTGCATTACTTGTGGAAAGCAAATACCTCATAAAGATTTTCATTCGTACTGTATTCCTTGCCTAGGCCCTGACCACAACGTACCTTGCTGTCGGTTTTGTGCTTTATTTAATCAGTGCACTATCCGTCGTCGGTATATTTTTGCCTCTAAATATTTCAGTTCTCGGTTTAATTATTCAGAAATGCTGTTGGTTAGCCATTCGACTACCGGGATTCTGAAAAAACACAAAGATAAAGACAGAGATAGGCCGCTGAGGTCCAAAACTGCCGACGACGCTTCTCCTAAGCCAATCGCCAGTTCGCCGGTACTCAGTGAGGCACTTTCGCAGCCCCTGATACCCGCTACTTTAAATTCGCAGGCCTCTACTGAGACCCATTCGGAGTCTGGTATGCCGCGAGATGCTTCAACTATGGAACCTGTGGATGTCTCTACCTTGGACGGGTCCAGAGCTGCTGTGCAGGCACCGGCTTCTGAGGGTGTATTCAGGCCTACAGACTTGCATATTAAACTGATGCCTCCTTCTTTACTTAGGCCTAAATCTCGATCCATGCCTAAAAAACCGACCCCAGGCCTCATGCTCAGGCATCTATGCCTAAAAAATAAATGATAAGAATGGCTGAAGATCTAATAAATCTAATCAGGGATAGCCAACCCCCCTCCCCCTTCTAAAAGGCCTAGGACTGAAGTTGATTATGAATCTTCTGATCAGGATTCTGTTTTTTCTGATTCTTCTGATGATCTGGATTTGCCCTTATCTACTTATGAAGATTCTGATGCAGAGGACTCCATTCCCTCTGCTTCCCCTTCTGAGGATTTTTCTTTTGGGGAAACCTTACATACTCTAAGGAGCATTTCCACTGGGAAAGCCAGGATTTTTCTGATTCAAAAAAGAAGCTTAGGGATTTCCTTCTCCTACCTCAGCATAGGCCTTTAGCTATTCCTCCTGCACTAGACATTGTTGATGATGCTTTTTCAGAATCTAGTTTGGCCCCTGATTCCCTGCCTCCTGCTCCCAGAAAACCTGACAGATACTACAGGGTCCCTGACTCCCACAAGTTCCTTTTCAAAAATCCTATTGCAGATCCAGAGACAACTTCACAGGGGCCCAAGGGCATTAAGGCTTCTACTGCTAAAAATCCTACCCCTTATGATAGAGACTCCAGGGCGCTGGATAGATGGGGTAAGAAGGTTTACACTTCTGCAACCTTGGCCATTAGGGCTTTAAACTGCCAGTTCTATATGTTAAAGTATCAGCAACATGTTATTGGACTGCTTAAACAGAAAATTATGTTGATTCCTGACTGTGTGTTAAATAAAGAATTACAGGATTTAATGCATTCTGCTGAACAAGTTGGAAAACCTACTTTGCAATGTGGTTTTGATTCATTAGAGGCCTCTTGCAGGGCTGCTGTTACTGGGTCTATGCTCAGAAGGCATGCTTGGCTTAAGGAGCAATCTTTGCCTGATCATGTTAAAACTAAATTGTTGGATGCTCCTTTAAATCAGGACTGCCTGTTTGGCAACAAGGCTGAGGAAGTTCTTAAAAAGATGGAAGATAAAGCTAAATCTATGCAAACTGTTAAAGATTTTTTACAAGTTCAGCCTCCTAGATTTAGTAGGCACTGGCCTCTAAGAATTGGTCCTTTCCAGCCCCTTCCAGGTCTTCTCAAGCCAAACCCAGACACAGCAAAAACCCCAGGTTTCACAGAACTAAGTAGTGAGGGACTCCACTTCCAAATCTGGGAATAATCAGACTCCCCCTATGGTAAACTGTCTCAATGACTTCCTTTTAAAATTTCCAAGCACTTATCAACTGACTGCCCCTTTGGGGGGAAAGATTGCTGTTCATACACAGAATTGGGAACTCATTACCCAGGACAAATGAGTTTTAAATATAGTGTCCCAGGGATACAGATTTCACTTCCATGCATTGCCAACACCAAGAGGGTGGCCGGACCTACCCCCAAATCAGTGGGCAGAGGTCCAAAAACAAGTACGTTCTCTCTTAAACATGGGGGCTATTCAACTGGTACCAGAAGAGGAAAAGGGACAAGGTTTCTACTCGAGACTTTTCCTGGTATCCAGAAAAGACAATTCATGGTGTCCTATCCTGGACCTGTCTACTCTAAACACTTTTTTGGAGATTCCAAAATTCAAGATGCTGACTCTTCACCAGTTACTTCATATGCTAGGCAAAGATGCCTGGTTAGCAACACTAGATTTAAAAGAAGCATACCTGCACATCCCAATCAGGGAATCTTGCAGAAGATACCTGCGCTTCAAAGCAGGCTACACGCACTATCAGTTCTCTGCACTGCCCTTTGTCTTATCTACCTCACCCAGGGTATTCACAAAGTGCCTAGCTCCAGTTATTGCATTTTGCAGGCAAAGAAATATTCAAATATACCCATACCTAGATGGTTGTCTAATTCCGGCAGAAAGCCAGGACATACTTTTGAATCATCTGGCCTTTGTAAAAAGGGTTCTAACTTGTCTGGGGTACACCATAAATGAAAAGAAATCACACCTGGTACCCTGTCAACAAATTATATTCCTGGGAACAAGCTTGAATACAACTTCCCAGATGGCTTACCTCATGCCAGAAAAACAAATTAATTTGACAACCTACTTCAAACAAGTGGCCACAAAAACCCTGCTATCTGCAAGACAAATACTGCAAGCCTTGGGGTTCATGGCCTCCTGCATTCTTCTAATTCCATATGCAAGATTGCATATGAGGAAACTACAGTGGTATCTAAAAATCCTATGGTGTTCAAGACCTAGAAACAATGATTCCTATCATAGCTTGCCTACGCCTAGAGTTCCTTTGGTGGGCAAAGGCATGCCACCAAAACAAGGGGCACCACCCCCTGCCGCCCAAACCCTAACAACAGATGCATCAGACTATGCATGAGGGGGTCACCTGGCAGGGAAGAGCATTCAGGGCAAATGGAACCCAAGTCAAATGCACCTGCATATCAATCAAAAAGAAATGTTAGCTGTACAGAATGCTCTGACAGTCTTCAAGGACCACATTTTTCCAGGACAACTAATGGTAAAGACGGACAACACCACTGTTATGTGGTACATAAACAAGCAGGGGGTACACATTCTTACCCCCTCTGCAGACTAGCTATGGCATTGTGGAACACAGCCTTGAGCAACCAAGTGCACCTACAAGCTCAATTCCTGCCAGGAAAATTAAATACACTGGCAGATGGACTAAGCAGAAAACTCATGGACCCACACGAGTGGAAACTGCAACCAAGGATTTTCAACATGTTGACAAGCAAATGGGGGAGCCCAGATATAGACCTGTTTGCCTCTCCCCAGAACTACCAATTGGACAAATTTTGCACAAGGACTCCCCACAAACAAGCCTGGAAAGTGGATGCTCTGTCCTTCAGCTGGAAAAACCTATCAGTCTATGCCTTCCCCCCTCTGCCTCTGCTCTCCAAAGTACTACTAAAAATCAAACAGGACAAACCAAGGATGACTTTGATTGCTCCAGACTGACTATGGCAACACTGGTACCCCCTCCTGTGCAGTGTCACGGTTATCTCCATGGCACCTGCCTCAGACTCCTTCCCTGCTGTCTCAGCAGGAGAACCAGATTCTGCACCCTCAGCTTCTAACATTGTAAACTGAACCTTGCAGCCTGGCTAATTACTTAATCTCTCCTTTACCATCCTTCAGCACACCTGTGATGGATATCATTTTAGATATCTGACTTTTGTCTGGCTGGAATATTTGTTGTTGTTTTGTCCCTTAAAGAAAGATGCCTTGTTTGGGTAGAACTTGGGTACATGAAACATCCTAGATACCCCATGCATTAATTTGCCTCTATCATCTCACCATTTGAAAAATTTGTGTAACACAGGGCGCAAACACCAATACATGACTTAAAGGTGCATTGAAAATGTGGGTCTATATTATAACAGCGAATGCTTAAAATAGCGAACGTTGTATAATCAACCCTAAAATGTCAAAACGGCAAAATGCCGAACAGACAGAACGGTGATTTTTTTCCCAGGGAAAAAAATTGCTGCTTCATGACAAAAACGCAAGCACAAAATAAAGTGCCCCCCCCCCCCACCACCACCACCACTTAAATATACCAACTCCGAGATGGCACCATAGTGGAGGAAATGGCAAAGTCCCAAAATGGCCCAGTGATTTTTTTTCCCTGGGAAAAAATATCTCTCTTCCGTGCATTCGGGATTTTGCTGTTTTGAACAAAATGGTTTGATTAAACAGCGTTTGCTATTTTAAGCATTCGCTGATTTAATAGGGAACCAAATATTTTGGCTATTAAATCATCAGAGAAGTTCTGATTATGTAATCAAGGATACAGTCTCAATACAACAGAAGAGGGATAATTTCTTAAGACTTTATCTGCACATTCAGGCACACCTCTCAAAGTATGTTATAAAATCTAAGTTAAATTAAAAGTAATTTCATTCATACAAGACTTTTGCTCTGCAGGTAAGGATGCAGAAAAATCATCCAAGCTATATGCACAGTCTAAAGTAAATTTTCACATATAGTCTTGATAAGTTAACATTCTAAAGGCTAGATTACTAGAAGGAGACATCCTTTTGCCCTGAAAATCTAACCCCCACCCCACATGTATCATGGGTGATTAGATTAGATTAGATTAGATTAGATTAGATTAGATTAGATTAGATTAGATTAGATTAGCTTAAGCCAAGGACTTTTTATTTTTTGGATTTGGAGGATTATTTATAACATGAAACTGCACTCATTGCAAGAATTCCTCACCCTGGAAGTTGCTGACATTTGTGCAGTCACTAAAACCTGGTTCAAAGCAGCGGAGAGCACCCCAGCCTTACCAGGTTAATTGTCCTAACATATTTTCAGACCCAAGATGGAGGGTTATAAAGCCAAAAGAGGTGGACTTTCAACATTTATGAAAGACATACACACCTCCAGGCTGGTCAAACAGTATAACACACAGGAGACACTCCTGGTGCAGTTAACTGTTGACAAAACACCTATTTAAATCATAGCTAGCTACAGACCCCCAACCATGATTCAGGAGGTCCACTCCACCTATCTAGACTTATTTGAATCCTATAACAAAAAACTATGTGAGCACCTATATAGCTGCATGGACTCAGCAATAACTGACAGGACCAGATAATCATCCTCAAGGAAGAGTAAACCTGTCTGGTGGACAGCAGCAATAAACAGTTTCTATAATTAAAGAAAAAAAAATGCTGTCCAGGACCAAGAAGGAGGAGGTGCCAAGTTAGAAGCAATAGCTCCTTTGTCTGAACAAATAAAGTCACTGGTGAAATCCTCTAAGGCCATCTTCGAGTCCAAATTGGTCACATCCCCTAAGGACAATCACAAGGCCTTCTTCGCATACGTCCACAATCTCAAAGGTAACTCCCAAATCTGCCATGAATTGGTGGTCAATATACAAATGCCATAGATATAGCCAACCTGCTGGCAGACAAGTTCAGTGAAAATTTCACAGAACTATCCCTCCCATCAGTAAACTAGGACATCCCCAGCACCTGACCTCCCCTCCCCTTATCACCAGGGAGCAGGTCATTAATGCTCTCTCAAAGGCAAAAAATACAGCCTCCATGGGACCCGAAAACATCCCTGGCTTTGCCCTACATTAACTCAGGCAAAAGCTCTCAGCACCACTGGGCACCCTATTCAACCAAAGCCTGTGCACTGGCTTTGTCCCAGCAGAATGGAGGACAGCCACTGTCATCCCTCTACACAAAGGTAGAGCATCCACCGACCCAGATAATTATAGGCCCATCAGCCTTACTAGCCTGATCTGCAAGGCCATGAAATGCATTATCAAAGACCTTATAAACAAGGACATTGGCAACCTCCAAACACTTGATCCCACACGGTTTTGTTTTGTCAAAGGGAGTTCATGCCTGTTAAACTCGATCACCATCTTCTAAACAGTCACCATGGATGAGGGGAAGACAGTACACACCGCCTACCTTAACCTAGCCAAAGCCTTTGACACTATTCCCCACTCGGGCATAATGGATAAACTCTCCCAGCTAGGTATTAACCCATGTGTTGCCAGATGGGTAGCTAACTGCTTTACTGATAGAACCCATTCAGTCAAAATAGGGGAAGCCAACTCTAGCAGTAGACCCATAACAAGAGGCGTACCCCAAAGATCAGTATTGGGGCCTCTACAGTTTGGGATATACTTTTCTGGGGTACAAGCCAAAATCAGTGGTCTGTGGCTGACTAAGTTTGCAGATGACTGCAAGCTAGGCACTGTCATAAATTCCCCTAGTGATGTGAACATCCTCCAAGAGGACCTTACTAAAACTAATGACTGGTGCCAGAAGCATAGCGTCAAACTGAATGCCAAGAAATACATCATTGTCCCCTTAGGGGAAAATGGCATCCCCACTAATTATCACATTAATAACAACGTACCAACAGGTTTGAGTTTCACAAGGGATAATTGGCTAGGCTTAAAATGACTCACAAGGGCAGTTAGCCTAGTACTAATCTATGAACCTATGAACCTAAGCATGCAATCAGTCATGACGGACTTGGGCACCCAGGTTGATAGCAACCTGATTTTTGACCACCACGTTGCCGCCGTTGTACGGAAGGCTTTCTACTTGGCCAACCTCATAAGTAAGGGTATTTCATCCAGGAACAAGGAAGTCATAACATCCCTGTACTTCTCCCTTATCAAACCCATTACTGAGTACAATGCCCCCTTCGGCATGTACCTTGCCAAGTGCATACAGCAGTTGGAGAGACCACAGAGGTTCCTGACAAGGAAAATTCAGGGTCTCAAACACCTATCCTATACAGATAGGCTAAAAGCCCTGTCCCTCTACTCAGTCTCGTACAGACTGCTCAGAGGTGACCTGTGTCTGGCATTCAAGGCCGTCTCAGACTCAGCCTTGATGGAGTTGCTGCATATCTATAAGTCAAACTGCACTCTCACAACCTGCACGCAAGGCCTTAACCTGGTCTGTGACATTAATACAACTTGTTGGCAGGATAGATTAGTGTCCCAATAACTTTCCAGTCTGTGGAATAGACTCCCTATGCATGTCAAGCAGAGCACCTCACTAGCCTTCTTTAAGAGGAACCGGACAACTGGATGGGGAGACCACAGCTGGGTCAGCAGTCAAATGTGAATAGATACCTGTCATATTAGAGGAGGTTCTAGATTTTCTCTTAGCACTAGGGACTGCTGGAACAGATACGGGTGTCCTGCAGGCAGCTTTATAAACATCTTCCAAGGTGGGTAAGACTGGAGAAATAGCCACAGAACTGGGCATTTCATCCTCTATACAGTCATATACTCTGTCTAGATCTGGGGTGGTTCCCAACTGCTCCTAAACAAGGAAATCCCTACATCTAGCAGTCATCTGAGAAAAAGTGAAGTCTTGTTTGGACTTAAGCTCAGGTTCACCTTCTGAAAAATCAGTGTGACTAGACTCATTGTTAACTAGGAAATTGCTATTGTTATCAGATTCATCATTATTTTTTGAATCTAGTACTAGAGCCATATATTGGAACACAACCAACAACATTAGCTGTCTGAGGAACAGTCTTAGCCAAATAAACCATATTGGCCTTATAAAGAGTTATAATCTGATTATTAGTTGTATGATGAAGCTTCTGTGCTTTTTTTTTTTTCTTCTGAACTTCACTACTAGATAAAATATCTGGGGACAGATTATTATGTCTGGAAATGAGTCTCTTGCCCCGGACTACTGCTGCACCTAAAGGGTTTGTTTCTCCCATACCTGCACCAGGGACTGGAAAAGCCCTGGAGGACATGTCTAAACTCTGTTTCATAGTGATCAGCAAAACTACTCTAGAGGGAGATACAGCGAGAGTTAAAGGGTCTGTGGGCTGAGCAATGGCCCTGACAGAATCACTAACTGTAGGCTGAGGCATATTTTTATTTTGTTTTTTCTTTTTAGATACAACCAGATTTGATGGGGAGGGGTACTAGAATTAGGATTCATCAAGTCAGGGAAAGAACACAATTCAAAATAATAAACTGACAGTTCTGGATAATGTATCACAATAAGCACTTAATGTTTCTAGTAATAAGTACCTCCCCACACAACTAAACTCTGCCAAACTGTCCTCTGTTATCACAAAAAAAATGGCTAAAATGTGTTAAGAATTCTTTTACAACTGACAGAAGTTAAAGAATTTCCAGTACACAAAGTCCAAACATGGAAACCATCAATGTGTCAAACCAGTGTTAAAAATTAACATAGATTTTTTTCACTGAAGAAGGCGGTTTAGCCGAAACCGGTTTGGAATGGAAATAAAAGCTATGTACTCTATTTAGCTTTTTTTGAGTTTTTTTTTTTTTTATCAGTGTCTAGGTTCACATTATGCTGGCCAACTGTGGTAGATTTAAAAATTAGCCCCACACACTTTAACTGTGTTAAACTGTCATAAAATCATATTTAATAGCAATTTAAACTATATTTTCTTATCTCACAGAGTAAAATTTTCACAGTGCATTCAAATAACTTCATAGCAGTAAAATCATGATCAAATATTAAAAACACACAGAGCAGAGCCATACATATAATAAATAATATATAAATGCTGAAAAATCCAAGTTCTGCAATATTTACTTGTCAAAAGATAAAAGTAAAGCAGAGTGACGACAGTAATGACAGGCGCAATTAAGTTGCACGTCTGACTGCAGAAGACAGCCCCTAGTGTCTAACAGCAGACATACACATTTCTTCAAACAGAAATTCCCACAGGAATTACTGTACACATTGACAGACGTTATAGAAGGATAATAAGTATGTTAATACAATGAAAGGAAGGGGGCCTCCAAATGGGGCGTATATGAGCACTAAGGCTGAAAAATCAGCACTGGATCCTGTGAAGAGTCAGAGGACTTTTTTCTTTGGATGGCAGAAAAAGACTGAAGACACACTTTCTGTGAAAGCTGAAGATTTCCCTCTCAGGTTATGCTCAGCCAATCATCTGTCACATGAAGAGAGGTCACATCACCATCATCAACCCCCTTTTTCCCATTTTCTACATGGGATCAGGGTGTCATGTCAACTGTTGCCATCTCTGTCTATTCAATACCACTCTCCTACACTCATGCCTGACTGCCACAGGTCTTCTCTCATACAATCCATCCACCTCATTGTTGGACACCCTCATTTCCTTTTGCCTTCTTGTTTGTCCCAACTCTTCTTCACTAGATTGTCTACTGCTTTTCTGCACATGTGAACAAACCACTGTCTTTACTTGTTAATCCGTGATTACAGGGGCTATGCATTCTTCTGGTATTAAGATGGACCCTTTGGAGGGTGAGAGGGGGGTAAAGTTAGCACTGAACCTATCTCCCAGGATGTTGGCAATATCGGTTGGGTCTGTATATTTAGGGCCATTGTGCTGTAGCTCAGAGCAGATCTGTTGAGATTCTTGACATAGCTATAGAATGCTTTGTGGTTGTCTTTAGAATCAGTGATGATTTTGTTTTCGTAACTAGCTTTGGATGATTTTATGAGGGATCTCAGCTTCTTACTGAGGCTGACCAGGGAGTTCCTCCAATCATAGGTTCATAGGTAGGTACTAGGCTATCGGCCCAAGGGCCTAAGTAAGCCTAGCCAACAAGGTTCCCTGGCTTATTTCACCCAAGAAAGTTTATTTCCTGTGCCCCTGTCGAGCAGAGCCACAGAAGTGATCCTAAGGGTGTATTTCCTATTTCCCATCCACTCATCAAGATTTTTCTTGAAGAGTGCTAATGAGGAACTTTACTTGACATAGATGGGTAGCTTGTTCCAGAGTATAGGAAGTCTCTGGGACAGGACTCTATCCCTCCAGCATGTCCTGTTTATTGTGGTGACAAGGTTTAGGTCCCTAGAGCATGTAGCTCTGAGGGATTGGGATTTCTTTAGGTGCAGCATGTCCAACAGCTCTGGGTTTAACATAGCTTTATATGTTAGGCAGAGATCTCCTCGGAGTAGGCAATATGCTACAGAGTAAAGCTGGAGTTTTTTGAGATGGTCAGTGTAAGGCATCTGTTTGAGAACAGGAATCCTCTTTGTGAGATACTTCTGTGGCCTTTCCAGCTGCTGCAGATGTCTTTGGAGGGTGAGAGGGGGGTAAACTTAGCACTGGGGGTGGGGGCGGGATGTGGATGTCTAGGGTGATTAGCTTGTGGTCGGATCTGACCAACGAGGAATTGATCTCTGGTATGGAACACCGGTTGTCCATGTTGGTAATGACCAGGTCTAGGATATTGCTGCCCTTGGTAGGGGTGTGGATAAGTTGATCCAAGGCATTGGAATTTATGAATTCCAGAAAACGTTGAGCAAAAGAGTTGGTACATGAGTAGTTTTCCCAGTTAATAGTGGGCTAGTTGAAATTGCTCATTATTAGGGTGTTAGGTTGTACCCTAATATTTTCCAGTGTATCAAGAAATCATGGGATTTTACTCTTTTTTTGCAACAGTTTCTTTCTTTTGTTGTAGTTTGTTTATGGCAGGGGACCACCAGATTGGCTTCCTTTTTTGGAGGATAGCATTTTTGGTCTGTTAAGGATTGCATGATCCATGCACTCGTGTAAGTACTTATAAAGTGCATTTGTGTAGGATTTAGCAGTCGTACCTCTATTGTCCATCTGCATGGGTGTCATGAAGTTTGCCACTTCTGTCTTAAGAAGCGTGAAGTTGGTTTTGGAAAAATTTTTTACAGTGGTTTCCCTAATGGAGGGTGGGATGTGGATGTCTGGGGTGATTAGCTTGTGGCCGGATCTGACGAACGAGGAATTGACCTCTGGTGTGGAACACCGGTTGCCCATGTTGGTAATGACCAGGTCTAGGATATTGCTGCCCCTGGTGGGGGTGAATAATTGATTCAATTGGATAATTTGATTCAAGGCATTGGAATTTATGAATTCCAGAAAACGTTGAGCAAAAGAGTTGGTACATGAGTAGTTTTCCCAGTTAATGGTGGGCTAGTTGAAATTGCCCATTATTAAAGTGTTAGGTTGTACCCTAATATTTTCCAGTGTATCACGAAATGAGGAGTGGGAATCCTGGGGCATGGTGGGGGATGTGTAGCAAGCTACAATTTGGATTGCGGACTTGCCCAGAGTTAGTTGCATTGGATAATCTCGGATGCATTATGCTGAGCAACTGGCCTGGAGGTGTGGATATCCTCAATGAATATGGGCACGCATCCACCTTTAGTGTTTCAGTCCAGGTTAGGTGGCCGAAAAGTGTGGTATGAATTATAGCCTGGCAATGCAGGGGTGCTCTCTGGAGCCTTGTACCAGGTCTGTGTCACTGCACAGATGTCAATGTTCTCCATTTTAAGGAGTACCTCAAGTGAGTGCATTTTGAGGTTAGACTTCAAGCATTGAGTAGCATTACCCTCAGAGTTTGCTTGCTTGTACCTGTTACGGTGGTGAATTTGTCATTTGAACCTTGTCTAAAAAAGGCACTACAGGGGTGGCAAGAGCCTTAGCCAGTATCCAGAATTCCAAGGGCGAGAGGTGCAGGGCATCTCTGGCAAAGCATTGTGGTCTGTCGATCATGTCGTCCCAGGCAGACAGATACTGGATCCCCTTAGAATGACACCAGAAGCTTAGCCAATTGTTGAAGTCAATCATTTTGTCCTTGTACTGTGGTATCATTCTGGGTGATGGCAGGATGCTACTCAGGGCTAGGGTCATATCTGCCTGGGCTACAAGATCGGACAGCTCCTCCATGTCTCTTTTCATGTAGTCCAGGGAGGTACATCTCAGGTCTTTCACACCAACATGGACAATGACAGAGTCATATTTGTACTTGTTGTGGAGTGGCCTGAGTGCGTTCATTATGTGGCGGATCCCGGGACCTAACAGGTAGCTGACAGTAACGTTCTCCTTGTTTAGCCTGGTGAGTGGAATATCAGTGTGCCTGGCTATAGAGTCACCTATGACTAGAGTGTTGGGTACGTTGTTATGCCTTATGGGCTGTGGTTGAGTGGAACACTGAGTTTGTGGGCTATGTGCCATTTGGGTTGTGTTGGGGGGTGGAGGTTGCTTACGTTTCTACTTTGGAGGTCCCTGTTGCCTGGGCAGATTTTTATTGGGAGCCTCAGTGAATGTAGGTGTGTGCTTTGCATTTTTATGTGTGTGTTTTGGTGGTGTAGGTTGCGAGGGACTATGTGATGAGTGTGGTGTGGTGCAAGTGTTTACCTTCTCCTCTTGACTGTCTAGTCCAGTCTTGGGTGAAGACAGCTTTGCTTCCAGTTTGGCTATACAAGTGCCTCTCTTACAGGTTGTAGTGTTGGGTGGTAGGAGGAGAGGGTTGTCTGTGTACATGAGGCAATTGCTGCATTGCCCCAAGATGCCCAGATTCATCAGGTAGACAAGAGAAAACACCGGGAGCTGACCCTTAGACATGCCTGGATAGGTGCTTATTTATTAAGTACTAAAAAAATGTTTTCCTCTAAACAAGTGAGGAAAGTTGAGTTCTGTAGTAATTTGTAGCTTATTTTGTGCTTACAACGAATTCTGAACAAGTGCTGAGCTCAAAGAAACAGATTTGAGTGCTACAACTAAAAAAATGGCTCGTTTTAAGGGAAAAGTTGAAGAGCAGACTTTATGGCATCATAAATAGTTTAACCCTAGCTAAGCAGTGGTGCATAAAGTGTTTTTTTTTTTTAATAAGTAGTGCTTGCCACTCCCACTGATAAGCTAGAAGGCTTCCCTCCAACACAGAAGAAAGGCTTGGTGGCTCAGAAACTTGCAAACAGTCCTGGATGCAGAAAATCTGTATCTGGACTAGACTACTTACAGAAAAGGCAGGAAACAAGCTTAGAAATTTTTTTTTTTTTTTAGTTTAATTTACGTCAGTAAATCAGAAATGCACAGAACTATTGAAATGCTGATCTGGAGTGATAGGTATTTTTGAACTCTGGCAAGTTTAGAGTACTAATGCATAAATGAGGAATAGTTGCAAATTAATAATTAGGAATGCTTCCAGATTTGTTTTATTTCCATTTAATAACTTAAAATGGCAATGACATTATAATTTGCATTTCAAAAAAAAACTCTGTGCTCCTTTTTTTAAAATACACAAATTCTTATGTTGTGTCACCATATTATTTCTATGTACCCTTAGCTAGGCCACAATGTTTCTTTGGAACTGTTGCATTGTTATGTTTTGTGTTTAATATTTTGTCTGTTCTTCAATTTGCATTCCACAATCCCACTGGAGTGGGTGGGGTCACATAATTATGTATGCAAATTTTATGTTAATCAGTGTGCAGATTATGGCCAGTTGTACCTTCTTTTCATGGGCCTTTGTTTCGACTTTTGATGATTCCAGGTTGAGAGGTGTGAAGGGTGTTGATGCTGGAACCAGATATAGAGTTCAGATACCACTGAAATTTTCTCATGTGCAATCTTGCCAAGGGTATCATGAGAATCATAAATGCCATGAGACCCAAAATTCTGACATATTTCCTAGCAGTGACTGACATTTTGAGTAGAAAATCTTAGAAATAGATCTAAATAAAGTTATTTTTTCCTGTGGAAGAAAAGTTTTTTGAACAGAGGTGTCTAGTAGACATCCCAGGACACAATCCTCTGTGAGGGAGTCAAGAAAGACTTTTGAATGTTCTCTTGGAATCCCAGCTTGTGTAAGAGATCTCTCACTCAAGAGAGAGAATCCTAACATTTTGAAAAATACTCTGTAAAGATAAACAAGTCATCTAAATATGGAAAAAGGTGGATACCCTGTAGCCTGCATCAAGCTGTAATTGGAGCTAGACACTTTGTGAACACTCTTGGTGCAGCAGAGAGTCCAAAGGATAAGGCAGAGAACTGATAATGTGATCTAGACACAAAGCACCTTAAGAAACATCTGAAGTCTGGATGAATAGGGATGTGAAGAAGAACAAGTGGAAACAAAAGAGTCCGATCTGGGGGAAAGAGGAATGACCCCCTCGAAAGAAGGAATTTTCTCCCACTGCCATCTGTAACCTTTATGAATGATTTTCAGTACCCATTTGCCTGAAACAATCTGTTGCCCTAGAGAGAAATGGAGATTCAGACTTTCCTGAAGAAAAAAGGGGCTGCCAGGGTTGGGTGGGAGTCACAAGGTCTCTTGAATAGTCATTTAGACCCACCAGACTATCCTTGGTTTTGAGAGGTTCGAGACTCCCTTGGCATTTCTTCTTAAATGCATGTCTACCTGAATTTGTTGAAACTTTTAGTTATGTACTCACCATAACTTCAGATGTTTGGGATCCATCTCGCCTACATTCTGACTGATGGGTTCGGAGCCGATCCCTCGGCTCCGACTCGGCACGCTTATGCTATAGAGCGAGGCCTCTAATTGGCTGAGCTATCTTTATCCCAGGATGCACTACCACTAATCCCCCAGATCTTGTTTGTCCGCATTCATGCACACAATCACAACTTGTTTATATAACATTGTTAGATGTTTCAAGATGAAACAACAGGATTCGGACCTTCTGATATCCTCTGATCTCCAAGGAAGGGGGAAGGAGGGTGGGTTATTAGGAATGTAGGCGAGATGGATCCCAAACATCTGAAGTTATGGTGAGTACATAACTAAAAGATGTTATGTGATCCTATCTCGCCTACATTCTGACTGATGGGACAGCGTCCCTAGCACCTAAATCCCAGGTGGCTCATTGGAAAACACTCCTGAGCACTGTGGAACCAAATGAAGCTCGTCCTCTAGATGCCACATCTAATTTGTAGTGGGAAATGAAGGTGTGGTCGGAATACCATGTATCCGCAGCACAAATGTCACCAATAGCAAGCTTAGAATGAAATGCTACCAAGTAGCCATAGCCCTCGTAGAATGAGCCTTGACAGAGGTGGTAAGCTCTTTGTTAGAACAGATATAAGCTTGAGTAATACAGTCCCTGATCCATTTGGCAATAGTGACCTTTGTGACAGCGTTGCCCAATTTGTTTTCTGCAAAGGATACAAACAACTGATCTGTTTTCCTTGATTGTTTGGTCCTATCTAAATAAAAACGTAACTGTCTGTGGACATCTAGTGTGTGGAATATAAACTCCGCTTTATTAGAGTATTTTGGGAAAAAACTGGAAGCTCTAACGATTGTTGCAAGCATAAAGTAGAACAAACTTTAGGAACAAAAGAAGGATTTGGCCTGAGGGATACTCTGTCTGTATGAAAAACCAAGTACGGGGGTTTCACTGACAAAGCTTGAAGCTCTGAAACCCTTCTGGCTGAAGTAATTGCCACTAGAAAGGCTGTCTTCCATGATAGCAACTTTAGATCACAGGTAGCTGCCAGTTCAAAGGGAAAAGAAGTTAAGGCACGCAACACTATATCGAGATCCCATGGAGGTGCAGGATGAGAAATCAGAGGTCTTAATAGAGCAGCACCTTTCAGGAAGGTCTTACACAATCTGTTGCTCATTAAAGGTGGGTCTATGGATTCATGAAAATTAGAAATTGCTGCCAATTGTACTTTGATGGTAGAAACTGAAGAGCCTTGATTGAAAAGAGAGGTCAGAAATTTAGTACTTCTGCCACGGGAGTAGAAATGGGGTCCAGGCCCCAGAGTTGAGCCCAAATAGCAAACCTTTTCCATTTGCTAGAATACAGTTTCTTTGTAGCGGACTTGTGGGCTGAAGATAATATGCGCACAACATCTGGATCCAGTGTCTGACTCCTGACTATCGTCGGAAGAGGAGGAGCCAGGCCGTCAATTTTAAGGTGTGGAGGGACTGGTGTAATAGTCCCGACTGATGAATCAGAAGGTCTGGGACCTGATCCAGGAACCACGGACCTTCCAGAGCATGTTTCCGAAGATAGGGAAACCACACTTGACGAGGCCAGTAAGGAGCAATTAAGATCATCCTGCTCCCTAAGAGAGATGCCTTTGAATCACCCTGGGGAGGAGAGGAACTGGAGGGAAGGCATAAAGCAGGCCGGTGGGCCAAGGATGGACTAATGCGTCCATGGGGCTCTTCCCCGGAGCCGGGGTTAGGGAGAAAAATTCTTTGCACTTCGCATTCAGAGGAGTCGCGAAGAGGTCGCAACACGGAACTCCCCATTCGCTGAAAATCTGCCTTGCAACTGTCATATTCAGAGACCATTCGTGAGGAGAGAGGATGGTTCTGCTCAATCTGTCGGCTATGACATTGGCCTTGCCCGGTATGTGAGTAGCCACTAGGAAGCGTTTGGTCGAGACTGCCCACTCCCAAACTCTCATGGCTTCTCTGCAAAGAGGATAGGATCTGGTCCCTCCCTGTTTGTTCAGGTACCAGACCACTGACATGTTGTCTGAGTGAACAACAATTACGCCCTGAGGGAGATAATCGTGAAGGGCTTGAAGGGACAGGAGTACTGCCTTCATTTCTAAGATGTTGATGTGAAGAGGAGTCTCTTCCAGGTGCCATTTGCCTTGGACTGACCTGCCCAGGGAATGCCCCCCCACCCCATCTGGGAGGCGTCCGTGGTCAAAGTGGCCGCCGGAGGAGGAAGAACAAAAGGTCGTCCCTGATCCAAATTGGAGGACACTAGCCACCAGCAAAGGTCCCGTTTGCAAGATTCCGTGATCCATATGAGATGATTGAGAGGGAGTTCCTGAAAGGACCACTGAGTTGAAAGAAGCCACTGGAGGATTCTCATGTGCAACCTTGCCAAGGGAACTAGCAGACCTGTGGCAGACATGGATCCCAATAGCTGCAGGACCATTCTGGCTGGGGCTTTGGACCTGGGGAGTAAGGCTCGAACTTGATTTTGAATGGTTTGAATTCTGTCTGCAGGTAGATAGACCTGCATCTGGTTTGAATCTATCTCTACCCCTATGAATCTTATTCTTTGAGATGGACGCAACACAGACTTTGGCCAATTGAAGGTGATTCCAAGGGCATTGCCCAGTGATATAGTGGCTTGCAGGCTCCGCAGATGTAGATGCTTGGAGGTGGCAGTTAGGAGCCAGTCGTCTAGGTACAGAAACACCTGGAATCCTAGACTTCTCAGGTGAGCAGTCACTACTGCCAAGCATTTGGTGAACACCCTGGGGGCTGTGGTGAGACCAAAGGGCAGCGCACGGAACTGAAAATGACTGCCTCCTAGGCTGAAGCGCAGATGTCTCCTGGACGTTTGATGTATTCTGATATGATAATACGCGTCCTTGAGATCTATGGAGCACATCCAAACACCCTTCTCCAACAACGGGAGAATGGTTTGTAGAGTGACCATTCGGAACTTGGACTTCCTGACTGAACGGTTTAGTTTGCTTAGGTCCAAAATGGGCCTCAAGTCCCCGGTCTTTTTTGGCACCAAAAAGAATCTTGAGTAAGTCCCTAATCCGATCTGGTCTGCGGGGACCGGTTGGATGACTCCTTTTTGCAGCAGCTTTGAAATTTCTGAGACTGCGGTATCCCTTGACTGGGTGGCGGGTCCGGGATTTTTTTGGACTGAGGGGGGGGGGGGCGAGAGAATGGGATGGAGTAACCTCCGGCGATAATCCGAAGCACCCATCAGTCCTGAGTGATCCCTTCCCAGGCCTTCAGGTGCTTCGACAAACGACCCCCGACTGGCTCCGGAGCAGCACAGCCGGGCAATCCCTCAGGGACTATGAAAAGCTGAAGAGCCACGAAAGAACTCGCGGTCTCCAGTGTTGCGAGGGCCTCTGCCGCCTCTGGGACGGCATCTTCCGGATGAATTTCCCCCTCCTCTGCCTCTGGAGGGGGAACCTTCCTGCTGAGAGGGGTAAGACTTCTGAGATCTACGGAACCACATTTTCCCTCCTCTTTTAGCCTTGGGATAAGGCCGAAAGGGAGTGGAAAATCGTGCCCCTACGGCAGTCAGAGTCTTACCCTCCTGTTCACAGCGGGTAAGTGTGTCTTTTACCTTGGGTCCAAACAGGGAGGACCCATCAAAGGGGGCGTCAGCAAATGAAGACTTAAAGGCCTCCGCGAAATGACACAGGCGGAGCCAGGCTTGTCTCCGTAGAGCAATGCCTGTACCCGCCGCTCTACTCGCCCCTTCGGCCGCATACGAAATGAGCCTCATGGACGAGTTCGAAATGGACGACATTGTAGCCCGCTGAGAGCCAACCGTCTGGGCCAGCTCCTCAGGCAGGTTGCCTAAGAGGGTATCGGATAGCTCCTTAATCAGATCCCTCTGAAATCTCGTAAAGTGCGTCAGGTAGTTCAAAGACCTCAGAGTAAAGGCCGCTGAACTAAGGGTGCGCTTACAGTACCGATCCATACTCCTAGACTCCTTATTAGGAGGATGGACGGACGTAGAAGCCTCTGCTACATCTCACTGGGTAGCAGATGCCACCACCATAGCATCTACAGCCACACCTTTCGTAAGGAACTCTTTATCCGGGGGCGCCGAGAGAAATTTGTTCGGACGAGCGGGCACTGGTTCCACAGAGTCTGGGCGTTCCCACGCCCTTCGACAGATCAAGTCCAAGAGCTCGTCGAAGGGCGGAGACACCTAGGAGATGGAGGGCTGAGCCCCGAAGGCCTTCAGGAACACCGACTCATCAGTAGAGGGAGGTTTGGACTGCCAGCCGCCTCGTTGTTTTAGGGCTTCCAGGATGTCTGCAAAGGAGACATCATCCAAGGACGACTTGGGGGACCCATCTGCATCATCGAGATCAGTGTCAGATGTCAAAGACTCGTCAGGGGAGTCAACGTGCTTCCTCTTGCACGTTCTCTTCCTGGGAGGTTCTTCCGAAGAGGCTTCAGAAGGACCTCCAGAAGGGGGAGAAACCCCAGCGGGGGTAACCTGAGGCCCAGGGGCTCCGCTGTCTACGGACAGGGGGACTGCCAACGACCCAGTCTCCAAATGTAGGGAAGGAGCTGGGGAAACTGTGGAGGTAGCCAAGGAAGATTTGGCTAAAGAACTCCTCATAGCCCCGAAGGCGGGACCACCAGAATCCTGGGAGGGTCCCCCCTCCGTGGCCATGACAGTGGATGGTACACCCACCGCCGACACACCAAGAGGGAGACTTGGGACCGAAAGCATCAATCCCGAAGCCTCCCCCCCAGGGCCGAAGGAAGAAGTCCGTGCACTGAACTCCGACCCAAGAGCCGGAGTCGGAGCAAGGGTCGGGCCCGACCCTAACACCTCCACTGGTTCCACCAGCACCTGCTCCAACGGTGCCAAAGCTGTTGGAGGAGGAAATACAGTAGGGGAGTGGACCATCGGCTCCGAAGCCAAATGGGCTGGAGCCGAAACCATCTTTTGGAACACCGGAGACTGGAAGAGTCGAAGGAGCACCCTGTCGATGTCCGAATCAGACATCTTGGATGATCTCGAGGATACCGATCGGGCCCGAAATGATTTCTCCATCGGCTCCGAAGGGCTCGGGGACCGGCTCCGAAATGACTCAACAATTATCGGCTCCGAGGAAACTTTCAAGGAAATTTCCCTCGGTGCCGATAAGGACTTTGGCTCCGAGGGGGAAGAGTCTGAGCCGATGACCCTTATCGGCTCCAATATCAGTGGAGCCGATGAGGGTGACCCGCCTCTCGATGCCCCAGACCTCGGCTCCGAAACCAGAGGGGTCGAGGCTGGAGGCATCGAGGCAGACCGTTCCGACCTCGGCCCAAGTCCGTGGAGCCGATGGAGAAGTCTGCTTAGTTTTCTTAGCAGTCGGTTCCGACTGACTGGTCGGAGCCGACGCTTTCCTCTTTTTAGAAGGAGATGGAGAGGAAGATAAAGCCTCCTCGAAGGAAGGCTTGATTAATCCTTTGAGGATTAATTTGTTTTTCCTCTCCTGGAGGACTCTGGAGGAAAACGCATGGCATACACTGCACGATTCTTGCAGATGTTTAGCACCTAGACAATAGACGCATGAGGAGTGGTCGTCCATTATGGACATTTTGAAGCCACACCTCGTGCACTTTTTAAACCCGGAGGGTTTATGCTCTTTAGACATACTCAGGCTGAAAAAACAGATCACCACACTAAACAAGAAAGGGTTTGACACACGAGAACAAAAATATGTATGCCACTAGCTAGTGTAAATATTTAAACTAAAGAACTTTTTTTTTTTTTTTTTTTTTTTTTTTTTACACAAGATCTGTGAGAAAGAGAAAAGGAGAAAAGGAGGGTCAAGACCCTCTAACTTAAATGGGTACTTGACCCACACACAACCACTAAAGTAGTAGTAACCACAGGAAGGCCCTCTAACTTAAACGGGAACCTTCTCTGACAGGAAAAAACACGAAAATTTCAACTAAATTCCAGAAAAACACTCGTACACAAAGAATAGCCGTTAAAACAGCTTTTGGGTTTAAAGGGAGCAAATACTGACAGGAAAAAAACCTAATATATAGTACTTAGCCCAGCCAATGTTGAGACCACGTCCAAGCTCTGTAAGCGGCAAACGAGATCTGGGGGATTAGTGGTGGTGCATCCTGGGATAAAGATAGCTCAGCCAATTAGAGGCCTTGCTCTATAGTATAAGCGTGCCGAGTCGGAGACGAGGGATCGGCTCCGAACCCATCAGTCAGAATGTAGGCGAGATAGGATCACATAACATCTGTTTTATCTGTTTTTGCCAAAATCAGATGGGGAGATAGAAACTCCCTTGGACAATTTGGAAAAGGAGGGATGAAAAATCTTGGATCAGTTTGCCTCTTTCATCACACTTCTGATCAACATTGCATCGGGGGGGGGGGGGGGCAAACACTAAATATCTATCCAAGGGAGAATTTAAAATCTCATTTTTATCATCTGGAAGGTTCTAAGAATACAGCCATGCAAGCCTTCTTAAAACAGTAGCAGTGGCCGTAGCTCTGAAAGAAGTATCAACAGCATCATACACACACTGAAAATGAGTAGTGACTTGTGCAACAAAAGAAACTAAGTTATTGAAAGCAGATTTTTCCTCACAAGAAGAAGCTGCAGATAAACATTCCTCATACTTTTACAATTTGTCAGAACAAACTCTAGCATATGAGCCTGACAATTCAAAATTTTGAAGATCAGAGTTACATATTTTTACACTTTTTCTCATGCCTATCAATTTTTCCCATTGTCATCAGAAAGAGTGGAATTAACCAAGTGCTTAGAAGCAGTGGGATCAACTAAAACTATAGCTGTTGGGCCAGGTTGGGGGATAGGGTTTTAAATTAAAAGACTGATAAACGTTATACATTCTATCTGCTTTTTAGAAGCAGCTGCACACTATAAGGAAAATTTCAGGCAGGAACAGACACATCCTCAAAAGCAAACAAAACAGGAGGAATGGGTGCGAGTTTTGGAAAATCCTTCTGTAACAACTCGTAGTATTTTCTAAGGGACTGAGAAACCTCAGTGTTCTCCCATTGAAAACACCGACATTTTCTAGCAGTAATCTCAGAAAATGAGAAACCCCCACAGGGAGAATCAGACACTGAGCTCTCCTCTTCTGAATCAGAAATCTGAGGGAAAACCCCTGTATCCATTCCTACATCTTCCCATTCAGACTCAAAATCTTAAATCTCTTCAGGAAAAGAGAAATCCCACCTTCTTTTACCAAAAACTACTTTATAAGAAGGATCAATAAGCTGAATTAAATCGTGAGCCAGACCCAATAAACTACTCTTATCCAAAGAAATTTGAGGAGGAGGAGTAAATACATGATTAGTTTTGTGTTTCTTTTTGACAGTAAAATGGGGCCAGCTGTGTTACTAATGGCAGCTGCTTACCCAGAAATAGACCCAGCATTCTGACACAACAAGGAAACCTTCCCAGTTCTCTCTGCCAGAACTGACACTGAGGAGACTCCAGTGTCAACAGAGGACATATCTAACCCCCATCCATAGGCTGCAGATGATACACCAGAGGTTTTCGAGGTAAAACATGAATGGTCTGAGGTACTCGTACAATAAATGGTCACAGTAAAATCACTCACCTGTGGCTGAGGCAAATTGCTAGCCTGCTGTGGTGGTAAAGACTGTTTGCTGAACTTTTTCTTTTTGTGGCTGGAATTAGGAATGAAATTGGGACTAGTAGTTTGTTCCATGGTCAAGCCAAAAATGCCGTCTCTTTCCCGGTGAAGAAAAGCAGCAATTGCCAGTAAAACTACCAGTTCACAGAAGTTACTTTTCTTTTTCATTTGACAGACAAAACACAGTAAAAAGCATTTTACAACACTGTCAGCCTGACAAAAAAAAAAAAAATTCTCTACAGAAAATACGTTTTCAGTTAGTTTGCACTACTTTTAAACAGACAGAAAAAACTAGTCATCTTCGTCATCATCATCAGCCCCCTTTTTCACATTTTTTACATGGTGTTGGGGTATTGTGTTAACTGTCGCCATCTCTCTCGATTCAGTGCCACACTCCTGCCTTATTCAACACTCATGCCTGATTGTCACAGATCTTCTTTCACACAATCAATCCACCTCTTTGTTGGATGTCCTTGCTTCCTCTTACCTTCTTCCTGCATGTCCCAAGTCTTCCTCACCAGATTGTCTTCTTTTCTGCACATGTGCCCAAACCACCGTAATTTGTTCTCTTTGATCGTTTTCTGCAATTGGAGCTACTTTGGCTTCTGCTCTTATGTCCTCATTTCTTCATCTGTCCCACAGTGTGCATCATACTACCTTTCTCAGGCACTTCATTTCCATCACCTCTAGCTTCTTCAACTGTTCTGCCATTACTGCCCAGGTTTCTGTACCATATAGTAGTACTAGTTGCACCACTGTCTTGTACACCTTACTTTTCAGCTTCTTTGGCATTCTTCTGTCATAGACTACACCTGATATTCTATGGGCAGTTGGCTGAAGCCCCTCTGATTCTAGCTTTGACCTCTTTATTTAGACTACCCTTCTCCTTAACCACCCCTCCCAGATACTTGAGGCTGTTTACCTGTTCCACTATCTTCCCTTCTATCTCTATTCTGATTTCCTCAATTTGCTGTCATTATCACTGCCTTATCTGTGTTTAATTTCATCCCATGTGACTTCAGATTTGCATTCCATTCTCCTATCGTTTGCTGAAGTTCTAGCTCAGAGTCTTCCTGTACTGCCACATTGTCTGCATACAGCAGTTTTGTTGATCTGTCCCCTCAAACCTGTTTGCTAATGTAGTCCATCACCAGTATGAACAGCAGTGGGCTCAGAGCTGAACCCTGGTGTACACCCACTCCCACTGGGAACCCTCTGTGAGGTCGTACTTGAGTCACTGGGTCCTTGTACATAGCCTGCACTAATTCAACCAATATTTCTGGGACTTTAAAACACCACAAAACTGCCCAAATCAGCTTTCTTGGGACCTTGTCATATGCTTTCTCCAAGTCTAGGAATGCCCAGTTGGACTCTCTCCTCATCTCTAGCTTCTTCTCAGGTATCTGTCTCAATGCAAACATTGGGTCAATTGTGCTGTATCCTGATCTGAATCCGAATTGCGCATCTCCCATCTTACATTTTTCTACTCTGTGGTATCCCTTTATCAATCACCCTCTCCAGAACTTTCATGCAATGTGGTAGGAGTTTCATGCCTCTGTACTGCCCACATTTGTGGATGTCCCCTTTGTTCTTGTACACTGGCATGAGTATGCTAATTCTTCAGTCATCTGGGATATGTCTTTCTCTCCACACTGCTATTAGTACCCTCAGGAGCCATTTCTCCCCTATCTCAACCAACAACTTTATCATATCTGCTGTGACCTCATCTAAGGCTGCTGCTTTCCCTGACTTTGTCTTCCTTAGTGCTGTTCTTACTTCTTCTAAGGTGGGCTGCTCTTCTTCTCTCATCGTAGGCTGTTTCTGGGGCAGTACAGCTTCTGTGGGATTTTCTTCATTCAGAAGCTGCTGGAAATATTATTTCCATCTGCCTCTGATGTCCTGTGGACTGGTGAGCAGGTTGTTGCAGGCATCCCTTATGAAGGGTGTCTTATTATCTTCTTTATCATTCTGTCTTTGCCTTGCAACCTGATATAGTTTCTTTGTGCCCCTTACTGAGTCACTTTCCAGAAGTTGGTACAGTGCCTCCGATGGCCTATTCTTTGCTATTGCAATTTCTTTCTTAGCTTCTTTGTTAGCCAACCAGTAGTCCTTCCTAGCCTGGTCAGTCTTTTCTGTCTCCCACTTCTTCCTGAACTCCTTTCTTTTGATGACTTCGTGGACTTCTGCATTCCACCACCAGCTTTGCTTATGTACCTTATTTCCATACCTGGCTCGGCCACACATATCTTTTCTGTAGTCCTAACACATGCTGTTTTTAGGTGCTGCCATTCTTCTTCAAATCCACCTATTTCCTCCTCTTCTTAGGGTACTATAGCCCTGAATAATTCCTTGAACTGCTGTACTTTCTCTCCAATCAACTTCCAGGTCTTCAGCCTGGTCTCTGTTGACCTTAGAGCCTTCTCTGACCACTGCTTGTAGCTGATTGTGGCAACTATTGGTTTATGCTGTGCGCCAACTGTTTCACTGGGGATGACTTTGCAATCATGGATTCTACCCCAGTGCCTTTTCTTTACTAGGAAGAAGTTTACCTGAGTTGCATGTTGGCTACTGTTGTATATGATCTTGTGACTGTCTCTCTTTCTGAAATGTGTTGGCTACTATCAAGCCATTTGCCAGACAGAAGTCTAGAATGGCTTCTCCTTCTTTATTCCTGTTGCCCCACCCATATGGACCCAGGCAGTCCTCATATCCTGTTCTATCAGTCCCAATATGTGCATTCAAGTTGCCCATTACCAACACCAATTCATGTTGACCTGCTTTATCTGCAACTGCTGTCTGAATGCACTCTTTTCCTCGCTATCACAATCCTGCTGTGGAGCATAGGCTGAAATTAGGAATACTGCCCTATCATTACACTAGAGTCTGATTGCCATGAGTCTGTCATTAATTTTGATGATATCCCTCACTGCCTCCTGAAGCCTCTCTCTCACCACAATTCCTACACCATTTCTAGCCTGTCCCCCACCTGAGTATTAGAGTCTGGATCCCAAGCCAAGTGGCTTTGCTGTACTGCCCTTCCATCTTGTCTCGTGGATACATAGGCGGTCCAGCCTCATCCTTATCATCATGTCGTCCACTGCCAAGCTGCATCCTGTCAGTGAACCTACATTAAGCATAGCAAATCTCAGTTCATGTTTGGCAGGTTGGTTGGTTTTATGTCCAGCTTTAGCTCAACAGAGCTATCCCAAGTAACCCAGACTGGGCAACTAGACACCAGTTGGCCAGTAGCTTATTGACCCAGGGCTGCTGTGCTTTATGGCGGATACACACTGGCCAATAGGGGCACATATACCCCTCCCACCATTAGCAAGGGACCCTGGCATGGGTCAGAGTTGGCCGGGTCCTCAACCCACTTATCACTGATAACTACCCCATGCCCATTTTTGGCGACATTAGTCAACATGACCGAATCACATAGAATCATATTTTACACAGTTGAGTGGCTAGCCCTGCCACGGCATGCAGTCTGTGATCCGTGTTCTCCTATCTTGAGGATACTGCGCACCACAGTAGATGCCCAAAGCAGTTGGTCTGTACAATCTTTCCTCTATAGGGCACCATGTAGAGTCTGTGCTGCTGCCCCAAGTGCCCCATTTAAAAGGACATTACAGTCCCGAGACAGACCATTAAAAAAACAACACACCTAGCTTTAAAATAAATTTACTGAAGAGGAAATTAATAAAACATCAAGAATTGAAAGGTTTATTCTCAAAAGGGAACTCATCTGCCCAGCAAAGGAAATCTCAAGCCAACCATCAATCCTTGAAAGCCTCAGAGGAGTGTACTGTTTGGCTGCAGTAAAGCTCTGAAGGGCTTTGCAACCAACCTTGTCTTTTAGTCAGTTCAGCTCGAGCTGCTTGACAGTCTGGGTGTGTAAAAGGTGCTGTGAACCTTGGAAGATGACTGCCTGTTATATCCTTGGCAGGATATAACCCATATAGCTAAGGCTACTGCTGTAGTAATCAATATGATGAACATAATTTCAGATCAGGTATTTATGAGTGTCCAAAACTGGGACGGTCACCAATGAAAACTCTCTGCCCTCACCAATGCCATTATGTATACTTGCAGAATAATGCGGTAAAACAATGCTGCAAGTGACAACTAGAGAATGCACATTTTTCCATAAGTTACCTAATGTTATATGAATTGCTACTTGTTAGGTAAATACATCAAAATAGTTAGTTTTATAATGCTTTTTTTGCTGGAAAATAAACCAAACAGTAGCATACAGGTAGAATAGATCTGGAGGAACTCAAACTAACGTCATTCAGACAATAGGTTTAATGTTGGCTGGTGTGTTAGAGCACATAGTCAGTGAAAAGTGCAAGTTGCTGCACAGACCTGACATGCCCTAATAAAGTTTTCCACATAAAAAAAGCAAAATATTTCAGTTGTCACTTTCATGGCTGGGGTACAATCTCAGCACTGCTACCTTGGGCTTTATTTAACCTGTACCTGCCAAACTTGAAAACATTTTGCTCTGTACAGATGAATAGTTGAGTTAAAGCACATGCTTCTGAGGATTTACTCCAGTAAAATCTCAGCCCATTGCATTTTTTACCTTTTCTGTCTCAAGAATGGACAAAGTCACCACCTCAGGACACCTACTTGCATGGTATGCATGGCTATAGTTTAGAATGATTCCTTAATAACAGGTAAAGACACCAAAGCAGTTTAACTTTGTCCCTTGTCATCCCATCCTTTGGCATGGTTCAAACATCCTGAATTAGTTCTTGGTCAATAGAAATTTTGAGTAATCTTCATTTTTTGTGTTCATCATGGTAAAAGGCCTTAAAAGGAACTCCATGGACTATGGTAAATAGTACTCATTGGCAGGTTCTCAATTTCTCCTTCTAATGTCACCTTCAGGAATCCACTGTCTGTACAATAAACTCTTGTCCCAGTATTGACTCCCTTTGACATTGATAATCAGGGCCTCCTTGACTACTTCTCTTCAGTCCTGTAAGGAGTGACTCTGACAGCTGTGCTTGCCTAAACTTCTTTTACTGATTTTATTCCTTTCCCTTTCTAGAGGAAGTCCATTATCTTTTGATAGCTTTGCGGCAGCTATCTTTTGATATGTGTCACTCAGATTTAGATTTGCTGCTGCTATCTAAATCTTCCCTTGAAGTAGCTATTTCCAAAGGAAGTCCAGTACGTTTGGACAGCTGTTGTTCAAATTCTGTCTTGCCACTTCATTAGCCTCTGTTGGAGTTATGGACATTGGATGCTTTCCCCCTGCTGCCTTCCATATGCACTCAGCTCCATGCCTGGCTGCATATAATTGCATATGTACAAGGTACTGTATGACCCATATCATTTTCTGTTAAAACCATCTGCTGGGATATCACTGAATGCTGCCACCAGCTTTTTTTTTCCCTGCACCCAGTTCCAGTCCAAGTAAACTCACTGGAACATGAAAATGTGCCACTCCTAAGGCCTTAACTGCAATGGACTGCCTGAGTATGTAATTCTCCTCTCTAACAACTGCAGACTTAAACAAATGTTATGTACTCACCATAACATTAGATCTGTGTTGTCATATTCTGTTCATTCCTTTAGATATGGGTCTTAGATCCAACATCGGATCCATCCTCTGCCATTTTGAAGCTTAGGATCCAGTGCTTGGGCTCCTCTCCCTTACCCATAATCCCCATGTAGAGAAGAAGCTACCGCAGATTGAGTTTGTCTCCTTACAAATACCTGAAAATATCCTTAATAATAAAGATAAGTACATAGCATAGTAGGCAAGGAAGCAGTGGTGAAGGAACAGTGGAGAGACCCAATAAATCTTCAGGAGCCAAGACAAAGTCAGTCACATCCTTCCTAGATAGGAATGACTAATGAATAACATTTTGTCGTAGAAGACAATTATAGATGGGGGATGGTGGGAGGGTAGTAGAGGAATGGATGGTATAAAACAGTATATCTCTAACATTATGGTGATTACAGAACCTTCATACCTGATGCTGTCTTTTCTGTCCATTCCTCTACACAGGGGGCAGAGTCCCCAACTACATTTCAACTCTTCGGTGATCTCATGGAAGGATATTCCTGAGCACACCTGAACCAAAAGAAGCCATGGATCTAGACTGAATGTTTAATTTGTAATGAGAAATGAAGGTGTGGATGTTTGACCATGTAGCTGCAGCACAAGTGTCATCAATGGGCTCACTAGAGAGAATGGCTGTAGACGAGACCATGGATCTTGCTGAATGAACTTTGGGTTTGGTAGGGAGAGATAATCCTTTCTGTTGATAGGTAAAGGAAATACACTGAGTCAGCCATCTAGAAAAAGACACTTTGGATACTGCTTGACCCAATTTAGATTTTGAAAAGGAAATGAACAGTTGATCAAACTTTCTAAAAGAGGTAAGTGTGATGCAAATAAAAATGCTGTTGTTGATGAACACCAGCAGATGTAAGGCATATTCACCCTTGTTGGAGAAATTTGGGAAAAAACACTGACAGATTAATGGCCTGATTGATGGAAAATTCTGAAGCCACCTTTGATAGTAAGGATGGATTTGCTCTCAAAAAAGCTTTGTCTTTGTGAAAAACCAAAGAAGGAGGTTTAGATTAAAGTGCATGTAACTCAGAAATCCTTCTAGCAGATGTTACAGATACCATGAATAAAGTTTTCTAGGACAAGTATTTCAAATCAACTTAAGTAGCAGGTTCAAATGGAGGTCCTGTCAATGACTGCAAGACAATGGTGATATCCCGTGGTGGAACTGGATATTTAAGCAAAGGGATGTAGAAGGATTTATCCCGAAGAAAAGTCTTAGACAGTATAAGGGAAGCTATAGCAGTATGACTGTCTCCAATGTGAAAGAAAGAGATGGCAGCAAGCTAAACTTTGATAGTGGAATAATTAGACCCTCCTTGAAATAGATGAGCTAGAATGTCTAGTATTATGGAGGGATGAGTCAAGGTCTTTTTCTTTTTTTTTTTTAAACAAGTTTATTAGTTTTAACATACAAAATAAATATTATAACAATCTTATGCAAGCAGTTAACATATAAACAGTTATAACATTTGATAAAACAACTAAAGTATTTACAAAGACATCCACTCTAAATCAAATCAATTAATTAAACTATAACATCTTACTAATGAAACTAAGACTGTTTTAACAAGTTTTGTAAGGTATCCCATATATTATAGTAAGATGTTTTCCTAATGGTTCTTGACTTTATTGTCATTAGTTCCATATGACACACTTCAATCATAACATTTTTAAATTCATTAAATGAAGGAGGAGTATCTGAAATCCAGTTTCTGGTTATTATTTTTCTAGCCACTGCTAGAATTGACCATAATAAAGGAAGTTTAATTTTTTAACACATTTAGGAACAGGGGTGTTAAATAATATAAGTGATTTAGAGATTATGAAATTATCTGTGAAAAGAGCCTGCAAAAAATCATTAATTAACATCCAATATTCCTTCAGTTTTATACAATCGTAAAACATATGTGCCCAATCAGCATTTATTTCTACAGTACATCTCTTACATATGTTGTTTTTTTCGTTTATTTTATTCATCATTAAGGGTGTATAGAAAGATCTATGTAAAAATTTCCAGGTAAAAAGTCTCCAATTAATAGAAGAAGTAGTTTTATAAGCAGATTCCAATATATATTGTTTATCTTGTTGTTTTGGTAATTCACCATTAATGGAATTGAAATAATTCCAGTAATTATCTGAACTATAATAGGTTTCATCTCTAATAATTTTATGTATGTGTGAGAGCCTACCTTTATCAGAAACCCTATGTTGTAAATTTAATATCAAGTAGTCAATCAGTATTGGAACAGATTATTTAACTGTTAAAGACATTAAATCAAGTTTGTTAGCAAGATGTTGTCTAAAAGTTTGAATCTCTAACCAACATGTTTCTCTCAAATCAAATTCTTGCTTTAAAAAGTCTAAATTTTTTACTTTATTGTCAGACAGCATCTGATACCAATACTTTAAATTATTCTCTGTGACTAGAAGAGTTCTTTCAGAGGTGGATGATAATAGAATACCTTGTGTATACATTATAGGAAATAAGATAAAATTCCATTCCTTATACTTAGGATGCATATATATAAAATTACAATATCTAATAATAATATTTAATGGGTAACTAGCTATATATTTTGGTGTAATAGATGAGGTACAAAACTCTTTTAGTAACCATAACATGGGATTGTTTATAATAGTATTTTTGTGTATTAACAATATTTTTGTGAAGTGCATGCTAATTAATTCCCAATATTCCTTCCATTTTGCAACATATGACTGATCTATTAGTAATGTTATAACTTTTATAATAGAAGAGATAGCATATAAATTAAAGTCTGGAAATGATATGCCCCCTTGAGACCAACTATTAGTATGTTTCTTTAATGCAATCCTAGGTCTATTAGGTGCCCATAAGAAATTTAACATTTGTGAATTTAATTTTTTAATAATTATTTTTGTAGGTGGGAGTATTATTGATTGTATTATGTATAATATCTTCGGGAATATTATCATTTTAATAATTGTGAGTCTTTCTTCCATGGTAAAAAAACATACTGTTCCAGCTATTGAAATGATTTTGTATATTATGAAGACAATTACTATAATTATGATGTATAATGGATTTAATATCTTTAGTTAATATTATGCCTAAATAAGTTATTTGACCTGAATTGGGTATGTATTTGAGAAAATCATTAGTGAGAACATTTTTCCTGTGTATATTGGTAATATTTTAGTTTTTTCTTCATTAAATATCAAACCAGAAATATTCTTGAAATCTGTCATCTTATCAAATAATGACTGCATAGAATAATTTGTTCCTGCTGATGTAATTAAAACATCATCTGCAAAAAGTTGGATTTTAGATATTGTATTTTTGTCTATATCAAATCCATCTATATCATTGCTGTTTCTAATCAAATTAGCCCAAGGCTCCATTATTAAAGTAAATAATAATGGTGAAAGTGGACACCCTTATTTTGTACCTTTTAATATGGGTATTTTTTGTGAGACATTTATTTTATTTATTTATTTTTTTATTTATTTATCATTTGTTGACCAGGAAAGTCCGACTAGGTTCCACAGAGCCTGTTTTCAGCAGAGGCCCGGGGAGAAATGCTCCAGATGCATGTCTTTGGAATGACATATGTTCCAATTTTAATGTATGCCAACGCTCCTTTATATAGATGTTCAATTAAATCCACAAATGTATCAGAGAAATTTGTACACTTCAATAAGATAAACAAATAGTCCCAACTTACTGAGTCAAATGCTGAACTTATATCAAGGCTGATGAGTGTCAAATCTTTCTTTTTTCTGTTTGCATAATCAATCAGAGTTAAAGTTCTCCTTATATTATCAAAAGTATTTCTATTTGTAATAAAGCCTGTCTGATCTATATCTATTATACTTGGAATGATTGTCTTTAATCTGTCAGCAAATATATTCATGAACATTTTGTAGTCAACATTAAGTAATGAAATAGGTCTATATGAAGTGCATCTAGTTGGATCTTTATTGGGTTTCAAAATTGGTGAAATAAATGTGTATTGCCAGGATGGGGGAATTGACAAATCATTTTGAGCTGAAATGAAAACCTTATGTATTAATGAACAGGTACTCTTAGGAAGGATTTTATAAATCTCAGGAATAATACCATCATTACCTGGTGCTTTGTTTGATTTAAGTTTATTTATTTGTGTGATAACCTCTGTATATGAAATATTTTTATCTATTAATCTAGTCTGTTGTTTATTAAGTTTTTTGTTCATGTTTGTAATTATAAAGTTCTTTATTTTGTCTCTAGATTCCATATTAATGTTATTATGGTTAATGTTATGAAAGTGATTTCTAAATTCATCTAATATTTCTGGTAAACTAGAGACATTCTTCTTTTTCCTTGGAGAGAAAATTTCTTTGATGTGATTTTGTTTATTCAGCCTTTTCGTTTTATTTTTAAGTCTATGTAAGTACTTGGGACTTATTGAGTAAGACAAAAATTTATATTTCTCTAATGTTATTTTGACTTTGTGACTTAAAATTTCTTTGTATTTCTCATTTAATTAATTTATTTCCTCAATGACTTTTTTGTCCATAATATTTTCCTTATTATTATGTTTATATGAGTCTAATTTGTTTTGAATGTCTATTAATTCCCTGTCCCAAGATTTCCTTTTATTATTATACCATCTGATACTTTGTGCATATAAATAAGATTTTAGAGCATCCCAAATGTAAATAATGGAGATGTCAGGTGTAGTGTTTAAGTCTAAGAAATGTTGTACCTCTGTAAGTATATAATCTTTATAATCTTTTAGTTGAGTTAGGTATGCTGGTATTCTTTTGATCTGAACATTATAAGTAATATTTACCGTAAATTCAAAGACAATTGAATTATGATCTGATATAGGGCATGAAATGATCTTAGAATTAGTTAGGTCTGTTACCAGTTGGTTAGAAATAAAGACTCTATCTAGTCTTGAATAAGTTTTATGTCTGTTAGAAAAAAAAGTATATGGTAATGATTTAGAATCTGTCTGATTATTAATATCATTCAAATGATATAAATTAATGAAATCCTTTAAATGTTTTGCATTGGATGTGATTTTCCTTCTCCTATAGTAGTAGTATCTTTTCATGCAGGATACAGTTAAAATCTCCTGCTAAAATAATATCTCCTTTAGAAAATGATATAATCTTATTGAGATGGTGTTTCACTGTATTAGTGCCAATTCCTGGTATCCAGTATACATTAATCAATGTATATGTTTTCCCATTAATCTGTATTGTAACCAAGCAGAACATTCCTTTGTCATCTTTATATGACTTAATAATTTTAGGTATGGGCATATTTTTGTTCCATAAAATAGCCACTCCTCTTTTTTCTGTGTGTTCTGAGCTAACCAAGACTGTATATTTATTAGTGGTTAATTTATCTATATCTTTTTTCAGGAGATGTGTTTCCTGAAGGAATATTAAGTTGGCTCTATGCAGATTAATATATCTCATTAAACTTGCCCTTTTACATGGGTTATTCAATCCATTAATGTTTAAAGAAATTCCTTTTAAAGTTACCATTTAACTTTTATAAACATATAAAACATATAATCAGAATAGCATTTACTAAAGTAAGTATTATTATGTCTCCTCCTTTAGGTGTTATATTAATTATAGCTGCATTTAGTGAAAATCTTATGGAATTTTGTGAAATTTTAACTTTTATTTGTAGTGACAGTGAGTTTATAAAATGTGATGTGGATGTCAAAACTATATACACATAACAATAATCAGGTGAAAATATTGTTTTGATTAAACAATGCATCCAGCCTGGAGTTAAAAACTCCAACTTCGAGTAGCAAATATCACTCAAGTTATCCCCCTATCCTAAGCAGCAGTACTCCAGCTGCCACCAAATTAATTAAATACTAACTATTATTAACTAAAGTTAAACTCATTATTTTGATTATCTATTATAGCAAGACTTAAACAATTTATATAACAGCTTTGTATAATCATATAAAACTTTTGTAATCATCTTAAGAAAGCTATGTATATCTATTCTATATAATGAGTACATTATCATAATAGCATTCTAACAATCTTGAAAGAGGGAGCAGAGGAAAGAGAGAGAAAAAAAAAAAAAAAAAAGAGGATACCCCCATTTGGTAGTTTAATAAAAATTTGTAATGATAGGTTCTTATTATATATTTATGTTCATTTGAATTCACTAACATTTGTTATCTCAGGCTATTATGACTCAAAACATTACTTACATTAGAGTATTCATATTTTCTGCCATAACAGTACTGTTAGTAGTTTTAAAACTTTAAACTACATGCACTAGAAGCTTCCTTCTCTTACTTGTTCTTACCATTTAAATAGAAATGATTATTCTCTGTATATAAGATAAAAGAACATACTACAAAGCAATATTGATCTCTAGTTATGCATAAATCATTGTGATGAAAGCCTGCTATATCTTATATATCTGTACTGCAGCTTTAAAATGTATCACATGACATTTTCTTCTGAAATAGAATCATAATAATGCATATACTTATTTATTTTAGTTAAAATAAATGCATTATAATATTATATATCCATAAATTATAAGCATCTATATGCATTAAAGTGCAGCAATTATATAAGCTTTCAGAGTCATATATGCATGCGTTTAGCTTCTATGCATTCTAAATTATTTCATTTGTTTACTATGGCATATTAAGCCATTAAAAATCATTATAACTTTTACATTTTATAAGTTATATCTTAAATAAGTAAATTATTATAAAGAAAAACTCACATTTTGTTGTCATAAAGTTCATTTTTCATCACAATACCACATTTACAGCAGTTCTACTTCATGAAACTGGTTTACTTCTTGAATTTGCGACGAGTCTGTGTGAAATCAGGGGTCAAAGTTCAAAATGGCAGCTTTCAGCTTCTCTGTGCATTTGCTGAATGTTGAAGCTTTTAAAACGGCTCGAGGACACTATTCACGAGGATACCTATAACTTAAATTGTCTCATAACATTCTGGCGGGAATTTTAATAAAAGTAAGTGACAAACATTCATTTTGAATGTAAATGGATTTATACAGTGTAAAACCTTCTCAAAGCACTTCACAAGTCATTGCAGTCTCTATGACAGTGAAACCAAGCCTTCAATTATTTAACATAAACATTACTTATATTTATGTGTCCCATTTCATTTTCTCATTCAGAGTATGTTACAAACACATATCAGTACTATCAGAACCTTGTTACTTAAAAAAAAAAAAAAAAAGTACCTACATAGATATTTACTTGCTGTTTGTTTTAATAAAGTAAAACCTGAGACAAATTACTTACAACTGCTTTAGTTCTAGTCAACTGCAGTTATATCATAACATATTATTTAATATCATGTATTTAAGCAATTTAGTCATAGTATAATATATAGCAGTATTATTTAAACAGCATAAATAATTTTAAAGAGATAATAGATTATTTTTACCCCTTTTTTCCTTCTTTTCATCTATCCCCCCTCCCTGCCCTCCCTCTCCCTCCCCTATGTGTTTAGTTTAAAGAGAATGCTATTATTTAAAATAAGGAAAGAAAGAAAAATATAACATATTACTAACCTTAGGTCTTTTAGTTACAGAAGAGAAACAAGTTGATTTATATCAGGTTATTTGTTCCTCATGAAAGTTTGATTATTCATAAAACAAACTTCAGTGCTTGCATATTATAATAACTTTGTACAAATCATTAAGATATTTATGGTTTTCTTGTAAATGCAGAAACTGTAATTAAAGAGTTCAAAGAAATATTAAACATGTCATTTGTTTTTTTAGTCTTTTTTGTTTCTCTGATGTCTTCCAAGAAGTTCCTGTTGCCATTCTTTTTAACGAAGGACTTGCCCATTCCATATCCTCTATTTTGTCTAATATTTTATTTTTTTTAATATATAACAAAGCAGAGTCCAGGTCTTCAAAAATTTTAGGGCCATCAGGTAAAAAGATTTTCAGTTTGGAAGGAAATAAAAGATGAGTTTTGAACTGTGCTTTCTTAAGCTCTCTTAATGGTAAAAAGACCTTTCTTTTTGATATTACCAAAGAAGAATAGTCATTGTCAAAACGCACAGTTGATTCATTAATTTTTATAGGTGATTTAGTCCATGCAGATTTTAATACCATCTCCTTGTCATAAGATGATAAAAATCTTACAATAACTGATCTAGGATACTTTTTATTTGTACTAGAAATGGATAAAGACCTATGGGCTCTTTCAATGCCAAAAGAAAATGCCTCTGACAGATCTAAAGTTTTGGGAAGCCAAGTATTTAAAAAAGATGTAATGTTATTACCTTCTATATTTTCTGGCAGTCCAAAAATCCTTATATTGTTATGTCTGGTTCTGTTTTCCAAGTCATCTAGTTTGGATTGAAGGTGCGTATTTTGTTTCAATAAGAATTCAGTGTTTACTTCTTCTTTAATTCTGTTGTCCATATCATTAAGTGCCTCTTCTATACCTGTTATCTGAGCTTTCTGATGTTGTAAATCTTGGTGTAGCACATCCATTTGTTTTGTGGTTTTCTCTATAAAATTGTCAATTTTAACATCCAGTCTGTCCATTTTAGTTGTTAGTTGCTGCATAGTTGATAATAATGTCTGAAGCTCTTTCTTAATGCTGGAACCCTGACTGTTAGCCTTGCTGGAACTCATTCTGAACAGAAGTGATGAGAGAGAAACTTCCAAAAAGATTTCTGACAGGAAAATTAGTTAAATTTTCTTTCTTTTTTGGATATTATTCAAGGTAATGACATTCCAAACGTTTTTAGAAAGAAAATTATTCCATTAGTTGAATTTTGAAGTAATAATTTCCTGTTAATGTAGTTATGTTGGTGGAGCTGAAGAAATCTGCTGCTATCCTGTGTTCATCCTTGGCCACGTCCCCCAAGGTCTTTTTCTGAGACCCAAATAGAAAATCTTTTTCATTTGTTTTTGTAAATCTTTCTAGTAGAAGGTTTATGCGAGAAAGATAAAATATGTATAATGGAAGGGGAAAGCCTGGACTGTCAAACCATCACTGGAATTGCAGAAACCATGCAGTTGATTTGAGTATTTGTTTGTCCAGGTTAGGCTCTCCGGATGGGTGGGATATCAAATTTCGGTGTGAGCCCAAGTACCAAACAGAGTGAACTAGATGAGGCCTGAGGAAGGAAAACCACATCTGTTGAGGCCAATGAGGGCCTATGAGGATAGCAGAGACCTTCAGGTCTGAAGAAACTTTGGAATGAGGCGGAATTGGGGAAAGACATAAAAAAGTCCCAGGGTGGGTGACCCCCCCCCCCCATGGAGGATAAGAGCAAAGAACTTGTTGTATTTGGTGTTCAGGGAAGATGCAAAAAGATCACAACAAGGACAGCCCCAACAGCTGAAGATCTGCTCTGCTACTAACAGACTGGGGGACCACTTGTGAGGGAGCAAAATGGATCTGCTAAGCCTGTCTGCTAGAATGTTGGACCTCCCTGGGACATATGTTGCCACTAGAAAGCGATGTGACAATATCACCCATTGCTATACTCTTATTGCCTCTTGACATGAAGGGTAAGACCAGGTTTCTCTCTGTTTGTTGTGGCACCAAACAGCCATGTTGTCCATTTGAATGGACCGGAGGAAGGAAAACCACATCTGTTGAGGCCAATGAGAGGCTATGAGGATAGCAGAGACCTTCAGGTCTGAAGAAACTTTGGAATGAGGCGGAATTGGGGAAAGACATAAAAAAGTCCCAGAGTGAGTGACCCCTCCCCCTTCATGGGGTATCAGAGCAAAGAACTTGTTGCATTTGGTGTGCAGGGGAGATGCAAAAAGATCGCAACAAGGATAGCCCCAACAGCTGAAGATCTGTTCTGCTAACAGACTGATGGACCACTTGTGAGGTAACAAAATGGATCTGGTTAGCCTGTCTGCTAGAATGTCAGATCTCCCTGGGACATATGTTGCCACTAGAAAGCGACATGAAAATATCACCCATTGCTATACTTTTATGGCCTCTTGACACGAAGGATAAGACCTGGTTTCTCTCTATTTGTTGTGGTATCAAGCAACAGCCATGTTGTCCAATAGAGTGGAAATCACATCCAAAGGTAGAGAGTCCTGAAAGGCCTGCAACACTAGGAGGACTACTCTGCTCTGCAAGATATTAATGTGAAGATTGGGTTCTAGGTGAGACCTCATGCCCTGGACTGTGCTTCTCAAGTAATGCTCCCCAAACACTAACAGGAGGGTATCCATGGTCACTGTGGCCTGAGGTATCATAAAAATGAAAGGATGCCCTTCTTGAAGGAGAGGGGTAATTAGCCACCAACAAATGTGATCACTGCAAATGTTTGTGAGATTGATTGGCTAGGACAATGATTGATGCCTAATCAGCCATTGTACCAATAGTGTTCTTTGTAGGACTCATGTGAAATCTTGGAAAAGGGACCAGTGTAATGGAAGCAGCCATGGAGCCAAGAAGACAGAGAACCAACTTGGCAGGTAGTTTTCTGTGTGACAGGAACTGTTGTGCTTGTGAATAGAGGGTTGACATTTGACACAGGGTTGGAGCTTCACTATGAGTGTTGTCATATCTAAAAGGGCTCTGATAAACTCCAGAGATAGGGCTGGCTGTAGTTGAGATTTTTTCAGATTCATTGTGTTCCTAAGGTTGTGAAATAGATGGAACAAGGAGTCCCTGGCAAGGATTAGTGGATCCCTGGATGGGGCAGTTATAAGCCATTCATAGAGAACAAGGAAAACCTGGAATCTTTGCAGTCATAGATGAGGTGTCACTACTGCCTTGTATTTGGTAAACACCTGGGGGCTGTGGGAAGACCAAATGACAAAGCTCTAAATTGGTAGTGACTGGCTCCCAGCCAGAAGCAAAGAAATTTCCTGGAGTGCCTGTCCATTTTGATGTGGTAGTATGCATCCTGAAGATCTATTGAGTGCATCCAGTCAATTCTACTCAGCAATGGAAGAACTAACTGCATCGTAACCATCCAGAATTTGGTCCGAAAGATAAATTTGTTCAACTGTCTGAGATCCAAAATTAGTCATAGGTCCCCAGTTTTCTTGGCACTAATAAGAATTGTGAGTAAATTCCAGATCCTCTCTGGTCTGGTGGTACCTCTTGGATGACTTGATTTTTTAGGAGCTTCTCCATTTCTGAACCTGCAAATT
The DNA here is from genome assembly GCF_019279795.1 of Protopterus annectens. Lineage (NCBI taxonomy): Eukaryota > Metazoa > Chordata > Ceratodontiformes > Protopteridae > Protopterus > Protopterus annectens. The sequence goes on along the minus strand of NC_056726.1, from coordinate 425,571,337 downwards.
TCTTTTGAGAGGGTGGTATGTTCAGAATTTTCTTTTGAGGTGGGGGAGTGGAATACATTGGAATGAAGCAGCCTCTGGAAATTATTCTCTGCACTCACTTGGCTTGAGTGAAAGTTGTCCAGCCATGTAATGCAGAGATAATAGCTCCCTGAGTGCCTGCAGAATGGGGCAGTTGGACAACTTTTCAGGGCATTGAAAGGGCTTCACCAATAAGGGCCACCTGAAACTCTGATTCTGAGGACCATCTCTGCCTCTTGGGCAACATCCTATGTTAGAGTCCCCCCCCCCCCCGGCAGAGGAAGCTTGCCCTCCAGAAGTGTCAGGCTAAAACCCCTGATATTTTTGGAACCAGATTCTCTTCCCCACCTTCTGATTTCTGGAGAAGGTCCTCTGGGGAGTACAGAATTTGATCCCCATGGCAGATGAGGATTTACCATCCTGTTCACTCCTAGAAATAGTTTCTTTCACCTTTGGATCATATAAGGTTGATCCATCATATGGGGCTTTGATAAAGGACATCTTACAGTGCTCCACAAAAATCACAAGTCAAATCCAGGCATGCATTCTGTAGGAAATACCTGTGCTGGTTGCTCTAGATGCCCCCTCTGTGGCATTAGAGGTAAGATGCATAGAAGTATTAGATATGGAGAGTAGGGTAGCCGTCTGTGAATCAAGGGTCTTTTTATGATTCACACATATGGTCCCCGGAAAAGAAGTGGAGATCTCCTTGACCAAATCAGGTAGTTAAGTGCTGTCATTGAAAAGGTGGAAAAGGCATAAACTCCCTTCCCAAACCTGTCCAGAACATGAGATTCTCTGTTTGGCAGATGGACAGAGGAGTTCTCCTCAGTGAGTTCCTTCTTGGTGGCTGTTGTCACCACCATAGATTTGACCCTTGCTCCAGTACAAATGGTTTTTGGGAGCCAGTAAAAATTTGTTTGACTTTTTGTTAATTGGTTTAACTGTGTCAGGTTTCTTCCAAACCCAAAATGAGATAAGATCCACCATCTCATCTAAAGGAAGTATGACCTAAGAAGTACATGGACTAGAATCAATTTCTCAAAGAAGGTGTTTAGGAAGACCAACCCCCTTTCTGTCTAAGAAGTTCAAGGATCTCTCCACATATGACATCCACAAGGGAGGATCTTGGGGAACTATCTCCCTCATCAAATCAGTATCGGTGGCTGAAGATTCCTCAGAGAATCTAAGTGCCACCTCTTGCACTTGTGATTCCTGGGAACCTCTTCCATGGGTTGCTCAAGAGAGGATTCAGAAACATATAATGTCTCACCTGGGAGAACAGGATAAAGGCTATCGAGAACTGTCTGCCCTGAAAGCCTGAAAGTACCAGAAGAGCATGCTGTGAACATTGGGAGATCAAACGGAGGAGGGTTGGATCCGACTTAGAAGCAGAAGATCTGTCAGTCTGTTGAGAGAGCATTCTCTCAAAAGTCTTAAATGCCAAATCTACAATCGTTCCAGGAAGGTTCTCTTTCTGGTCTGAAACCCTAGGGGAATGGTTGACCCTAAAAGCTGTCCAACTCAGATACGAAGCAGTTGCTGGAGCTGAACTGTCAAGTGCTGAGGCCCTTACAGGAAGGGAAGGGAAGGAAAAGATTCAAGGATCTCAGATCTGAACCCAGCCTGTCAGAGTCAATGCCAGAGTTACAGCTCCAGGAGTCCGATGACTCTGACAGTTTCGGAGCTGTCCTCAAAAGAGAACTGACTGGAGTCAAGGAAATATGAACCACTACCTCTGATGTAGATCTACCCTGGGCTAAGGTTGAATCCAGGGGCTCAGATCCAGTGAGTTGAATTAGAGAAGGATCCATGAATGGGTAGTTGGAAGAAATAACTCTACCGGACCCAACAGTGGCTGGATCCAGGAGCACCCCCAACTGAATCTGGGTTCATAAGAAATGCCACATCATTCTGTCCACATCTGCTTCTGTAAGACCCCTGGAGGATCTAACTGACTTGAGAGATGAAGCAGGAGAAGGAGGTCTGGAACAAGTTGTTCCTATAAGGTAGGAGACCTAAGCCTCAGAGTTACTAGTTAAGGGGAGAACAGAGGAGGAGCCACAGAGCCTATAACAATAGGATCTGAAGGAGGTATTTAATACAAAGAGTTAGTTGCCTTAGGAGCCAGAGCCAAAGAGGGGGTTTGATACGGGGAGCATTTCCTTGATGACTTTGACTTTTTCAGGGTGTTCAGTTTTATGTTTTGGTTTAGGTGATGAAGAAGCAGAACAAGGGGATGAATCCTCTGCTTTTCCAAAAGCAGGAGTCTTCATGCCAGAAGTTATTCTCTCCTCCACTGCTCTCTGACCAAATGCTACACGGATACAGCATCCTATGTCCAGGTGAGCAGGACCAAGACATTACACACACTTATTGTGTACATCCAAATTTGGTAATTCATGTGTACAGGACACACATTTTTAAAGCCTGATGGTTTGCCTGACATGATAACATAAATAGACAAGTCAAACAACAATGAAAGAAAATAGTAAACACCACATTATGGATAATATCAAACTATTAAACTATTTAAACTAGTTAAACTAAGTATTTATAAATGCATACCCAAAACAATAACACTATTAAAGGTAAACTATGAATGAACATTTAACATGCCTATAAGAGAAATCAGATATATGCATTTTGTTTACACAAAAAAAAAAAAAATTGAAATTCAGGGGCAGGGAATAAAATATTCCTGTAATAAAAACTGTAAAGCGAGATATAAAAGGTTGAAAGTCGTATCTTTTGATGAACTACAATGACGATGCTTGAGCATCACAGAAACCATCAGTATTTGAAAGTGACAAAAAAGATCTGGGGTAGCTCTTTTTATACATGGGGATTATGGGTAGGGGAGGAGCCTGATCACCGAATCCTAAGATTCAAAATGGCCAGAGATGGATATGACTTTGGATCCCAGACCCATATGTATAGGAATAGATGGAAAAGACATCAGATCAATAGTTATGTCTCTTACAGTATTTCGCTTATCAATAATTTCTTTAATTCTACCAGGATAGTGTGCATACCAATGTGGTAATCTGAAGCAACAGTATCTCCTTGACAACCCACCACTATATGGTGTTACTTTTGTTAGCTAACTCACATAGCCTTTGTTCCCAATGCTGTCTTTGCAGACACTTGGACTGTACATGTTCCACTTGGTTACACTGTCAGTATTTCATCCCACTACCTTGCCATATACTGGAAACTGTGACTTTCCCATTTGTTCCTGTAACCTGCTGTGATGTCTTAGACTACTCCAGTGGGTTAACTTATGTCTACGTACAGTGCAAGGCAACCCCTTCTTGTATAATTTTGCCCTGATGGCTAGACAAAGGTCACCATTTGTTCTCATTTTCCCAGAAGTGGTATATTCCCAGTCTATTTTATTCTCACGGGGTATGCTTTAAGTAGTCTAAATAAGCAACATCACTTAATGTACTTAATGCATAAGTAGCTCTGCCTGTGAGCAGACAGGATAAAAGCCTCGCCCACTGCTCTGGTCTATGTTGTGCTGATTACACACACATTCAAATTCCAAAATAAAACTTTCAAAGTCATCCTCCTCTTTATACAGAGGAAGAAATAAATATATATATATATATATATATATATATATATATATATATATATATATATATATATATATATATATATATATATATATATATATATATATATATATATGGGTCTACCTGATAACACCGACACGCCAAAACACCGACAACGACAAAACCGAAAGTTCAAAAACACAAACTTCAGATGCCCGACAAACCACAATCCCGACAATCAACAAAACAAATACCTTTCCTGAAAAACACACACACAACACAAGCACACCAAAAGCCTTACAAACCTACACTAAACCTTACATACACAACTATCTATGCACTAACCTTAACCCAAACCCTAACCCTAAGGTCCGTCACTATCGCACACTTAACTTACCCGCACCCTAACCCTAACTCACTTAATCCGCCCCTAACCCTTAAGCCTGTCACTATCGCACACTTACCTTACCCGCACCCTAACCCTAAATCACTTAACCCGCCCCTAAACCTAAAGTCGGTCACTATCGCACACTTACCTGACCCAAACCCTACCCTAACATCCGTCACTATCACACACTTACCTTACCCACACCCTGACCCTAACATCCGTCATTATCGCACACTTACCTTAACATGTCGGTGTTCTCAGCGTTGGGATTCTCAATTTTTGGTCTTCTCTGTTGTCGATCTTCCGGTGTCGGTGTTCTCATTGTCAGCGTTGTGGACTTTCGGCATTTTCAGGTAGACCCATATATATATATATATATATATATGTGTGTGTATATATATATATATATATATATATATATATATATATATATATATATATATATGGATCTCCTTTCATTCACTGAAAATACATTTCACTGAATTTCAGTTCACCCTCACCAAATTGCTGAAAGCTCAAATCACTGAAAACTCATTTCACCGACTCACATTTCACTGAATGTAAGTACAATTGGGCAAATAAAATGTATATGCCCCTTTCCCCACTGTAGTGCGATCCTGGTGTTAGGGGGTGTTAGTTAATTTGCTTTTCTATTTATGAATCTCATTTCACTGAAAGCTAACAATATAATACCAAATGTAGGTGGGGGGGTTACGTAAATGGATGAAAGTAGACCCACATATACATACATATATATATATATATATATATATATATATATATATGGGTTTGCATGGAGAGATTATAAATCGTCAAGCAAAGGAAAGTGAGCAGTATTGCTGGAAATGATCAAACTCAAGTCTTGGTGAGTACCTTCAAGAGGTGGATCTTCTTTTTCACAAAATCTCACCAAGACGACACCGATATATAGACTATATTTATATAGCATATATTATGGACAGAAATAGGTCAAAAATTAAAAAAGATAGCTGGGTGCATAAGACTCAGGATAAAAAAGTGCCCAATCCTGGTAGGTACACTGGTGCCAGGACTGAAAAAATGACAGTGTAGAATCCTCAAAATACAGAAACATTCCTACAATGGGGCCAGGCCCAGGGGGAGGATGGCACACTGTTGTAGAAGGAAGTAGCAGTCCACAAAAAACACAAAAACTGATAGGTCAAAGAAGAGCCATAAAGATGATAGAGTGGACTATTGAGGATAAGAAAGAAATTATGTATTGTTACTATTATGCAAAAAGCCCAGAATTTTCAGATGCAAGATATACAAAAAGATTAAGAGAGACATTAGAGGAAAGAAAAATACTTCCAAAAGAAAAACTGTCAGAAGCCTCAGATAAAAAGTTGTGTTCATTAATACAACAGATTTGTGAAAAACAGTATATAGACCAAGAAACTTTGATCTGTTTGGAAAAAGAAGCATCTGAGGAAGTGCAAAAATATAAATTACAAAACCTAGCGATTTTTGAAAAGTATAAAAAAGAAATATGGGCATGGGAAAGAAAGAGAGATTTGATATGGTGCAATATGTATGCAAAGGCGAAAGCCAAATTAATCAATATAAAGAAGGCAGCCCCAAAGATATGCAAAGGCATCCAGATATGGAAAATTTCACAATAAAAAAAATCACAAAGATGGAATGTAGAGAAGAAAATCAGTAAATTAGAAGTTAAAAAATAGAAGCTGAAGTTATGGAATGTCTGCAAAGTGAAGGATTAGGTGTAGAAGGTCTAGCACAGATTATATCACAGCATAATGGAATGAGTCCCCAAAATAAGGATAAACAGGAAGATCAGGAGACATCTGAATAAGAAATATGGACATGGGAAAGAAAAAGAGATTTAATATGGTGTAATTTCTATGCAAAAGAGAAAGCAAAACTAACCAATACAGAAAGAGCAGCACCAAATATATTTCAAGAGAAATACAGGCAAAGGAATCCTGACATGGAAAACTTTACAATACAAAAAATAAGAAGACAAAGAGGAAAATTAAAAAAGGATATTAGTAATGGAGAAGTTAAAGAAATAGAAACTGAGGTTATGGAGTACCTGCGAAGTGAAGGATTTAGTGTAGAAAACGTAATTCAAAAAGCACCACAACAGGATAGAGCAATGGACATCCAAATTAAAGGGGAATCAGTGGAACGGGAAGCAATTGGTCCGGTGTCATATGAAGATATTTTGAAGCCTTCCACAGGAAACCAGTATAAATGATTACTTGAATCTAGACAGCGAGGGAAGGAACAGTAAACTGTGGAAACTCTGATGAAGTTAATGTTGAGGAGTGACAGGCCAGTGAGTTCCCATATGACAGAGCAACAGATGGCACAGGATGAAATTGAAGAGAATGTGCCACAGGAAGATGCAATAGAACTTTTTGTAGAATGCCTGCAGGAAATGGAAAACAAAAAAAATATGCCCTCAGTTTAAAAGAAAATGAGCTAAGAGAAGTGTTGCTTGATTTAATGAAGATAGACATATTAAGATACATGAAAGAAATAGATTGCAGAAGGTCAATAAAACCCCAAAAAGTCAGAAGTTTGATAAAACAAATGAACACAGTAATTAGGATCTGTGTGATATAACAGAAATAAACAAGATATATTACTGTGCAGCTAAATTAATAACTGATAAAATTCTACCACAAGAACACAGGATAGTGAGGGAAAGGAAGGGGAGAAATCGAATACCATCATGGAAGTATCGAATAGAGAAAACTATAAAGCAATTAAGATAAGAAGTGTCACTGTTAGAAGAGTATAGAAGAGGAAACAGATCAACAAAAATACTTAGAAAGATAGACATGATAAAAGCAATGCACAGTGTTAGAACAGATCAGGATCTATCATGCACTATCGCAAATAAACTAAAAATCTCAGCACTGGTGGAGAAACAGAAGATGCACAGATAAATATAAAGGAAAAGTATAAAATAAGCAATTTATTGCTGATTCAAAAAAGTTTTATAGAGAATTGGGAAACATAGTAAAATGAATTGAAAGGCCACCAAAAAAAGAAGAAATAGATATATTTTGGGGAAGTATTTATGAAGAAGTAAAAGAAAGAATAAGAAGTTTAAAGATACAGGATATGAAATGGGATGAAGTAACAGCCAGAGAGATTAAAACAAAGTTAAGAAAATCCTCTAACTGGAAAACCCCAGGCCCAGATGCAGTACCTAACTTATGATTGGAAGTATTAACATCTCTGCACAAAGATTTAGCCATGAGTAAGAACTATTTATATGCGCACCCCAAACAGACATCAACCTGGCTATCAACTTAAGAGTGAACCTGCAAGCTACCCTAAAAATTATAGACCAATAACTTGCCTTCCAACGACATATAAACTCTACACTGGAATTGATGCCGACAAACATTATAGTCATTTAGAAGAAAACTCAATTATGGCAATAGAACAAAGGGGCAACAAAAGAAAGTCATATAGAACAAAGAATCATTTGTTGTTAAACAAAGTCAGAGTGGAGGACTATAAAAAGGGGAAGAATCTAAGTATGGCATGGACTGACTACAAAAAAGCATTTGATTGTATCCCAGATTCATAGATAAAAGAGTGCTTAAAAGTGTAAACGATATACCCTACAATGATCGACTACATTACAGTGACTATGAAACAGTGGCAGACCACTTTGTAATTAAGCCATGATAAAGGACAAATTATTATCCCAGGGATAAAAAAATTCAAAGGGGGATATTCCAGGGTGATTCCCTGTCACCGCTGCTATTCTGTCTTGCACCTAACCCATTAAGCTGTCTACTTAACAGCTTAAGCCATGGCTATAATTTGGCTCCTAGAAAACAGTGTAAAGACTTCTTATCTTCTCTTTGTCGATTATTTAAAATGGTATAACTCATCAGATGATGAACTGAAAGCACAACTGCAAGTTGTCAAAACTTTTTCAGATGATATAAGAATGTCATTTGGTCTTGATAAATGTGCAAAAGCAACCTTTAAAGCAGGAAAACTGCAGCACCAAGAAATCATTAGTTTGGGACAAGAATCTGATATAAAAGAACTTGAGCAAGATGGAGTGTAAATATTTGGGAAATGAAGGATCAACAATAAAACATGAACAAATGTGAATAAAACTTTAGTAAGGAATACTTTAGAATACTTAAATTAAGCCTGAAAACAGCATTGACATCTAGGAACAAAATTCAGACTATAAACCAATTTGCTATTCCTGTCCTAAATTACAGTTTTGGAGTGATTGACTGTCCCCAAAATGTGTTGGGTAGATTGGACAGGAAAACAAGTAGGATGCTTCATGCTCACCAAATGATTTATAAAAATCAGTGCATACCAAGATTATATATTCCCTGTTCCGAAGAAGGGACGTGCCTCCTTGAAACTGATTACATGTATAGATCTGCAATCAAGGGACTGCACACATATCTGCTGACCTCACAGGACCCAAACATAGTGAAAGTTTTGAAACATGAGAATAAATCTAAGATGACTTCCCTGCTTAGTCTAGCAGAAACATATCGGCGTCAAGCAGGAATGAAAATCCAACCTGAAGTAGATAGAACAACTGAATGTGCCAAGAAACAAAAGAAAGAATATAAGGTAAAGGACCAGATGAGAAGACACGAAATGTGGAAAATGCATAAATATAGTTAGAAGTATAGAAAACTTCTGGAAGAACCTCGTGTTGATCATGATCGAATGTAGGAATGGTTAAGGAGAGGCAGATTCAAACCAAGAGATGAAAGGTTAACACTGGCGGCCCAAGATAGTGAGCTACGTACACGTTGGTTTACAAAGTCATTTGAACATGTGGGAGAAACACAGAAATGTCGGTTTTGTAAAACAGAATTAGAAACAGTTGCACACCTTGTTGCTGATTGTGACATAATAATGGCAGAAGGATTGTATACTGAAAGGCATAATAATGTGGCAAGACCGCTGCACTTGGGATTGTGAACGCATGATATTGAAGTGGCTGAAAAAAGTACAGTTGTGTACACTTACCATAAATGTAGATGTTCAAGTGTATTCACTGTTGCAGTCATCACATTTGGATTATCTGCCTGTAGGTAGCCCTCAGGCGGCCTGAATACCAGAGTCTTCTTATTTCTGCGTCGGATGCTGTCGCTTCTTCCATGATGTCAAGTCGTCAGGGGTATAAAACATGCAGCCGACACCATTACTTCAGTTTTTCTTGCCCCAGATGTCAGATGCCCCCCACAATAGGAAGCAATTATATGGTGTGGTAAACCCCCATCAAAAAGCAAATACACAAAAAAAAAAAATAAATATACCACCAATAAGGAAAGGTAGAGCCAAGAGAGGTCAGGAGGCTGGAGGGAGGGTAACCAGGACTGCAAAAGTGAATACACTCAAACATCTACATTTATGGTAAGTGTACACAAATGTACTATGTTCTTCGTGTTTCACTGTTGCAGTCATCACATCTGGATTGATTCCCAAAGCTAAGGAAGGGAGGAGGAAGTTATTAAGCCCTGCAAGACTGCAGTGGCAAATCCAGCTCTAGATTTAGAAAAGATAGGCATGTGATAATGCTTGGTGAAGGTATGCACAGAGCTCTAGATAGCAGCTTCTAGGATGTCCCTGGAAGGGACTCCTCTGTGAAATGCCGCAGAGGTAGATGCAGCCCTGGTGGAATGAGATCTTATCCCATGTGGGGTAGGTTTTCCACGGTGCTTGTAGCAGAAATGAATGCAATGGGCTATCCATTTGGAAATGGTTTGCTTTGAAATGGCCTTCCCCTCTGCCCCTGCAGCAAAGCCAACCAGCAGCTGTTCAGATTTCCTGCGAGGCTTAGTCCTGTCCAAATAGAATCTAAGTTGTCTGTGCACGTCCAGAGAGTGCAGTATTCATTCCCCTTTGTTTTGTGGATTGGGGAAAAAAGTAGGCAAATGAATGGACTGCTTTACAGCCACAGTAGACACCACCTTGGGCATAAAGGAAGGATTAGTCCTGAGGGAAACCCTGTCTGCATGGAAGATAATGACGGGTTCCACTACCATGAGGACCTGTTATTCAGACACTCTTCTTGCTGAAGTGATGGCTAGAAGGAAGGCTGTTTTCCAAGAAAGGAATTTCAACTCTGCTGTTGCAGCTGGCTCAAAGGGGGGTAAGAGTGAGCTTTTCCAATACAAAGTTAAGGTCCCAGGCTGAAGTGGGAGCTCTCCTGGGGGTCTTAAATTTTTGACCCCTCTAAGGAACTGTTTTAGCAATGGGTGAGAGAAGAGGGGTGGCTCAGTATTATAATGTGCTGAAATGGCAGAGGCATGAATTTTAATTGACGAGAAGGATAGGCCCTTGTGGAGCATTTCTGTTAACTACTCTAGAATATGAGGTAAGCTGGGTACCATTGTGCCCATTCCCTGAGCCTGGCTCCAGGAACAGTATCTTTTCCACTTTTCAGCATAGGATTTTATAGTTCTAGGCCTCCTTGCCTCCAGAATGACATCCAGCACCTGCTTACTGAGGGATGCTAGAGGAGAGCTCAAGGAATTAGCCAGGCTGTAAGGTTCAGGGTTTGAAGCTGAGGGTGCAGAATCTGGCTCACCTGCTGGGACAGCAGGGAAGGGGTCTGAGGCAGGTGCCATGGTTGTAGCAGTGTCATACTGCGCAAGAGGGGGTACCAGTGCTGGCATGGCCAGTCTGAGTCTGGTGAAATCAGTATTGTCCTTGGCTTGTCCTGTCTGATCTTTAGTAGAACCTTCCGAGAGGAAGAGGCAGAGGGGGAAAGTCATAAACCGAGAGGCTTTTCCAGGTAAAGGACAGGGCATCCACTTTCCAAGCTTGACTGTGGGGAGTTCTTGTGCAGAATTGGTTCAACTGGTAGTTCTGAAGGGAGGAAAACAAGTCTACCTCTGGAGTCGCCCATTTGTTTCTCAAGAAGTTGAATATTTTGGGTTCTAGTTTCCATTCATGTGGGTCCATGAGATTTCTACTTAAGTTGTCTGCCAGTGAATTTAGTTTGCCTGGCAGGAATTGTGCTTGTAGGTGTACTTGGTAGCTCAAGGCTGTGTTCCACAGAGCCATGGCTATTCTGCAGAGAGGGTACGAGTGGGTTCCCCACTGCTTGTTTATGCACCACATAACTGTGGTGTTGTTTGTCTTTACCAATATTTGTCCTGGAAGAATAAGGTCTTTGAAGGCTGTTAGAGCATTCTGTACAGCTAACATTTCTTTTTGATTGATATGCAGGTGCATCTGTCTCGGGTTCCATTTGCCCTGAATGCACTGCCCTGCCATGTGAGCCCCCCATGCATAGTCTGATGCATCTGTTGTTAGGGTTTGGGTGGCAGGTGGTAGAGTGAAAGGGAGTCCCTTTTTGTGATAGCAGGCCTCTCCCCACCAAAGGAACTCTGTCTTCATACAAGGAATGATAGAAATCATTGTTTCCAGGTCCTGAGAATGTTGACACCATAGGGGCTTTTTAGATACCATTGGAGTTCTCATATGCAGTCTTGCATATGGAATTAGTAGAATGCAAGAGGCCATGAACCCCAGAGCTTGCAATATTTTCCTTGCAGATAGCTGGGGTTTTGTGGCCAATAGTTTGAAGTAGGTTGAAAAAATAACCTTGCTTCTCTGGAGTGAGGAATGCCATCTGGGAAGTTGTGTTCAAGCTTGCTCCCAGGAATACAATCGGTTGGCAGGGTACTAGGTGAGATTTCTTTTCATTGCTGGTGTACCCCAGTGAGGTTAGAAGTTTCTTTACGAATGCCAGGAGTTGAAATAGCAAGTCCTGGCTTTCTGCCTGAATCAGACAATCGTCCAGATATGAGTAAATTTGAATATTTCTCTGCCTGCAAAATGCAATGGCTGGAGCTAGACACTGTGAACACCCTGGGTGCAGTAGATAAGCCAAAGGGAAGTGCAGAGAACTGAAAGTGCATGGAGCCCTCCCTGAAACGTAGGTATTGTCTGCAGGATCCTCTTATTGGGATGTGCAGGTAAGCTTCCTTTAAGTCTAGGGTTGCCAGCCAGGCATCCTTGGCTAGTATAGGAAGAAGCTGTTGAAGAGTTAGCATTTTGAATTTTGGAACCACAAGAAAGGTGTTGAGAATAGAGAGGTCCAGGATAGGATGCCAGGAGTTGTCTTTTCTGGGTTCCAGAAAAAGCCTTGAATAAAAACCTTGTCTCCTTTGTTCTGCTGGGACAGGTTGAACCACTCTGATACTGAGAAGAGAGAGAACCTGCTGTTGGGCTTCCGCCCATTGATTTGGGGGTAGGTCTGGCCAACCATTTGGGGTTGGTAGTGTGTGGAAGTGGAATCTGTATCCTTGGGAAACTATGTTCAAAACACATTTGTCCTGGGTAATGAGTTCCCAGTTTTTTGCATGCAGGGCGAGCTTTCCTCCTAAGGGAGCAGGTAGTTGAGCAGGGCTTGGAAGGGTTAAGGTTAAGTCATTGTGCCATTTTTCTGTAGGGGGTGGCTTACTACTCCCTGCTTTGGAAGTGGGAGCCCCCCACTGCTTAGATCTGTGCGTAGCCTGAGACTGTAGCCTGGTGGTCTGCTGTTCCTGGATTTGGACTGAGAAGGCCTGGAAGGGACTGGAAAGGACCAGTTCTTTGAAGGCCAATGTCTACTGAATCTGGGAGGCTGTACTTGTAGGAAATCTTTAACAGTTTGCATAGATTTGGCTTTTTCCTCCATCCTTTTGAGGACTTCTTCTGCTTTGTTGCCAAAAAGGCGGTCTTGGTTTAAGGGAGCATCCAGTAATTTAGCTTTAACATAATATGGCAAGTTTTGTTACTTAAGCCAAGCATGCCTTCTAAGTACAGACCCAGTGACAGCAGCCCTGCAAGATGCTTCTAAAGCATCAAAACCACATTGCAAAGTATATTTACCAACTTGTTCTGCAGAATGCATTAAATCTTGCAATTCTTTGTGTTCAGCACATTCAGTAATCAACATAATTTTCTGTTTGAGTAGTCCCATAATATGCAGCTGATACTTTAACATATGAAACTGGCAATTTAAAGCCGTAATGGCCAAAGTAGCAGAAGTGTATATCTTCTTACCCCATCTGTCTAAGGCTCTAGAATATCTATCAGAAGGGGTAGGATTTCTGGCAGCCTTAATGCCTTTTGGTCCTTGGGAAATGGTCTCTGGATCCGCAGAAGAATTCTTAAAGAGGAACTTGTGAGAGTCAGGTACTCTGTAGTACCTGTCAGGTTTTCTGGGAGCTGGAGGTAAAGTGTCTGGGGTAAGGCTAGATTCCAAGAAAGTATGTCCAGAACAGGCGGGATAGCTAAAGGCCTGTGTTGAGGCAGGAGTAAGAATTCCCTAAGTCTCTTTTTGGACTCAGAGTAATCCTGGCTTTCCCAGCGGAAATGCTCCCTAAAGGTATGCAAGGTTTCACCAAAAGAAAAATCTTCTGGAGGGGAAGCAGAGGGAATGGAATCCTCTGCATCAGAATCCTCATAAGTAGATAAGGGCAAATCCTGGTAATCAGAAGGAGCAGAAATATCAGATTCATGATCAGAAGAATCAGAAAGAAAATCAGTTCTAGGTCTCTTAGAGGGGGAAGGCTGACTTCAGCCATTCTAAGCATTTGTTTTTGAGGCATATGGGCCTGAGCCTGTGGTCTGGTCGTCGGTTTTCTAGGCGTAGTGCGAGTTTTTGGCCTGGGGAATTCAGAACTTCTGGATGGCATCGGTTTAATATGAATGTCTGTAGGCCTGAATACACACTCAGAAGCCAGTGCCTGCACAGCGGCTCCGGACCCATCCAAGATAGAGACATCCGCAGGTTCCATAGTCAAAGAAGCATCTCGCGGCATACCAGACTCTAAATGGGTCTCAGTAGAGACCAGCGAATCTGAAGTAGCAGGTATCAGGGGCTGCGAAAGCACCTCACTGAGTGACGATGGATTGGCGACTAGCTTAATGGAAGTGTCATCAGCAGTTTTGGACCTATAGGGTCTCTCCCTGTCTTTATCTTTACGTTTTTTTGGAAGATCGGTAGTCGGATGGCTTAACAAAGCTATTTTGGAGTACATAGATTGAGTACAAAAGTAATTGGCTGCAAAAATAGCCCGATGATGAATAATTCGGGCGTTGAACAAAGCCCAAAACTGACAGCGAGGGACGTTGTGGTCTGGGCCTAAACAGGGGATGCAGTAAGAATGAAAATCTCTATGAGGTATTTGCTTTCCACAGGTAAGACAATTGTTAACTTTTACTGACATCAGTTAGAGCAAGAAAAAGGATCCCCAATGGGGTACTTATCTTTTTTGAAGACTTCGGGTCTGAAACTCGAAAACGAAAATTTCAGGAGATGGCCGACTGGCACTTGCGAACTGCTTCTGCTTTGGGCACCACACGGCAAGAAAGACTGATGTAATGGCATCGGCTGCATGTTTTATACCCCTGACGACCTGACGTCATGGAAGAAGCGAAAGGGTCCGACGCAGAAATCCGAAGACTCTGGTATTCAGGCTGGCTGAGGGCTACCTGCAGGCAGATAACCCAAATGTGATGACTGCAACAGTGGAACACGAAGAACACCACTGGAAACATGAGCTACAAAGCATCATAGAAAATGATGAAGTCTACGTCACATGGGATTACCCATTACTAACAGTTCAAAAGATGGATGCTAGAAAACCGAATATAGTAGTCCATGAAAAGAAGACAAAAGTAGCTTTGATCATTGAAATCACCACATCCAGTGACTACGGTGTCTTGTGTACAGAGAGACATGAAGTCATAAAATATCAGGACTTGCAGGCTTAAACAAGAGCAATGTGGAAGAAAGATTCCCAGACAGTAGCAATAGTAGTACGAGCAGCGGGTTTTAGAAAAAAGAATTTACAATTGTATCTAGATATGTTACCAGTATATGTAACACCATACAGTTTGCAAAAGGAGTCATTACTGGGGACATTTCGGGAGCTGTGAAGAGTACTTCTGGCTGACATCAAAGACTGAAACAATACTAATTTTATGAATTTTAATCGTACTTTGACTTTGGAATGGGGTCCATTCCTGTCATGGCATTAGAAATCCAAAAGAATTGGAGAAATTAAAAAAGGAAGAAATTTAGTACTGATCTTGGCTTCCAGGGATGGGTTTTCACCTCTGCTACTGACATAAACTTGGAGAAGCGTTAGGATTCCTTCTTGTGCTGATGCTACCTTTCTTTTACTGAAGCCTCATGAGGATACTTTTCTTCTCCTTTGTGGCTTTGGCATCTCTCTGCTTTGCTTTCGCTGCACATCAAGCTATTTCATTCTCACAGCTGCTTTGGCTTCCATGCATTTCATATCCAACTCTAGTTTCCTCAGTTCAAGTTACATTTTGAAATCATCAGTGGGTTTATTGATTTCCCCTTTCAATGCATAATGCACACACATCATCAGTAGGGTAAAACGAATCTGTCTCATGACGGTCTAATCCCAGCTCATGTTCCCTATTAGTGGGTGAACAATCCAACACTTGTTGAATTCTGCTTCACAATGATAGGAAGAGCCAACATCGAAGGATCAAAACACCTACAGCCACTGGACCAAACTTCAACTGCTTACAAGGCAGTTATCAACTCTTCCTTGGTCAAGTCAGCATGCAGGAGTCCCTATTACAGTGATAAAACAGTTATGTTACTGACAATTTGGCATATCCTTCACAGTTCATTTTGCCCGGGTCCTAACTCCTTGGTCTAAAAAATAAAATAAACACTACACAAGGTATACTTCTTTATATTTACTATGTGGCTGCAAGGGTACACACACCTTTTGGTGACAAAACTGTTTTCATGCTACATAAATCCAGTTAGTGATATGCACACAAATCAATTCATATGTTACTGCCAGGGTACAGTCACACAATTTGCACCAGTGTCACCAATTCATATGTAAAAAGGTTGACTTTAAGATTGCACATTAAATGTGCACTGCAGCTTTAGGCTTTGAGCAGTATCTGCCACAGTTAAATAAGTTTTATACTATAAAGCTGAATAGTGACTTCCCAGCAATTCCTCTGCCACACTCTCAGTCTAGTGCTTTTTAGTGCAATCTTACCAAGAGAAACTGAAACCTGTTAAAGAGATACACGCTCACTCACTGTAATATACTGTCACCAGCCGACCCATTTGGAACACCAACAATTTAAACTACTAAGTACTCTTAAATGAACTGACTATATCATATTAGATAATGGTAGCTGTAGCAAAGTCACTGACCAAAAGGTGGATGCCACAAATTTACTATACACCAGTTTTGGTGATTACCCTTGCATTCATTAATAAACAGCAATCAGCCAACAGTTTTTGAAACTGAACAATGAAATTCTTTACTGGAAATAAAATTAGGCAATGCACTTTGAAAATTAAATATAAAGGCAACTATACCATTGAACAATGATATACAAAATAAGAGATTTAAACTGACAGATATCATTTAGAACAAAAATTATCTAACAGCTATCTGGCCCTACGACTGGCAGAAGATCTACTGTAATATATCTAGCACTGATTGTTACAATAATTTACCTGTTGTAGAAAACTTAACTAGTAGAATTCATAAACATGAGCTGTATGACTGGTCAGCAAACTTTCTCTTTTCAGTCCAAAAACTTCACAGTATCCACAGTGTGGAGTGCTGTAGCAAATTATCAGTGGCAGTTATTTAGTCAGCACTACCTTTTGTGACAAGCTGACACTGACTCAGAATAAATCCAAGGTTAAGGTTTTGCAATACAATGTTTTGTGATTTTCCAGCTCCTCACTCTTCACCTATGTCTTCATCTTGTTTAATTTTGGCGATACTCTCTTGAGCTCAGTGGACAGTGGGTGATGTGGATCTGACATATGCTTCATACCTGGCTCTTTGGTACCAGATAACTGCTGAAACATCTTCAGAATTAAGTACTTGTTTCTGCCACTCCTTACACTAATGAGTTTAATGTCATTAGGCCTGATCAGTGATTGCAGTGCTGTCTAAGACTGCTGACAACTGATCTCCAGTACCTTAAGCCATTACGTGATGTTGTGCATGGGTTACTTATTGCTTTTTCACAATACATCTGCATTACCAGTGTATGTTTCAGTGACATCCTGCTCATTGCAACATCAACTATTAACTTGTCCTTCATAGGTTCATAGGTTCATACTAGGCTATCTGCCCTAGGGCATTTATAAGCCTAGCCCAAAGTTTTGTGGCTATCGCCACCCCTTAAGTTTGAAGGATACTATGCCCATTATTTTGCCGTACCTCTGTCCAGTAGTGACACAGAGGTGATCCCCGGGGTAAACCTGCGATCTCCCGTCCATTTGTCAAGATTCCTCTTGAACAAGGCCAGCGAGGTGCTATGCCTCACATGTACCGGGATCTTGTTCCACAGCATAGGGAGTCTCTGGGTGATGAATCTGTCCCTCCAGCACGTCCTATTTATGACTGTGTTGAGGTTTAAGTCTCTTGCTCTTGTAGTTCTGGTGGATTTAGATTTTTTGAGGTGGAGCATGTCCATTAATTCCGGGTTGGACATGGCCTTGTATGTCAGGCACAGGTCACCTCTGAGCAGACGGTATGCTACTGAATAGAGTTGGAGTTCCTTCAGTCGGGCAGCATAAGACATATTTTTGAGACCCATTATCCTTTTGGTGAGGAACTTTTGGGGTCTTTCCAATTGCTGCAGGTGTCGGGTAAGATACATTCCGAATGGGGCATTGTACTCAATCATTGGTCTGATGAGTGATGAGTACAGGGGAACAATGACCTCCCTTGATCTGGATGTGAACCCCTTCATGATCAGGTGGGCAATGTACAAGATCTTCCTAACTACCTTAGCAACGTGAGTGTCGAAGGAGAGGCTACTGTCAACCTGGGTCCCCAGATCCCTGATGACCTCTTCTGTGCTCAGCGGGTTGCCACCTATATGGTAGCTAGGGGTTACCTTGTTTTTCCCGAAGGGTATGACTATGCATTTTTTGGCGTTTAACTTTAGGCCATGGTTCTGGCACCAGTTTTCCATTTCTATAAGACCCTTCTGAAGGATATCTGTGTCTGAAGTGTTTTCAACTATGGCGCCCAGTTTGCAGTCATATGCAAACTTTGTCAGCCATAATCCTCTTGTGTTTGCTTGTACTTCTGAAAAATAGATGCCGAACAAGAGGGGACCCAGGACCGAGCCCTGTGGGACCCCACTTGTGACCGGCTTGGAATCTGACATAGCGCCTGCAACTCTGACCCTGTGGGTTCTGTCACTTAGCCAGTTTGAAACCCATCTAGTGACGTATGGGTTTACATTTAAGGTGGTGAGTTTTTCAATGATGCCCGAGTGGGGTATTGTGTCGAAAGCTTTTGCAAGGTCAAGGTAAGCTGTATGGACTGCCTTGCCCTCATCAATGGCCTTGGAGACCGTTTCGAAGAAGTCAACCAAGTTCAAGAGGCATGATCTGCCCTTGACAAAGCCAAACTGGGTTGGGTCCAATGTCTGTAAGTCCCCCATGTCTTTATTTATGAGGTCCATTATGATCCTTTCCATAGCTTTGCAAACCAGGCTTGTTAAGCTAATGGGGCGGTAGTTTCCAGGGTCAGTGGAGGCACCGTCTTTGTGAAGTGGGACAACAGTTGCCGTACGCCACTCCTTCAGTACGTATCCTGAGGTGAGGCTAAGATTAAACAGCTGCCTTAAATGCGGGTTTAATTCCTCATTGAGTTCGTGGAGCACACAGCCAGGGACACCGTCAGGTCCCATAGATGCTGTGTTTTTTTGCCTTGGAGAGAGCAGTTTTCACCTGGGTAATTGAGATGTTTGGGAGGCTGCAATCTGCCGGGATAGATATCTCTCCTTTTGGGGGGGAAGGGGGGGAGAAGTTTGCACTGAACCTGTCAGCCAGTATGTTGGCAATGTCTGTTGGTACAGTGATTTTTACATTATTATGAACTAATACTGAGCATATCTGGGAATTGCCTCCCAGGTTCCTAACATAGCTAAAAAAGGCCTTATGATTGTCTTTTGAGTCTTTGGCGATTTTTCTCTCAAAATTTGCCTTGGATGATTTTATGAGTGATCGTAGTTTTTTTACTTATGATGATTAAGGGTGTCTTCTCTTTTAGGAATTTTGCTCTATCTTGTAATAGCTTTCTCCTTTTATTGTAGAGCTTGTTTATGGCTGGGGTCCACCAGACTGGGCACTTGCCTTTGGTGGAGAGAGTCTTTGTTTTGTTTGGGATTGCCTGATCCGTGCAGTCCTGGAGGTGCTGGTAGAAGGCATTTGTAAGTGATTCAGCGGCTTGGGTAGTGGTTTTCACTGGCTCGGGGGCCTTGAAGGATACTACGCTGGACTTAAGAAGTGTGAAGTCAGCTTTTGAGAAGTTCTTTACTGTGGACTTTTTTATCTGAGGTGGAGGCGGGATGTGAACTTCCAGTGAGATTAGTTTATGATCTGATCTCACCAATGAGGGGTATACTTCTGGTGTTGAACATTGTGTCCCCATGTTTGTGATGATGATATCCAGTATGTTTTCTCCTCTTGTGGGAACGGTGACTAGTTGTTCCATGGCATTAGAGTTTATGAACTCTAGGAACCTTTGGGCTAGAGTATTGGGGCTTGAGTAATGATCCCAGTCAATATTCGGGTAGTTGAAATCACCCAATATGATGGTGTTTGGAGATACATTTAGCCGCTCCAGTGTCTTCAGGAAGGCTGTGTGGGGTTCCTGAGTTTGAGAGGGTGGCCTGTAACATGCTACAAATTGCAGAGCAGTCTTGCCTATGGTTAATTGCACCTGGATGGTCTCCGATGCTTCGTGCGTTGCCACCAACCTGGAGGTGTGGATATCCTTGATGAATATGGATACCCCCCCCCTCCTTTCTTGGTGTGGTCCAGATTTTGGGGCCGGAACGCATGATATGAGGTGAAACCTGATAGTGCCGGGGTGCTTTCAGGAGCCTTGAACCAGGTTTCCGTCACTGCACAAACATCGATGTTCTCCTTACTGAGAAGGGCCTCGAGTGCGTGCATCTTGAGGTTGAGACTTCTGGCATTGAGCAGCATTACCCTTAGTTTTTTTTCTTTTTTGTGTTCTAGGGTGATAGGTTTAGAATTTGAGCCTTGCCTAAAAAAGGCACTATGGGAGTGGCAAGAGCCTTTTCCAACATCCGGAAGCCTAAGGGTGACAGGTGCAAGCCGTCCCTTGCGAAGCAGCGTGGCTTGTCCAGCATGTCATCCCAGGCAGACAGACATTGGATCCCCTTTGAATGACACCAGAGGTTAAGCCAATTATTAAAGCTGATCATCTTTTCTCTGTATTGTGGCATCATTCTAGGTGAGGGTAGGATACTGCTCAAGGTCAGGGTCATACCTGCCTGGGCTACATAATCAGAGAGCTCCTCTATGTCTCTTTTCATGTAGTCCAGGGAGGTACGTCTCAGGTCATTCACACCAGCATGGACAATGACTGAGTCATACTTGTACCTGCTGTTGAGTGACCTGAGTGCTTGCGTTATGTGGCGGATTCTAGCGCCCGACAGGCAGCTTACTGTGACCTTCTCCTTACTCAATCTGGTGAGTGGGACGTCAGTGTGCCTGACTATGGAGTCTCCTATGACGAGTGTGTCTGGCATTGTGTTTGGCCTTAAGGGCTGTGATTGTTTGGCACACTGACTTTGTGATCTATGTGTTGCATGTGTTGTGTCTTGCTTGGGTGTCTGCTTTGGTGGCCTCTGCTGTTTTGGTAGATTTTTGATCAGAGCCTCCGAGTATGTCTTTGTGTGTTTATGTGTATGATTGGAATGTTTGATAGTGCTATGTGAGACTGGGTTAGTGGAGTGTGTGGTTACCTTCTCCTCCTTTCTGGTCTTGTCAGTCCTGTGTTGAGAGAGCTCAGCCTCCAGTTTGGCTATATAGTTGCATCTCTCGCAAGTATTTGTGTTCTGTGGGAGGAGGAGAGGGTTGTCTGTGTACATGAGGCAATTGTAACATTGCCTCGGTATTCCCAGATTCACCATTTGGGCAGGAGAGGACACTAGCAACTGACCCCTTGACATGCTAGAAGGAGAAAAAAAAAAAAAACTTTGTTGCGGGCTTGAGTGTGATAAAAAAGTGCTATATCTAAGAAAAAGAGCTTTTTGAGCAAGTGCTAGGCTTTTCAGATAGAGAATAGACTGCTTAGGAATCAAGTGGAGCTAAACTTATCAGTTAGAGAATAGGCTGGTTGATTACAAGTAGAGTTGGAGAGGAGCTATCCGAAGGGAAAAAATGAAGAGTGGAATTTAGGTGGCTGGAATAGTTTAACCTAGTTAAACCGCCGCTGCCCGATGGTGCTCTTGTAGCAACTCTGCGCTAATCCATGCTAAACCGTGCTAAAGCACGCTTTAGCGTACTTTATAGCAGGGGGTTGAAAGAGCTGGGAATTGACCCCAAATGGCCAATCGACTACTAGTTACTGGCTGATGCCACTCCAAAAATGGACAAATAGGCTGCTCAGTGCTCCCGGTAGGGCTTGGACTATATACAAAACCTACCAGAATCGGCAGTTGTCTGACTCAGATAATAAGGGACTTTTGAGATTCCTAGAAAAAGGCATGGACCAGCTGGAGGTTAAAATTATGGTCCTTCTTTGGGGAATTCACTTGCCAAATTAAGTAGTACAAAGTGCTACATCAAGGCTCAAAATGGTTTTGTTCAACCAAATCTTTTGATGTTAATTAGTCAGTTATTATCATGCTTAATCATTTGGGCAAATCATGTAAAGCTTTGTTTTAACATACTTACCGTATTGCATTTATTTTGTTCATCTTTTGTCTTTGTGAGGTTCTTTGATTTTAAAAAATGAACTCCGCACAATGTCTGAGTTACTTATTAATTATCAAGAAGGTACTTTTGCAAAATGCATGACATGATACATGTTCTAAATTGCCTATATTTAAATACCACACAAGCTTGCATGCAAAGTAAACACTGGCAACTGAGAACATGAAATGCTTTGACATTTGTTGACACTCTTTAAAACTGCATTAGATGTTATTACAAAAGCATAAGTAGGTCAGCATTATGTCACCTTGAGTGCTCACATCAAATCCTAGGCTATTTAACAATGTTTATTACTAAATCTCATACTGAGATTTTTACATTAAAAGCCAAACGAAACCTGTAATAAGAATGTTACTTTTTTCTGCATACCATATACAGTAATGATATTCTTCATTTTAACACATTTTCTGCTTTTAATTTTGCAGCTAGCATCCTAGTTTCTTTCCTTTCCATGTACTACTTCCAGTAAGCATTCATGACTTTCTGCATCCACTTATTACTTGCATGTTAATTCGCAGTAATCAATTTTCCATTCGTAAAAGAAACTGTCAGACAGGCTTTCACAATGTGCCATTTCAGAACTGAGAAAAGCAGAATAACATAATAATCTCATATCAAATCTAGCAATGTGATTATAAATGAAGTAATGACTTTTTGTTATATGGCTTTTGTTTCTTAGTTTGGGGGTTACATACCCAGAAACATACCAGTCATGTCACCCTATGTATTTAGCCTTACACGTCAATGTCTTCTTTGCAGTCTCTGAAAGGAAAATCAGTTTATAGTACACTGCTGAGCTCATAAAAAACAGGGATATCTAGTTGTTCCCAGGTTTTACCCTGTACTGATGTACAGTTATACAGTATGATGACTTGATTACAGCTTCCAAAAATTTGCAAACAAACCACACATAGCCAAACCATAACACATCACCCCATTACCACCACCACTTGCAGAGAGTCTGTCATCTGTGGCCCATCAGGTCCCAGACTTATTGTAGTAGGAAATGCATCACAATTGCCAAAAACAAATAACTGGACTGGTACACTGTCATCCACTACACCCCACCATACCAATGCTCACGTCCCCACGTTCATGTCCTTGGTGTATTAAGGCAGACTGCCAGCTGTAGGCTGATCTCTCATCTATAATGCAATTCAGGAAAAAATAAATGGCTAAATTAAAGAACATAATACACAGAATTCATGGTTTACAATATAACATTTATTATTTTACATTCCAAAGCTCCATATATGCTAAATTGCACATCAGTGACATGTACACTATTTACAGAAGCACCGAAGCAATGGAAAAATTACATTATAACATGTAATTAGTGATGCATAATGTTCCACATTAGGTACATGGTCTTACTTTCATGGAGTATCATCAAGTCTACAAAATATTGATAGTGTAAGGCAATAAAGAGACTAAACCATGATGTGTACAGCTACCATCCCTAGCACAATAAATCCTGTACTTCTATATGAATGCAATACAAGTACCCTTCTCTACAATATACACAAATATATACATCATGGGTCTTAAACTAATACTTTAAGTAGAACTGCAGGATCCAAAGACTCCAAGGGAAAGGTACACCCTGGCCAGCAGTGGTTGCTGTACAATCAGGTTAATTATGGCATGTGGCAGGGAACAAATGAAATATATTTTCTGGTTGGCCTAGGCAAAATATACAGTTCTCAGGGGCTTAAAACAGCTACTCAGAGAGGAAAGGTGTTAAGCTTTATTTTACAACATAGCCGGATGTTTTACTGAATTCCTGCATGTTACAAAGTGGAGTAATACGCAAGATAATTTACAGGATTCAGACACAGCTGTAGATCTGCACAACATGTAGTATGTTGAGATGGCTGAGATGTGCTGCATTGATCTGATGTAATTCAGAGATATGCATCATTAGTTTGTCAATAATGATCTCAGTCATGAAACCCGACGGATCTATGCAGAGCTATGTAGTGAAATTTAAACAAGGCTCCAAATGTGTACATTTGTGCATGAATATCTGTTAGTACAGATCAATATAATGCAGGCATATGCTAGTATCATGCACTGACTTTTGAAATTTGCCCAATAGAAAATAACACTGCACAACAGAATTGCATGGTTACGTCTGAGAATTTCTTAGCACAAACTCTATACATACTAACAGAGCTGTCTCTGAATAGCTCTGCTCATGTGAACACAATATTTGGCATGTTATTTACATGAAGAATGTCCACAGAATTACCTGCTGTCCTTTGGATGAGACTTTATAACAAGACCCCCATCTGCCTTAGTTGGTGGGAACTGAGGTGGATGCAAAAGATCCCACAGCAGCTATCAAAAAGAGTAGGGGAAGTTCCTTGATACCTTGTTCAAAGTTCCCCTAGTAGTATAAATACCACCTTGGGTCTCCCCCCTGAAAAAAGGCTACTAGCCTAGTAAGACTAACCCAATAAAAAAGGGATAAATAAATAAAATAAAAAATATTTGCATAATCTATAGGTGCTCCTTTGCAGGTATGTTTTTAATGATCCCTTCTGAATTGCCTCATCCTTATAGACTATATAAATCGACTTGTGTGGCCTTGTATAGTCCATATAGGAATTCTCAGTCCCACCCAGTATTCAAATTAACAGAGTGTAGTACTCCAGTAATAGGGTGAGCAAAACATTCAATCACTCAGATGATACAAGAAATAATGGATTTGATGAAACGCACAGAAGTATTGCTCTTTTAAACTTATAAAGTTGCTAATATAACAGATTTTGGGTTACAGTATATTTTTCTGAAGAATATGAAGTGTAAAACTCAAACGTTTGTCATTAGTGAATTTGTTTCTCAAAGATTCACTAGAAAACCACAAATATTATGAGGAATGGGCCAAAAATATGAAGCAAATCTCTGGACATTCTGCAAAAATATGGACAGTTGAGAAGTATGATGGCAGAAACCTAATATGGGGACCACTGCATTCACTAACACAGGCTCAAATCACACCACAAAACAGTTCATTTCTGCATCTGAGTTTGTTTTTTTTATTTTAACAAACAGTGCTAATCAACTATGATACTCATTTATTGTGCAAAAGAGATCAACATCTAATTCATTTCTGTAAAATAGTTCCATTTCAGACAGTACTATGTTACTATATTCTTCATTTATTTGTACCACACAGAAGGCATTCTTAGTAAGAACATGTAATACTACAGTAGTCTGTGTTAGTAGAAATAAAGTGTAACTGTCACCACTAAGTCAGTGTTTTGGATGGGAGCACGACTGAGTCTTGCTAAGGGTGGCTTAGAATAAAGTGTTAGAACTTATGAGTACCTGTCATCATGTTAACGGCATCAGATCTTCAGTAGTACTATTAATCTGATCTAAGTTAGATCTCTGTAAGAAGGTATAAAATAAATAAGTATGTCTGAGTTACAGTATTTTAATTCACATTTTGTTACATGTATTAGTATAAAGAACCAAGTATTAAGATTTATGTCTAAGGAGTAGCACAAAACAAAGTGGTGGTGCTGTTTTTATTATTATTTGCGATAGAATCCAAGGAGAGTCTTTGATAAAAAGAAAATAGCCCACACTTTATCTGTGCATAAAGTCTGGGGTAGAGGTAGATTTAATGCTTATATTCCATAGAAAGCATCAGATGTGAGTCACGCATTTTGGAATATTGTGTTCCTTACATCTACAACATTTACTGTCAGCTCTAAAATTTGTGTCATTCGTGACATCAACCAAATTGTTGATCTGTATATTGTATTTTGGCAGCTGAACAACTCAACATCCCAGGACATGAGGAAAAGGAGGGCTGTATCATTTACCACAACTAATACAATAATAATAATAATAATAATAATAATAAAAATGATAATGTAATTATATTCATTGATAATGGTGACTAGGCTATCTCAGTAGACAAACCTGACAATTTTAGGCTATGAGGCCCACAAGATGTCACTGTAACCAACTATTGACAAGATAAACTCAGAAAAAAAGAACAAACCGCAACAAAATGAAGGAGGAAAAAGGAACACACCGGATACTCAAAACAGTTCCAATTAGCGCTTTCGTTTACTAAAATGAGCAAACTTCTTCAGTCTGAAGAAGTTTGCTCATTTTAGTGAACAAAAGCGCTAATTGGAACTGTTTTGCATATCCAGTGTGGTCCTTTTTCCTCCTTCAAACTACTGACAAGATCAAAATATACATACGCACACACACTATATATGTAGTTTTATATATATATATATATATATATATATATATATATATATATATAGTTGACGTTTGGTCGAATACTCTTTCTCTCAAAGGGAAAATGCCAGCTTGTTATTGAAAATCAGCTGCTCACACAAGCAGACCTTTCATGTGGAAGACTACTCTACAGCGGGGATCAGGGAATTTGTCCTCTCCACACTTTAGTGCAATCTCACAGTGAGCATATATAATTAGTGGGGGTGTGGGATATTGGGGTACAGGGAGGTCCCCAAAGCAAAAAAGTGTTTACTTTACTTTTTAATTATATATATGTATAAATGCATGATAATTGGTGTGGCCTACCTTTTGTGCCAAAAGATTCTCCTGGATTACTACCACAGCAATTAATTAATACTGTATATGTACCTGGCAAAAGTGCAAAGTATGTCATTTTGTTACATCACTGGTCTGACATATTCACAGTTAGCAGCATTATAATATTGCACTGATGCATTTTTATAATAATAGTTCTGACCACATATAGTGAACAACCAATAAAATATAATGATACTGGTTTTACAACATGAAAACAAAAGGAACTGTCAGAACTAACTTTGTGTTATTTCTTCTTACAAGTGCTTCAGTACTGCAAGTCAAGTCATATAATACTTTGTTATGCAAAGACTTTAGTTTCAGCTCAGATTTTCAGACATATCTGTGTTAATTCTGGAGATTTAAAGGATATCTTAACATCACCTGTTAAAGCTACAGCAACATGCAAGAAAATACAACGTACCACACCAGCTGATCTTTCTAGTGACCAATTGTTTAGTATATTGGGTTCTAGCTGCCACTTGCTGAACTAACCAGTCACAAATTCTAACTTGAGTAAGTTTTAACATACAGAATCAGACAAAACATATTTACAGCATTGGTTCCACCTTATGGACAAACAATACATAATGCCACCAAAATTCATTTCATTAAAAAGCTGAATATTGTCTGCAACACAGCATGAAGCATTTTACACCAAAGAATGAAATACTGACTTCTGAAAATGACATTGACTGAAGTCAAGTACAGAGCAATGCAATCATATTCAAGGGTCAAATGCATATATATTTTTGCACTTTATCATAAACTAATACAGTTCTAAGTCTCTTTTATTAAATTATGGCTCAACTATGCTTTCTCACTTCTTATCAATTCTGCCTGCTAATAGAAAAAAAACTTTTCAATGTGTCTCATAATCACTCCTACTTTCTAATTAATTTAGCTGTTATTATGGGTCCATTCCTCTACTCTAGTATTTATTATTCTGTATGCTCTCCACCCAAAACTAGCAGCTAGCTCTCACTGCTGGCTTAACAACTCTCTCATGTAAGTACAGTAATGCGCAGTTCTTTCTATGTCTGTATATATATATATACATATATATATATATATATATATATATATATATATATATATAGTTTCACTTCATAATCATGAATTGCTGAAATATCGAATTTCAGCAATTCATGTCCATGAAGCCAAAACTTCAAAAAAATGAAAGTGTATAAGCGTGAAAAGGACTATGTCGAATTTGCACTTATGCATTTACGTTATCTTACAGAAGTTTTTGTCTGGGATGGTGTCTGTAGTTTAAGATGAGTGAGTGTTTTTGTAACTTGTATGAGTGGGTTAGGGTAGGGAGTTGGAGGTATGAGTGTGTGTGTGTTGGCTGGTGTGATTTTTTTTTTTACTGTTTGTGCAATCTTGAAGTTAGTATATATAAGTAGGGTGTGTGTGTGGGGGGGTGCAGCCCCCCTGCATTTTTGTAGTGTAGGTGTGTGTCAGTGTGGTGTTTTGTTGTATTTAATTGTTTTGTGGTGTGGGTGTTATGGTTTGTGTGTTGTGTGCTGTATGCTGTGTGTTCGATGTTGTGGTTTCGTGATTGTGAGGTGTCGGTGTTGTGATGGTTTCGGCTTTATACTGTTGAAATGCTGAAATTCGATATTTCAGCATTTCGGCAATATGAAGTGAAACCATAGGTTCATAGGTTCATACTAGGCTATCTGCCCTAGGGCATTTATAAGCCTAGCCAGAGTGTGTTTGGCTTTCACCACCCATTTTAAATTAATTTTGCTATGCCCTTTTTCGAGGTTAGTATACTGTGCCTCTGTCTAACAGTGACACAGAAGTGATACCCGGGGTAAACCTACGATCTCCCATCCACTCAAGATTCCTCTTGAAGAGAGTCAATGAGGGATTCTGCCTAACCTGGACTGGGATTTTATTCCAGAGTGAAGGGAGCCTCTGGGTTATGAATCTGTCCCTCCAGCATGTCCTATTTATTTCAGTGCTAAGGTTCAAGTCTCTCGAGCACATAGCTCGATGGGATTTGGATTTTCTGAGATGCACCATGCCCATTAATTCCGGGTTGGACATGGCTTTATACGTCAGGCACAGATCGCCTCTGAGCAGGCGGTATGCCACTGAGTAGAGCTGGAGTTTCTTAAACCGGGCAGCATATGGCATCTGTTTGAGCCCTTTGATCCTCTTGGTGAGGTAATTTTGGGGTCTTTCCAGTTGCTGCAGGTGTCTGGTAAGGTACATCCCAAAAGGGGCATTGTACTCAATTATGGGCCTGATGAGGGATGAGTAAAGAGGCACGATGACCTCCCCTGATCTAGATGTGAATCCCTTCATGATTAGGTGGGCTATATAAAATGTTTTTCTAACCACTTTGGCCACGTGGTTGTCAAATGAGAGATTGCTATTAACTTGGGTCCCCAGGTCCCTAATTACTTCTTCTGTACTTAATGGATTACCACCTATGTGGTAATTTGTGGGCACTTTGTTTTTGCCAAAGGGGATGACTATACACTTTTTGGCATTTAGCTTGAGGCCATGGCTCTGGCACCAGTTGTCTGTTTCTATGAGGCCCTTTTGGAGGATGCTTGTGTCGGCTGGAGAGTCGATTATGGCGCCCAGTTTGCAGTCATCTGCGAACTTGGTCAGCCACAGTCCTTCTGTGTTGGCCTGTACCTCCAAGAAATCTGTACTGAACAAGAGAGGTCCCAAGACTGAGCCTTGTGGGACGTCACTTGTAACTGGTTTGGAGTCTGACATGGCTCCAGCAATTCTAACCATATGGGTTCTGTCCTTGAGCCAGTTTGCAACCCATCTAGTGATATAGGGGTTTATATTTAAGCTGGTGAGCTTATCTATAATGCCCGAGTGGGGTATTGTATCGAAGGCTTTTGCGAGGTCCAGGTAGGCTGTGTGGACCACCTTCCCCTCGTCAATGGCATTGGTGACTGTTTCAAAGAAATCAACCAGGTTTAAGAGGCAGGATCTGCCCTTAACAAAGCCAAACTGGGTAGGATCCAGTGTCTGTAGGTCCCCAATATCTTTATTTATGAGGTCCATGATGATCCTTTCCATAGCTTTGCAGACCAAGCTAGTCAGGCTTATGGGGCGATAGTTTCCAGGATCTGTTGAGGCACCACCTTTGTGGAGAGGGACCACTGTTGCTGTACGCCACTCTCTGGGTACATATCCTGTAGTAAGGCTGAGATTAAACAGTAGTTTTATGTTTAGGTTTAGCTCTTCTTGGAGTTCATGTAGGACGCAGCCCGGGACACCGTCTGGTCCCACTGATGCTGTGTTTTTTGCTTTGGAGAAGGCAGCTCTTACCTGAGCATCTGAGATGTCAGGGGGGCAGCACTCTGCTGGGATTGAAATTTGCTTTACAGAAGTTTTTCACTGTGGTTTTCAGGGCAGGAGGTGGAGTCGGATGTGAATATCCAGTGAGATTAATTTATGGTCTGATCTTACCAGTGAGGGATACACTTCTGGTCTGGAGCATAGAGTCCCCATGTTGGTGATGATCAGGTCCAGTATGTTTTCCCCTCTTGTGGGAGTGGTAACAAGTTGTTCCATAACATTTGAGTTTATAAATTCTAGGAACCTTTGGGCTAGGGTGTTGGAGCTAGAGTAATGCTCCCAGTCTATGTTTGGGTAGTTGAAGTCGCCCAATATAATGGTGTTTGGAGAGACCTTCATATTTTCCAGTGTTCTCAGGAAGGCCGAGTGGGGTTCCTGGGTTTGGGAGGGTGGTCTGTAGCAGGCTATAAACTGGAAGGCAGTTTTACCCACTGTTAGTTGCACATGGATAGTCTCTGATGCTTCGTGCTGTGCCACCAACCTGGAGGTGTGGGTATCTTTGGTGAATATTGATACTCCCTCCTTTTGTGGTTTGGTCCAAATTTTGGGGCGAAAAGCATGGTATGAGGTATAACCTGGTAGTGCTGGGGTGCTCTCGGGAGCCTTGAACCAGGTTTCTGTTACTGCACAGATATCGATGTTCTCCATGCTAAGGAGAGTTTCGAGTGCATGCATCTTGACGTTTAGACTTCTGGCGTTGAGTAGCATTACTCTTAGTTTCTTATCCCTTGTGATACCTATGGAGGTGGGTTTATCTTTTGAGCCTTGCCTAAAAAATGCACTATGGGGGTAGCAAGAGCCTTTGCCAATATCCGAAAGCCCAGGGGTGACAGGTGCAAGCCGTCCCTAGCGAAGCATCATGGCCTGTCGAGCATGTCATCCCAGGCTTACAGGCATTGGATCCCCTTTGAATGACACCAATACTTAAGCCAATTGTTGAAATTGATCATCTTGTCTTCATATTGTGGCATCATTCTTGGTGAGGGTAAGATGCTACTCAAGGTCAGGGTCATACCGGCCTGGGCTACATGCTCAGAGAGCTCCTCTATGTCTCTTTTCATGTAGTCCAGGGAGGTACATCTCAGGTCATTCACACCAGCATGGACAATGACTGAGTCATATTTGTACTTGCCTTTGAGTGACCTGAGTGTTTGTGTTATGTGGCGGATCCTAGCGCCCGACAGACAGCTCACCGTGACCTTCTCCTTGTTCAGCCTGGTGAGCGGGATGTCAGTGTGCCTGACAATAGAGTCACCTATTACAAGTGTATCAGGTGTGTTGTTTAGCCTTAAGGGCTGTGACTGTTCAGCACACTGGCTTTGTGAGCTATGTGTTGCATGGGTTTTGTTTTGGGGTAGCGGTTGCTTGGGTGTCTGCTTTGGAGGTCTCTGCTGCTTAGGCAGATTTTTATTTAGAGCCTCCGAGTATGTTTTTGTGTGTTTATGTGTTTGGCTTGCTGTCGTGGTAGGTCTATGTGAGACTGGAATTGTAGTGAGTGTGGTTTTCTTCTCCTCCTGACTGGTTTCGCCAGTACTGAGTTGAGAGAGCTTAGCCTCCAGTATGGCAATATGGTTGCATCTCTCACATGTGTTGGAATTTGTTGGGAGGAGGAGAGGGTTGTCTGTACATGAGGCAGTTGTAACATTGCCTCAAGATTCCCAGATTCACCAGCTGGACCAGAGAGGAGATTGACAACTGACCTTTAGACATGCTAGAATAGTATTGGGAATTCCTTTATAATTGAAAAAAAGGGCCAATGGGGAACAAGGTACTCAAGGGGAGTTTGTGAGGGTGTAGTGTTTTTAATATTTTAGTGCTGACTTATATAATTGCTTTAGTGAGCAAGTGCCAGGTAACTTAAATGCAATGTGTTACAGGTAACTTAAATGCAAAAACAACAAACAGTAACTTTCTTTCAAGTGAAACAAGGAAATAAGTACAGTAAGCAATGCAGATATTACTAGGGATCCACAGAAGCGCTGAAAAGCTGCGTTTTAGGTGGAATTAGCGTTTCAGGGAAATAACAAGCAAACAAACAACAAGCATACAAATAAAGCTAGATTCAGAAGGCCTGGATCTAGTCTATGCTACAGCAAACAAGGTGTACCAATTTCAGTAAGAAACAGTTCAAATATGCAGGCACTATAAGCCTTTAACCAGAAATTCCCAGCTCAGAAGGGCAGAGTCCAGCCTCTCCTCCCACAAGAGTGCAGACCATGAACCTTCTTAATGTAAAATAACTGGCCTGAAGTCCAAGTGCTTAAACCAGAACTAATGCACTTTTAGAATAACAAGCACTGAGCCCTCAATCAGCAGTTCACAACTTAGAAGGATGTAAGCTACCTGTCCTGCCACCACAGTGCAGGCCACAAACCTTCCTAATGTAAACCAACTGGTCTGAAGCCCAAGTGCTTAATCCAATTGACTTAGAATGATAGCTACACTTTAATCAAGTTACTACCAAGCAGTAATAAATACAATTGAATACTTTAAAGAATGCCTGGATTAGTGCTCAAGTTATACAAACAAAGCTAGATTCAGCAGGCCTGGATCTAGTCTATGCTACAGCAAACAAGGTGTACCAATTTCAGTAAGAAGCAGTTCAAATATGCAGGCACTATAAGCCTTTAACCAGAAATTCCCAGCTCAGAAGGGCAGAGTCCAGCCTCTCCTCCCACAAGAGTGCAGACCACGAACCCTTTTAATGTAAAATAACTGGCCTGAAGCCCAAGTGCTTATACCAGAATTAATACACTTTTAGAATAACAGACACTGAGCCCTCAATCAGCAGTTCCCAACTTAGAATATATACATATATATATATATATATATATATATATATATATATATATATATATATATCTATAGATATATATATATATATGTGTGTGTGTGTGTATATATTTATATATATATATATATATATATATATATATATATATATATATATATACATAAACATATATATGTATATATATATATACACACATATATATGTATATACACATATATATGTATATACACATACATGTTTTTTCTAGGTGGTTCAGTTTTCCTCTCCCTCCTTGACCCACTGCTTAGATTAACTGTCTCTCCTAAAGTTGACTCTTGGCATGATTTTAACCTGGCTAACAAAATAAAAGAAATAATTATCTAAGCAAAACTGTACTGCCTTATACTTTTGTTAACAATTTAAGCAGTTAATAATGCAAACGTGAACTGTAGTCCATATTTTAATAACTACCATTAACTTGTGGGTTAATATTTAGTCGTGGCCCCAACCTCACAGCTAGTATGGAAGATTTGCTTCAATTATAGCATGTTTTTTTTTTTCTGTCAGACAGCAAAGCTTAATCAATGCATTCTACTAACTGTTGCCATGTGACTGAATTTGACCAGGCATACAGTTTGTTTAATGAAGAATTTCATCACTGATAATAAAATGTATTGTTTATGGTGCAAGACCAGTTCTAATGATGTACAGTAATCCACAACAATAAATTACTAAAATGGTCAGAGGAATGTGCTACTTCATAATTTAAAATATTAGTAATAAATGACTGAGGCTTTGAGCCCACCAAATTGTAAATAGACTGCCAATAGAATTTAACAGGATGGGCTTGTTTTCTTCTGTGAGCATTTTAAATATGTGGCAGTTTGCTTGCATCTGTGTGGCGCCTTATGGACCCTGAAATTTGCAGTACTTGGGCAAATGTGGCAAATGCCATAATGTGAAATTAATTTAGATTTGGGGAAAGAATTAAGCCATGCCAAAAACTGAAGTTCTTGACAATGAGGAATGACAGCTTTCAGTTGTTAACAGACTATCTCAAAAATCCTTTGAAAAGCAATAATGGATAACCTGAGGTAGATGAAACAGTAGATTAAGAAACTGAAGAAAAACTGCAACACTCAAGTTAAGGGAAAATATTGCTAAATCTTTGAATAGCTGAGATATTTAAAGATATGTCTGTGAGGAAAAAAGATCAAATGTGCTGAAGACAGGGAAAAGAGGAACAAGGGGAATTTTGTTGAACAAGTAAAAGGCAGAGACCTTGGTGCAGACAGCAGCTCAGGGAGTGTTTTTTAATTAGAGAAAGATATTTATGGGTATTAGTATACATGCAAACTATTTAAAAATGGAGAGACAAAATTATGGCAGCTATCTTGATTACAAATGGGTGAAATAGAGGGAGCCAGCTGTATATATCCTACATATATATGGAGGGAGAACAAACAGAAGATAAACACACACCTTCTTCGGAGCCATTCCTGTGTCACTGGGAAAATGTGTTGTCCTTTGAGATCATGAGAAGCATGCTTTAACCCTAATCTTGAAATTCAAGATCACAGACCAGCCAAGAAACTGCAGGCAAGTCAGTCCAAATTTAGTGGTAGGGATCTTTAGGGGTGTCCTACGTTTGAATTCTATACAGCCACTGGTTTACAGAATATGAAACTGTTATCTTGCTACTGAATCTGGGAATCTTGTCAGGCATTTTTTTTTTCTTATCAGTTCATCTTCAGCAGTGGCACTAGGTACTGGATAAAGAAGAAACATTGGATATTCTTGATCTGGATTTTGATAAGAACTCTTATGCCATCCTTAAAGAAGGTTGATAAGCACCCATCTCCTTTGGAGAAGGACCTCAGTACAATTGCAGCTGTTTTATTTATGTCACTTTATTAGCCAGGTTAGTACCAGTTTTGCATGGCAGAGCAATTTTTCCAGGGTAAAAACCTAGGCATTCAAAGACCAGGATCAATCTCCAAAGATGATAGCTATTAACAACTGCTGTAAATGTTAATTTTTCAAAAATAACTAAAGTAAAATGCAAGCTTATGAAAGGAGGTAAGTAGATTGGTCCAAAACTTCCATCAGAATTCCAGCATGGAAAGGCTCAGGGAATTAAACTTACTCCCCAGGAAGACAGAACATAGAAGGAAGGAGTGGGAGAACTTGCCAAAATACTGAAAAGTTTCACACATAAAATTGTAAGGAGAAAGTAACATTTTTCATCTGAAAAGATGCTTGTGAAAAAGGCCACACACCCCCACAGCATGGAAAGAAAAAGAGTAGATGTAAACTTTTCCCCAAAGGGAATGGGAGTGCTTGGATTAAATTCAAGATAGCTGTCAAAGAGGTGGTAACACAGTTCTCATGGAATGTAAGAACGTACAGGATACAGGATATGCAAACTAATCACTGTAGGAAGTCTGATGCCAGATAGCACCTTATGAGTACCAAAGTAAACTGGAAATATAAATTGGTCCCTGTCTGCCATCAAAAGTTAGATCACATAAAAGCATATGGACAATATGAAAACAAATACAATAAGAAAAGATATGAGATCACCAAATAAGGAATCAGAATGTGGTAGTTACCCACTGAGAGATGGGCCAATAGAATTAGCAAGCAATGCTTATTGGTTAAACAGCATGGAACTGTAAGTCACTTTAAACATATTTGAAAATGGAGTAAATTATTTCCTTTGACATAAACATGGTACAGGAGGTAAGGAGACAGAAAGGAATAAAGAGTGCATGCCATGGTTAATATGGCACACTAACTTTTAAAGAGGGATTCCTGTATTGGAGCAGCCTGCATGCACAGCTGGTATACTGAGACCAAAATGGCAAGGGAATTCCAGAGTGCCTGAGATACACGTGTCAATTCTCTCATGTAAGGGAATGAAGGACACCTTGCAGGTCAGACATGATCTCTGGTATTATATTAGCAGGGAACGTGTTACGTTTTACACTAGATGAGTAGCATAATATGTATTTGTGATACCTTCTGTTTCTGTTACTCATTTATTCACTCACTCATTCATTTTCGAAACTCACTTTAATCAGTTCAGGGTTGGAGAACTGCAGCCTATTCTCAGCAACCACTGAGCCTAGGGCATGGACCACTCCTGAAGAGGGCACCCGTCTATAACAGTTCACATATACACTCATACTGCACAAACAAAGTAGTGCAATGTGGAAGGGCAGCAATTTTCTTACATAACTGCCATTTGGGATATGATAGGAAACTGCAAACTCTGACAAATTTCCAGCTAAACAGAGAAGAGATATGGAATCCCTGCACAAAAGATGTCCTAACAGAGAACCAAACTGCAGAATTGAATGATGTGAGGTAGCAACACCAGTTGCTGCACCACCATACACCCTTTGTAAATGGATGTGGCAGAGTTAAAGATGTTAAGATTTGCACTCGGTGTGACTAGGATGGATAGGATTAGGAATCAGTATATTTGAGGGTCAGCTCATGTTGGACAGTTTGGAGACAAAGCAAGAGAGATGAGATTGCATTGGTTTGGACATGTGCTGAGGAGGGATGATGGGTATATTGGGAAAAAGATGCTAAGGATGGAGCTGCCAGGTAAGAGGAAAAGAGGAAGGCCTAAGATAAGGTTTATGGACGTGGTGAGAGAGGACATGCAGGTGGTTGGTGTGACAGAGCAAGATGCAGAGGATAGGAAGAAATGGAAAGAGATGATCCGCTGTGGCGACCCCTAACTGGAAAAGCCAAAAGATGATGATGATGATGAATTAATATTAAAATTCCACCGGGGTAAATGAAACAGGTATACTACACTTTCTAACAATAAAAATATGGGTAATGGAAAAACCGTAACTTGTATAGTGCTGAACTTTCAAGAGGAACTAGGGAACTACATAGACTTTACTATACTGCTGTAATCCTCATTTACAAGTTCATCAACATTCTTTGATAGCCAGTTACGATGGAGCCATTTCATGAGGCTCCCTTTGAGAAACAGTAGGTAAGAGATTCAGTGTATTCATATGGTGACCCCTGTTAGCAGGTGGAATCAAGATGACTGGCATCATTTGTTGTAATCAGTACATAAACACAAAAATGATAACTATGTGAATAATTCCAGTGTTCCTAGCTAACTGAAGTGAGATACTACAATGAGTGATACTAAGCTTTACTTCTGACCAATGTGCATGCAGTCCTGCTGTGTAGATTGATAACCATCCAGTACTGAGCACTATATTATAGTCAATGGCACTAGGGAATAACTGCAAGTTTGCCCACTGATTAAACCATCCCTTCTCACACTTTCATCAGTCTCTAATAAAAAAACAAAGATTTTGTTTTCTCCAAAACAGACAAAACATTTTGCATGTGCTAATTTTTTTCATCCACTAGAGTATAGAAAATCTGCAATTTCACAATTCTGTCAAAATTCCTGCATAACAGCAAAAGAAGCTCAGTAGCTTATTTAATTACAACAGGAACCACAAAACCACTGATACTGGTTGCATATAAATAAGCCAGAAGTCTGTCTCTAAGCCTGCACTGAAAGTTAGAAATAATAACCCTAATAGTACTCATAATGAATTATGTCTTATATCACCCATGTTACTGAGTGAGACTGCCATTTCAAGTAGAGATGAATAATGCACTGCACTAGTCGTGGGACCAATAAATGCCCTGAAAAAGGAGTTCAAGTTTGATATGAAAAATGATGTCTGTCTGCAGCAGCCATTAAGACCTGCATCTTCATTTCGAGGGTTTGTAGTCCCTTAGTCTTTTCAGTCTTTGAGTGTGAGCAAAAGTATACATTACTCACTCCAAAACAAGTAAATTACTTATTTTTGTTCCATTCTTTCCTTGATGAATGTGTCCAAGAAACATACAGTCTAAGAGACTCCAATGAATCATTCTGTATTGTTCTATGTCCTTCTCTGTCTGATACACAATAGGTCTTTACGCATGTGATGGAGTTGAAACCCAGTCAGCCTTGCTCACTGTGGAGTGTCCTGTGGCATATTCTGAGGCTAAGCTCTATGGCCAATCCATGGTACCAGCAAACTCCAGTCTTAACTATGATATAAATCAAGTAGGGACATCAGTGGACTATGCTGTACATCACAGATTCTATGGTGGGTCTTATCACTGTTGATAAAAATTGCCACCCTGCAGTGATCCCTCAACAACCTGCTTCATTGTATTTCTGTCAAACATGAAATCTCTTCTATGCTTTCGCCAACAGGAAGAGTAAAACATTGGGATTCATTGGTGCACTTTGAGAAGAACAGTTCTTTGCAAAGCCGAACAGTATCTTCAGGGTTCTCCACAGTGTATCCTATGGTTCGGGGGTCACAAAAGATCTCATGGTCATTGCCACCCTACAAAACAAAACCAGAGATGGATAAGTGCATGGAACAGAGATGAACAGAGCTTTACAAAAAACGTAAGTCAATACCTTTCCTATAACAAGTATTTCAATTGCACCTTTTCACTTTTTGACAAAGCAGATGCATTTGTCATGTGGCAACTACAACTCTTGATGGTAATCCTTAGGCTCCATTATGTCTTCAAAAGAAGATACACTGACAGGACTGTGAATGCTATGCTAAATATCAGATTCACTGATGGTGATACAAGTGGAAATCATGTAAATAATATTAAAGAGGGATAAGGCGGTAGGAGTTAATTCCCTATATTTTTGGAAGTTCATTAGTTTCTGTCAAGGTGGTGCATTGCCATTGCCATGAAATCTAAGGGCCAGATGTAACTACTGCCACCAAATGTGATGCTGAACTAGTGCCAATGGGGTATGAATCCCATTATTACCAACCAAGGGTAAAGTAATGGCAAGAACATGCACACAAGTCTGTTTCACTATCTAATTTACAAAGTACAACTTGGCTTCAAGAGCATAAATGCAATATGCACTACTTTCTTAGGTATGGGCTTCCATCCTCCACACTCAGACTGGACTGCACACAGGCCACTTACCAAGCTAAGTCTTTCACCCCTCTTTCTATGAACCAGTGCCTACCATTGCCCCATTTACCACTGGCAACTGCCTTTTACACAAAGTATTATTTTCACACACACAATTGCCATTGACAACTAGCAGAATTCTCCAATACCCCACAGCTTTTTCTGGTGCTGTAGTACTGCCAACACTCTGCATTTTAGGGCCAGGAATCCCAAGTCGCTGGTTGATCTAAATCAGGTCATACTTGAAATACACAAATTAATATTTCTTTCTCTGGTAGTACGCTTAAGCAGTTTCATGGAAGACATGTGCCATAGATCTTGCTACCCAAGAGTGCAAATAATGATTACTCTTTTGATGGATGAGTAACAGTGCATAAATATGCTTATAATAAATAAATACTAGCCACTAGAGTTTAAAGTTAAATAAACTACCTTTTTCTAATTTCCCTGTTTAGTGTACTACTCAAATACTGATCTTAGATAAAACAAAATAGTACTCACAGATCGTTCCATGCAAACAAGATAGCATCAACGTCTGTCTTTCTTTCTTTTCTTATACAGTGAAATAAATTACCTTTTCCCCAGCCCCACTATCCATGACATCATCATTTTGCTGCTGGAAAAACAAGTCATAATACAAATTATATTATTCATCATAGCAATCAAGTAGGTTTGTAAGAACACATCAACATTGAAATGTACTTTCCTTGAATCCTGAATTTGCTTGGTTTCTTAAAGATTAGTCATTGTAACAATTTCATCCCACTGGTCTTTCATTTTTTTACATTAACAAGATGTGTCAGTGTGTCTGAAGAGTCAAAACATTTTTCAGACATCACTGTCCTTAGATATTCAGAAAAAACAATCTCACCTTTCCAGTCATGAGAACAACATACTGCAAATGTACATGAAAGAAAAAAATAAATATACTCTGTTTAGCCTGGTATTACCCCTGATTTCATAACTGCTTTTCTTTTAGCCTGGCATAACTCCTGACTTCACAGAGCCATTAACATATTATTCCAGTGGAGTGTTCACAGAGCAGAACTAAGAGTCCCTAGGATCTGTCATTATAAAGGTGCATCCATTGTTACTTTTCAGAGAAAGCCTTGCAGAAGGCATGAAAAAATGAGGAGGGGAGAGTTGTTTATATTACCCTTCATGTATTAGTTCCACACTCTTGTTGTAGCTTTTCATCTATCATTGTTCACACTGAAAGAAGTTTTCATACAACTTGCCCTTAACCACTGCATACATGTCTGCCTCACTCTGTCTTCTTTGTTCAGAATATTGTTTGTCCATCTCAGTTTTCTTCCTGATACATAACAGTGCAAGTTCTTGATTCATGCCTTGACTATTATTCTTAATTTAATTTATCTGCAATGATATCTGCTTTGTAATCTCGCTACCTTTGTTATGTTTATAAAAAAGTAGCAGAGCCATGCGAGATATACACACACACACACACATATATATATATATATGTGTGTGTGTGTGTGTGTGTGTGTGTGTGTGTGTGTGTGTGTGTGTGTGTGTGTGTGTGTATATATATGTATATATATATATATATATATATATATATATATCTATATATATACATATACACACTTTATATATATATATATATATATATATATATATATATATTTTATATATATACATATCCATCCTCAACTCCTATTCTTGTTTTGCACATGGAGTCAGGGTGTCACTTCAGCAGTGGAAATTATCTCGAGCCAAGGTTTACACCTCCGGGTGGCTAGCCCTGCTATGGTATTTCATTCGTACCACACACTTGCACATACACTCTCACCTACGGCCAATTTAGAGTGTCCAATCCACCTACTGCAGGTCTTTGGAATATGAGAGTAAACCGGAGTACCCGGAGGGAACCCACATGACTGCAGAAAGGAATGCAGACTCCACACAGGAGGTACCCCAGCCAAAAATCGAACTGGAGAACCTCTTGCTGTGAGGTGACAATGCTAACCGCTGCACCACTGCAAATATATATATATATATATATATATATATATATATATATATATATATATGTATGTATATATATATATAGGTCTACTTCTAAATTTTGAAGTTTCAAAACATCAACTTTCTTATGGTCAGGACCATAAGACTGAAGTTTGGAAACTTCAAACCATTTAAATGGAGATTGCAGTACAACGCAGAATGGTATATTTACAATTATTCTCACTGTAGCACGATGTCGGAGTTGGTATATTTAATTAGCAGGGGGTGTGGGGATGCAGGGGGCCTTGCCCCCCTGCAAACACATAAAAAAAATTATTTTTTGTTTTTAATTTTTTGTTTTATTTAAATTTCAAAGTTTCAAAACTTTGATCTTATGGTCTTGATCATAAGAAAGTTAATGTTTTGAAACTTCAAAATTTAGAAGTAGACACACACACACACACACACATATATATATATATATATATATATATATATATATATATATATATATATATATAATTATTATTTTTTTTTAATTTATTTAACATTTGTTTACTGGGAAAGTCTGACTTGGAGCAAAGCCAATTTTCAGTGAAGGCCCAGGTGAAACGCTTCAAATACATGTCTTTGTAATGTGGGAGGAAACCGGAGCACGCAGAGGAAACCCACACAAAACAGAGAGGACTCCGCACAGAAGGCACTCCAGCAGAGAATCAAACCAGAGAACCTCTTGCTGTGAGGTGACAATGCAACCGCTGCACCGCTGTGCCATCCAGACCTTTGAAATCAACTCTTGTAGCCAGTAACTGCATTTAGGTTATTTTTTGCAACTGTAG
Organism: Protopterus annectens; assembly: GCF_019279795.1. NCBI lineage: Eukaryota > Metazoa > Chordata > Ceratodontiformes > Protopteridae > Protopterus > Protopterus annectens. The sequence continues at coordinate 425,530,089 of NC_056726.1, read as the reverse complement.
TTACTGCCTGAAGCTAGTCTTTCCAAGCAGTCATTTCTCTTCAAAAGACTGTATATTCAGCCATTGCTAGCATTAGTGGGATTTAGTTCATTTACTTGCTGTCCATTTCATCAAAGTCTGCTCCGGCAAGCCCTGTAGACTGAATAGTTGACTAAACAATACTTTTCATGCAGTAGGCAACCCCCCCCCCCCACCAAAGCTCCATGTGCAAAAAGTTATGCCCTCTGTATACCCCAAGCTTAATATAACTAACATGAAGTAAGGACTGGTTCATAGAGAAACTCCACCTCTAGGAAAGACTATATGCGTGTTTATGTTATAGCTTCCAGTGATTTTCTTTTGACTAATGTAACAGCTACCAAGACTAGTATGTTACAAGAAAATAATCTAGTTTAAAACAAGATAATTGCATTTTGTCAACTGTATTGTTTCATTATCTGACAGCAAACCATATTTGTAATTTATTTATGTTTTGCTGACTGGGTTAATCTCAGCACTCTGTAACTCCCTCCCTCACTAAATACAATCACCTCTGAGCTTGCATGATCTTAAAGGGAAAAATCAATGAATTGTCTAACAATAAAGTAGGACTCAAATCAACAGTTACCTACCTGAGGACTGTAGGAATACCTCAAGGGTCTATATGTTTTAGGTACAGAACAAAGGGACTTTTCAATTACATAAGTCAGGAATGCAATTAAAACTGTGTGAGTGGTGGAAAACATGTAAGAAGCATTTGGGCTAGGTGGATGTTATTAACTCAGTGTGTGATGTTAGGACATGTGCATACACGAAATACCCATGCCTCCAAGCACACAAGCCGAAACTTTCAAAATCTGTATAGAGCTGGGTATCAAAAAATGTCATCTCAGCAGTGATCCATTGCAAAGGGCCTTTGAAGTCAGATCTTTGGAAACTAAATTTGGTATGGTGATTAAAAGCAATCAGTTTCTTGAAGCTCCCACAATGTGGTTATTTGTTGAACCAATTTTGTCTCTGTAATTCTTATTGTATTGAAAAAAAAAACACCCAGATAAATTCTACTATATTCTGGAAGCTTGAAAGATAATGTAATTTTGAATAATAAGTTCTCTAATAATTCAAAGCCCATCAGTTGTTTTCAGGAAGGGGACAGAAGTAAATTTCCCTTTGTTTACATATCAGACAAGACATTAAACCTAGGTCCCTTCCATCTGCTTGCATTGGTAGTAGCTCAGGTGGATGTAAAAGATCCCATGGTACAGAAAAGATTAAGGGAAGTTCCCTGATGCTCTGGCCAAATTTCCCCTACTAATAGAAACACAAACTTGGGTTTCCCCATTAAGAGGCAATTAGCTTAGTGAGGCTAACCTCAACAACAAAGGATAAATAAATAAACAAATAAATAAATATGAAGAATTCTGTTTTGATAAGTTTTCTGTTTTTTTCCCTGTGCTACTATAAATTTTGCACATTTGCATAGGTTAGCAGTGCTCTGTACAATAGCAAATACTTAGAAAGAATGGTTCATAAAACTGTACCCTGTAAACCAGCAATATAGTGCAAATATATTTTGCGCCAACAAGCTTAGAGCAGTTAACTGGGATTTAAGTGGCAACACCTACAGATTTAGTTGAATTCAGTATTGTGTAAACATTAAAGGTAGTAGAATTTAGTACTGTTTAGCATAATCTGCTCCAGTAAAGCAGCCTTAATAGCCTTCTAACCATAATACGCCACCACGTTGTAGCTCACCAATCAAAGGACTGGAGAGTTTGGATATACAATTTCCTAACTTCTCTGTAGCCCTCTTGGTGGATATGGGCATCTTGACATAATGTAGCAATTGTTTCATGTTTACTGACAACCACTTAATCCTTAAAGAAGCAGAGAGAGTATGTGAGAGGTGTATTTATACAATGACACTGGAAGCTAAACTCTTGCATACAAGAGCACATTGTGTTATCAAAACCACTCAAACAACACCCTGCTCACATAGTACACAACATACATATAGACTAACATATGCTGAGGCACTTAAAGGCAATCTTCCTAAACAACAAAGATTGCCCAGACCACTCATTGTCAAAGCTATGCCTCAGCAAGCCCAAAGGTACTCAGAAAAAACAACACCCAACACCACACATACTGTCAATCTCACTGGAGCCCCAAACACTAAGCCCCTAAGGCGAGTAAACAAACTTCCTAGGACTCTCATCATAGGGGACTCCATTGTAAGATATACTAATACCCCTCTAACCAGAATGAACAAGGAGAAAATAACTGTTAGTTGCTTATCTGCAGCCAGGATCCCCCAAATCACGCATGCACTCATGTCATTATGCCACAGGTACCAGTATGATTCTATCATAGTACATGTAAGTGTAAATGACCTGAGGTAGAAAAATAGCCAAGGATTCGAAAGATAACCATAAAGCCTTCTTTAGCTATGTCAAGAATCTAAGTGGCAACTCACAGATACGCTCTGAGCTACTGCAAAATAGCACAAAATATACTGAACCCACTGATATTGCCAACATCCTGTAAAATAGATTCAGTGCAAACTTCACCCCCCTCTCACCCCCAAATCAATACCGAAAAAGTGTAGTGTCCCAGAAATCACAGATGCACAGGTGAAACAGCCCTTTCAAAAGCCAAAAGCACAGCGTCAATGGGGCCAGATGGTGTCCCAGGCTGCGTCTTGCACAAACTACAGAACGAACTAACCCCCCCCACCTAAACACACTGTTCAACCTCAGCCTCTCCACAGGCTACATGCTCATAGAATGGCACACAGCAACAGTTATTCTGCTCCACAAAGCAGGGGCCACAACTCACCCTGGTAACTATTGCCCCATACGCCTGACTAGTCTGGTCTACAAGGCTATGGAGCGCATCATCATGGAATTCATTAACAAAGACATTGGGAACCTCCAAACACTTGACCCGACCCAGTTTGGCTTTGTTAAGGGCAGATCATGTCTACTAAACCTGGTTGACTTCTTCTAGACAGTCACCAAGGCCATAGATGAGGGGAAGGTAGTTCACACAGCCTACCTTGACCTCGCCAAGGCTTTTGACACCATTCCCCACTTGGGAATTATAGAAAAACTCACCAGCCTGAACATAAACCCCTACGTCACGAAATGGGTGTGGTGTCCCACAAGGCTCGGTCCTGGGACCCCTACTGTTCGGCATATACTTCTCAGAAGTACAGGCCAACACAGGAGGACTATGGCTAACCAAGTTTGCCGATGACTGCAAACTGGGAGCCATTATTGACTCTCCGGCTGACATGGACATTCGCCAAAAGGGCCTTACTGAGACAGACACCTGGTGTCAAAGTCATGGTCTCAAGCTAAATGCCAAAAAATACATAGTCATCCCATTTGGGAAAAACAAAACACCCATGAATTACCACATAGGTGGCAGCCCCCTTTATACAGAAGAGGTAATAAGAGATCTGGGGACCCAAGTAAATAGTAATCTCTCCTCTGACAATCATATTGCCAAAGTAGTTAGGAAATCCTTCTATGTAGCTCATCTAATTACTAAAGGGTTCGCATCTAGAAATAAAGAGGTTATAGTGCCCCTCTACTCATCACTCATCAGACCCATCATAGAGTACAATGCCCCATTTGGAATGTACCTCACAAGACACTTCCAACAGCTGGAAAGACCACAAAAGTACCTCACCAAGAGGATTACTGGCCTCAAACATATGTCCTATGCAGCCCGACTGGAAAAACTCCAGCTGTACTCAGTTGCATATCGCTTACTCAGAGGTGATCTCTGCCTACCTTACAAAGCCATGTCCAACTCAGAATTGATGGACATGCTTCACCTAAAGAAATCCAAGTCACTGCGAGCCACTAGCTCTAGTGAGCTAAACCTCGCCACAAAAATAAATAGAACATGCTGGAGGGATAGATTCCTGTTGCAGAGACTCCCCATGCTTTGGAACAAAATTCCTAACTACATTAGGCAGAGTCCCTCACTAACACTCTTCAAGAAAAACCTTGACGAGTGGATGGGTAACAGAAAATACAGCCCTGGGATCACTTCATTGGCTCTTCCTGACAGAGGCTCAGTTAATTAATCAATGGGGCGGCGAAAGCTGACACACTCTGGCTAGGCTTATAAATGCCCTCGGGCTGATAGCCTATTACCTACCTGTGAACTTATATGAATGGAGAAATTATGGAGCTTCTAGACTATGTATCTCAGCTGGTATGAGCCTAGCACTGAGCAGCATATTACCATCATTGAGGATGCTGCCACAATATGTGCAAAAATGATTGATTTCAACAACTGGCTGTCTTTCTGGTGTCATTCTAATGGGTTCCAATATTTATCATCTTGGGAGGACATGGTTAACAGACCACATTGCTTTACCAAGGATGGTCTGCATCTCTTCCCCTCTAAACTTTCAAATACTGGCTAAAACTTTATTCGCCCCCATACTGCCTTTTTTAGGCACTGCCAAATTGACAGACCTACTGACACAGCAAAGTCAACTCAAATGAACCTCAAGGTGTTACTGCTAAATGCCAGGAGCCTAAACTAAAAACTACACTCCCTCCAAGCACTCCTCACACTCAAGAATATAGATATCTGTGCAGTTACCGAGACATGGTTTAAAGCAGCAGAGAGTACACCTGTAGTACAAGGTTTCAGTGCCTTCCATGCTTTTAGAACAGAAGCTGCACAGACAAGGACTAAAGAAGGAGCTGTCTTAATATGCATCAATACGATGATGCACTGGAATTCCTCCACATGCAGATCACTACAGATAAAATCCTGTACCATACCCTAGCCAGTTATAGGTCATCTTCCATGTCCCAAGAAGCTCATAATGCATACCTGGACCTACTGGAGACCCTTACTGTCCAACCTAACACCTTACTCATGGAAGACTTTAATTATCCCTCTGCAGACCGAGAATCCTACACATTGTCTCAGATCTGCAAGCACAGAGATTCCTGGACTTTGTAAATTAATACTTCCTTGACCAAATAGTGAATGCACTAATTACAGGACCTCATGCTTACAAATATAGGAGAACTCTGCACCTCCCATGTCTGATTCTCTTGGTAAGTTCCAACCATAAAGCTGTCTCCTTCAAAATCAAAATTAACTCTGTAATCCCATTAAAACAAGTAACAGTTTAGAACTATTTCAAGGCAAGTTACTTTTTAAGTAGACTGTCAAAATTCAGTGCCCCTCCAAACCAGAGAACACAGCAGCCTAAGCTGAATTATTCTCAGAAACAATGTATAACTATGTCAATGGCTGCATACAGGCCAGAAGTAAGTTCAGGACTAGCCCTAGAAACAGCAAACTGCCCTGGTGGCATCCCAAATTAAACAGGGTATACAACAAAAGGAAATAAATTATGGCAAAAATTAGAATGGGTAATTCCCATAAAAATAGAAACTCTCTCATCAAAGTAAATTGGCAACTAAGAGGCTAATTAGGTCAAGCAAAACCAACTCTGAGGTTAAGAGAGCCTCCCAGGTGAAAGATAGCCATAAGGCCTTCTACATCTACATTAGAAACCTCAAGGGCAGCACAGCAATGTGCCAAACTGGTGGTTAGTGGTACCACATTCACTGAACCTGGCAATATAGCAAACCTGTTAGCGGACAAATTCAATTCCAACTTTACCCCCCATCACCCCCAACCATCCCCTCAAAAAGACCCTCAAACATAAACCCTCCAACTATAACTGGGGAGCATGTACTGTTTGTACTCACTAAAGCCAAGGACCCAGCCTCAGTGGGCCCCAGTAACATTGCAGGATGCCTCCTGAATAGTCTATAATATGACTTATCAATACCCCCCATAGTCAATATTTAGCTATAGTCTTAAAACAGGCTTTGCACCACCACATAAATGGAGAATTGCAATGGCCAACCACCTCCTTAAAGGAGGACCTGCAACAGATCCTGGAAACTACAGACTCATTAGTCTGACCAGTCCTATTTGCAAAGCCAAGGAAAGAATTATCATGGAAATGATCAATAAGAACACAGGAGACGTCCAGACACTGGATCCATCCCAGTTTGACTTTGTCAAATGAAAGTCATGCTTACTGGATCTGGTGGGCTTATTTGAAAAGGTTAGCAAGAAAATGGATGAGGGGAAATGGTGCATACTGCCTACCTAGATCCTACGTAGTTAAGTGCTTTCATCCAAAAACATATGACTTCTTCAGAACAAAATCATTACAATAATCCTTAGTATAAATACTTCCTTTCTTTGAATACTTAAACAATGAACTAATTAATTATATAAATTGAACTTAAAAAAAAGTTGTTAAAAAACATCTGTGGCTTATACTATAAAGTACTACCCATTCAAACTGATGCAAACCACATATTCATTTTTCATTATACTGAAGTAAAGATTTGTACATTCAAACAATAAAAATAAAAATTAATAAAAAACTTTATATCATCATACCCATCATAAGTAAAATGCCCACTTCGGTATGTACCTGACCAGACACATGCAGCAACTGGAATGTCCACAAAGGTTCCTTACAAAAAGAATACAGGGAGTGAATACAATGTCCTATGCTGGTCGCCTCAAAGCCCTGTCTCTTTACTCAGTACACACAAACTTCTGAAAGGTGATCTTTGCTTGGCATATAGGACATTCCTGGACCCTGTTTTGATGAACCTTTTGCACAACTACAAAACAAACAGCATCAGAACTACTAGATTAAAAGATATAGATGTTGCTTGCAACATAAACAGGACATGTTGGAGAGAGACATTTCCCATAGAATTTCCATTCTTTGGAACGGGTTCCCTATCCATGTGAAGCAGAGTTCCCCAATATCCCTATTTAAGCACAACTTGGACTAATAGATGGGTAACTGGAAATTCATCCCTGGTCTGGCTCCTATGTCTCTGATAGACAAAGGCAGTTAGTAAATCAACACCTATATAAATCAAATTTGTGGGTCGCACTTGAGTTGCATGGCTAGGCTTATAAGGGCCCTAGTGGTTGTTAGCCTAGTGTGCAGCTATGAACCTATAAACCTATAAGAATCATTTCTAGTCTGAGTCTGAAGATGTCAAATACCGTGAGGTTGCTTTCATGTCTTTTATGCTGTGTGAATATGAGTGACTTACATTGGCTTGAACTGTAACAACTTTGAATGAAATATATGTAAGACATAGTCAGAACTTGCATTAGTACTGAGAGGTTGAGTACACTTTCAAGAAGTTTAGCATGACAAGGATTCCAGAGAACAACTCACTCTGTGAATGCAATGAATGACTGCAATGTGCTGTTCTAGTGATTCTGAGTCTTGGAGCTAAATTCTTTTTCTAACAGACACTGTTTTTTTTCTAATGAAGCAGCCTGCACTGAGTAGTATCTGAATACAGGATAACATCAGGACCAGTACACACAAAACTGTCTGGTTAATGTTTTTTTGTGAATGCCTGGATATGAAAGAAAATCTTCTGAAGAATGAAGTCTTGAGGTCATAACTGTAATGAATTTTTTTGGTGGAAAGACAAGTTATTTGAAGATTCAGAGTTGTGTATGATAGATTAAAAAGACCTGGGACCATTTTTAAATGATTCAGAAGTATGTGTTGAGAGTTTAACACAAGAAAAAAATCTTATATTCCTTGTCATTAGATGTGGCATTAGTGGTGTGATATATTTTGTGTGAAAATTCCGAAGTATTTTCAACATTTTGAATGCAAGGAAGCAGAGTTAACAGTAAATGGCTGGGATTTAGAAAGGGCTGCCACCAGTAGTAGGCCCTAACATAGGTTGCTGCCACTGAAGGCAGCCCATTTTGATTCAGAGACAGGCCCACCACAGTGATTCTATGTGATCTGTAGGATCACTGTGGTTGGCTGTCTGTTCAGCTGTGCTACATAGCATTCCTTGAAGTGGCATATGCTAATTAGTCATGTGTTCTCCCAGAAATATTTGCAGCTGTGTCAATTAACACAACCAAAAAGTTGCAGTCCCCATTGTAATCAGTGGAGGAGAGACTGCATAAAAGATAAAATCAGGCAAGTGTCTTCAGAGGCATAGTTTGGGGGGAATGTGAGTATGTGAATGTCTGTGGCATTGTGTCTACATCTGTCTTTGTACAGGAATAAGTGGTCTCAGGTGAATGTGTGTGCATGTGTGTGTGCTCGCGCATGTGGGCTTCTGTCTCTACAGAGGTATAAGTGGCCTCAGGTGAGTGTCTATGTGTGTGCGCATGTTCATCTGTCTCTGTACAGGTATGAGTGGTCTTGGGTGAGTGTGTGTGTATGTGTGTGTGTGCGTGTGGGTGTGTGTGTGTGTGTGTGTGTGTGTGTGTGTGTGTGTGTGTGTGTGTGTGTGTGTGTGTGTGTGAGAGAGAGAGAGAGAGAGAGAGCGAGACAGGGAATTTGTATCTGCCTGGATGGTCACTGTAGTGGGTTAGTTAGGAGACAGGTACAGTTTGTGTGTGTGGTGTGTGTGTGTGTGTGTGTGTGTGTGTGTGTGTGTGTGTGTGTGTGTGTGTGTGTGTGTGTGTGTGCGCGCACGAGCATGTGTGCATCTGTCTCTATAGAGGTATTAGTGGCCTCAGGTGAGTGTGTATGTGTGTGCGCATGCTCATCTGTCTCTGTTTAGGTATGAGTGGGTGGGTGTATGTGTGTGTGTGTGTGTGTGTGTGTGTGTGTGTGTGTGTGTGTGTGTGTCCATGAGTGCAATCAGATGATACAGAGGCTGATCTACAGTGAATATGTGTGTATTTTTGGACTGTGTATGAATGATTTTGTGCATGAATGTCTGAAAGTGTGTGCATGTGGGAGGGCGGTGCTACCATACCTGTAATACTGGGGAGGGACACTAGACACAAGGGAATTATAAATGTTACTCTAAGTCACATAAAAAGTTAATAGAACAATAAGTTTGACAGCACAAAATTTATTCTGAACAATAAGTAAGGAGAACTAGACACCGGGGCACTGTTTAAATATTATTCAAAGTCACATAAAAAGTTAATAGAATAGCAGATTTGACAGCATGAAGGTTATTCTGAACAGTATGAATTAGGAAGGGGATATTAGACACCAGGTATGCTGTTTAAATATTACTCTAAGTCATGCCAAACATGTCTTGCATCACAATGCAGTTTCTGTGCAATAGGAAATTGACCGACTGTACTCGTCCATGAGTTATGAGGAACACTGCAGCTATAAGAGGAAAAGTCAAGGACATTCTGCAATATCAGGAACAGTTGAGAGGAATAACAGCGTGACAGTGTGTGTGTGTGTGTGTGTGTGTGTGTGTGTGTGTGTGTGTGTGTGTGTGTGTGTGTGTGTGTGTGTATGTATGTGTGTGTGTGTGTGTGTGTGTGTGTGTGTGTGTGTGTGTGTGTGTGTGTGTGTGTGTGTGTGTGTGGCTGCCATAACTCTCAATGCCCATGCTCAAGACTTACAGACAAAGCCAGGAGGAACACTAGACAAAACCAGTGAGACTTTGTAAATATTACTCTGAGCAATTTCAAAAGATAATGGAGCAACAGGTCTTTCATCATTATGCAGTTTCTGAACAATAAGAAGAATGAAACTTTAATGTCTGGCATTATTGACTCACTGTAATCATCTGTGATTTATGACGGGCAGGGAAAAAATTAAGAGGTAACACCAGGAATATTCTGTAAATTCCGAAACAACTGAAATGGATGAGAGTGTGTCCATGTTTGTGTGTGCATGTGTGTGGCAGAATGAATGAGGGGGCTGCTTGTGCCAGCATGATGCATGAAACGCCAGCAGTGATTACTGCAGGAAAGTGCTCATTAGCATTAGCAGTAACAGCATGTTATTCAGAGACATGCAAATTTAGCTGATAATGAGGTCATTCCTCATTGTGACTAATCATGTCTTGAATCGTATTTTCAACAATCATGGGAAATACCCTTTTAACCACAGCAGTTAGCTTATATGGGGGTGTTCTTTGTAAATCCCAGCCATGATGTCCTACCCAGAACTTCAGGAATTTACTATGGTCTGGTTGAACAGTAATGTGAAGACATGCCTCCATAATAGGTCTATATTATCTAATCAAATAGGCATTACAGCGAATGCCTCTTCATCGATCCTAAAACAGCGAAGCGGCAGTTACGCGAACAGCCAAATCTGCGATTTTTTTTCCTAGGGAAAAAAATCACTCGGCCATCAGTGTGAATTTGCCCCTTTCCCCACAGTAGTGAGATCTCGGAGTTGGTCTATTGTGTGGGAGGTGAAGCCCCCCACTTTGAGGTGTTCTTAGTGATGTTTCGTTTCTGGGCTGATCAGTGATTTTTTTTCCATAGGAAAAATAATTGCTGATTTGGCCGTTCGGGTAACTGGCGGTTCAATGTTTAGGGGTTGATGAAGAGGCATTTGCTGTAATGCTTCTTCGATTAGATAATATAGACCCCTCCACAATGCCTAATGCCAACCTCAGGACTTGCACAAAACATAACAGGCAAACTTGACAATGGGTGGTATTCCTAGTCATTGCATTTAGGTGGTGCAGAATGGCCACACCTAAGCATAGCACACGAGTGATTCATAGACAGTAGCTGAACTTAGGCACAGCAGATTTAGTGCATTTAGAATGAGCTTATGTAAATGATGTATCAGTGATATGTAAATGAGGAATAACTAAATATTCTTTGACTGTCTGAAGTAAAGAAGGCAGCTTTTCTGCAAGAGTGCAATTCATAGTTATTTTATGCACACTGGAGCCATGGGCATAAACCTACGAAAAGGTGAAGTTACGCCTTTTCTATCTGCTTTGCAACCTCTGAAGATGCTTGTTACTGTTACCTTGGCTGTTTCCTGCTGTGAGTTGCTTGTCTTTGCTGTGCCAAAACTGCAGGCGTCCAGCAGTGCCCACCAGCTAAGAAGGTGCCGCTATAGGTATAGATTGATGCATTTTAACTTTGCTGATCAAAATATTTTGGATAGATTTATAGTAGGAAGGGATATAGTATGGGTGTTAGTGAGTATGTACAACTCACAGAAGTGGACTGGGGGACGTGTGGTTTTCCTACACCTGTGGATCTCAGGGTATGTATATCCCTCACTATACTTGCCACTGGTCCTTTCCAGAGACAAAATGGGGACACATAGGTTGCACCTAATACAAAGACAGTGCACTGTATCATTTGCCATTAAGTATTTACAAAAATGCAGCCAATGCTGCATGAAATGCTCAACATTATTACTGAAAGTATAGCTAATTTTAGCTTAACATTTTTGAGATGGGAGCAAGACATGATATACGAAAGTTCTGCACTTACCATAATGCTAGAGCCTTTCATTTGTGTCTGTTTGATATGACTTATGGGTCATCAGGTCACTTGTCAAATCCGATCCAGCAGAAGTATTGCTCCAGCCTCAAGCCCTTTTAAGACTTTTCCCTACCATAATGCATTAGTGCCCTCAGGTACCTCAAATCTAGTTTAATTCATCAAATAAACAACAAATATAAACATGCCTGAAAGACGAGCAGACTATCAAAGGACATTGATATCCTTCAAGTTTTACAAGTCCAAGGAGGGGGATGGGGGGTGGGTTATCCTACTGGATGGACATGAATATCCTATTCATTCAGTCCATCCAGCCTGACCTATGGGTCATAATCCCAAGCTACTTGACATCCTGGGGAGGCATCATGACAGGAGACCTTTCAGGATAAAAGCACCAAAGGATCCCCTAGCCCTGGAGACATAATCCACCTTATAGTGCTTAATGAAAGTGTGGATAGAAGATCAAGTGGCAGCCTTCTAAATTTCTTCTATCAAAGAACACCTGAACAAGGGGGTAGAAGTTGATATTGCCCTGGTGGAATGAGCCTTAGGCTTGCTTGGCAGGGGCCTGTTGTCTGAAACTTAAATAAAGGCACTAAATTTTGAAAGCCACCTAAGCAGGGTAACTTTAGAATCTTTTTGACCTAACTTGTTAAATGCAAAAGAAAAAAAACAGATGTGAATCCTTCTTTAAGGCTTTGGTTCTGTGGAGGTGGAAGAGTAATTTTCTATGCGCATCCAGTGTGTGGAAAATATACTCTCCTTTGTTGGGATGATAAGGAAAGAAGCCTAGAAGATGAATAGGATGTGACATGGTTGATTTAGAAGTGATCTTACAAAGGAAAAATCGGGTTAGTTCAGAGTGACACTGTCTTTGTGGAACAGTAAGTTAAGGGGCTGAAGATGATAAGGCATGAAGATCTGAAACCCTTCTAGTAGAAGTCATAGCTACCAAAAACAAAAGTTTTCCAATATAAGAATTTCAGTGACGTAGAGAAAGCTGGTTCAAATGGAGATTTGATTAAAGCCTCTAGAACCAGGTTTGAATCCCAAGGGGAAAACCAGTTCTCTGATGGGTGGTCTAAACAAGAAGGTTCCACTAAGGGAAGTTTCACAAAGCTTATATGAGGAAAGAAAACATTCCTGATGACTCACATGAAAATCAGAGATCGCTGTTAGTTGCACTAACTATAGAGAAACTAGACAAGGAGTCAAATATGCCTGGTAGGTAGCAGAGGACATTGGGACTGTGAAGGGATCAATATTTTGTGAAGATGTCCATATCATAAATCTTTTCCATTTGCTACTTTAAATCCTGTCAATGGACTCCTTCTAAGAGAATGTTAAGGTCATGAACACCTCTGAGGAGGGAGATTTGTTGTTGGCCATTACTGGAACTGGAAAAACTAAGTGGTAAGGTTTCAGGTTGTGGAAATACAGGTGAGGCTTCCTGTAGGGGTGTGAAACAAAATTCTGTACCAAATCCAGAAGCCAGGGATGCTCCTTGAGATGAGGCCTAAAAAGGGGAAACCAAATCTGTCTGAACCCAAAGAAGGCTATGAAAATGACAGTGGCCTTGCACTTGATTGTTTTCTTTATGATACTGGGGATTAAAGAAAAAGGATGGAAAGGCATAAAGAAGTCTGTGAGGCCATTACTAGGATACAGCATCCCTTGTTGACTGTCCAGGAGGAGGAATCATGGCAACATAACTACTGCATGAGTAGGCAAAAATATTGCAGCAGGGAGTGCCCTAGCAAATGAAAACCTGGTTGGCTATCGCTTATTGTGGGACCACTCATGAGGCATAAGAAGGGATTTGCTGAGCCAGTCCACAAGGCAACTGAGAATTCCTGGAATATGTGTTGCTCTGAGAAAGTGGTTCAAGATCATTGCCCATTGCCAAAATCCTCATTGCTTCCCAACATAAGGGGTAGGATCTGGTTCCTCCTTGCTTGTTGACGTACCAAACTACAGTCATGTTGTCTGGATACAAATCATGGCCAGAGTAAGGTAATCTTGAAATTCCTGCAATACAAAGAGGACAGCCCTTAATTCTAGGACATTGATGTGAGTGTTGGCCTCAGTGTCTTTCCACAGATCTTAGACCATCATTCCAGTGTAATGTGCCTCCCTACCATTTAATAACCCCCACACCTCCTGGGGAAGGAGGCATCCATGGTTATGACCACTACTGGAGAAGGCAGAAGAAAAGGTCTGCTGGAGTGAATCATCAGGGAACCCAGCCACCAGTGTAAAAGTTTTTTGCAGGAACTGGTTATGATATGATTTGGAGACAAGATGAATATAATGAGACCACTACACATGAAGGTGCCATTGTAGAATTCTCATATGGTAGCATGCAAAGTGTACAGTTTGAATAGCTGTGATGACATCATCCCCAACACTCTGAGAAATAGAGCTGCAATTGTGGAAGGATCGTGAAGTAGAATTTGAAATACCTACTTCAAGGTTTGAATTCTGTCCACATGTGAGAAAATTATAGACAGTGTAGAGTCCAGCTGACAGCCTATGAAAATAATTTTCTGAGGTGGGCAAAGGTTTGATTTCCAAAGATTTATGGAAATTCCCAAGGACTGGCAGAGACTGAGCAAATAATCCATCAAGGGAGCAGCTAGGAGCCAGTTGTCCAGATATGGAAAAATCCTGTATCCCTGGAGATGTAGATGAGCCACTACAAAAGCCATGCAATTGTTAAAAATGCTGGGGGCAAGGCTCGGAAATGATAATGGCTAACTCCTATGTGGAAGTGAAGGAAACTACAGTTGTGTAAGTAAACTAATCATAACAGTAGATGTTCGAATGATCACTGCTGCTGTAACCTTAGCTATATGGGTTATATCCTGCCAAGGATAAAACAGATGGCTAGCTTCCAAAGCTTCGGGGTACCTTCTACTCACTCAAAGTGTTAGCTCACACTAAGCTGACACAAAATACAGGTTTGGCTATCAAGCCCCTCAGATCTTTCATACCAGCAGAGACAGGGAGGCTGAGCCCTCAAAGAACAATGTTAAGAGCAACAAAAAATAAATGTTCACACCTGGCATAAACAACACAGCACAAAGCAAGGGGGCTGGAGAGAGGGAGCAGCAACTGCAGCGGTGATCATATGAACATCTACTCTTATGGCAAATTTTCATACACATCTGTACAATGTTCATCATTTTGATCACTACGACAGTAGCCTTAGCCACATGAGTAAATTACCAAAGCTTATTACATTTAGGAAGTGGGAGAGTAAGGGTCCAGAAGCCCCTGGAAAATGGCCATAGCAAAGCCTAATCTAGACTTAGAGAAGGACTCAACCTTGTAGTGCTTTGTAAAAGTATGTATAAGGACCAAGCTGCTGCTTCTAAAATACTTCAAGACTCCAACCCTTTCCAAAAAGCCACATATGAAACCAAGACCCAGGTAGAGTGGGCCTTACCTCTGCCTGGAATAGTTTTGTTTTGCTGAGTATAACAAATGATAATAGCCTGAGACAGCCATTTGGAAATGGTCTGTTTAAACACAGGTTGCCCCTTCTTACATCCACAAGAAATTAAAAACTGATCAAAGATCTGAACAATTTTATTCTGTCAAGAAAGTACCTGAATTGCTTGCAGACATCCAAGGTATGGAGTATCTTTTCTCCCTCATTTTCTGTCCAAGAAGAAAACAATGAGATGGATAATTTGGCTTAACATAAACTTGGATACCAGTTAAAGCATAAAAGAAAGACTAGTTCTCAAAGAAACCCTGTGTATGTGGAAAATGAGACAGGACTGACTCACTATAGCTTGCAACTCCGATATTCTTCTTGCAGAGTTTAGAGCAGTCAGTAATAGAGTTTTCCATGTTAAGAAACTCAAGTGAGCCACATTAGCTATATAAATGGAGCAAGTATTAACTTTTCTAACACTAAATTAAGAACCCAAGCAGGGGCCATTGGTTTTCTTGGAGGTCTCTTATGCAAAACCTCTTTCAAAAATATTTTGACATGAGAATGCATTTAAAGAGGAGGATCCATGGGCAGACATGCTGAAATGGCCAATAAATTAACCTTGACAGAGGAGTAGGAAAGGCCATAAGATAGTAATTCACACAAATATTGTAAAATCAAAGAACAACTAGTCCTAAATGAGTGCTGGTATGTTACTGGCATCAACTAGAAAACTTTTTCCATTTGCTAATATATCATGCCCACTAAACTTGGTGGACTTCTTCGAAAATGTCATTAGAGCCATGGATGAGGGCAAAATGGTAAATACTGCTTACCTTGACCTGGCAAATGTATATGACACAATACCTCACTCAGGTATTGTAGAGAAGCTCACAAATTTAGGCATAAATCCCTATGTCACCTGATGGATAGCCAAATATCTCAGAAATAGGACACATAAAGTTAGGGTGGCAGAATGCATCTCCATCAAGAGGCCTGTTAGTAGTGGTGTCCAACAGAGCACAGTAGTGGGACCTCTCCTGTTTGGAATAATACTTCTCTGAAGTCAACGCAAATGCAGAGGGCCTTTGGCTGACCAAATCTTCTAACGACTGCAAGCTGGGTGCAATCACTGAATCCCCCAAAAGATGTAGGAGGGTCTGACACAGAAAAATAACTGCTGCCAAAACCATGGCCTAAAACTCAGTGCAAAGAACTGCATAATTATACCTTTTGGGAAGATAACCAGTCTTGCAAATTACAACATTGATAACACCCCCCCCCCCCCCAACAGCAGACTCAGTGATGAGACTCTGGAACTCAGGTTGACAATAACCTGAACTATGATCTCCATGTGTACATGGTAGTGAGAAAAATACTTCCATGTGGTGCAACGTATAAGTAAAGGTACAGCATCCAGATCTAAGGAGATCAAAGTCCCACTGTATTCAGCCCTCATTAGACCAATAATAAAGTATAATGCATCCTTTGGCATGTACCTGCCCAGGCATTTGCAATGGTTGGACTGGCCACAGAGGTTCCTCATTAAAATAATACAGGGTATAAATAATATGTGTTAGGGAGACAACCTCAAAGCCCTGTCCCTGTACTCAGTCTCCTCCCTACAGACTACTGAGGGGTGATCTATGCCTAACATAGAAAGCATTCTCTGATCCAGCCATCATGGATCTGCTATACATTCACAAAACAAACAGCACTAGAATTACCCAATTTAGGGATCTAAACCTTGTCTGTGACATACACAAAACATGTTGGAGGGACAGGTATATGTCTCCAAGATTACCCCTTCTCTGGAACAGATGCCCCATTCATGTGAAATACAGCTCTTCCCTTAAGCCTATTCAATGTAATTTGGACCAATGGATGGTAAATTGCAAATTCACCCCTGGTTTGTCACCTGTGGCCCTTATGGAGAGCAGCAGTTTGTAGATGCCCTAAGCCACATGCATTTACCAAACTCATTCTAACCCATGAGCATTGATAACTGGGAAAATTGGGGTATAAATGACTAAGCTTAAAAAGGCTCTAGGGATGTTAGCCTAGTAACCTCTTATGATCCTATGATCCTATAATATATGATTTTTTTAGTAGCAGACTTTATTGTCTTCATTAGAATCTGATTTATGTCCTCGGGAAACAAGTACCTAAAATAAATTAAGATGCTATCATCCAGGCAGGCAGTTGAAATTGATTGGGGACAGGGTGAATAAAACACCCCTTATCTTGTGTGATTAGATCTATTCTGTGAGAATGCTTGTGGTGATTACCCCAGCCAGTTCCAAAAGAAGGGAGAACCACTGTTGTCTGGGCCAGAAGGGACTTACCATAACAATCTTGAGGGATTCCTTCTGAATCTTCATAAGTACCCTGGATATCAGTAGAAAGGGTGGAAAAGCATACATCATTCCTGTTCAAGGAAAACAAAATACATCTGTCTTCCAGGCCTTCTTGCATGGAGTAGAGCAGAATCATGCTGGTTGATTGTTTAGAGAGGAGGCAAAAATGTCTACTTGAGGAAATTCCCACCAAATTGATCAAATCTTGGAAGACCCCCTAAGCTAGTTTACATTAGGAGGATCTGGCCTTGTCCTGCTTAGCCTATCTGCCATGCAGTTTTGTTCTGCTGGAATGTAGGATGCCTGCAGAGTGAGATTGTGCTTTGAAGCTATACCTGAAGATAACATGGCTAATCTGCAGAGGGATATGACCTAGTTCCACCTTGCTTGTTGATGTACCACATGACTGTGGTATTGTCTGAAACTATTTGAAGAGGTCCCGTAGACTAAAGATAGTTCAGAGAGCTGAGTGCCTTGATCAGGGCAAGCATCTCCTAGATATTCATGTGCTTGTGTATGTCCTAGGTGTCCCATATCCCCCTGCACGTTTATCCCTCCTAAAACTGCTCACTATGAAAAGTCTGAAGTGTCTGTAGTGACTGACTGCTTTAGAGTATGGATGAAGATGGGAAGACCTGGATATAGGGAAATTTGCTGAGTATATCAAATGATTTCTTTTCTGACCAACCCCAGCACTGGGATTTGAAATGACAAAGCATGTTGGTGCTGGGAAGAAAGAAACTTCAGATATTATTGTATCTTTCTCATAAGGGTAACTGCTAAGGGGAACCACAAGAAACATAGATGTCATGAGACCCAAATTCCTGAGGTATTCCCTCACAGTGACTGAAGACTGAGTGGAAAACCTTAAAAACAGATCTAAATAAAGATCTATTTTTTTCTTGTGGAAGAAAAGCTCTTTAAACTGAGGTGTCTAGCAGACACCCCACAATCACATCATAGCTCCTTGGAATCCCAGCTTGTGTAACAGATCTCTCACCCAAGTGATTTATTCCTGTCAGTTTGAAAGAGATTCTGTCAAGATATACAAGTTGTCTAAATATAGAGAAAATGTGGATACCCTATAGTGTGCAATGCATTATAACTGGAACTGGACACTATGTGAACACTCTTGATACAGTGGATAGTCCGAAGAGTAAGGCAGAAAACTGATGTGATCCAGACACACAAAACCTTAATAAGTGCCTGAAGACTGGATGAATAGGGACGTGATGATAAGCATCTTTTAAATCTAGTATTACCAGGAAATTTGAATGAGGAAGAAGTAACAAGTAGTGAAGTGACATCATTTTCAACTTGGGCACTATCACAAATAGGTTTAGAAAAGAAAGATCCAGAACTGGTCTCCACCCATTTCTTTCTCTGACACAAAAAAATCCTTGAATAAAAACCTTTCTCAAACCTAGGAAGGAGGAACTGGTTTTATAACTGGGACAGCATGTGTTAAAGGACAGGGGGAAATAAAAGATTTTAGTCTGATGGAAAAGGAATTACCCCCCTGAAAAGGAAGGATTTCCTCTCACTGCCATCTGTAACCTTGATGAATGATTTTCAAAAGCATTTGTCTGAAACTATCCCGTGCCAAAGAGAAAAGTGGAGAGTCCAACTTTCTGGAAGGGAAAAGGGACTGCCAGGGTGGGAGACAAGGCCCCTTTGATCATCATTCTGACTTGTTGGACTGTCCTTGGTTTGAGGGGGGTCCTGAATTCATTTTGGAATCACCTGCCATTTCTTTTTAAATGTCTGTTTGCCAACATTTTATTGGGGATATTTATTTATTTTGCCAATATTAGATGAGGTTTTAGAGAATCCCTTAAAAATTTGGAAAGGGAGGGACAAAAGTCTTAGAGATTCCCTCTATCAAATCACCCCTTTCATCCCACTTTTTGAAAACCTCTGCAGCAGTAGAACTAAAAACTAAATCTTTAAACATAGGAGAATTTAAAATCTTAATTTTTCACATCATCTGGGAGATTCCGAGAACGCATCCAGGCAAACCTCCTCACAAGAGTACCAGTGGCCATAGCCATGGAAGAAGTATCAACTGAGTCATGCTCACAGTGTAAACAATGAGTGGTGACTTGTACAATAAAAAAATTATTTAAAAAGATTTTTCCACACAAGAGGAAACTGCATAAAAAATATTTCTCATACTTTCACAATTAGTCAGAATAAACTTTAACATAGGAGCCTGACAATTCAAAAGTCTGAAAATCAAAGATGTAGAAGCATACACTTCTCATATTCATCAATAATTTTCCCATCCCTGTCAGAAAAATAGGATTGGAATTAAACAAACATTTAGCAGCACTAGGATTAAATAAAGCTATAGCTGCTGGGTCAGGTTTGTGAGGAGGGTATAAAAATGTAAAAGACTGATGAACTTTATACATCCTATCTGCCTTTCTGCCATTTTAGGGGCAGCAGGCTATCAGGAAAATTTCAGGCAGTGATACATACATCTTCCAGAGTTCATAGAACTGACAGACTGGGTGAAGGTTCTCGAAATTCCTTCTGTAAGAACTCATAGTGTTTTCAGAAGGACTGAGAAACCTCAGTGTTCTCCCACTAAAAATACTGACACATTCTGGAAGCAGTATCAGAGAAAGAGACACATCCACAGGGAGAATCCGAAACTGAGCTTTCCTCTGAGTCTAAATTAGAAAACTGAGGGGCAAAATGTATCTGTCCCTTCATCTTTATGTCCAGATTCAAAATCTTAAATATCTTCAGGAAAAGAGGTCTCTCTCTTTTCTTTTTATCAGAAACCACCTTATGAAAAGTAATTAAACCCTCAGTCAGTCAAGTGAACTATTGCTTTCTAAAGAAATTTCAGGAGGTGCAGATATATGATTATTTTTTTTTATTTCTTTTTGACAGGAAGAATGGGGACAACAGTATTATTAATGGCATCAGCAGCCAGGGATGGGCACAACATTCTGACTGAAAAGGGAAGCCTTCCTCTGTTTCCTCTCCCGGAAATGACAAGAGTGTCTCTCCCTTGCCCACTGAAGGGATCCCAACAGCCACAGAGGATGTGGCTAAACCCTGGTCAATAGTGGCTGCAGGTACTACACCAGAAGGTTCTGAGGTAAAATATAAATGGTTTTAGGAACAAGCTATGGACACAGCAGAGCCCACAATTGTGGCTGAGGCAAATTGCTGCACTGCTGTGGTGGGAAAGGCTGTTTGCTTAACTTTTTTATTTTTGTTAACTGAAGAAGGACTGAATGTGGACCTGACAGTTTGTTCCATGGTCTAGCTGAAAATGGTGCTTCTTCTCCAGGGAAAACAAGAAGCAAAGCCAGTGAAAATTTAGTCTTTAAAAGTCACTTACTTTTTTTACAAGCAAAACACGGTAAAACTCACTTTAAAGCACTTAACTGGCCCTAAAAACTAAAATAAACAGTTTTGCCACAGAAAAAAATGTTTCCATTTACTTTTAGCAACTTGTAAATTGACAAGAAAATAGTTTGCTCCTGTTTAAAAGTACAGTTACGTCTCATGACAGTCTGTTAAAACATATACGCCTAGCTTAAAAATAAGTTCTTTAAACAGGAAAGTACAATCAGACATTTTTATAATATGGAAGGTTTTTCCTTAAAGGGAACTTATGTGTTCAGCAAAGGAACAGCACAATCTGACCGTCAATCCTTGAAAGTCCATAAAGCAGCACTCTCTTCAATTGCAGGAAATCATTGAATGTGCCTTAAGGTTTTAGAAGC
Organism: Protopterus annectens; assembly: GCF_019279795.1. Classification (NCBI taxonomy): domain Eukaryota; kingdom Metazoa; phylum Chordata; order Ceratodontiformes; family Protopteridae; genus Protopterus; species Protopterus annectens. Next base: position 425,509,258 of record NC_056726.1, on the reverse strand, counting down.
TGGTTGGTTGTTATATCCTTGGCAGGGTATAACCCATATAGCTAAGGCTATTGCAGCAGTGATCAATATGATGAACATCCTCCTTGACTCTTTTTCAATCTTGATGTGAAGGTAAGCATCTTAAAGGTTCACTGAGCAAATCCAATTGTTTGCCCTGAGGCAAGGCAGACTTGACTGCAGAGTTACCATTCTGAAGCAGGTGTTTTCCATATGTATTTGTATAGAAGGTTGAGGCCCAGTATGGGCCTGAGGTCCTGAATTTTCTTTGGAACCAAAAAGAATCTTGAATAAAATCCTGATCCTCTTTAGTCTGGTGGGATCTCTTGGATGGCTCTTTTGGAGAGTACAGAGGTTATCTCTCTTACCGCCACTTTGGTCTGATTAGGTGGGACATCTGACAGTGGCTGTACTGAGTTTGGTGGTTTAAGAAAAATGGTATTGAATAGCTTCTAGATATAATCCCTTTGTCCCATTTGTCCTGTGAAATTTTCTTCCATGCCATTGGATAAAGGGATAAATAACCTTCAACTACCTGCAGAGGGGAGCAGTTGGGCAGCTCTTCAGGGGCTTTTTTTTCACATTTTGAGAGAAATTAACTTTTAAAACTCTTGTGGCACACATAGAGGTGTAAAGTAAGCAGCTGCTGATATCTTGCCACAATCAAAATGCTCTTCTTGGACATATTGATATAATTTGGGGTGAGACTCACTAATCAGTTAATGTATTAATTGGGAAACAACTGAAAGTAGTTAATTTGGCAAAAAGTAACTGTTTTACAATTGTTTACCAATAAATACCCCTCCCAAGAAGCACATACTTATTCCAAAATAGTAATAATAATAATATTATTATTATTATAACACTGGGGATTGTTAATATTCATAGAAATGTTGACTTGTTTCCATAACCCCCCAAATCCCATCATCATGTAGTGAACATCCCTAACAAGAAAATGCAACAGTAAACATTTGCTCTGGACTTTTGTGCTGCAGGAATATTAAAAGTTATTTTTTACACCCAAAGTGAAATGTGTGTGTGACAGACAGTCAAACATTAGAGATGTACCTATCAGAAACAGATTATTTGGAAGTGGTATCGGCAACAGATTCTCTATGACTGACTGTTGTTTAGCTGGCAAGCAATTAATCTCAACTAAAACACAGAGTTCTCACATAAGCAACACTACAAGCAAGTCTCCCTGCACCTGCACCCTAGAATGTGGGAGCAAGCTCCTCTCCCTCATCTCTATATATATACAAACTTTGAGGTTTCACAACTTCAGAGGATAGAGAAAATATGGGAAACAAACATAAAACTCATCTTTTCATTCTTAAACAACACAGCATCTGCAACTCAGCAAGTTCCTACATTCTGAAACATCGACTAAGGAAACTCAGTGATATTCCTGTAGTGACATTCTAAGACTCACATATATAATGAGTGACAAACAATGGGTCTCCTATGGGACAGCAGTCTATGTATGAAAGCAACTGATACCTACATTCAACTGAATGCAGTTAAAAGATCAGTCTGGCTTGCGAGGGACAGGGTGTGTAGGTGGAGAGTTAGAAAATCTTTGTGTGAAAAAAATATTCATTTTTTTTGAGGGAATATATCTTGTCAAAACACAGTTCAGTAACTATTAGAAACAAGGAAATAAAGCAGCATGTACTAGGTTAAAGGTTAAGCAAAGAGTAAAGCACATTCATTTAGACTTAACAGATTCCCAGTCCAGATTTCTAAAGACCAAGTACTACACTGTCACAAAACCTAGGGGTTCTCCTAAATATCCTGTGGTATGGCAAAATGCAATCTAATTGACAGACACCAAACAAGAATCAGGAACATGAACAGCAGGTATAATATACTCACATTTCGCACTTGTTTCAACAATTCAGTGTACTATGGCTGCATCTTCATCTATTAGTGAGGCAGCCATTGAGTTGCAAGGTAACTAACACCATTTTAAGTTCTAGGGAACCCCAAATAAAGTTGAAAAAATTCCAAGAGAAGAACCCTGGGCAACAAATTGTCTGAGACAATGTATGTCTCCAAGGGTGTCTGTCAGTGCCAACTCTGATCTTCAAAAAACAACAAAAAATAAGAAGTTATGTACCTACCATAACGTTCCATGTTAGTTGTCTTCTTCTCGCTTTCTTTCTTGCTGGATGGGTTTGGAGCTGATCCTCGGCTCCAAATCGGCAATCTACTAAAGCTCGAGAGCTATTTACTGGCTTGAGGCCCTCCCTATATCCCACAATGTTAGGCGTCAGATCCCCAGATCTCATTTGGCAGAGCTAACACCAAGGAAAGATTCAAGGACACCTGAATCTATAGTACAAAGACAGAGGAGGACACAATGTACATCAGAGCTGTCCAGAGGAAGAAAGCCCCAAAAGGGGACTCTTCTCGGTCTGTCCAGGCTAGGGGGATGGAGGGTGGGACACAAGAAAGAAGGTGAGAAGAAGACAACTAACATGGAACGTTATGGTGGGTACATAACTTCTTAATGTTAAGTTGTCTATCTCGCCTTCATTCTTGCTGGATGGGACAGCGTCCCTAGTACCTTAGTCCTGGGTGGCTCATCGGAACAGACTCTTGAGCACAGTGGAACCAAACTCAGCTCTATTCCTAGAGGCCACATCCAACTTATAATGCAAAATGAATGTATGAGGAGTGGCCCAAGTGGCTGCGGCACAAATAGATTCCATTGTTAGTCTTGCTTGAAAGGCTACCGATGTAGCCAAACGCTCTAGTGGAATGACCTTTAGATTTAGCAGGGAGTTGTTTATGTCTGAGTTGATAAATCAAGGTAATAATAGAGGACAACCACCTGGATAAGGTTACTTTGGAAACTGGCTGTGCTTGTTTGCCCTCAGCATAGGATAAGAAAAGTTGGTCTGATTTTCTTATTTGCTTAGTCTTGTCCAAATAGAAACGTAATTGCCTGTGAACATCCAAGCGGTGCAAATTTTGTTCGGCTTTGTTCAAATAGTTAGGAAAAAATACGGGCAGATCAATAGACTGATTCAGATTTGTTTCAGAGGGTATCTTGGGTAGAAACAAAGGATTAGGCCTAAGTGAAACTCTGTCCTTATGAAACACAAGATAAGGAGGACGAATACAGAGGGCTTGAAGTTCCAAAACTCTCCTAGCTGATGTGATGGCTACCAAAAAGAGAGTCTTCCAGGAGAGCAATTTTAAGGAACAGGAAGCCGCTGGTTCAAAGGGGGGGGGAGAATCAAAGAAGCCAATATCAAGTTCAAGTCCCACGGAGGCGGGGGATCTCTGACCAGGGGCCTAAGTAACAAAGTTCCTTTGAGAAAGGCCTTGCAAAGTTTGTGGGACATGGTGCTGGTTTCTGACAGGCTAGCATGGAAATTTGCAATAGTAGCTAATTGGACCCTAATGGTGGCAGAGGAGGAACCTGCTTGAAAGAGCTCTGCTAAAAAATCTAAAACATGATGGACAGGGGCTGTAAAAGGGTCAATATTCCTAGCCTCTGCCCAGAAGGAGAAACATTTCCACTTACTAGCATAAGTCTTCCTGGTGGCAGATTTGTGCGAAGATAGGATGATTTCACACACCAGCTGAGAAATTAGCGGAAGACTAGCTAAAGTTGGAAGTGGAGCAACCAAGCTGTAAGGTTGAGAGACTGAAGGGACTGGTGCAGCCCACCCGACTGATGGACCAAGAGATCTGGCACTGGGTCCAGATTCCACAGCTGCTCCAGCAGGTGCCGATGCAGGAATGGGAACCAAATTTGTCGAGGCCAGTAAGGGGCAATGAGGATCATCCTGGATCCCAAAGCAGTTGCTTTCTGAATTAGCTTGGGAATTAGAGGAAATGGTGGAAATGCGTACAGAAGACCCCGGGGCCAATCATGAACTAAAGCATCTCTGGGGGAGTGGCCGGGAAGGGGGAAGAGAGTGAAGAAGTCATCGCATTTGCTGTTGAGAGGGGTTGCAAAAAGGTTGCAGCAAAGTTGACCCCATCTGCGGAAGATTTTGTCCGCTACTGACTGATTGAGAGACCACTCGTGAGGCATGAGAATAGCTCTGCTTAGCCTGTCCGCTATGACGTTGGACCTCCCGGGGATGTGCGCTGCTATCAGAAACTGTTGAGAAGAGATCGCCCACTGCCGGAGTCTGAGTGCTTCTCGACATAAGGGATAGGATTTGGTTCCGCCCTGCTTGTTGATGTACCACACTACAGACATATTGTCTGTCTGAATTGCAATAGTCCCAGTGGGTAGAGAGTCCTGAAGAGCTTGCAACGCCAAAAGCACCGCTCTCATCTCCAAGACATTTATGTGCAGATGGTACTCTAGAGGTTGCCAGATGCCTTGGACAGTCCTGCCCTGAAAATGCCCCCCCCCCCACACCTGATCAGGGAGGCATCCGTGGTCACTGTGGCAACAGGAAGAGGAAGAACACATGGTCTGCCCTGGGGTATCAGAGGGGAGACCATCCACCAAGCCAGGTGGTCTTTGCATGATTGAATGATTATTATCTTGTGAGACATTGGAAGCTGTTGAAAGGACCACTGAGTAAAAAGCATCCACTGAAGAAGCCGCATGTGAAAACGAGCCAAGGTCTTTAGTACAACTCTAGTCTGAATCCTGTTGCACTGTAGTAAGACTTACACATGTCGGCAGATTTCTGAAACTCTGTCGAGAGGAAGCCTTGCAGACAGATCTTTTGAATTTAAGATTGCGCCTATAAAGATAATAGACTGAGAAGGCGACAATGCAGACTTTTCGAAATTTATTGATATACCTAGCTCGGAGCAAATTTGGATGGTATAATCCCTGGCTCGCAGTAGCTGATGCCTGGTGGGAGCAGTGAGGAGCCAGCCATCGAGATATGGAAACACCTGGAATCCTCGCCATCTCAGGTGAGCCGTAACCACTGCCATGCATTTGGTGAACACCCCAGGGGCTGTGGTGAGACCAAAGAGCAGGGCCCTGAATTGATAGTGACTGGCTCCCAGCCGGAAGTGGAGAAACCTTCTGGAGCGCCTGTTCATTTTGATATGGTAGTAAGCATCCTGAAGATCTATGGAGCACATCCAATTGTCCTGACCCAAAAAGGGTAGAATGGACTGGAGCGTGACCATCCGGAACTTTGTTCTTTGAACAGACTTGTTTAGCCTGCTGAGATCCAGAATGGGTCTCCAGTCCCCTGTCTTTTTTGGCACCAAAAAGAACTTGGAGTAGATTCCAGATCCTTGCTGGTCTGCTGGGACTGGCTGGATGGCCCGTTTGTCTAGCAGTTTTGAAATTTCTAGCACTGCCTGTTCTCTTAGACAGGGTGGAACATCTGGAAGGGACTTAGTTGTTTGTACAGGGGTGTGGACAAAGTGAATCTTGTAACCCTCGGATATGATAGACCGTACCCATTTGTCTTGTGTGAGGAGTTGCCAGGCTTCTGGGTACAGTGACAATCTTCCCCCGACTGCCTCCGAAGGCGGACAGTCGGGCAGCTCCTCAGGGGTGCTGAAAGGGTTTGTCAGAGAACGATTCTCTGCTACCCTGATTCTGCGGGCCCCCTCTGCCCCTCTGGCAGCGTCTATTATTGCCCCCCCTGCCCCTGGAGGAAAGCTTGCCACGTGTGTCAGGCACGACTCCCTGGGGTTTCCGAAACCACATTTTTCCACCTTTCTGACCCTTGGGGTATGGTCTAGAGGGAGTGGAAAAACGGACTCCCACGGCAGAGAGAGTCTTGCCTTCCTGCTCACACCTGGTAAGGGTATCTTTCACCTGTGGTCCAAACAGAGCCGAACCATCAAAGGGGGTATTGGTGAAGGACGCCTTAAAGGGGTCAGCAAAGTTGCATAACCGCATCCAGGCATGTCTTCTCAAAGCCACGCCTGTACCAGCGGCCCTACTCGCCCCATCGGCTGCATAAGAAATGAGCCGCATGGAGGAGTTGACGATAGAATTAAGGGTCACCAGCTGGGAGTTTATCTTATCTTGAGCCCCCGCAGCTGATGGATCCTGAAGGGTATCACCCAGTTCCCTGAGAAGATCCCTTTGGAGACGGGTGAAATGGCACAGATAATTCAGCGACCGCATAGAGAAGGTTGCTGAGGAAAACACCCGCTTCCCGTACCTGTCCATTGTCCTAGATTCTTTATTAGGTGGATGGACAGGCACCGAAGGGTCAGCCAACTCCTTCTTTGTGACTGCTGCAACCACCATGGCATCAACAGAGACACCCTTTGTCAAAAATTGCTTGTTGGGTGGGGCTGTAATAAATGTAGTGGGCCTACAGGGAGTTGGTTCCACTGTGTCCGGGGTTGACCACGCCTTTCGAGCCACCACTTCCATTAGCGGGTCGAAAGGTGGAGATACCCAGGAGGTGGAAGGGTGAGAACCAAATGCATCCAGGTAGACCGACTCGCCCTTCGAAGGGTTAAGGGCAGTCCAGTTCCCCGTCTGCTTGAGGATTTCTAGGATGTCTGAAAAGGAGACATCCTCAGAGGGGGATCTTGGGGACCCTTCTGAATCCTCCAAGTCGGTATCAGACGTGACTGACTCGGGGGAGTCGACATGTTTCCTCTTACATTTTCTCTTCCGGGGGGGCTCCTCCGAAGGATCGGGGGAGGCCTTCAAAGAGGAAGATACACCCAATGGGGCAACCTGGAGCGTTTGCTCTCCACGCTTGGGGTCAGGAGGGTGGACAGAGACCGATGCAGGCACCATGGGGGGAGGAGCCGAAGGGGCTGATCGAGGGGCCGACTCAGGAGTCAGCACACTCCTCATGACCTCGAAGGTGCCCCTGTCAGGCAGAGCAGAAGGTCCCCGCTCTGAGGAGACGAGAACCCCTGTCGGCACCGAGAGGGACGGCTCCGAGGCCGATGTCGGGGCTGAGCTCACCTGCGCCGATGCTCCGAGAGGGAGAACGGGGTCGGACAAGGGTCCGATGCCACTCGCCCCCTCGGAGCCAATGAGGGAGTCTCGGCGCCCAGATCCCTCCAAGGACAGAACCAAGGAAGAGATCGGAGCCAATGAAGGAGCTGAAAGGTGTGGTATCGGTTCCGACGTTACCAAGATTTGAGCCCCAACCGGCTCCGGCTCCGAACACAAGGAGGGAGTCGGAGGAGGAACTGCTGTAGATACCGGGACAGCCACAGTCTGTTGAGATGGGCTAGTTAACATTTTGGCCAGGGCCTGCGACTTAAGGAGTCTGCTGACCACCCTCTCTAGGTCATGATCAGATAGCCTGGAAGACCGAGATGAGTGGGACCTATGGCTTTTTTCAGATTGGAGTAATGGTGACCTCGGAGCCGAGCGAACTGATTCTAGGGAAGGGGACCTAGAATGTTTTCGGCTCGAAGACGGTTCCGACAGTAAAGTCGGAGCCGAATGAGGTCTAGAGGTTTCGGCTCTAGCCGGAGCCAATGAGGAGGCAGGTGCTCCACCAGGCGACGGCTCCGAACTGGGAGCCGACGGCTTGGCGGGCTTAGAGGATTTACCCGACGAAGGCTTGGTTGGGGATCCTTCTGGCTTAAGTACGCCTCTCAGGATGGGCTTGTTCCTATGCTCCTGCAGGACTCTCGGGCTGAAGGCATGACAGACCGAGCAGGAGTCCTGCAGGTGTAGAGGGCCCAAGCAATAAACACAAGAAGTGTGACCGTCTGTCAGAGACATCTTCTGACAGCACGAGTCACACTTCTTAAAACCTGAAACTTTGGTATCCTTAGACATGATGGATACCAAAGAAAAAAAGTCACTAGTGCTTAAACACACAGAACACCACACACACACACACGCACTAGTTAAGCTAACAATATTAAACAACTACACAGTTAACTATATATAAATATATATACAAGTCTACAAAACTGTAATAAAGTAAAAGAGCTAACACTACCCTATTAACACAAGGAAAGGGAGGGGAGATTAGCCACTGAGAAAAAAAGAGGGGGGGGGAAGAAACTCTCTAACTAAAACGAGTTTCTAAGAGGGAATATTAGGGAGTAAACAGAGAGTTAACTAACCGGAAAGCTATAAATATAACATAAGGTTATCGAGAAAAAATAGAAGTTATGTTCTTACCATAACGTTCCATGTTAGTTGTCTTCTTCTCGCCTTCTTCTTGCTGGATGGGTTCGGAGCCGACCTCGGCTCCGACTCGGCCACTCTAAAAAGCTCGAGAGTTGGTTCCACCGGCTCGAGGCTCCCCTTATATCCCACAATGCTAGGCGAGAGTTACCTCAGATCTCGTTTGTAAGCTAACCCCAGCTTATAATAATAACAGAATAACTCTAAACAGAGTCCACCTCTAACAACAGGAAGAAAGAAGGGTGACCTACATCCTGAACCAGGAAATATGCACAACAGCATATGCCTAAGAAAGAGGTGGTAGAAAGAGAGGTCACAATCACAACTCCTCTAGGTCTGTCCAGCCCAGGGGAAGGAGGGTGGGGCGAAGAAGAAGCGAGAAGAAGACAACCAACATGGAACGTTATGGTAAGAACATAACTTCTATATGTTAAGTTGTCTATCTCGCCTTCATTCTTGCCGGATGGCCTAGCACCTTGTCCCGGGTGGCCTAACGGAACAGACTCCTGAGAACAGTGGAACCAAAGTTAGCTCTATGCCTAGAAGCTAAGTCCAACTTATAATGAGAAATGAAAGTGTGAGGAGTAGCCCAAGTAGCCGCTGCACAAATGGTGTCAATAGGCAGTCTGTCTTGGAAGGCTAAAGAAGTAGCCAAAGCTCTGGTGGAATGGGCCTTAGGTTTATTAGGCAGTTTTGGTGTCTAATTTCATATACAAGGGAAATCAAAGATGTTAGCCATCTGGATAATGATACCTTTGAAACTGAAAGTCCCTTTCTGCTTTCCGCATAGGAGACAAACAGCTGATCAGATTTTCTGAATTGTTTTGTTCTATCCAAGTAGTACCTCAATTGACGATGAACATCCAGGCAGTGTAATTTTTGTTCAGACCTATTGGAATATTCTGGAAAAAAGACAGGGAGGTCAATGCTTTGATTTAGATTTGACGTCGAGACCACCTTAGGCAAAAAGGATGGGTTAGTTCGTAAGGATACTCTGTCCTTATGAAACAATAGATAAGGAGGTCGACAGCTGAGTGCTTGAAGCTCTGAAACTCTTCTAGCTGAAGTAATAGCTACCAGAAAAAGAGTCCTCCATGATAGCAATTTTAAAGAACAGGAGACTGCAGGTTCGAAAGGGGGAAGAATCAAAGAAGCAAGTATTAAATTTAGGTCCCAAGGAGAAGGAGGATTTCTTATAGGAGGTCTGAGAAGAAAAACTCCTTTCAAAAAGGCTTTGCAAAGCTTGTGGGACATTAAGGCAGATTCAGAAATACCCACATGAAAGTTAGAAATAGCTGCCAATTGAACTTTAAGAGTAGAGGGAGATGAACCTGCATGGAAGAGTTCAGCTAGAAATTCAAGGACTAATTGGATGGAAGCAGTGAAAGGATCTATGTCCTTTCCTTGAGCCCAATATGTGAAGCGTTTCCACTTACTCAAATAAATCTTCCGAGTGGAAGATTTATGGGAAGCTATCAAAATATCTCGAACGGAGTGAGATAATTGAGGAAGCCTGGCTAAGGTTGGAACTGGAGGAACCAAGCAGTGAGGTTCAGAGAGGGGAGGGAGCGATGAAACTGACCCGACTGATGGATCAAAAGATCTGGAACTAGGTCCAGATTCCACGGTCGCTCCAAAAGAAATCGATGTAGAAAGGGGAACCACACCTGTCGAGGCCAGTAAGGAGCAATGAGGATCAATGAGGCCTTCTGAGCGATAGCTTTCTGTATCACTTGAGAGATTAGTGGGAAGGAGGAAATGCATACAGAAGTCCCCGGGGCCAAACTTGGACTAGAGCGTCTCTGCTGGGCTGGCCTGGTAACGGGAATAGGGTGAAATAATCTCTGCACTTGCTGTTTTGGGGAGTAGCAAAAAGGTCGCAGCAAGGCTGACCCCACTTGAGAAAAATTTCTCTCACAACAGAGTCTTTCAGAGACCACTCGTGAGGCATGAGGATAGCTCTGCTCAACTTGTCCGCAATTTGATTGGACTTCCGGGATGTGCGTTGCTATCAGAAACCGCTGAGAAGAAATCGCCCATTGCCACAATCTGAGTGCTTCTCGACACAGGGGTATGACCTGGTTCCGCCTTGTTTGTTGATGTACCACACTACAGACATATTGTCTGTCTGGATTGCAATCGTTCCCAAGGGAAGAGAGTCTTGAAGGGCTTGCAACGCTAAAAGCACTGCTCTCATCTCCAGAACATTTATGTGCAAGTGGCATTCGTTTGGTTGCCATGTGCCCTGGACCGTCCTGCCCTGATAATGCCCCCCCCCACCCGATCAGGGAGGCATCCATTGTCAGAGTAGCAACCGGAGGGGGTGGAACAAAGGGTCTTCCCAACAAGAGCTGAGGGGAAGACATCTACCACATGAGATGATTTTTGCACGCTTGCGTGATCATAATGGTGTGAGACATTGGAAGTTGCTGGTATGACCATTGAGTAAAGAGCATCCATTGAAGGATCCGCATGTGGAATCTGGCTAATGGAAGCAGAGGTATGGCGGCCGCCATAATTCCCAACACTTTCAGAACTAACCTGGCTTTGATTCTGTTGTTGTTGAAAAGGAGTGAGACCAGTTTGTGAATGTCTGTTATTCTCTGATGTGTTAGTCTCGCAGACATGTCTACTGTGTCTAGATTTGCGCCTATGAAAGTAATAGCACGACAAGGCGACAAAACAGACTTTTCGCAATTTATTGAAATGCCTAACTTTTGACAAATGCGAAAAGTGTAATCCCTGGCCATCAGAAGGAGATGCTTGGTGGGAGCTGTGAGGAGCCAGTCGTCCAAATATGGAAACACCTGGAATCCTTGTCGTCTCAGGTGAGAAGCTACCACTGCCATGCATTTGGTAAACACCGGGGCAGTGGTGAGACCAAAGGGCAGGGCCCTGAACTGAAAATGACTGGTTCCCAGCCTGAAGCGGAGGAATCTTCTGGAGCGTCTGTTCATTTTATGTGATAGTACGCATCCTGAAGGTCTATAGAGCACATCCAGTTTCCTTTGCCCAAAAGGGGAAGGATGGATTGCAGCGTGACCATCCGAAATCTTGTTTTCTTGACTGATCTGTTCAAGATACTGAGATCCAAAATTGGTCTCCAGTCCCCTGTTTTCTTTGGAACTAAAAAGAACCTTGAGTAGATTCCGGATCCTTGCTGGTCTGCTGGAACTGGCTGAATTGCTCTTTTTGCAAGCAGTTTTGAAATCTCCAAAACCGCTAGATCCCTTTGAGCGGTGGAACATCTGGAAGGGATTTTTGATTGGTTTGGAATGCGAAGAAAGGGGATAGAATAGCCTTCGAAATGATGGACTGTACCCATTTGTCTTGAGTCAGGGATAGCCAGGCTTTTGGGTACAGTGACAATCTTCCCCCGACTGCCTCCGAAGGTGGGCAGTCGGGCAACACCTCAGGGATGCTGAAAGGGCTTGTCAGAGAAGGCTTCCCGATTGCCCTGGTTCTGCGGACCCCCCCTGCACCTAGGGCGACGCCTACCATTGTTTTTCCCGCCTCTGCCTCTGCCGGGAAACGACTCTGTGCGTCAGGCGAAGTCCCTTGAGATTGTTTACGGAACCACATCTTTCCACCTTTCTGGCCTTTGGGGTAAGGCCTAGAAGGAGTAGAAAACGGACTCCGACGGCAGAAAGGGTCTTGCCATCAGTTTCGCACCTAGTCAAGGTTTCTTTCACTTGAGGACCAAAGAGAGATGATCCATCAAACAGGGAGTTAGTGAAAGACGTCTTGAAGGGGTCCGCAAAATTGCATAGCCGCATCCAGGCATGCCTACGTAAGGCCACACCTGTCCCTGCGGCTCTACTCGCTCCATCAGCCGCGTAAGAAAGAAGGCGCATGGAGGAGTTGGTTATGGAGTTAAGGGTAGCCAGCTGCGTGTTCATCTTATCTTGAAAACCCGCAGCTGTAGGGTCCTTTAACATTTCACTCGCTTCCTTGATCAAGTCCCTTTGAAGACGAGTAAAATGGCATAGGTAGTTCAGCAAACGCATGGTAAATGTCGCTGACGAGAACATCCGCTTCCTGTACCTGTCCATGGACCTAGATTCCTTGTTAGGTGGATGGACAGGTACTGAAGGATCAGCTAGCTCCTTCTTAGTGGCAGCAGCTACCACCATAGCATCCACAGAAACTCCTTTTGTTAAGAACTGTTTGTCTGCTGGTGCCGTTATGAACTTGGAGGGTCTCCTGGGAGTGGGGTCCACTGAATCAGGAGCCGTCCATGCCTTCTTAGCAACCACCTGCATGAGGGGGTCAAAGGGGGGGGACACCCAGGAGGTGGAAGGGCGAGAGCCAAACGCCTCAAGATACACAGATTCATCCTCCGAAGGGTTGAAGGCTGGCCAATTTCCCCTCTGCTTCAGGATCTCTAGAATGTCTGCAAATGAGACATCTTCAGAAGGGGAACGGGGGGAACCCTCAGAATCATCTAAATCTGTGTCAGACGTGATGGACTCAGGTGAGTCAATGTGTTTCCTCTTACACTTCCTCTTCCGAGGGGGCTCTTCTGCCAAATCAGGAGAGGCCTCGAAGAGGATGAAATCCCACAGGGGTTCCTGAGGAGCTGGCTCTCTGCGGTCCGGGATGAGGGAGTGAGTCGACTTGACCTGAGGCACCGTAGAGGGAGGGGCGGACGGAGCCGACTGTGGAGTAGAGCCAGGCTCTAACACACTCCGCATGACCTCGAATGCACCCCTGTCAGGCAAAGCCAGAGGTCCCCGCTCCGAGAAGCTAAGAACCTCCCTCGGCACCGACAGTGATGGCTCCGAGGCCGATGTCGGAGCCGAACTCACCAGCACCGAAGCACCGAGAGGGAGAGGGGGGTCGGACAAGGGTCCGATGCCACTCACCCCCTCGGAGCCGACGAGGGAAGTCCGGCGCCGAGATTCTTCCAAGGAAGAAATCGGAGCCGACGACGGTGCCGAAGACAATTGTATCGGCTCCGACGCTATCACAGTCTCGGTTCCGACGCGACCCGGCTCCGAGCTCAAGAGAGTCGAAGGAGGAATATATTGATGGACCGAGGCAGGCATCGACTGATGAGTCGGGCTCTGAAGCATCTGGGCCAGTGCCTCGGACTTAAGAAGTCGACTCACTACCCTCTGAAGGTCATGATCCGACAGCCTCGATGACCTAGAGGAGTGAGATCTTTGGCTCCGTTCAGACAGCAGGGGAGATCCTGGAGCCGAATGAACGGAGCCAAGGGATGGTGACCTGGACCTCTTCCTAGTTGTCGGCTCCGAAGGTCTGGTCGGAGCCGACACGGGAATTTCTAATACCTCGGCTCCAGCCGGAGCCGAGGGAACCACAGAAACTGTGGACTGAGACTCATCGGCTCCAGCCGGAGCCGATGTAGACAGAGGTTTAGAAACCTTAGGTCTCAGCTCAGTTGTCGGAGCCGAAGACCTAGATGCCTTAGAGGGCTTCCCTGTAGATACAGAAAGGGAATCCTCTGGCTTGAGTAAGCCCCTTAAAATCAACTTATTTTTTCTTTCCTGCAGGACCCTGGGGCTGAAGCCATGGCACACAGCACAGGAGTCCTGCAGGTGCAAAGGTCCCAGACAGTAGACACAAGAAGTGTGAGCGTCTGTCAGAGACATTTTCTGACAGCACGCATCACACTTCTTGAATCCGGAGACCTTTGCTTCTTTAGACATATCTAAAGGTGTAATCACACACACAGTCACAAACACACTAATTACACACTGTCTAGTTTAAATTATAATAAACCACTAACTAGGTTTTTTAAATAAGAAAAATAACACACACACTTCACTAGGGAAGAAAAAAGGCCTATAGGCCCAAGGGAAGAACTTAAAGTTCTTGAGGGAAAAAAACAGGAATTTTTAAGAAAGGGGATAAGAATTCCTCTAAACTAAGGGAAATAAGTAAAAATATTAAAATTAAAGGGGTTTTAATAGACTAACTGCACAAGAAAAGTCACTTACCAAGAACCGGTAGAAAACCAACACCTCGATAGCTGTAGCGGCAAACGAGATCTGAGGTAACTCTCGCCTAGCATTGTGGGATATAAGGGGAGCCTCGAGCCGGTGGAACCAACTCTCGAGCTTTTTAGAGTGGCCGAGTCGGAGCCGAGGTCGGCTCCGAACCCATCCAGCAAGAATGAAGGCGAGATAGACAACTTAACATCTAAAGTTAACTTTTAATATATATATATATATATATATATATATATATATATATATATATATATATATACATATATATATACATAAAGAAAGATTAATACGACCTGGAGCCAAGTAAATCGCAACCTCGTAGCTGAAGCGGCAAACGAGATCTGGGGATCTGATGCCTAGCATTGTGGGATATAGGGAGGGCCTCGAGCCAGTAAATAGCTCTCAAGCTTTATTAGATTGCCGAGTCGGAGCCGAGGATCAGCTCCGAACCCATCCAGCAAGAATGAATGCGAGATAGACAACTTAACATTATATATTATACAGTAAGGCACAGTATCTTGGAAAACATGATGCATTTCCATATTGAAGCCTGGCTTTGGCCATCAAAAAGAAAAATACATAATGTCTTTAGTATTTTATGTATACTCATGTATTATATTATTTTGATTGCAGTAATGAAAATTGCCAATTGATGTTATATGTATTTCAGACAGGATGACACAGTGACGCTGTAATTAGCATTTCTGCCTCAGAGTGCTTGGTTCTTCGGTTTGTTTCTTAACCAGTATGCATGGAGTCTACACGTCTTCCCTATGTGCATATGTTTTTTTTTTTTTAATCAGGTGTTGCAGTTCTCTCCCACATGGCAAAAAATGGTGATCCTGTACACTACCTGTAGGTGTGTATGGCATTTGTGTGCCTGTGTGCTGTGTGTGTGTGTGTGTGTGTGTGTGTGTGTGTGTGTGTGTGTGTGTGTGTGTGTGTGTGTGTGTGTGTGTGTGTGTGTGTGTATCTATGCATTAGTGAGTGTGAAAGTGTGTGTGTTGTGTGCATATCACATCACAGACTGACATACTGTCTGGGATTAGTATTCCATTTCATTCTTATTGAGTGCCTGGATAGGCTCTGATTCCCTGCAATCCTGAATGGATAAACGAGGTAATCAGTAAATGAATGAATGTGATCTTTTTTTCAAATGATTCCCGTGTATAATGCTAATAATCACACTGCCAAACCATGGGAGAAGCAAGATTTCTACACTCCTAGTAAAATTTACCCACTCAGGCTTCATCCTCATGGGTACAGTACACTGCACCAATCATAGGTAAATCCTGATTTATCCACCATGCACTGGTGATTACTAATATAAGAAATTAGCAATTGTCATCTTTATCCCTCCACTCTTTTCAATATCCTTAAGTTTTGTTTAACAACCTCATCCGAAAGACTGCATGTATACATGTTTCCTGAATCAGACTTTTCATGTACAATCAGTAAAGATGAAAACATAAAGTGGACTTAAAGACAATAAGTGAAGACATGCATAGAAGGTACTTACTGGTGCCGTTTCATTTCCAAAGAAGTAAATTGTTTTGAAGCCTTCACCTTCCAAAACATCAAGGCTATACCGTTTGTCCCAGCCTTCAGGGAAAACATCAAAGCTAATCATTCCACCTGGGAAAATGATTATAAATCATTAACACATCTCTGGCAGGCAAATGCATGAGGCATAAAAACATAACCAAAGACAATGTAATGTTATTTCACTAGTATCTTGATCCTGAGGTTTAGGAATTCTTCCTGTGAATAACAGTATCATATTAAATAATGCAACTATTTGAACATAAAATGGATTTGTTACATTATTTATTATTTATTTTATTTTACATTTGTTTACAGGGAAAGTCCGACTGGACACAAGTCCTTTTTCAGTGAAGGCCTGAAGAGAAAAGTTCCACATAAAACAGAAAATATTAACATAGACATAAACAAGCTAACATACAACACAAAGGAAATTTTATATTTACACAAAATAACAGAGTAATAGTAATTCTGCAAATATTGATGTATAGGTTAAACATAGTTGTCAGAGAAATGTATATAAAAATTTATGTTAGAAGTATGTGCAAAGTAAAACGAGAATATTAACATATTTAAAGACAAAAATCAATTGCTGGCATGTATATAATTGAGAATACGATGTCTAGAGTGTATTGTTTCAAGTATTTGTGAACATTAGTATCAGAGTTAGAAACATAGGGAAACAGAAGTTAGTCAGGAGTAGTGCATGAACATAGTTTTCTTTTGGATAAATGAGTAATAATAATAATGTACCTCGTTAATAAATGAGATACATTCTGTTGACATGCTCTACTGCAGAGTTAAAATGCCTTTTCAGAAGTGACTGGCAAAGCAATTATACAGATATGTGTGTTGCGGTTGCAAATCTGTGCTTCTGAATAGAATAAGTCAAAATCTAGTTTTTTTTTTTTAGTATGAACATTTAAAGTAGTAATCACAAACTGTAACAGCAAATACAAGAGATGAAGAAGAAGGTAGGATGAAGTAGCAGAGAAACATCTAATTTTAAGAGATCAGTCAGACAATAACAGTGCAGTGAAGAGTTATGTCTGCACTCACAAACTTACATCTGCCTGAAAGATTTTACTATTATTAAATGTTCTGAGAGAATCCATATCTTGCTCTTGTATGAGGCTATTATTAGCAAGTGCAGATTTTATTCCCAGAATTTTGACCTGTCCAAGGAATTTCTGGGATAAGTCCTTTAATGACTAAATGTTTCTTGTAGTGGGATAACCAGGATAATTGTCGTAAGATGCCTTTTAGGATTTCACAGCAAAATGTTACGTATAATCCTACTGTGACTATGAACCTCTTTGAAAGTAAACCAAAATCATTGATTGAAATCACTGACCAGTGATGAGTCATTTTGTACAATCATATCTGGCATTATTGTACATGATGTAACTAAGTAAACATTTCCTCTCTATAGAAAAGGGACGGCAGTACGATGTTATTTGCAACTTGTTTTTAGATTTATGCAGGAAACCAATATGTACTCCGACTTCTCAGTAGCATATCCGCTAACTAAAGCTCATTTGATGACCCAAGAAAAAGAGAAAGTACTTCAAAGATAGGAGTATTTGTCTGGCTCCGTGATGTAGAGGGTTGGAACCCTGACTGGGTCCCAGGTGACCATGGTTCAAGTAGTGCCCCCAGTACAGGAGCAGATAGATGGGATTTGGAAGGAATGAAAGGGTAGAGCCTACTTCTCTTCATCAGTGGATGAAGGATAAGGGATATATGACTAAGCAGACTCTCAGAGGTCGAATCACTTGTGGATAAAAATGGTCATGCAGAGCTACTGTCTACAGGTAAAGCAGAGCTGTTTGTGCGCTCACCTAGAGGTAGACAAATACATTGCTATGTCCACTGCATACCACTCCCTTTGAAGTTACAGGCATGCACAGGGGATACGTAGGTCTAAGAGTGAACCCCATCCATCTACCAATATAATGGTCCCACTCCCAGTATGCCTAATCCTTGCCTCATAAATGAATGAACTCTAGCAGCAATTTGATCCTGAAGTGAATGGTGTTTGGTGAAAAGAATATAGCAGCAATTTCCTTTCCTTACAAGTAGCTATCAGAGTTGCTACAAGAGTGTGTGAAGAAGAAAAGGAATAAACCAGCCATATGTTATATATTATTATAAAATACAGTGATGTCAGTTATATCCTATAAATCAACAAACCTAAATTAAGAGTTCTTCCTAAGATTACACATTTATAACTTGAGGGCAACAGTACTTGAGATACAACCATTTTGTAAAAAAAAAAAAAAAAAAGAAACAAGCAGCCATTGTTCTTTTCCTTACTGAGCAGCACTGTTTGAAAATATAACGATATTGTTTGGAGCCAATATGTTAATGCTTAGTTTGATATTTCTGATGCAATCATGAAGTTGGAATATACATGATAGGGCACATGATGGCATGCTCCTCCCCTGCAAAAAGATGTTTGTTTTTTTTTTTCATTTTTTTCTGCTGCATTCATGTTTTCTATTTACTTTCATTGTAAACTCAGCATTGCTTCAGAATTTTGACTTTCAGTCTTTTGCAGCTTTAATCCCAGTCTTACGGTTTTCAGTCATTTCTGCTTTAGTCTTCTAAATGGGAACTGTTCAGCACACAAAGTAAACCCAGTTCATTTTAAACATTAACAAATGAATGGTGTATTCTGTCTATTCTGATACAGATCTCTTATATAGTGTCAGGTGTGTTAAGTAGTTACTGTCCAAGCTGCTACACTGAAAGATATGCATAACCTCTTTCCTAATCTCTCCACCTCTCTCTGCCAGCTTGAATCGTTTCCTGTAGGGAATGTGGCAAAAGCAGCAGCAGTTTGTTTTTTGCTTGACAGGTAAATGATTGTTGGATTTATTCAAAAGTATTTTGCAAATCTTGCCTGTTAAGACTGTTTCTGTACAATCTGTCTTCCTTTGCTGGTGGTTGTTCTGGTGAGTCATGGCATAGGACCATATCCTAATCACAAATTTGCTAAAAGTAAGACAGTCCACAGCTAAGGTACATGAGAATTTAAGAATGTACAATGTCTCTTGTTGGAAGAAAATAAAGCATTAGGCCGTTAGCCAGTGTCACTGGCTCAACAGGCAGCATGCTCTCCTTCGGTAATGGAAAACCACAGGGTTGTAACTTCTATTCCAATTCCAGACGATTGGATTCATTTTGAAACTGCTGAAACTGCAATTTAGTCTTAGAGGGTGCAGCACTCCTGAGACTGTTATCCTTCATAGGTTCACAGGTAAATACTGGGTTAGCTACCATTGCAGGTCATTTTAAGCCTAGCCAATTTCTCTTTTGCTGCATGAAATAACCTATTTCATTTGGTGTTAGATTGGCCTTACCCATCCCATGGTCAGTAATTTTATTTTACCCCTATGCAGAATAACTAAGATTTTAATAGAGATACTGTAATATGAAGAATAAAGAGTTTAAGATGCCACTACTGCAATCCAAATTACAGTCTAACATACCAGACCAGGCAGAGATTTACCAGTAACACTACTTATGGAAAAATGCAGTACTAAATGAATCATAAATCCTGCAGTAGTTTGCAATTCTGCTACAATTACAAATGAAACAACAATAGTAAAGTCACAGACTGACTTGAAATACAGTTAACTTTTACAAGTTCAGATACGTAGTATGCTCAGTACAAATAAATAAATTAAATACAGTACTATATGCAAATGAGCAGATAAAAGTGTACTTAAATTCACTTATACATCCCACTAATTTCAGGTAGATGTTAGTCTGCCAAAGCTCTTAACTCTCTGCTCTGTGAATGACCTGAGACGTACCTCCCTGGACTACATGAAAAGAGAAATGGAAGAGCTCTCTGATCATGCAGCCCAGGCTGGTATGACCCTAACCCTGAGTAGCATACTGCCCTCACCAAGAATAATACCTCAGTATAAAGAAATAATGATCAATTTCAACAATTGGCTAAGCTTCTGGTGTCATTCAAAGGGGATTCGGTGTCTGTCAGCCCAACAAGCCACACTGCAAGAGACGGCTGTCACCCCTAGGTTTTCGAATACTGGCCAAGGCTCTTGCTGCCCCCATAGTGCCTTTTTTAGGCAAAGCTCAAAAGTTAAACCCACCTCCGTAAACAGCAAAATAAATGAGGGTTATGCTACTCAACACCAGGGGTTTAAATCTCAAAATGCACATGCTCAAAGCACTCCTCAGTATGGAGAACGTCGACATTTGTGCAGTAACTGAAACCTGGTTCAAGGATCCAGAGAGTACCCCAGCACTACCGGGCTACAACTCATACCACACGTTTCGGCCACAGAACATGGACCGAAACACAAAAGGAGGGGGTGTATCCATATTCATCAAGGATACCTACACCTCCAGGTTAGTGGCGCAGCATGATACCTCTGAGATCATCCATGTGCAACTAACATCGGGCAAATCTGCAATGCAAATCGTGGCCTGCTACAGATCACCCTCCATTACCTAGGACCACCACTCCACCTTTCTGGAGACACTGGAAAACATGAAGGTCCTACCGAACACCCTGATATTTGAGCAATTTAAATTACCCTACCATTCACTGGTAAAACTACTCAAGTACAAATTCCCAGGCCCAGCACTTCCTGGAATTCATCAACTCAAACGCCCTGGATCAGCTGGTAAATTCCCCTACCAGAGGTGAAAACATATTGGACCTGGTTATCACCAACATGGGCGACAGGTGTTCCACACCGGTGGTCAACCCGTCATTGGTTAGCTCAGACCATAAACTAATCACTCTGGATGTCAACACCCCACCCCAACTAAGGAAACCACAGTAAAAAACTTTTCTAAAGCAAACTTCACCTTACTTAAGACAGAGCTGGTAAGTTTCACAGCCCCCACGCTAAAGGATAATGCTGCCCAAGTTGCAAAAACCTTTACAAATGCATTCTATGAGCACCTACAAGGATGCATGGATCTGACTCACTCCTCTAAGAGAAGAAAACCAGTTTGGTGGACCCCTGCAATAAACAGGCTATACAATAGAAGGAGGAAACTAGTTCAGGAAAAAAGCAAATCCCAAGAAGAAAAGACATCCCTGATCAGTATCAGTAAGAAACTAAGGTCCCTCATGAAATCATCCAAGGCTAACTTTGAAAGAAAAATAGCCAAGGATTCAAAAGATAACCACAAAGCCTTTTTTAGCTATGTTAAGAATCTAAGTGGCAACTCACAGATATGCACTGAACTAGTGCAAAATAGCACAAAATATACTGAACCTACTGATACTGCCAACATCCTGGCAGATAGATTCAGTGCAAACTTCACCCCCCCACCTCCAAAAGGGCCCACAACAATACCGGAAAAGTGTAGTGTCCCAAAAAGTCACAGATGCACAGGTGAAAACAGCCTTTTCAAAAGCCAAAAACACAGTGCCAACGGGACCAGATGGTATCCCAGGCTGCGTCTTGTATGAACTACAGAATGAACTAAACCCCCACCTAAACATACTGTTCAACCTTAGCCTCTCCACAGGCTACGTGCCCACAGAATGGTGCACAGCAATGGTTACTCCTCTCCACAAAGGTGGGGCCACAACTGACCCTGGTAACTATCGTCCATAAGCCTGACTAGCCTGGTCTGCAAGGCTATGGAGCGCATCATCATGGAACTCATTAACAAAGACATTGGAAACCTCCAAACACTTGACCCGACCCAGTTCGGCTTTGTTAAGGGCAGATCATGCCTACTAAACCTGGGTGACTTCTTCGAGACAGTCACCAAGGCCATAGACAAGGGAAAGGTGGTTCACACAGCCTACCCTGACCTCGCCAAGGCTTTCGACACCATTCCCCACTCGGGTATTATAGAAAACCTCACCAGCCTGAACATAAACCCCTACATCACGAGATGGGTTGCCAAATGGCTTACAGACAGAACTCACACGGTAAGAATAGAGGGCTCCAGGTCCGACTCTAAACCAGTCACAAGTGGTGTCCCGCAAGGCTCGGTCCTGGGACCCCTATTGTGCGGCATATACTTCTCAGAAGTACAGGCAAACACAGGGGGACTATGGCTAACCAAGTTCGTCGATGATTGCAAACTGGGAGCCATAACTGACTCTCCGGCTGACACGGACATCCTCCAAAAGGGCCTTACTGAGATGGACACCTGGTGTCAAAGTCATGGCCTCAAGTTAAATGCCAAAAAATGCATAGTCATCCCATTTGGGAAAATCAAAACACCCACGAATTACGACATAGGTGGCAGCCCCCCTTAATACAGAAGAGGTAATAAGAGATCTGGGGACCCAGGTATATAGTAATCTCTCCTTTGACAATCATATTGCCAAAGTAGTTAGGAAATCCTTCTATGTGGCCCATCTAATTACTAAAGGGTTCGCATCTAGAAATAAAGAGGTTATAGTGCCCCTCTACTCGTCACTCATTAGACCCATCATAGAGTACAATGCCGCATTTGGGATGTACCTCACAAGACACTTCCAACAGCTGGAAAGACCACAAAAGAACCTCACCAAGAGGATTACTGGCCTCAAACATATGTCCTATGCAGCCCGACTGAAAAAGTTCCGGCTGTACTCAGTGGCATATCGCTTACTCAGAGGTGATCTCTGCCTGACTTACAAAGCCATGTCCAAATCAAAATTGATGAACATGCTCCACCTAAAGAAATCCAAGTCACTGCGAGCCACACGCTCTAGTGAGCTAAACCTCGCCACAACAATAAACAGAACATGCTGGAGGGATAGATTCCTGTCACAGAGACTCCCCATGCTTTGGAACAAAATTCCAAATTACATCAGGCAGAGCCCCTCACTAACACTCTTCAAGAGAAACCTTGATAAGTGGATGGGTAACAGAAAATACACCCCTGGGGATCACTTCATTGGCTCTGCTTGACAGAGGATCAGTTAATTAATCAATGGGGTGGCGAAAGCCGACACACTCTGGCTAGGCTTTTAAATGGCCTCGGGCAGATGGCCTAGTACCTACCTATGAACCTATAAGTAATTCTATTTATGAAGGTAGAAGTGCAGTATAATGTATAAACAATGCTCAGATCTTGCAGTAATTCAACATTCTCCCACATCTGCAAATAAAACTATAAGACTAAGGTCTCAGAAAAACTTTTATACAAAATGAAACAAGTGGCAGAAATAAATGTATCAGAATGAAGGTGGCTGTAAGTGCTAATTCAATTTGTAATAAGAGCCAGATAATATATTAATTGGAGACTTCACAGTTTCATTTGTCAGTGCTCAGTAAGATGAAAAGAAGAGATGAGAATGGGTGGAGCATACATGGCAAGATAAATAGAAGCCATGGGAAACTCAAAGGCATCCATGTTTAAAAGCACAATGGGGGAAAGGTTTGGTGACTGGGAAACAAACTTGATTTAAATGGTAAGATAAGTGCAGTAATTTAACTGTACTTCCCTGAATGCAAAATAGAGTCTAAATGTTTCGTTTGGTTTTAGCTTGAAGACAGCTTTTCATCTTCCAAGAAACTTAAAGACAAAGATGGCTCACTGCTCATGTAATATAAAATGTGAGGACGGTAGAGGTAGGTTAAAGCTTTATCCAACAGTGGTTATCTTCCCAGAACTACAGAAATCTCTCATTCCATCTGGGCTTAATTACCACAACCTCTAGTTATAACTCCAACAGCTGGCTAAAGCTGGCTTTTTGTTTTAAGTTTGAAAAGTGACTTCTTCTTTTGGCTTTTCCTGGTTAGGGGTCACCACAGCGGAACTCCGGTCCGCTAATGATTAGCAGTAGATTTTTTCACAGGTGCCGAGGTGCCAGCTCGATGCCCAACCTTCAACAAAGGCACACCCATTCTACGCATGTCTTTTGAATGCCACTTGACCGTGGGGAGGACATGCAGACTCCACATAAAAGTACAAGAATTAGATGAGCGCTGCTAATTAATCCACTTAAGTGCTTAGAAAAAAATAACAATGGAAACTGTAAAACCCAAATCAGTGTATAGATGCAGGATCAAATTCAGAGGAGACCGAGTAAACTGCAGAAAAAATGAGAGAGCCCTAAAAGAAACGGATTTAAATGCATAGGCGGAAGACAGAAACAACTTGAAAAAGCACTGCAAACTCAGAACAGATGTTAAACTGAGGTCCCATCTGGTTGAGTTAGTGATAGCCAGTCAGGTGGATGTAAAAGAAACAATGGCATCTATCAGAATGAGCAGAAAATGGCCTTTACTTCTTCGTCCATTGCTCAATCAAAACAATAACTTAGAAATTGAGCATTCAGTAAGGGGTTAACAGTAGTCCAAAACTTCAAAAGAAAATACTTAATTTTAAAACATAAAAATAAAAATCGAGTAGACTAGCTCACCAAAAAAACACAGTTTTATTTAATCATGTTAAGCGCATTCATCCACAAACTGGGCTCCATCAGATCATCTTTTGGATAAAAATCTTTATCCATGAAAAATATATACTTATACAAAATAACAAGGACATAAATTAGGGTTAATAAAACATACATATTAATGAGGTATTATTCGGTGATGCGTGATAGGCTAGCCACATGGAATATTCAACAACAAATTTTAAAGCAATATTAGAATCAGCCATAGTTGGCATCCTAAAAAAAATGTTGTCTCAAAACCCTGGTAGTAAAAAGTATCTTCATGACTGGAGCATACTTACATAGCTAATTAGCATGACCGACTTGATAGGTCAAACACTTAGAAAGAGCCAAGCACTTATGATGGCAGAGCTAGAACATGCAAGTGAATCCCAAGCAGTATACTATAATTAACCTTGTGTTCACAATATGACATCAACAACAACCCCTCAGTCCACAAGACAAGAAAAAACATAATAAAAACACAACTAGCATCCTAAAGGAATAAAAAAATGAAAAAAATTGTGAATTCCAGTTTGAGGACAAAAAACCTTATCATGACTGAATAAAACTGAGTTTTTTTGTTACCAAGTCGAACTGATTTTTTAAAACTAATTATTTTCTTTGGATATTTTGAACTGTTGCTGTTAACTCTTACTGAATCCTTGCAGTTCAAGTGAGTGTTCTGATTGTTCAACAAACAAAGAAGTGAAGGCTTCTTGTGACTCCGATACCTTGAATCTCAGATTCTGTTTTTGTCAGTGTTTGTCCTGTGACTCAAATTATGGATGTACACAGAGGCCTTGGATGTGAAGTGGATATACCAGTACCACAGGTGATCTTTTTTCTTTTGGTTTTGCTATCAAAAAGATTACGTGTCTTTTATTATACAACTATATACAATTTACATATTTACAAAAAATTACATTAAATTTACATTCCTCCATCACTAACAAAATTTTTCATTTGTATAGACCTCCACTCTTTTTTCCATCACCGCCATTTGATTTTCCCTGTTATGTTTGGTAATATCTACTTTCCATTGAACATAATCCCATTCAGTCTTTCAAGCAATATCCATACAGTACAAAACATTTTTATATCCAAATTTCGATTACATTTCCCATAAAATCCATATTCAATCATATCCATGTTTATCTGTTTATAATCTTGTAATTCTTTCACAATTTTATTTTCTATTATTATTTCACATAAATTTTTAACCCTTTCATGTGTTAAGAAAACATACTCTGCTGTTTCTAATTCCTCATAAAATGACATGTTAGACCTGTAGAATACCTCTGAATAATCAGGATACTTATCTCATCTCTCCCATACATTAATGTTTTACAGTGCAAGAGTGTTTTTCTGTTTACTCCCACCTAGTGTTCCGTTGGTTGGATTCCAGACCTTAATTTCACTTACCTTGATGATTTCTGGCCAGGAAACTGTTTTTCTTGGATATTCTCACCTACGCGGGATTGGGCACAAGTCTCTACTATGTATTAAATTACACCCCTCCTTCTGGAGACTGCCCCCCTTCCCATCTACCCTTCTTCCACATGGAGTTTACTTAATCTTGGTGAACCCACAGGTGCCATTTTTAAATGCCTCATTTACCTGGTCTGAGTGTCCCCAAGCAGCGTGCTTGCAAAGATTTTTTTTATCAGATATTTGCTCTGGGTTGTATAACACTTCTAGTTAATTTGCATCTTTGAACACCACACCAAGGTCCTAGATATAACTATTGAAATCCATGAATAACTGTACTCAAAAGTGCTGCTATGTAATAGATTCGCCTTGAGCGGAGCTTGTTGCTGGTTTATACCTAAACAACTGTGCTATTGATACTCTGTTTACTACTGTGACTCACATTCCTAACATCTTGTTGATATTTGAATGCAGCAATGTATTTCTGTTGATAGGTCTAGCCCCTTTGAGTAAAGTATAAGTTGGTGCATTTTCCTTTAATTAGCATTCCTGGTATCTTTAATGTGCTTTTGTAGATTTTGCTGGATTAACTTTAGTTAGAGTAGCATACAATCAGTTATACTGAATGTGTCCTAGTTTATATAGTTTACAACTCTCTTGTTTCATGTAGTGATACTTATTACAATTTGTAAAAGTCTGATTATAATGTATTATTTCCTTGCCCATATTCCAAATAGCAACACTGTAGTCTCCAATAATTGATGACAATGGTTGTCACTATTTACAGTTATCTGTATATTGATGTGTTGTATATCATAGGATCATAGGAGGTTACTAGGCTAATGGCCCTAAGGCCCTTACAAGCCTAGCCAAGAGTTTATTCCCAAAAAAGAAACCTCAGTCAGCACCTGTCATCCCTGTCAATGAGGGACACAGGTGGAACCCCTGAAACAAATTTGTGGCATCCCATCCGCTCATCAAAGTTTTGTTTGAAGTGGGTCAGTGTTTGACATGTATGGGAAGTCTATTTCAGAGATGGGGCAGCCTCTAGGAGACAAACTTGTCTCTTCAGCAGGTTTTATTGATGTTGCATATTAGATTAGGCCTTTCAAGAGGGTAATGCACGAGGAGTTAGACTTATTGATACGGAGCATCTGAAGTTGGACAGGGTCTGATAGTGCCTTGTAGGCGAGATACAGATCACCTCTGAGCAATCTGTATGATACTGAATACAGTGATAGTGATTTGAGCCTGTCCACATAGGACAAGTGTTGGAGGCAATGGATTCTCTTTGCGAGGTATTTCTATGGCCTTCCCAGTTGGTGCAGGTGTTTGGAGAGGTACATACCAAACGGGGCGTTATACTCAATTATTGGCCTAATGAGGGAGGAGTATATAACCTTGTTTTTTCTGGATGCAATCCCTTTACTTATGAGATGAACCAAGTAAAAGGCTTTTTTGACCACTGCCACTACATGATGTGATGGCTGAGCGTGAGATTGTTGTTAACCTGAGTACCCAGGTCTGTCACCACAGGTTGTGTGCTTAGGGGGGTTGCTATTGATGTGGTAATCAGTAGGGGCTGTGTTTTTGCCGAATGGAATGATAAGACTTTTTTTACATTTAACTTAAGGTCATGACTTTGGCACCAGTCATTTGTTGCTGTGAGACCCTCTAGCAGTATGTTAACATCATCTGGGGAGTCAATAACAGCATCCAACTTAGAGTCATCAGCAAACTTGGTCAGCCGCAGGCCTTTTGTCTTTACCTGGACCTCTAAGAAGTAGATGACAAACAACAGGGGTCCCAGGACAGATCCCAGTGGAACACCACTAGTGACAGGTCTGCTGTCGGAGGTGGAGGCACCCATTTTGTCCTTGTAGGTCTTATCAGTATGCCAGTTGGCCACCCACCTGTTGAGACAGGCATTTACGCCAAGTTGTGTTAGCTTTTCGATGATGCCCGAGTGGGGGATTGTGTCAAAGGCCTTGGCCAAATCAAGGTAAGCTGTATGTACTGACTTTCCCTTATCGAGGGCCTTGGTGACAGCCTCAAAGAAGTCAACCAGGTTTAACAGGCAAGATCTGCCCGTGACGAATCAGAATTGGGTGGGGTCAAGTGCTTGGAGATTGCTTGTGTCCTTGTTTATAAGATCCATAATAATACGGTCTATAGCTTTACAGATCAGACTTGTCAAGCTAATGGGGTGATAATTTCCAAGGTCAGTAAGGATGACAATGGCAGTTCTCCACTTTGCTGGAATGAAGCATGTACTTAGGCTGTGGTTGAATAGGGTGCTCAATGGTGAAGCTAGTTCCTGCTGGAGATGGTGCAGAATACAGCCTGGGCTACTATCAGGTCCCATGGAAGGAAGCTGTGTTCTTTGCCTTGGACAGAGCCTTTATCACTTGATCTATGGAGATGCGAGGTGCGGGACAAGTATCAGGGATGTTGAATGGGCCTTGGAGGGATGGGGGGTGAAGTTTGTGCTGAACCTATCTGCTAGCAGGTTGGCTAAGTTAACAGGATCAGTGTAAGTGGCACCGTTAAGTACTAATTCGGAACAAACCTGGGCTTTGCCATGGAGGTTCCTGACGTAACTGAAGAAGGCTTTGTGGTTTCCCTTTGTTTCAGAGGCTAGTTTTAATTCATAATTGGCTTTGGAGGTTTTCATTAGTGATCTAATTTGCTTGTTGAAGCTGAGAAGGGAGTTTTTCCAATTTGGAATTTGTTCCTCTTTACCCACGGACAACAGTTTCTTCCTTTTGTTGTAACGTCTACTGACAGAGGATGTTCACCAGACAGGTTTGTGATTCCTTGAGGAGCAGGTTTTAGTTCTGTTGGGTATGGCTGAGTCCATGCAGTTGTACTGGTGCTTGTATACTGCATTGATGTACTGTTCAGCATAGTTGTCTGCATCTTCTGATGGGGGCAGTGGTGGGAAGCTACTGATACCCTCCCCTAGGAGGTTGTAGTCAACTTTTGAGGAGTTTTTTTGCCTGGTTATGGCTGGGGGGAGTTGGGTGGGATAGCAACTTCGAATGAGACAGACCAATGATCTGATCTCACCAGGGAAGAACATACTTTAAGAGTGGTGCTGAAGTCACCCATGTTGGTGAGGACCAAGTCTAGAATGTTATCTTCCCTTGTGGAGGATGATACGAGCTGGTCTAGTGCATTAGAATTGATGAAGTCAAGGAATCCTTGGGTGAGAGCATTAGTGCAGGAATAGTTCACCCAGTCTATGATGGGGTAGTTGAAGTCACCAAGGATCAGGGTGTTAGGGGGGAAGCTTGATGGAATCAAGTAGGTCCAGGTAGGAGGAGTGGGTGTCCTGAGACATGGAGAGGGGGTCTATAGCTGTCTATAACTTGGATGGATGTCTTGCCAACTGTCAGTTGCACCTGGAGTAATTCCAGTACATCATACTGGCAAACCAGTGTGGAAGTGTGCCTGTCCTTAACAAAGATAGAAACTCCACCACCCTTAGTCTTCCCAACCTCATTTTGAGGTTGAAATGTGTGGAATGAGGTACAGCCTGGTATGGCAGGGGTGCTCTCCGTAGCCCTGAACCAAGTTTCTATGACTGGACAGACATCAGCATCTTCCAGTGCAAGGAGAGCCTCCAATGAGTACATTTTCAGGTTAGGGCTCTTAGCGTTAAGCAGCATGACCTTCAATTTGCTTTTTGACAGTTTTTTATGATGGAAGATTTGTCTTTGGGACATAGCCTAAAAAAGGCACAATGGGGAGGCAAGAGCCTTGGCCAGGATCCGGAATCCCAGGGGTGATTAGTGGAGGTCATCTCTGGCAAAGCATCAAGGCCTGTCAACCATGTCATCCCAGGCAGACAGATACTGGATCCCCTTGGAAAGACACCAGAAATTAAGGCAACTGTTGAAGTCAATTATATTTGTTGGTATTGTGGTATCATTCTTGGTGAAGGTAGGATGCTGTTTAGGGCCAGGGAAGTATGTCTCAAGTCATTCACACCAACATGGATAATGACACAGACATACTTGTACCTGTTGTTGAGAGTGTTAAGTGTGTGCGTGATATTGCGGATTCAGGCACCTGAAAGACAACTGACCATGACCTTCTCGTTGTCAAGCCAAGTGAGGGGGACATCAGTGTGTCTCGCAATTGAGTCACCAATGACTATTATATTTGCTTTACTGTTATGCGTTATGGGCTGCGTTGGTTTATTGTTATGCCTTATATGCTGTGTTTGTGAGACACTGGTGTGTTGTCTGCTGTGTGTGATGTATTTGGTGCTGTGTGTGGAATGTTTGTGACTGTGTTTCGGAGGTCTCTGCTGTTTAGGTAGGAGGACCTCTGCATAGGTGGGTGTGTGCTGTACTTGTCTATGTGATGTGGGTGGTGTTGTTTTTGTACTGGTTTGTGCTGGCAATCTCCTCTTTGTCAGGAGTACTGACTGTGGAGCAAAACAGCAGTATATTTTTTGATATATCATTTTAGTTGGTTTGTCTTACATCCTATACATTGTATCTTTATTTTTTCCTCAGTTTCCCTAACCTCTGAAGTTTAATGTTAAATTCTCTAGAGGCCATGCCCTGTATCTCAAGCAACCTGGTTCACCAGCCACAGTGCGGAAAATAGACCTCCTAGCAAACAAGCCAATGTATGTTTAATGTGTTAATGCTAAAAACTACTGACCACCTGTTTTAGATGTGTCAGGAGCATGCTGCTAGGGACTCTTGGTCACCTCTAATGTCCCTAGCTGTCCTGTCCCTACCCTTAGTATAGCTTTTCCTGAAAATTACTACTTTTAAAAAGCTACTACACAGTATCTACCCAACAAAACCCAGTGAGATTGCCTGTAGAATACCTCTGAATACTCGGCATACTTATCTCATCTCTCCTATAAATAATCTCTTATAGTACAGGAGTGTTTTTCTGTTTACTCCCACCTAGTATTCCTTTGGTTAGATTCCAGACCTTAATTTCACTTACCTAAACAATTTCTGGCCGGTGATTGTTTTCTTGGATAGTCTCATCTACATGGGATCGGGCACATGGCTGAAAGCCACATGTCCCTCTAAGAAGTTGGAAAAGACCGCATGGGGCCGCATAACTAGTTAGCATGGCGGAGTCTCATTCGTTATCAGAATTAACCAGACAAATCACTCCACCAACTAAGAACAGCCATGCACCACCACCCACAGACTCGAGAAAGAGCTATCAATCTGTCAATCTTTTCCATGTCTGGGCTGGGTGAGGTTTCCTTTGTTGATGTATATATGATACTTTTCCCATCTATATTCTATTTATTAGATATAGTTTTTGACAACGTATACCTGTTCCACATGACACCATTCTCTCAAAAATGTTCCCTTTGTTCATTTACTATAGAATATTTACCAAATGCAGTTCCTAACATTGATATATTTTTTATCCCAACTGTATTCCTTACAGCTGTTTATCATCTCCAAACCCATTACATTTTCCCCTATTCATTTTTAATCCAACTTCTTAATTTTTATGCACATATATGAATACCTCCTTCATTTTCTATTTTTAGCCACCAATATTACATCATCGGCAAAAGACATAATAATAAAATATGAAACACCCATTTCCTGTACATATTTACTTTTTTCCATTTCTTCATTTATCCCTTTTACTACACAATCCATGACCATTACAAACAAAATACTATTCACTGGGCATCTTTGTTTTAAACCTCTATTCATTTTAATTTCTTCACTTAACCAACCATTTACTAGATTCTGATTACAACAGTTTTATATACTGACTCACACACTTTTTTATTTGTATACTACAAGTATATTCTTCCATTATTTGCCATAAAGGTTCATCCTCTGTTGAAGCAAAAGCTTTATATCAGCCACCATTAAATTTTGCTTATTTTTTGTTCTTTTAATATCACCACCATTTTTCTATTTATCATTAATAATTTTGGGGTTCCTTTTCCTTCGATTCCAGAAATGCCATATTCCATTACATAATGCAATTTATGTGCTGACCTTTTTTGTTTTATCTTCATAAATTGCTTATAATCACTATTGTTTAACATTACTGGCCTCCAGTTTTTAATTTGATTCTTCTTCCCTTTTTTCTATATAAATCTCATAACTCCCCCTACATATTTCAACATAACAAATGCCATTATTTAACCATTCATTGCATCAAATTCTTATACACTGGCTATCCTATCTGGTCCAGCTGCCAAACTTATATTTATTTCCTTCATTATCTTCTCTCTAAATCCATAACTGTAATTTGTTTTTCCAGTTCTCGATTCATTTCTTCTGTAAACTGCTTCACCCTCCATTTATTTTTTCTCTCCCTTTTTATCATATCTTTAACACAATATTCATAATATCCATTTGTTCTCTTTCAACTTTTCCATCTTCACTTTTTATTTCTGTCATTATCTCACTATCTTATTTTACCTTTTTACTTGTATATGGCAAGACTTCTTCCTTTTTTCCTAGTAAAAATATAGTAAAAAATATTTTTATGTAATAGATCTTTAATTTTTTCTTGATTATCTATTCTTTTCTAAAATACTCCATTTCATTCCTATCCAGATTATACAAAACAGATTTTTGTATTTTTCTATATTCCTTTTATCTGTTGTCTTTTTTTATTTTCTCCAAATACTTTTATATTTCTCTTTAAAAATTATCCACCATTCTGACCAATTATTATAAAATTGCTCATACTCAAATGATCTATTCATAACATCATTATATCTTTTTCACCTTTCTCATTCCACTCATTTTCATTAATTATATTTCTTTCTTTCCTAATTGTTATATGTTCTTTATTCTCTTCTATATCTATCCATACAGCCAAATAGTCCGAAAACCCTGTTTCTACTACATTTTCTATCACTGTTCTTATAGTTTTAGATATCAAAAAGCAAATAGTTTCTGTTTTCAATTTTCCTATTCTATGTGTACTTTTATTAAAATTCCATACCTCTAAATTCCCACAATTTATTTCTTCCATTGTTTTCTTACCTGATCTTTTTGCTTTTTACATCTCAACCAACACAAACATATGCTAGAGATGCAGCTACACAGCCAAGCTGGAGGCTAAGCTCTCTCAACCCACGACTGGATCATCCAGTCACAAGGAGAAGGGCAACACTAGCAC
Organism: Protopterus annectens; assembly: GCF_019279795.1. Taxonomy (NCBI): domain Eukaryota; kingdom Metazoa; phylum Chordata; order Ceratodontiformes; family Protopteridae; genus Protopterus; species Protopterus annectens. The sequence continues at coordinate 425,476,719 of NC_056726.1, read as the reverse complement.
CACATTACCAGACTCACATAGACCAGCTATAGCTGCACCAGCAAACAACTCTCAGAAACACGCAAAAACATACTCGGAGGCTCTAAATAAGAACCTGCCTAAACAACAGAGACCTCCTAAGCATACACCCAAGCAACCCCCACCCCACAACATAAACCAGGTAACACATATGTCACAACATCAGTGTGCCAAGCAAAAACAGCCCCTAAGGCTAAATAACACACCTAACACACTAGTAATCAGTGATTCTATCATCAGGCACACAGACGTCCCACTCACTAGACTGAACAAGGAGAAGGTTACCGTAAGCTGCCTGTCGGGTGCCAGAATCCGCCATGTAAAACATACACTCAGGTCACTCCACAACAAGTACAGATATGACTCTGTCATTGTACATGTTGGCGTAAATGCCCTAAGATGTACCTCCCTGGACTACATGAAAAAAGACATTGAGGAGCTCTCTGACCATGTAGCTCAGGCTGGTATGACTCTGACTCTGAGTGGCATCCTGCCCATACCCAAAATGATGCCAGCATATGAAGAAAAAAATGATCAGTTTCAACAATTGGTTAAACTGCTGGAGTCATTCAAAGGGGATCCAGTCCTTGTCAGCCTGGGACGACATGCTTGACAAGCCACATTGCTTCGCCAGAGACGTCTTGCACCTGTCGCCCCTGGGCTTTCGAATACTGGCCAAGACTCTTGCCGCCCCAATACTGCCTTTTTTAGGCAAGTCTCAAAAGACAAACCCGCCTCCATAAACAACAATAATAAACAAAAACTGAGGGTAATGCTGCTCAATGCCAGAAGTCTAAACCTCAAAATGCATGCACTTGAGGCTCTCCTTAGTATGGAAGAAATCGACATATGTGCTGTGACAGAAACCTGGTTCAAGGCTCCAGAGAGCACCCCAGCACTACCAGGCTACAACTCCTGCCATACCTTTAGGTCCCAAAACCAGGACCGGAACACAAAAGGAGGGGGTGTGTCCATATTCATCAAGAACACCCACACCTCCAGGTTAGTAGCACAGCACGCGGAATCTGAGACCATCCAAGTGCAATTGACAGCGGGTAAATTGACTGTTCAATTTATAGCTTGCTACAGATCTCCCACCTTGTCTCAGGACCCTCACGCAGCATTCCTGAGAACAGTAGAAAGTATGAAGATTCTACCCAACACCATGCTACTGGGTGACTTCAACTATCCAAACATTGACTGGGAAAGCTACTCAAGCTCAAACGCCCTAGCCCAACGCTTCCTTGAGTTTATAAACTCAAACACCCTGGAACAGCTGGTCACCACTCCCACAAGAGGTGACAACATATTGGACCTGGTCATCACCAACATGGGGAACCTATGTTCCACACCTGAGGTAAACTCGTCATTGGTAAGATCAGATCACAAACTAATCACGCTGGACATGCACATCCCTCCCCCCCCCCCCCACAGTCAAGGAAATCAAGGTAAAAAACTTCTCTAAAGCTAACTTCACACACCTCGAGACCGAGGTGGGAAGTTTCAAAGCTCCCAATCAAATGGAAAATGATGAGCCATCGGCAGAATTCTTTACAAGCGCATTCTAGGAACACCTTCAAGAATGCATGGACCAAGCCATCCCAAGTAAAACCAAGACCAACTCCTCAAAAAAGAGGAAGCCAGTCTGGTGGACACTGGCCATAAATAAACTTTACAACAGAAGGAGGAAACTCCTACAAGATAGAACAAAATCCCAAAATAAGAAGGCATCTCTGATTAACATCAGTAAAAAACTGTGCTCCCTCATTAAATCATCCAAGGCCAACTTTGAAAGAAAAATAGCCAATGACTCTAAGGATAACCACAAGGCCTTCTTTAACTATGTCAAGGGGCAAACTCTCAGATATGCTCCGAGCTAGTGCATAATGGCCATAAAAACACTGAACAAACCGACATTGCCAACATCCTGGCTGACAAGTTCAGTGCAAACCTCACCCCCCCCTCCACCAAAGGGGCTAGCACCCATCCCAGTAGAATGTGGCGCTCCAGATATCTCAGACACCCAAGTAAAAACAGCCCTTGCAAAGGCCAAAAACACAGCATCAATGGGACCAGATGGTATCACAGGTTGTGTCTTACACAAGCTTCAAAATGAACTAACCCCCCATCTCAAAACACTATTCAAACTCAGCCTCTCTACAGGTTATTTACCCAAAGAATGGCGTACAGCAACAGTCGTACCACTCCACAAAGGTGGTACCACAACTGACCCTGGGAACTATCGCCCTATAAGCTTGACTAGCTTGGTCTGCAAAGCCATGGAATGCATTGTCATGGAGCTCATTAACAGGGACATTGGGAACATCCAGACACTGGACCCCACCCAGTTCGGCTTTGTTAAAGGCAGATCTTGCCTCCTGAACTTGGTCGACTTCTTCAAAACAGTCACCAAGGCCATAGACAAAGGGAAGGTGGTCCACACAGCATATCTGGACCTCGCTAAGGCGTTCAACACCATCCCACACTCAGGAATCATAGACAAACTCACCAACTTAAATATCAACCCCCATGTCACGAGATGGGTTGCCAACTGGCTCTCAGACAGAACCCACACGATAAGCCAGTCACAAGCGGAGTCCCACAGGGCTCAGTCCTGGGACCCCTCCTGTTCGGTATATATTTCTCCGAAGTACAGGCAAATGCAGAGGGACTGTGGCTAACCAAGTTCGCAGATGACTGTAAATTGGGTGCAATAATTGACTCTCTGGCTGACACAGACATCCTGCAAAAGGGTCTCTCAGAGACAAACACCTGGTGTCAAAGTCACGGCCTCAAGCTAAATGCCAAGAAATGCATAGTAATCCTATTTGGGAAAAACAAAGTACCTACAAACTACCACGTAGATGGGAATCCACTAAGTACAGAAGAAGTAATTAGGGACCTGGATACCCAAGTAGATAGCATGCTCTCCTTTGAGAACCACATAGACAAAATGGTCAGGAAATTCTTCTATGTGGCACACCTGAGCACAAAGGGTTTCTCATCCAGATCCAAGGAGGTGATTGTGCCTCTTTACTCCTCACTCATTAGGCCCATAATAGAGTACAATGCCCCATTTGGGATGTACCTCACTAGACACTTGCAACAACTAGAAAGACCACAGAAGTACCTCACTAAGAGGATTAAGGGCCTTAAACAATTACCCTATGAAGCACGACTAAAAAGGCACCAGCTCTTCTCAGTCGCTTACCATCTGCTCAGAGGTGACCTATGCCTGACCTATAGGGCCATGTCAAACCCTGACCTAATGGACATGCTTCACCTCAAAAAAAACGAGATCCCTCAGAACCACTCGTTCTAGCGACTTGAACCTATGCACAACAATAAACAGGACATACTGGAGGGATAGATTCCTGTCCCAGCGACTCCCCTCACTCTGGAATAGAATCCCAATCCATATTCGACAGAGCTCCTTTCTGACCCTCTTCAAGAGAAATCTTGATCAGTGGATGGGTAATCGTAAGTTCTACCCTGGGATCACTTCAGGAGCCCTGTTAGACAGAGGCCCAAGTTACTAATCTAATGGGGAGGCGAAAGCCATCACTCTGTGGCTAGGCTTATAAATGCCCCTGGGCAGATAGCCTAGTACTTACCTATGAACCTAAGTCACAATTAGAATCTCCTGTTATATTATATTATAATATAGTTCAGTATTTCTTGAAATAATTTCTCTCTTTCTTTACATATCACATAAACATATATATTGTTATAAGTCTGTAAACTTTCCCTTCCCACCTGAAGTCTTTTATTGTTAATCTTTCTAATTTAACTAAAGTATAATCCACAATTTTTATTCCCATCATATATAATATAGCCATCCCTGAACATGTTTTTCTACACAAATTTCATATTATACCTCCTAACCATAAAGTCTCTGTCTGTTCTCTTTCTTTTTTAACATTCTAACATTCTCTAATACTAATAAATCTACCTTACATGTATTACACCATTCTATCACCCCAATCCTTCTTACTACATTCTTTATACTATTAACATTGATAGAATTCTAAGATTATTTGCTTTCCTTCTCCTTAATTTGCAATAAATTATCTATACATTCCTTTCTTTTTTACTTTCAATCCTACATCCAGAAATGTTCTTTTCCTGACTTTAACCCTTTTCCAATCAAACCTTTCTTTGTAACCATTTTCCAATCTAAATCTTCTCCATCACTAACTTCTGTCCGACTTTCCCTCTCCCCTTCCCCTTTTTCTATATTAATCACATTTTCTTCTTGACTAGTGTCATTACTCTCCCTTTATTTATTTATTTTTTGTTCTTTTTGCAACTGCTTTTTATTATGAACCTCTACTCTAGTCTGTCCTTCTGTATCATACTGTAAACTTTTCTCTTTCTCACATTTATAACATTACTTTTCACATTTTCTAGCATCGTGACCAACCTCCCCATAAAAATAGCATTTCTTTATATTACAGTTACTTACAAAATGTCCCTCCCTCCCACAGAAGAAAAACATGTTTTTGGTTGTTCCCAGTACTTAACAGTTCTATGACCATCAACATTATTCAAGCTAGGAATATGTGGATTCTTTGCATTTTCCATTTTCAAATCACAAGTCCCAAGCCCCTATCAGAAGTACTCCTTCACTTCTTTGTGAAAGTTCTTTAACAAACATTTTAACAGTTTCTCTTTCAGTTTCTGTCCAAAATTGTATATTAACTTTTTGTGTGTTTCATGGAAAAAATCTTTACATTTATTTATTCAATAGATACATTTCTTTTCTTTTTTTCATATTTTCTCAAAAAGACTTCTAATATTTCAACTGTCTCAAAGAAAATATCACAATAAGTCTCTTTATTAGTCAAAATAAAAGCTCTTATCTTTTGTGCCTTGATTGCTAAAGGTACAACCGTCTTGCCCTATATTTCATACCTATTTCTAATTCTTCTTTATTCTGAATTCTTGCTATATACTTCTTTCAATTTCTTCTCTTTTCTTTTTCATTTTTTCCATTCCATCTCCTTTCTGTTCAATAACCACTTCTAAGAAAGACATTTTCTTCAGTTCTTGTCCCTCTTTTATATTAAATCTTTCCATCATATCTCCCCATAATATAGCCTTCTCTGTCTCCAACTCACTCTGGTCTACAACAACCATCTCGACTGGAGGTATGTAATAATAACTTCTTCTTTTATTACTCCTCTCTCCTCGAATCTCCAAAGAATTTTTTTTGGAAAACATCTTATGTTTCTTCTATTTGATCTCCATCTTGCTTCTCCACATCACATCTCTTCTCCTCTGCTTCAAAAACAAGTCTGAGGAGTCAGCATTGCCTTTAATCCATCCTCCTCAGTCGCCATGTTTTGCATGACATTCTCTCATCTTCCATTGTGCCAGGAATGGATGCTCTCACTCATTGGCTGCAAACACCAAGAGTTGTAGTGATAGAGGAAATTCCTTGCCGACCTGGCCAAATTTCACCTAGTAGTATAAATACTACTTTGGGTATGCCCTGACAAAAGGCCACTAATCTAGTAGGACTTACCTAGTCAACAAAGGGTAAATAAAATTACATTCTCTTATTAAATGCATTACTTTTGCCTAATGATACATTATCGGTGGACAGAGACTGTTAGTTATTTGTGAGGGACAACTGGTCATCCATATTGGTATCCATGCCTGTGGACAACTACAGTTGTTTCATGAAATACTGTTTCTTTTCATTAAAAATCAGTGTAGAATGAGGGTGTTTTTCTCCTTCAGGAATAAGTTAGGAGTGCCTCAGATATTAGTCAAACTCAGGCCATCTAGGGTGTAGCCATGGCCAAAAACTACATGCCATCAAGACTTCTTATTTCAATCTTAAGAATACAGCCTGGATCAGGCACAGTATTCCATCCTTGGATTTTGGAATGGTGATTCATTCTTTATTTCTGCCCCATCTTAATTACTGCAATGCCATGCATCTTAAGTTTTTGAATGGTGATATGGCCTTGTCTACGTTGTTGACTGTCATACTTCAGATGTGTCATTGCACACCTGTGCTCTTCTGGATCTGTGCTGGCTGCTACATATGGCAGGATGTGTTTTAAGGCTCTTAAACCTACCTTCCATGACTTACATGTTATGGACTTTACTTACTTGAAAGACAGGCAGCTAGGCAGCTCAAGCCATCCAATAAAGGGCTGCTGCCTGTTCTGAGGGCTCAACTTAAGACATCTGGTAGAATTTGTTTAGTTACTTTGCTTTGGTGCTTTGAAATATTCAGATGTCATCATCATCTTCTTTCGGCTGTTCCCATTAGGGGTCGCCACAGCGGATCACCTGTTTCCATTTCTTCCTGTCCTCTGCATCTTGCTCTGTCACACCAACCACCTGCATGTCCTGTCTCACCACATCCATAAACTTTATCTTAGGCCTTCCTCTTTTCCTGTTACCTGGTAGATTCATCCTTAGCATCTTTTTCCCAATATACTCAGCATCCCTCCTCAGCACATGTCCAAACCAACGTAATCAAGCCTCTCTGGCTTTGTCTCCAAACCTTCCAACCTGGGCTGACCCTCTAATATACTTATTCCTAATCCTGTCCACCCTCGTCACACTCAGTGCAAATCTTAACATCTTTAACTCTGCCACATCCAGCTCAAATTCCTGCCTTTTTGTCAATGCCACTGTCTCCAACCCATATAACATAGCTGGTCTCACTACCTTCTTGTAGCCCTTCCCTTTCACTCTTACAGGTACTCGTCTGTCAAAAATCACTCCTGACACTTTTCTCCACCCACTCCATCCTGCCTGTACTCTCTTCTTCACCTCTCTTCCACACTCACCGTTACTCTGAACTATTTACCCCAAGTATTTAAACTCATCCACCTTTGCCACCTCTACTCCTTGCATCCTCACCATTCTTCTATCCTCCCTCTCATTCACACACATATATTCTGTCTCTAGAGCATATCTCCATCTCTCCAGGATCTCCTCCACCTGTTCCCTACTCTCACTACAGATTACAATGTCATCTGCAAACATCATAGTCCATGGGGACTCCTATCTGATCTCGTCTGTCAACCTGTCCATCACCATTGCAAATAAGAAAGGGCGCAGTGCTGACCCTTGATGTAACCCCACCTCCACCTTAAACGCATCCGTCACTCCCACCGCAGACCTCACAGCTGTCACACTACCCCCGTACATATCCTGTACCACTCTTACATACTTCTCTGACACTCCTGACTTCCTCATACAATACCACAACTCCTCTCTAGGCACCCTGTCATATGCTTTCTCTAAGTCTACAAAAGCACAATGCAACTCCTTCTGACATTCTCTGTACTTCTCCATCAACACTCTCAGAGCAAACATCGCATCTGTAGTGCTCTTTCCCGGCATGAAACCATACTGCTGTTCACTAATCATCACGTCCCTTCTTAACCTAGCTTCCACTACTCTTTCCCATAACTTCATGCTGTGACTGATCAATTTAATCCCTCTGTAGTTACTACAGCTCTGCACATCACCCTTATTCTTAAAAATCTTTACCAAAACACTTTTTCTCCATTCCTCAGGCATCCTCTCACTTTCTAAGATTTCATTAAACAATCTGGTTAAAAACTCCACTGCCATTTCACCTAAACACCTCCATGCTTCCACAGGTATGTCATCTGGGCCAACAGCCTTTCCATTCTTCATTCTCTTCATAGCTATCCTTACTTCCTCCTTGCTAATCCATTGTACTTCATGATTCACTATCCCTACATCATCCAACCTTCTCTCCCTCTCATTCTCTTCATTCATCAGTCCCTCAGAGTACTCTTTCCATCTCCTCAACACACTCTACTCACTTGTGAGTATGTTTCCCTCATTATCCTTCAGATGTGTAAGCTGAAATCCTTCCTTAGGAGATTCCTACATTAGTATCCATTTAGGGTGGCCTACTACAATCCTGGAATGGGCACTTCTTCTTCTTCATAGTTTTAAATGTCACTTTTTAACTGAAGGTTTGGTATCATTAAAAAAAAAAAAATATTGTGTTCTTTTGCATAACTCTGATAATGCAGTCTGTTCTACTTTGCAAATTATTATACTACATTGAAAGTAAAATACTTAGGTTTAGATATTCACATATATTTAAATAAAATAAAACTACACATGATGTTTGAAGAGCAGTGTCTGCATTAGGCAGATTCATACGTACTTGAAGACTATAGTGGTTTATGGGGGAGTGAAGGGTCACTGATGTCCCAGTTTTGGAGTACAAATTGAAGCTTTGGCTTGGTGTTACACAAATGTCTACAGTTGAGGAGCCAACAGGAGATAATTGCAATGTCATATCTCTTTCTCTCTAATATATACAAGCATGGGTATATTTCTAATGAATGATTAACAATGAGTATCGCCATGCAATATATGTACATACTTTGTTTCTAAATGATGTTTATGTAAACTATTGTAAAGCTTTTTATCTCATGTATGTGCACTTACCGATATTTTATATTCCATCTGACATTCTGTAACTATATTTTATGTATATGTCAAAAATGGCATTAAACGTGGAGCTTTCCTCTCAGGGCCTCCACTGAACAAGGGTTTTATCCCAACTGGACTTTCCCAGTAAACTAAGTTAGCTAAAGAAAAAAAGAAAGAGCAAGGATGAATTCTAGCTGTTTTCTGATGGTGAATGGGGAAACAGTTTACAGGTAGATCGCCATAACATAATTTTAACATGAAAAGGATCAATCAAACAGGAAGTTAAAGAACAATTCAGTTGATTTGGTGCTGCATTTATTGGTATACTCTTGGAAAAGATAAATAATTGTTCCTGATTATAGTTCGTATGCTTCTGATCATTTAAAATCCTACATACTAAAGAAGAAGATGTGTAAATTTTCCATACTTATGCAAATCCGTAGCCTCCCTGTAAAATAATGTAGTTCCTAATAGCATAGTGCTTTTGCTGGACTCTGACATCTGATCCTTCATTCCAAGATATGCTTTTAGGGCACTAAATAACTCACAATGATCCTTAAGCATCCAGTATAATTTGTCTTGTGGCTTGGAGATGGAAATTGAGAACAGAGTTGCTTCATAGTGCCCGCCTTTCATCTGAGGAAGAACAGGGTTATGTGACAATTTAAGCTGTGACATACTCAAAATGTGTCCTTATATGTTCAATTGTTTATTAATTTATGTATAAATATAACAGTTTTGTTCCCTGATTTACAGAATTTCTGCATTAGGCGGACAGTTCTCCCAAAGTTTAAATTCACAGAAGATTCCAGTGGGACTGCTGCTGTATTGTCATCATCACTGCAAAATGCAGAAAGGGAAAGCAGTACAGACTTTTAATATTACTCTTTTTCATCTTCACAGCCATTCATTTTTATATATTTTCTACTGAATTGTAACTAAAAGACCCTGTTGCTTTTGGGACCCCTAGAATTGATGCTCATTGAGAAGTGCACCCATAGAAGGAAGTTGTAGGCATGTGTGGGTCTTGTGTAGCTACTCCCTTTACTTGGGACCCCCTAGACTTAATTGTTTGTGAAGGGTAAATCCATAGGAGGAGGCCATCAGTATATTTGAGCTTTGTATAGCCATCCACTTTACATATTCCTGTGGCATTTGTTAGTAGTTAATCTAGTAATTAATCTGTGCCAGACTGAATGCCTGTGGACAATCCTTCACAGGTGATTCCTTCAAGGGCGGGACCTTCACTAGTTTCCTTGATTCAGAAATGAGTTGTTTTCTTGGCAATAAAACCAATCAATGAAGGTCGCCACCACTGCTGGTGCTCATAATCACTCACAAACTGTCTGTCTGTTTAACTCAGTTCTGTATGCAAGGCTTATCCTTTTACCTTTTTTGGAAGAATTTGCTTTGCCATGGACTTTATGGTGTCTCCTTTCTTTCTCTCTAAGCCTTCTTCAGATTAAGAGGGGTTCCCCCCCATATGGCCTTCTTCACTTATCGGCTTTAAACCTCTCTTGCCTGACATGTCACTCGATCTTCATTTTTTCTCCTAAGAAGTTCTTATTGTCGAATTACACTTTAGACAAAATTCACAATCCAACTTGGTGTGTTATACCACTAAACAGACTATACATTGTTTTATCTTTAATAGCAACTTTCTCCTGCAAGCATTTACATGTGAAATACATATAAGGGCACCCTACAGCAATTGTGGTCACCTGAAAGAAAGCAAACATGCAAAATATAGTTATAAAATGAAAGTTATGTACTTAACATAATGATAGATCAGTGTTGTATGCCTCTGTCTTTCCTCAATGGTTGGGTCTTTGGGTCTGACTTCGGACACTCTAGACTTTAGGATAAATAGCTAAGCTCATGCCCTTATCCATAATCCCCTCCTGTCCCCAACATTACATCAGATCAAGTTTGCCTGCAAACCCAGATAGAGCAAAAACACCTAGACAGATATCAAAGCTGATACACCTGAGGTCCTTGAAGGGATGCTGCTCTGCAGCTGAAAGAGTTTAAGACATTACTCAAGAGTCAGACCATACTGTCATACCAGAAACCAAGGGAATTACCTTCCATTGAATGAAAGGGAGAAGAAGGGTGGGAAGTTGAGGAAGGATGGAAGAAGACAACACAGATCTATCATTATGGTTAAGTACACATTTTTCTTATCTGATGTCGCTTCTGTTAGTTCCTTAACAGATGGGACAGAGTCCCCAGCTACTTAGAACTTGGAAGGATATTCTGGAGGACAGCTGAACCAAAGGCTGCCCTATTCCTGGAGATCAAGTCCAACTTAAAATGAGAAATAAATGCATGAACATTGGAATATGTAGCTGCCAAATAAAATACAATAAACTGAAGCCCTGGAAAGGAAGGCTGAGGAAGTTGAGACAGACCTAGTTGAATGAGCCTTCACTGGTTTGGGCAGAGTCAAGCCTTTCTATTTTATAAACATGACAGATACAATCTGATTACCATCTAGTTAGGAAATGCTGGAAACTTTTTGGCCCATCTTAACTTTACAAAAGGAAACAAATAGTTGATGTTTCTTCCTGAAGGATTTGGTACGATGGTGGTAAAAACAAAGGTGGTGATGTGCATCTAGCAAGTGTAGCATATATTCCCCTTTACTGGAGATATTAGGAAAGAAAACTAGAAGATTAATGCATTGCTTCAATGAGGCCTCAGACACTACTCTGGGGACAAAGGATGGGATGGTTCTGAGGAACACCCTATCTTTGTAGAAAATGATGTAAGACAGTTTGCAGGACAGGAACTATAGCCCTGACACTTTCCATGCTGAAGTTATAGCAAATAGAAAAATAATTTTCCAAGTCACAAATTTAATGTCCACTCTAGTTGTAAATTCAAAGGGAGGATGGATCAAGGCCTGAAGCAAGACAGTCGTATCCCAAGGGTGAGTGGGGTCCTTAAACGAGGGGCTAGGAAGAAAGGTGCCCCTCATGAACGCTTTGGTAACAGTAGCAAATTCTACATGATTTTCCATGAAAATTGGACATAGCCATTAAATGGACCTTAATGGCAGGATAACTGGTCCCAACCAGGAAAATGGATGCCAGAAAATCTAAGACTGCAGACGAAAGGAGCTGAAAAAGGATGCAGATTCCTTTGGGAGGCCCAAATCGAAAATTTCTCAATGATCATCTTCCAACTTTTTTACTTAGGCAGTAAATAAATCCAGCAAAACTCACCAGCTATCATGAAAATAGAAACAAAAAAACGTTAACACTCAAAATTTCATATCCCCCCTTAAACTCTGTAATTGGGTACCACTGAAACATCTCCCCCTAGATGAAGCTATAGAATACTTCAGCTTAACTTTCCTGAACATTCTGAATAGACTACCCCCCCCCCCCAAGAATAATAAGAATAAAAGCCAACTATGTCCCATGGTTAACAAAAGAAAGAGATAAAAAAAGCAAAACACAAGTAACTAAATGGGCATAACAAGAACTTAGAAATAAAGCTAAAAAACAAATCAAACAGGACAAAATTAATCACTACCAATGCATCCAAACTAAACATCAAAACAACTCTCAGAAGTTTTGGTCTGCTATTAATAAAATCCTACAACCTTGAAACACCAGTACTTCCACCCCTATAACCACTAACAACAAAAGCTCTATATCTAGGTAGTTTAATAAGTATTCTACAGAGTCCATACTAACCCTCACAAATAATAACTGTTCCACCACCTTCACAGAAATTTCCACAGCAAGTCCAAATAGCAGCACCTTTGATTTCCAACCTATACAAACAGACACTATAAAAAAACTACTAAAAAAATCAAACCAACAACCCTAGCAGCCGATAACCTAGCAGCTGAATATCTCAATCTGCTTGCAGGACCATCCCCTACCCAGTATCCATCTTAATAAAACCATGCATCTCCAAACAAAAGGTACAAGCAATCTGGAAAAGTTCACATATCATTCCGCTACACAAAGGGGGAAAATCATTAGAACTGTCCAATTACAGGCCAATAGCTATATTTTCACCCCTGTCTAAAGTTCTAGAAAAATGCATCCACTCACAAATTATGCAGTATCTCCTTGATAACAACCTGCCATCCAAAACCCAACATGGATTTTGGCCCTGCCACAGCACTACTTCCACTCTGATGAGTTTCATAAACATCATTAATTAACATAGGAACAACGGTAAAATAGTATCCTCCATCTTTCTAGATCTATCAAAAGCATTCAATACCATCTCTCATAACAAACTTATACAACTACTCTTAGAACTAAACCTTAAGCAATGCACAATTCCTTGGTTCAAAGACTGTTAACAAGGACACCAGCAAGCTGTAAAATGGCAACAAAGTATATCTCCTCTACTGCCCGTTACTCTAGATGCACCACAAGGTTCCATTCTAGGTCCCCTCCTTTTCACACTTTTCACTAACTACACACTGCTACCCTGCATGCCTCCCTAGTCCAATATGCAGACGATTATACACTAATATGAGCTGCAGCATAATTCCATCAGTTACAACTAATGCAGCAGTCCTTCTCTGCAGTTGAAATGTTGTTTTTCTGAAGTTCAACTTATTCTAAACCCCAACAAGACCAAACTCATGATATTCCAAACTAGTAGAGTTATAGATCCCCTCTCTTAAAGGTTCATAGGTAAGTACTAGGCTATCTGCCCATGGGCATTTATAAGCCTAGCCACAGAGTGATGGCTTTCGCCTCCCCATTAGATTAGTAACCTGGGCCTCTGTCAACAGGGTTCCTGAAGTGATCCCAGGGTAGAACTTACGATTACCCATCCACTCATCAAGATTTCTCTTGAAAAGGGTCAGAGAGGAGCTCTGTCGAATATGGATTGGGATTCTATTCCAGAGTGAGGGGAGTCACTGGGACAGGAATCTATCCCTCCAGCATGTCCTGTTTATTGTTGTACATAGGTTCAAGCCACTAGAATGAGTGATTCTGAGGGATCTCGTTTTTTTGAGGTGAAGCATGTCCATTAGTTCAGGGTTTGGCATGGCCCTATAGGTCAGGCATAGGTCACCTCTAAGCAGACGGTAAGCGACTGAGAAGAGCTGAAGCTTTTTTAGTCGTGCTTCATAGGGTAATTGTTTAAGGCCCTTAATCCTCTTAGTGAGGTACTTCTGTGGTCTTTCTAGTTGTTGCAGGTGTCTAGTGAGGTACATCCCAAATGGGGCATTGTACTCTATTATGGGCCTAATGAGTGAGGAGTAAAGGGGCACAATCACCTCCTTGGATCTGGATTAGAAACCCTTTGTGATCAGGTGTGCCACATAGAAGGATTTCCTGACCATTTTGGCTATGTGGTTATCAAAGGAGAGCATGCTATCTACTTGGGTACCCAGGTCTCTAATTACTTCTTCTGTACTTAGTGGATTCCCATCTATGTGATAGTTTGTAGGTACTTTGTTTTTCCCATATGGGATTACTATGCATTTTTTGGCATTTAGCTTGAGGCCGTGACTTTGACACCAGGTGTTTGTCTCTGTGAGACCCTTTTGCAGGATGTCTGTGTCAGCTGAAGAGTCAATTATTGCACCCAATTTACAGTCATCTGCGAACTTGGTTATCCACAGTCCCTCCACCTTTGCTTGTACTTCGGAGAAATATATACCGAACAGGAGGGGTCTCAGGACTGAGCCCTATGGGACTCCGCTTGTGACTGGTTTAGAGTCAGACATGGCGCCTGCCACTCTTACCGTGTGGGTTCTGTCTGAGAGCCAGTTGGCAACCCATCTCGTGACATAGGGGTTAATATTTAAGCTGGTGGGTTTGTCTATGATTCCTGAGTGTGGGATGGTGTCGAGCGCCTTAGCGAGGTCCAGATATGCTGTGTGGACCACCTTCCCTTCATCTATGGCCTTGGTGACTGTTTCGAAGAAGTCGACCAAGTTCAGGAGGCAAGATATGCCTTTAACAAAGCCGAACTGGGTGGGGTCCAGTATCTGGAGGTTCCCAATGTCCCTGTTAATGAGCTCCATGATAATGCGTTCCATGGCTTTGCAGACCAAGCTAGTCAAGCTTATAGGGCGATAGTTCCCAGAGTCAGTTGTGGCACCACCTTTGTGGAGTGGTACGACTGTAGGATCACATCTACAAAAACTACCGCCATCTCTCCTGTTGCCCAGACTAAACGTCTGGGTGTTGTTACTGACAACACTATGAAATTCGACCTACACATAGCCCAGACAGTCAAGAAAGTAAATAAAAAACGTGGTACTCTTTACAGAAATAGACAATAGCACAAAGGCCACTATTGCAAGAACACACCTGATTTCCACACTGTTATATGCCTCACCCATTCTGACAAACCTAAAAAAAATCAGACCTAGCAAAATTAAATACCTGCTATAATAAAATCACAAAGTTTACAGCAGACTCCAACTTTAGAACACACCATTGCCTTGGACTCAAACAATTTAACTGGCTGGAACTGTCTCAGCTCTTAATTATAACCAACTTACTTTGACCCATACACTTCTAAATCAACCTGTAAAAAACCCTGTAATGCAAAACCTTCTACTTCCCTACAATAGTCGTCAGTATTTACACTCAGATAATAAATCCTTCTTAAAAGCTACCAAATCCAACAATGCCACTGGAGATTCCCTCTATTCTACATGCATAGCCAAAATCTGGAACTTGCTACCAACAGATACACAGAAAAACTACAGTTGTGTACACTTACCATAAATGTAGATGTTCAAGTGTATTCACTGTTGCAGTCATCACATTTGGGTTATCTGCTTGCAGTAGCCCTCAGTCGGCCTGAATATCAAAGTCTTGGGTCCTGCGTCGGTTGCTATCTCATCTTCCATGATGTCAGGTAGTCAGGGGTATAAAGCATGCAGCTGACACCATTACATCAGTTTTTCTTGCCCCAGATGTCAGGTGCAAGCAATTAAATATATATACAAGGTTACACCTCCTTCAAAAAAGCAAATACACCAAAAAGCTTTAAGCACAGTAAAAAGGAATAGAGGTATAGCCAAACGAAGTCAGGGGGCTGGAGGGAGGGTAACCAGGACTGCAATAGTGAATACACTTGAACATCTACATTTATGGTAAGTGTACACAACTGTACTATGTTCTTAGTGTTTCACTGTTGCAGTCATCACATTTGGGTAGATTCCCAAAGCTAAGGATGGGAGGAGGAAATTAGATAGCATTAGGACCAGCTATAAGGCCCTGCAAGACTGCAGTGGCAAAGCCAGCTCTGGATTTAGAGAAAATTGGCAAATGGTAATGCTTGGTGAAAATATGTACAGAACTCCAGGTAGCAGCTTCTAGGATGTCCCTGGTAGGGACACCTCTGAGGAAAGGCTGTAGAGGTAGATGCAGCCCTGGTTGAATGTGGTCTTATCCCCTGTGGGATAGGTTTTCCATGGTGCTTATAGCAGAAATGAATGCAATGGCCTATCCATTTAGAAATAGTTTGCTTTGAAATGGCCTTCCTCTCTGCCCCTGCACCAAATGCCACCAGCAGCTGTTCAGATTTCCTGAGAGGTTCAGTCCTGTCCAAGTAAAATCTAAATTGTCTGTGCACATCTAAGAAGTGCAGTATATGTTCCCCTTTGTTCTGTGGATTAGAAAAGAAGGTTGGCAAATGAATGGACTAATTAAGTGCAACACTGGATACTACCTTGGGCATGAAGGAGGGACTGGTCATGAGGGACACCCTGTCTGCATGAAAGATGATGAAAGGCTCCACTGCCATAAGGGCCTGTAATTCAGACATCCTTCTTGCTGAAGTGATGGCTAAAAGGAAGGCTGTTTTCCAAGAAAGGAATTTCAACTCTGCACTTGCAGCTGGCTCAAAAGCAGGTAGAGTGAGTTTTTCCAAGACAAAGTTAAGGTCCCAGGCTGGAGTTGGGGCTCTCCTGGGTGGTCTTACGTTTTTGGCACCTCTGAGGAACTGCTTGAGCAGTGGATGAGAGAAGAGGGGTGGTTCCGTGTTGTAATGAGCTGAAATGGCTGAGGCATGAATTTTGATGGAGGAAAAGGAAAGGCCCTTGTGAAGCATCTCAGTTAAGTATTGAAGAAACTGAGGTAAATTGGGCGCTGCTGTGCACACCCCCAGAGTCTGGTTCCAGGAACAGAATCTTTTCCATTTTTCAGCATAAGATTTTCTAGTACTAGGCCTCCTTGCCTCCAGAATGACATCCAACACTTGTTTACTGAGTGATAGTAACGGAGAGATCAGGTAATTAGCCAGACTGTCAGGTTCAGGGTTTGAAGCTGAGGGTGCAGAATCTGGCCCTCCTGCTGGGACAGCAGGGTAGGGGTCTGAGGCATGTGCCATGGTGCCAGCAGTGACACACTGCGCAGCAGGGAGTACCAGTGTTGGCATGGCCAGTCTGGTGCGATGAGTATCGTCCTAGGTTTGTCCTGTTTGATCTTTAGTAGTACCTTGGAGAGGAGAGGCAGAGGAGGAAAGGCACAAACTGATAGATTTTTCTGGGTGAAGGACAGGGCATCCACTTTCCAAGCTTGTTTGTGGGAAGTCCTTGTGTAGAATTTGTCCAATTGGTAGTTCTTGGGGGAAGCAAACAGGTCTATCTCTGGGCTCCCCATTTGTTTATTAACATGTTGAATGTCTTTGGTTCCAGTTTCCACTCGTGTGTGTCCATGAGATTTCTGCTTAGATCGTCAGCCAGTGTATTTAGCTTTGCTGGCAAGAATTGAGCCTGTAGATGCACTTGGTAGCTCAAGGCTGTGTTCCACAGAGCCATGGCTAGTCTGCAGAGAGGGTATGAGTGGGTTCTCCCCTGCTTGCTTATGTACTACATAACAGTGGTGTTGTCCGTCTTTACCATTAGTTGTCCTGGAAGAATGTGGTCCTTGAAGGCTGTCAGAGCATTCTGTACAGCTAACATTTCTTTTTGATTGATATGCAGGTGCATTTGACTTGGGTTCCATTTGCCCTGAATGCATTTCCCTGCCAAGTGAGCTCCCCATGCAAAGTCTGATGCGTCTGTTGTTAAGGTTTGGGCAGCAGGGGGTAGAGTGAATGGCAGTCCCTTGTTTTGGTGGCAGGCCTCTGCCCACCAAAGGAACTCTAACTGTAGGCAAGGTATGATAGGAATCATTGCTTCTAGATCCTGAGAATGTTGACACCATAGGCTTTTTAGATACCATTGTAGTTTCCTCATATGCAGTCTTGCATATGGAATTAGGAGAATGCAGGAGGCCATGAACCCCAAGGCTTGCAGTATTTGTCTTGCAGATAGCAGGGTCTTTGTGGCCATTAGTTTGAAGTAAGCTGTCAAACGAACTTGTTTCTCTGGCATGAGGAAAGCCATCTGGGAAGTTGTGTTCAAGCTTGCTCCCAGGAATACAATTTGTTGGCAGGGTACAAGATGTGATTTATTTTCGTTTATGGTGTACCCCAGAGAAGTTAGCACCTTTTGTACAAACGCTAGATGATTCAAAAGTATGTCCTAGCTTTCTGCCTGAATTAGACAATCTTCCAGGTATGGGTATATCTGAATATTTCTTTGCCTGCAAATTGCAATGACTGGAGCTAGGCACTTTGTGAATACCCATGGGCGCAGTAGATAAGCCAAAGGGCAGTGCAGAGAACTGATAGTGCATGAAGCCTGCTTTGAAGCGTAGGTATCTTCTGCAAGATTCCCTGATTGGGATGTGCAGGTAGGCTTCCTTTAAATCCAGTGTTGCCAGCCAGGCATCCTTGCCTAGCATAGGAAGCAACTGATGAAGAGTTAGCATCTTGAATTTTGGGATCACCAAAAAAGTGTTTGGGATAGAGAGATCCAGGATAGGACACCAGGAGTTGTCTTTTCTGGGCACCAGGAAAAGTCTTGAGTAGAAACCTTGTTCCCTTTCCTCTTCTGGGACAGTTTGAATAGCCCTTATACTTAAGAGAGAGAGAACTTGCTTTTGAACCTCTGCCCACTGATTTGGAGGTAGATCTGGCCAACCGTTTGGGGTTGGTAAAGTGAAGAAGTGGAATCTGTATCCTTGGGAAACTATATTTAAATCCCATTTGTCCTGGGTAATGAGTTCACAGTTTTTTGCCTGCAGAGCAATCTTTCCCCCTAAAGGAGCAGTCAGTTGAGAAGGGCTTGGAAGTTTTAAAATTAAGTCATTGAGACAGTTTACCATAGGGGGAAGTCTTACTACTCCTTGCTTTGGAAGTGGGAGCCCCCCACTGCTTAGTCCTGTGCGTACCTTGGGACTGAAGCCTGGGTGTTCTGCTGGTTCTGGGTTTGGACTGAGAAGGCCTGGAAGAGGCAGGAAAGGACCAATTCTTAGAGGGCCAATACCTACCAAATCTTGGTGGCTGTACTTGCAGGAAATCCTTAACAGTTTGCATAGATTTAGCTTTTTCCTCCATCTTTTTAAGCACTTCTTCTGCTTTGTTGCCAAATAGGTGGTCCTGGTTTAAGGGAGCATCCAGCAATTTAGCTTTAACATGATCTGGCAAAGATTGCTCCTTAAGCCAAGCATGCCTTCTAAGTACAGACCCAGTGACAGCAGCCCTGCAAGATGCCTCTACTGAATCAAAACCACATTGCAAAGTATGTTTTCCAACGTGTTCACCAGAATGCATTAAATCCTGTAAATCCTTATTTTCAGCACAGTCAGAAATCAACATAATTTTCTGTTTAAGCAATCCAGTAATATGCTGCTGATACTTTAACATATGAAACTGGCAGTTTAAGGCCCTAATGGCCAAGGTTGTAGAAGTGTATACCTTCTTACCCCATCTATCCAGCGCCCTGGAATCTCTATTAGTGGAGGTAGGATTTTTGGCAGTAGTAGCCTTAATGCCCTTGGGTCCCTGTGAAATGGTCTCAGGATCCGTAGTAGGATTTTTAAAAAGGAACTTGTGAGAGTCAGGAACCCTGTAATATCTATCTGGTTTTCTGGGAGCAGGAGGTAAGGAGTCAGGGGCCAAGCTAGATTCTGAAAAGGCATCATCAACAATGTCCAGTACAGGGGGGATAGCTAAAGGCCTGTGTTGGGGCAGGAGTAAGAAATCCCTAAGCCTCTTTTTAGAATCAGAATAATCCTGGCTTTCCCAGTGAAAATGCTCCCTAATAGTATGCAAGGTTTCACCAAAAGAGAAATCCTCTGGAGGGGAAGCAGAGGGAATTGAGTCCTCTGCATCAGAATCGTCATAGGTAGAAAAGGGTAAATCCTGGTCATCAGAGGAAACAGAAATTTCAGAATCCTGATCAGAAGAATCTTAAGCAAATTCAGCCCTAGGTCTCTTAGAGGGTGAAGGTTGGCTTCCCCTGATTAAAGTAATAAGGTCTTCAGCCATTCTTATCATCTGTTTTTTAGGCATAGAGCCTGACCATGTGATCTGGGCGTCAGTTTTCTAGGCATGGATCGAGTTTTAGGCCTTGAAGAAGAAGATGGCATCGGTTTAATATGCAAGTCAGTAGGCCTGAATACACCCTCAGAAGCCGGTGCCTGCACAGCGACTCCGGCCCCATCCAAGGTAGAGACATCCGCAGGTTCCACAGTTGAAGCATCTCATGGCATACCGGACTCCAAATGGGTCTCAGTAGAGGCCTGCGAATCTGAAGTAGTGGGTATCAGGGACTGCGAAAGCACCTCACTGAGTACTGGCAAACTGGCGACTAGCTTAGGAGAAGCATCATCGGCAGTTTTGGACCTAGGCGGCCTGTCTCTGTCTTTATCTTTGCGTTTTTTCGGAATGTCAGTAGTCGGGGAAAATCTTTATGAGGTATTTGCTTTCCACAAGAAATACAATTATTGACTTTTACTGATATCGGTTTAGAGCAAGAAAAAGTTTCCCCAACAGGGTACTTAGCTTTAGTTGAAGACTTCGGTTCTGAAACTTGAAAACGAAAATTTTAGGAGTCGGACGACTGCCACTTGCGAACTGCTTCTGCTTCGGGTACCACACGACAAGAAAGACTGATGTAATGGTGTCGGCTGCATGCTTTATACCTCTGACTACCTGACGTCATGGAAGATGAAACAGCAACCGACGCAGGACCCAAGACTTTGATAATTAGGCTGACTGAGGGCTACTGCAAGCAAATAACCCAAATGTGATGACTGCAACAGTGAAACACGAAGAACACCTACAAATGCCCTGCAGTCTAAAAAAAGACTAAAATCCCATTTACTGAATACAAAGCTATGCTTATGCACCAGCCCTGGATAACTTATGAGTGGCTCCTTGTAACCCCCCCCCCCCCTCGCTATCTAACTCCTCTGCCCTCTCTTCCCTATTCTTCTTATTCTCTCCATGCCATCCTTTCCTTCAGAATAATTAGTCTGGCTCGATCTCTGCCACCAAACCTTCCAGCAAATTCTCTCAATTAGTAAATGGTCCATTTTCTCTTTATTATTATCTCTCCCTGATAATATAGTATTATTTAACTGTGTTATCTCTCCATAGTTATGCACATACATAAAGTTTTTGGTAGACAGGCATATCAGTATCCTTTATCATTACAAATGTGTATAAACCTTAGTCTATATAAGTAAAATTGATGTATTAAGAACTCTGTATCTATGTGTTACTTCTCTTTTGTAATGTTTTAGATATTTTGTACAATTGTCCTGTTGTAAGTGGGGAGCTTTTTCCCCCTGTCCTCTGCTGAAAAAGAAACTATATCCAGTTAGACTTTCCCAGTAAACAAATGTAAAATAAAAAAAATAAAAATAAATTTACTTTTGTAAATTCTCCTGGTAGATGGTCTCTGGGAAGAAGTAAGAATGTGGATACTCGGGAAGAGAACCCGGACTTAGTAGCCATCATTGGAAGTGGAGAAACCAAGCGATTAACTTGGGGGACTGAATGGCTGGATATGGTATGCAGAAAGGGTATGAGAAAAGGAACCACACCTGACAAGTATGTAATGGGGCAATGAGGATGACCATGATCTTCCTCTACGATGTTTTCTTCAGAAACCTTGGGATCAGTGGAGTTAGGGGAAAAGCCTACAAAAAACCTGGGGGGGCACTAAATGTGACTCAGAGCATCCCTTGATGACTCCGCCTCTGGGGCAATCAGGGCAAAGGACCTGCTGCACTTGGTGTTGTGGGAAAAGGCAAAAAGACTGCAGCATGGCTGGTCCCATCGATGAAAAATTTGTTCCACCACTGTCTGATTGAGAGACCACTCATGAAGTAAGAGCACAGACCTGCTAAACCTGTCCACCAAAGCTGTGGATTTCCCCAGTATAAGTGTTGCTACCAGAAAGCAATCAGAACATATTGCCCATGGTCACATTCTCATCACTTCTCAACATAATGGATAGGAATGGATTCCTCCTTGTTTGCTGATGTGCCAGACAACTAATATGCTGTCTGTCTGGATAGAAATCATCCCTAGGATGAAGAGGTCCTGGAAGGCCTGCAACACTAGGAGAACTGCCCTCATCACTAGAACACTGATGTTGAGGACAGGCCTCTGATCACATGCCTCGGACTGTGTTCCTCCTATAATCCCCTCCACCCCACCCTAGCTGGGAAGTATTCATGATCACAGTGGCCTTGTGGAGGGGTGGAGAATATGAAAGGATGGCATTGAGATAAATTGACAGACTGAATCCACCATATTATATGTGTCCTGCAAATGTTTGTCAAACTAATCTGAAAATTCATAGGCTGGTACCTGATGGACCATTGTACCATAAGTGCCCAGTGTAGACTGCTCATGTAATATCTGGACAAAGGGACAAGAGTGATGGAAGCCGCTACTGATCCCAAGAGTTGGAAAAACAATCTGGATGAATGCATTGGACAGAACATGACCTTTAGGGCACTGGTTTTGCAGGGGGGACAGTCTGTTGTCTGGCAACTTTGCTATCCTGGTTGTAGTATCAGTTCCCTATTATTTGAACGAACGCTTAAAATGTCGAGTACGACATGCTTGACAGCTTTTAAGCGAACGTTTATCTAAGCGAAACCCCAAAATATTGAAACAAGGAGTTTCGAAAAGTTACAGTTGGCCAGACGTGAGGAACAGATGAAAGAGCAAACACAAACTAACTATTGATGATAAACCAACTAACTAAGCTGAAAAGAATATACATTTTATAACCTAAGAAACCAGTAGCATTGCCTATCCTGTCTCAATCCTTACAAGTAGGTTAATCCATTAATCCCGCATGCCCTCTCTCTGCAGAAAGTCACACATTATCCCCTCTGCACAAAGGAGGAAATTCAACAGACATTAATAGCTTTATATAGCAAAATGGGTCTACTTTATTTACACGAAAGCTTAAAACAGCGAATGCATATGCATCGAACTGAGAAACCATCGAAGCACAATAAAAACGGAACTACACAACAAACATGACGTGTAACAGCTGTTATGCCCCCCCCCCGCTACTTAAATATACCAACTTCGAGATCGCACTACATTGAAGTAAATGGAAATCTCCACCTACGGAAATTTCCATTTACATTTTTCGATGGTTCGCACTTTCGATGCATATGGTTCAATGCATATGCATTCGCTGTTTTAAGCTTTCACGTAAATAAAGTAGACCCAGCAAAATACCCCTTGCCAAAATACTTGAAAAATGTATTCAAAAACAATTGCTAAACCATCTCCTGCAGGAAGAACTTCTATCCCCTACACAGCATGGCTTCTGTCTTTCCCATAGTACTAGTACTGCCCTTCTAACTTATATAGATACTGTCAATAAAGTAGACATAACAGTAAACTAGTCTCGTCCTTATTTCTAAACTTGTCTAAAGCCTTCGATACAGTTTGTCACAGCAAACTTCTACTTCAAATGTCCTCATTAGGTCTCTCTCAGCCTGAGATTATGTGGTTCAAAAGCTTCCTGTCCAAAAGGTACCAGTCAGTAAAATGGCACTCCACGTTCTCTCCTTACCTCCCTACCACCTGGTCCCCTCCTCTTTAATATTTTCAGGAAAACCCTCTAAACATCCACACAACAGGACTCCCTAACACAATACACAGATGATTTCACTCTCATTCGTTGCTACGGCTTAGAACTCCTTACCTGTACCCATCAAGTTAATACCCTACCTATCATCTTTCAAAACCACTCTGAAAGCCTTCCTAGCTAAAATCTGGCTCTGTTCTTGCTCAAAACCAGGATAAACTATATCCCTAAATTGAACAAGTACCTTTTTATTCCTTATACCTCTTTATTCTCCCTGCTTCACCTACTTCCTTACTTTTATTAAATTCTCTTCCCTGACTTTATCTCTAAATATACCTTAAGCCTGTTTTCCTATTTGTAGTAGACTAACTTGCATATAATTTCTCTACAAGCCGTCTAAAATAGGGAATGAATGTAAATACTGCTCTTATTAACTTAGAAAGTTGCTAAAATAAAAGGATTTAAATTAGCATACATTTTCTGAAGGGTATGACATCTGAAATCCAAATGTTTGTCATTATTTAGTGAAATCGATCTTCAATGATCTGCCAGAAAACCAGAAAATGTTATAAGGAAAAGACCAAAAATATGAAAATCTGGACATTCTACGAAAATCTAGACAGTTGAGAGGTATGGCTGTGGGCTTGTCTGTTTTCTTTAGCAATTTAGTTTGCTAAGCATATCACAGTTGGCTCTGAAACAGATATATTAAATACATTAAGTACTGTATTGTCTAATTAGAATCAACTGTTACCATTTTTTATTTTCAAAATATATTTATCACATACTGCTACCCAAATTTTTATCTAATTTCTGTCCTGCAGGTTGCAACATGGTTATAAATAGGCCCACTAACCTGTTAAATAAAAAGACAACAACGCTGACTGTGGTTGGTATTATGCTGTGTGAGCAGGTCGGTGAAGTCATACTTTGTAAATGAATACCTCCTTGAGCAAAAATAAAGTATGCCTTATACATCCCAGCAAAGATTCCTCCCCATCAAGGTCCACCCATCAAAGAAGCTTCCATCAATGGCCGCCCACCAAAGAATCCTCCATTATTAATGAGTTTCCTATCGCCCTAGTACAGCTACAAAACCAGCGAGAGATATGGCCTGAATTTATACATTACTATATATTACGCTCACAGTATGGCAATGCATTAGCACTTGATAAAGAACGAACTAGATAAAGAAAGGACTAGAAGAATTGATGTGAATGGAAGAACAGAAAAAAACGAGAGAAGACCTAGATAAGAGAAAATGTAACTAACTAGTCTAGTCCAGATACAGATTTGCTGTATCCAGGACTACTTGTAAGCTTCTGAGCCCCCCCCCCCCCCCGCAAGCCTTTCTGTGTTGAAGGGAAGCCTTCTAGCTTATCAGTGGGAGTTGTAAGCACTAGGTAGCCTGTCTACCACAAGAGTGGTTTCAAGCCCAGAAATTGTAGTTTATTGGCCGTTTGGGCAGTTTTTCCATCTCTTTCAAATTTCTGGTTTAAAAGCCCACGTTTGCGCTTGTTTCCCACCTTTCCTGTAACTAGTCTAGTCCAGATACAGATTTGCTGTATCCAGGACTGTTTGTAAGCTTCTGAGCCCCCCAAGCCTTTCTGTGTTGGAGGGAAGCATTCTAGCTTATCACTGGGAGTGATAAGCACTAGGTAGCTTATCTACCACAAGATCCAGGTACAGATTCTTAGTTTTAGCACTTGAATTTGCTTATTCGTGCTCAGCACTTGTTCAGAACTTGTTGTTAGCACTAAATAGGCTACAAATTACTACAACACTCAACCTTCATCTTTACCTAGAGGAAAATAAGAAGTTATGTACTCACCATAACGTTCCATCTGAGTAGGTGACTTCATTTGGATGCAACCTGTGGGTATCGGATCCGAGCCGGCAGTTCAAAAGCTTTAGGATCCGAGCTCCTAGCTCCTCCCTCTACCCATAACCCCTTGCCAAGCCCTGACTGACCTCAGATTGAGTTTGGCCTATATACCAGATTCCTGGGAAACCAGGGACTAATATTGCTAACAAGGTCAGGGGGATGGGGGGGGGATGGTTGCATCCAAATTAAGTCACCTACTCAGATGGAACGTTATGGTGAGTACATAACTTCTTAATCTGAAGTAGGCAGACTTCATTTGTCTGCAACCTGTGGGACAGAGTCCCCAGCTACCTAAACCTTGGGCGGCCATCATGGAAGGATGTTCCGGAACACCACAGAGCCAAAGGATGCTCTCCCTCTGGAAACAACATCCACTTTATAATGCGAGATGAAAGTATGAGATGAGGTCCAAGTGGCTGCTGCACAGATATCATCTAAAGACACTCTAGATTTAAAAGCAGCAGACGTGGATACTGCCCTGGTAGAATGCGCTGTAATTCTCTGAGGCGCTGGCCTTCCTGAGGTGTCATAAGCCTGCAAGATACAGTTAGAAATCCACTTCGACAGGGTAACCTTAGAGACTGCCTTACCCAGTGCGAATTTTGCAAAGGAGACGAACAGTTGATCGGATTTCCTATGACCAGCTGTTCTGTGAATATAGAAGCGCAGCTGCCTGTGAACATCTAAAGAATGTAATTTATATTCTCCTTTGTTTTTTTAGTTGGGGAAAAAACTGGCAATTTAGTCGATTGGTTGATATTGGATTCTGAAGAGACCTTCGGTAGAAAGGAAGGATTGGTCCTGAGGAAAACCCTATCCGGAAAAAAGGAAAGATACGGTGGTTTGACGCACAAAGCCTGGAGTTCAGAAACTCTTCTAGCTGATGTAATGGCTACTAAGAAGGCAGTTTTCCAGGAAAGGTATTTTAAATCCACAGAGGCTGCAGGCTCAAAAGGGGGAGCGGTTAGGGCCTGCAGAACTAGAGATAAATCCCAAGGTGGTATAGCTTCCTTAACCGGAGGCCTCAAGAGAAATGCACCTTTGAGGAAGGTCTTGCAAATTTTCGCAGCCATGAGAGGTGTTGAATCAAGACCCACATGGTAATGGGAAATAGCTGCCATCTGTACCTTTACCGTGGAAGAGCTTGCTCCTTGCTGAAAAAGGTCTGTCAAGAAGTCCAGTACCGCCGAAAGTGGTGCAGAAAAGGGGTCAAGGTTATTATGTTCTGCCCAAATAGAAAACCTCTTCCATTTGCTTCGATAAACCTTCCTAGTGGAAGGTTTATGGGCCGCCACTAAGATGGCTTTCACTGGTGACGAGATACCGGGAGTCCTTATCAGGGATGGAATTGGAGCAGCCAGGCTGTCAATTTCAGGGTGTGAAGGTTCAGAATTGGAAGGCCTTGAGGATGGGAGATGAGATCTGGGATCGGATCTAGAATCCAGGGAGGATTCACTCTGTGAGACCACACAAAGGGGAACCAAGGTTGACGAGGCCAGAATGGGGCAATGAGAATCATTTTGCTTCTCAAGCTGTTGGTTTTCTGCAAAAGTTTCTGCATTAGAGGCAGTGGAGGGTAAGCGTAATGGAGACCGGGAGGCCAAGCATGCACCAGGGCGTCTCTCGGGGATTCCCTGAATGGGGGAAATAGAGCGAAGAAACTGTCGCATTTGGCGTTTGAGGGAGAAGCAAAAAGATCGCAACAGGGTTGCCCCCAGGCGGCAAAAATCTGCTTCGCTACTAGAGTGTTGAGAGACCATTCGTGAGGGGAAAGAATGGTGCGACTGAGCTTGTCCGCTAGGATGTTGGACCTTCCCGGAATGTGCATTGCCACAAGAAAGCGATTGGTGGAGATTGCCCATTCCCAGACTCTCATGGCCTCTTGACAAAGGGGATAGGACCTGGTTCCCCCCTGTTTGTTGATGTACCAGACTACTGACATGTTGTCCGTCTGGATAGCAATAGTCCCTGCAGGGAGAAGGCTGTGTAGTGCTTGCAACGCTAGTAGCACTGCCCTCATCTCCAGGACATTTATATGCAGTGAGATCTCTGAACTGTTCCACATGCCTTGGACAATTTTCCCTGCTGAATGTCCCCCCCACCCGAGGCGAGAAGCGTCCGTGGTCACTGTGGCTAGGGGGAAAGCAGCACAGAAAGGTCTTCCTATTAGGAGATCCGTTGACTGGAGCCACCAAAGAAGGGAGCTCCTGCATGCCTTGCTGATAGCTATCGGGCTGCTGAGAGGGAAGTAGAGCGGGGACCATTGGACCTGGAGGGTCCATTGAAGAATCTGCATGTGAAGTCGAGCATGAAGAAGAAGCGGAATGGCTGCCGCCATTGAACCTAGGGCCCTCAGGACCGAGGCTGCCGTCGGAGCAGGTCGTAAGATGGCCGCGACATGACACCTCAGGTTGGACAGTCGATCCGGGGTGAGGAATGCCCGCATTTTTCCTGTGTCCAGTCTTCCTCCTATAAAGTCTATAAGCTGAGTGGGGTCCAGTGAAGACTTCTCTTTGTTTATGGTGATGCCCAGCCGAGGGGCTATGTGAAGGAAATAGTCCCTGGCTGAGCACAGCAGATGCCTTGATGACGCCGTGAGGAGCCAGTCGTCCAGGTATGGAAACACCTGAATTCCCTGGAGTCTCAGGTGGGCCGCTACCACTGCTAGTACTTTGGTAAACACCCTGGGGGCAGCGGTGAGACCAAAGGGAAGGACCCTGAACTGGTAGTGACTGGCTCCCAGCCAGAAGCGAAGGAACCTCCTGGACCGTCTGTCCATGAGAATGTGGTAGTACGCGTCCTTGAGGTCTATGGAGCACATCCAGTCGTTCTCCCGCAAAAGGGGGAGGATAGATTGTAAGGTGACCATCCGGAAGTTTTGCTTGGTTACAGACAGGTTCAGTTGCGACAGGTCTAGAATCGGTCTTAAGTCCCCCGTCTTCTTTGGCACCAAGAAG
Organism: Protopterus annectens; assembly: GCF_019279795.1. Lineage (NCBI taxonomy): Eukaryota > Metazoa > Chordata > Ceratodontiformes > Protopteridae > Protopterus > Protopterus annectens. The sequence continues at coordinate 425,448,509 of NC_056726.1, read as the reverse complement.
AACCTGGAGTAAAACCCTGATCCGGTCTGGTCTCGGGGGAAGTTAGCAGCTGCGCGATCTCGACAGCTGCTGCCTCCCTTTGATCGGGTGGTACATCGGGGAGGCTTCGGGATCTGGGAATTTTGTGAAAGGGAATTGAATAGCCTCTGGATATCACCCAAAGCACCCAATGGTCTGACGTGATTGACTCCCATGTTGTCAGGTGCTTCGAAAACCGCCCCCCGACCGCCTCCAGAGATGAGTGGCCGGGCACCCCTTCAGGGTTGCTGCGTGGGTCTGTCAGAGAAAGGTTCTCTGGACCCAAAGTTCCTAGGAGCCCCTCTGCCTCTAGGACGGCGACCTCCCTGTCCTCCTCTGCCACGGAAGGACTGGTTGTCCGGAGCAGGTTGGGATTGCTGTGATTTCCGGAACCACATCTTCTTCTGTCCCTTTTGGTTCTTCGAGAAGAACCTCTGGGGAGCTGAGAAGCGGACTCCGACGGCAGACAGCGTCTTCCCGTCCTTTTCACTCTGGACCAGCGTTTCGTGAACTGTTTTGCCAAAAAGGGCAGAACCATCGAAGGGGGCATTCGCAAAGGTCACTTTGAAGGGCTCTGCGAAGTCACAGTGGCGGAGCCAGGCCTGACGCCTCATGACGAGGCCCGCTCCGCTAGCTCTAGTGGCTCCCTCAGTTGCGTGAGAAAGTAGCCGCATAGAAGTATTTGAAACCGCTCTGAGAGTGGCCATACGGGTGGAATACACGTGTCTGTCCTCCGCCGATATGGACTCTGGGGGGGATGCAGCGTACTCTTTAATCAGGTCTCGTTGCATCCTTATGACATGTGCCATGTAGTTCAGCGCTCTCAAAGAGAAGGTTGCTGAACTAAAGACTCGCTTCCCAATGCGATCCATCGAGCGGGACTCTTTGCTCAGGGGATGCACAGAGGGACTCTCCTGAGCTAACTCCCTCTTTGTGGCTACAGCCATCATCATGGCATCTACTGGGGGTCCCTTACTCCAATGAGTGCGGTCTGCAGGGGGACTAAGGATATGATCCGGGCGTTTCGGAACAGGCTCAATGGTGTCCGGGTCCTTCCACGCTCCGGTGGCAATAAGGTCCACCAGAGGATCGGCAGGAGGGGACACCCAAGAGGTAGATGGGCCTCCAAGAACACAGACTCGTCTGAGGAGGCCTTGGGGGCAGACCACCCCCCCCCTGATCCTTAACATTTCCATGATGTCTCCAAATGAGACATCCTCTGGGGGTGATCTTGGGGAGCCCTCCCCTTCATCCAAGTCTGTGCCTTCAGTGATGGACTCAGGGGAGTCCACGTGCCTCCTCTTACACTTGCGCTTGCGAGGCACTTCCTCGGGGGGAGTGTCCGAGGAGTCCTCGCCAGCACCCAGATGTTCCAAGGGAACTACTTGGGACATCGAGGCGGGCTGTCCCTGGGACCGGCTGATGGGAGCCTGGCCCAGCTGCGAGGGAGTGCGGGGTGGAGCCGCGGCAGGGACCGGGGGTCCAGAGGTCCTCAACAGTGCCCTTTCCACCACGTCGAAGGCCGAGGGGGAGCTGACCTCTCTAAGCCCCGAGAGCCGACCCCCACTCGGATCCGACGCATGGATCAGAGCCGGCACCGAGACTGTCGGATCCGAGAGACCGGTGCGCTCCGACCTAGACGGAGCTGAAAACACACCAGCTCCCTCGGATCTGAGGCTCGGCCCCCGGCTCTGAGAGGTCGGGTCCGAAGTACCCGAAGCACTCAAGGGATGGATTGGATCCGAGATGCGCCGAACAATCGGATCCGAACCACCCCCGGATCCAACTTTGCCCGGCTCCGACAGCTCCGAACCCGGGAGTCGGGTCGGAGAAGGAGCTATAGGGGCAAAACATGGGGTCGAGGCCCCCCCCCGGATGGGGGGGGGCCAGGAGCACTCCCATCTGCATCTGGGCCTGGATGAAACGCCTCATCATCCGGTCCATATCCGCTTCAGACATAGAGAAGGTGGACCTCGATGAGGCCACCGAGGCGGACCTAGAATGCCGCCTCGGTGACCTCGAAGCAGGACCACTCTCCATCTCCTCGGGTCCAGGAGAGAACCGGGGAGAATGGAGATGAGAATGAGGAGAGCTAGAAGCCACAGGAGAGGCCCTCTTAGACGGAGGGGCCGAGACAGAGGTTTCGGCCCGTCATTTGTGGTGCCTCTCCTTGTGTCTTTCTTTTTCTCTCCTGGTCTCCCTATCCTCCGGCTTCTTGGTGGGAGGTTGAGTCCCTGCCGGGGAAAGGGGGACCTCAGCACCCACGGGGGGCTGCTGACTAGCAGGGGCAGAGGCCGAAGCCGATTCCGGAGGGATAAGTCCCGCCAGAACCAACTTCGACCTCCGCTCTCTTAAAGCCCGGGGGTTGAACCCTGCACATATGGTACAACCAGATGACAGGTGTTCAACCCCCAGACATTTAACGCACCGAGTGTGGCCATCAGCTGGAGAAAGCTTGTGGCCACACTCGGTACATTTTGAAAATATGGCCTTAGGTGCCTCTGCCATACTACACCCTAACAGGCCTGCACTAACACACACACCAACAGTCAAAACTACGCAAAACCCGAGAAAAAATTAAACTAAAGGGAGGAGAAAAGCCTAAACACACACTCTTAACTAAAAATTTTTAAGAAAAATAAATTTTCCTGTCAGAATACTCAATTGAAATACTTGCTACTAGGAGCTCGTGAAATCCGTTGGCTACTCGAATGCGGCAAATGAAAATCTGAGGTCAGTCAAGGCTTGGCAAGGGGTTATGGGTAGAGGGAGGAGCTAGGAGCTCGGATCCTAAAGCTTTTGAACTGCCGGCTCGGATCCGATGTCGGATCCGATACCCACAGGTTGCAGACAAATGAAGTCTGCCTACTTCAGATCAGTTTTTTGTACTTACTTTCCTCACTTGCTTAGAGAAAAACAGCTCTTGTACTCACTTTCCTCACTTGTCTAGATGAAAGTAGTTTTTTATTCAGGCATGCCAAGGGTCAGCTCCCAGTGTTCTCTCCTGTCTATCTGATGAATCTGGGCATCTTGGGGCAATTTAGCAATTGCTTCATGTACACAAACAACCCTCTCCTCCTACCACCCAACACCACAACCTGCGAGACATGCACTTATCTAGCCAAACTGGAGGTAAAGCTCTCTCCAACCAAGAATGAACCTGACAGTCAAGAGGAGAAGGTAAACACTTGCACCACACCACACTCATCACATAGTCCCACTAAACCTACACCACCAAAATCCACACATAGAAACACAAAAACAATCGCAGAAGCTCTCAATAATAATCTGCTCAAGCAACAGAGTCCTCCAAAGCAGAAACGCAAGCAACCTCCACCCCCGCAGCACAACCCAAATGACACACAGCCCACAGACTCAGTGTGCCACTCAACCACAGCCCATAAGGCAAAACAACGTACTTAACACACTAGTCATAGGTGAGTCTATAGTCAGGCACACTCATATCCCACTCACCAGGTTAAACAAGGAGAAGGTTACTGTCAGCTGCCTGTCTGGTGCCAGGATCCGTACATAACCCACGCACTCAGGTCACTCTACAACAAGTACAAATATGACTCTGTCACTGTCCATGTTGGTGTGAATGACCTGAGACTTACCTCCCTGGACTACATGAAAAGAGACATGGAAGAGCTCTCCAATCTTGTAGTCCAGGCAGGTATGACCCTAGCCCTGAGTAGCATCCTGCCATCACCCAGAATGATACCGCAGTACAAGGACAAAATGATTGACTTCAACAATTGGCTAAGCTTCTGGTGTCATTCTAAGGGGATCCAGTATATGTCTGCCTGGGACGACATGGTCGACAGACCATAATGCTTTGCCAGAGACTGCCTGCACCTGTCACACCTGGGATTCATGATACTGGCTAAGGCTCTTGCTGCCCCTATAGTGTTTTTTTTAGGTAAGGTTCAAATGACAAATTCACCACTGTAACAGGAACAGGCAAGCAATAGCTGAGGGTAATGCTACTCAATGCTAGAAGTCTAAATCTCAAAATGCACTCCCTTGAGGCACTCCTTAAAATGGAGAACATCAATATCTGTCCAGTGACTGAGACCTGGTTCAAGGCTCCAGGGAGCACCTCTGCATTACCAGGCTATAACTCATACCACACGTTTCAGCCACCTAAGCTGGACCGGAACACCAAAGGCAGGGGTGTGTCCATATTCATTAAGGATATCCACACCTCCAGGCTAGTTGCTCAGCATAATGCATCTGAGGTTATCCAAGTGCAACTAACTCTGGACAAAAACTACAATCCAAATTGTAGCTTGCTACAGGTCCCCCACCATGCCCCAGGATTCCCATTCCTCGTTTCTTGATATACTGGAAAATATTAGGGCTCAACCAGTCACCCTAATAATGGGCGATTTCAACTACCCCACCATTAACTGGGAAAACTACTCATGTACCAACTCCTTCGCTCAACGCTTTCTGGAATTCATAAATTCCAATGCCCTGGATCAACTTATCCACACCCCCACCAGGGGCAACAATATCCTAGACCTCATTACCAACATGAGTGACCGGTGTTCCACACCTGAAGTCAACTCCTCATTGGTCAGATCCGACCATAAGCTAATCACCCTAGATATCCACATCCCATCCCTACCCCCCCCCCCCCATTAAGGAAATCATGGTAAAACAATTTCTCCAAAGCGAACTTCATGCTTCTTAAGACAGAAGTGATGAATTTCATGACACCCATGCAGATGGACAATACAGCTACGTCTGCTGAATCCTACACAGATGCACTCTATAAGCACTTACACGAGTGCATGGATCGTGCTATCCCAAACAGAACCAAGATGCTATCCTCCAAAAAAAGGAAGCCAATCTGGTAATCCTCTGCCATAAACAAACTCTACAACAGAAGGAAGAAACTGTTGCAAAAGAGAGTAAAATCTCATGAGTGGAGGAGTTTCCTGGTCAGCCTCAGTAAGAAGCTGAGATCCCTTATAAGATCCTCGAAAGCTAGCTACAAAAATAAAATCATCACTGATTCTAAGGACAACCACAAAGCATTCTATAACTATGTCAAGAATCTCAATGGCAACACCCAAATCTGCTCTGAGTTACAGCACAACGGCATGAAAATTACAGAACTAACTGATATTGCCAACGTCCTGACAGATAGGTTCAGTGCTAACTTTACCCCCCTCTCACTCCCTATAGGGCCCATAACTATACAGGAAGAATGCAGAATCCCTGTAATCACAATTACGCAGGTAAAAGCTGCACTCTCTAAAGCCAAAAGCACAGCATCCATGGGACCGGACAACATCTCAGGCTGAGTTTTACACAAACTTCAGAATGAACTGGCTCCCCACCTAAGCACCATGTTCAATCACAGTCTCACATCAGGCTTTGTGCCAACTGAATGGTGCACAGCAACAGTTATCCCACTCCATAAAAGAGGAGCCACCACTGATCCCGGGAACTATTGCCCTATTAGCCTGACAAGCCTAGTCTGTAAGGCCATGGAACGTATCATCATGGAACTCATAAACAAAAACATTGGTAACCTCCAAACTCTGGACCCCACCCAGTTCGGGTTTGTGAAAGGCAAATCATGCCTCCTGAACCTGGTTGACCTCTTTGAGGCAGTGAGCAAAGCTGTAGACGTGGGTAAGGTGGTTCACACAGCCTATCTTGACCTTGCCAAGGCTTTCAACACCATCCCCCATTCTGGAATTATAGCTAAACTTACTAAACTAGGTATAAATCCCTACGTCACAAGATAGGTTGCCAAGTGGCTCACCGACAGAACCCACACTGTAAAAGTTGCAGACTCCAAATCTGACTTCAAACCAGTGACAAATGGAGTACCACAGGGTTCAGTCCTGGGACCTCTCCTGTTTGGTATATACCTCTCTGAAGTACAGGCTAACACAGAAGGCCTTTGGCTATTGAAGTTCACAGATGATTGCAAACTTGGAGCCATAGCTGAGTCCCCAAATGATGTGGAGATCCTACAGAAAGGCCTCACTGAGACAGATGCTTGGTGTCAGAGCCATGGCCTCAAGCTCAATGCCAAAAAGTGCACTGTCATCCCCTTTGGTAAAAACTCTGTACCCATGAACTACCACATAGGTAGGAAGTCTACTTTATGCCAAATGTGTGATAAGAGACCTGGGGACCCAGGTGAACAGTAGTCTCTCCTTTGATAATCACATCGCCACAGTAATCAGGAAATCCTTCTACATGGCACACCTCATCACAAAAGGGTTCTCATCTAGGAAAAAAGAGGTCATTGTTCCCCTCTACTCAACACTCATCAGACCCATTATAGAGTACAATGCCCCTTTTGGAATGTACCCCACAAGACATCTGCAGCAGCTGCAAAGGCCACAGAAGTACCTCACAAATGGGATTACTGGCCTCAAACAGATGCCCTACACTGACCATCTCAAAAAACTCCAGCTTTACTCCGTAGCTTATCACCTACTCCGAGGTGATCTCTGCCTAATATATAAAGCGATGTCAAACCCAGATCTGTTGGACATGCTACACCTAAAGAAATCCCAAGCCCTCTGAGCTACACACTCTAGGGACCTAAACCTTGTCACCACAATAAACAGGACATGCTGGAGGGATAGATTCCTGTCCCAGAGACTTCCCATGCTCTGGAACAGGCTACCCATCTATGTCAAGCAAAGGCCCTCATTAGCACTCTTCAAGAAAAATCTTGATAAGTGGATGGCAAATAGGAAATACACCCCGGGGATCACTTCGGTGGCTCTGCTGAACAGGGGCACAGGAAAATAACTTTCTTGGGTGGCGTAAGCCAGGAAACCTTGTTGGCTAGGCTTACTTAGCCCCTTGGGCTGATAGCCTAGTACCTACCTATGAACCTATGAAGAAAGGAGGCAAATTAAAGTGTAAAAAAAAATCATAGTACATGGCGGCACAGTGGTGCAGCGGTAGCATTGTCGCCTCACAGCAAGAGGTTGTCCGGTTCGATTCTTGGCTGGGGTGCCTTCTTTGTGGAGTCTGCATGTCCTCCCTGTGTTTGTGTGGGTTTCCTCTGGGTGCTCCGGTTTCCTCCCACAATTCAAAGACATGCTTCTGGAGCATTTCTCCCCGGGCCTCAACTGAAAATTGGCTTTGTTCCAAGTCAGACTTTCCCAGTAAACAAATGTTAAATAGTAATAATAAACAAAATAAAATATCTACAACTGTACTAACAACCTTGATAATG